>NC_090444.1:623491297-624213172 GCF_031143425.1 Pleurodeles waltl | reverse complement strand
CATGAGGTAGGTTCATGAGGTAGATCGCAATTTGCGACCCCATTGGGAATGGCAGCACTCACAGGGATGGTGGCCTGCTGGGATCAGCAGACCACCACGTCTATGACTGCTTTTAAATAAAGCAGTTTTTTTTAAATTGCAGCCCTTTTTCCTTATAGGAAAACGAGATACATTTCAAAAACAAAAATGAAAAGTTTTCTTTTCCTTTTTTCAGAGCAGGCAGTGGTCCGTAGGAACACTGCCTGCTCTGAGAAAATATTTTCGCTGCCATTTACAAAGGGGAAGGGGTGCAAATGGGTTAGCACCAGTTTGAAACTGGTGCTAACTGTGATTGTTTTGTGACCACATTCACGGTCACAAAACAATGCTACATCGTGCTGCGACTGGCAATTAGGAAGTGTAAGGAAATGGCTCCCTGTTGCAGTTACCCCCCACTTTTTGCCTGATACTGATGCTGACTTGACTGAGAAGTGTGCTGGGACCCTGCTAACCAGGCCCCAGCACCAGTGTTCTTTCACCTAAAATGTACCATTGTCTCCACAATTGACACAACCCTGGCACCCATGTAAGTCCCTTGTAACTGGTACCCCTGGTACCAAGGGCCCTGATGCCAGGGAAGGTCTCTAAGGGCTACAGCATGTCTTATGCCACCCTAGGGACCCCTCACTCAGCACAGACACACTGCTTGCCAGCTTGTGTGTACTGGTGGGGAGAAAATGACTAAGTCGACATGGCACTCCCCTCAGGGTGCCATGCCAACCTCACACTGCCTGTGGCATAGGTAAGTCACCCCTCGAGCAGGCCTCACAGCCCTAAGGCAGGGTGCACTATACCACAGGTGAGGGCATAGGTGCATGAGCACTATGCCCCTACAGTGTCTAAGCAAAACCTTAGACATTGTAAGTGCAGGGTAGCCATAAGAGTATATGGTCTGGGAGTCTGTCAAAAACGAACTCCACAGCTCCATAATGGCTACACTGAATACTGGGAAGTTTGGTATCAAACTTCTCAGAATAATAAACCCACACTGATGCCAGTGTTGGATTTATTACAAAATGCACACAGAGGGCATCTTAGAGATGCCCCCTGTATTTTACCCAATTGTTCAGTGCAGGACTGACTGGTCTGTGCCAGCCTGCTGCTGAGAGATGAGTTTCTGACCCCATGTGGTGAGGGCCTTTGTACTCTCTGGGGACAGAAACAAAAGCCTGCTCTGGGTGGAGATGCTTCACACCGTACCCCTGCAGGAACTGTAACACCTAGCAGTGAGCCTCAAAGGCTCAGGCTTCGTGTTACAATTCCCCAGGGCACTCCAGCTAGTGGAGATGCCGCCCCCTGGACACAGCCCCCACTTTTGGCGGCAAGTACAGGGAAGATAATGAGAAAAACAAGGAGGAGTCACTGGCCAGTCAGGACAGTCCCTAAGGTGTCCTGAGCTGAGGTGTCTCCGACTTTTAGAAATCCTCCATCTTGCAGATGGAGGATTCCCCCAATAGGGATAGGAATGTGCCCCCCTCCCCTCAGGGAGGAGGCACAAAGAGGGTGTAGCCACCCTCAAGGACAGTAGCCATTGGCTACTGCCCTCTCAGACCTAAACACACCCCTAAATTCAGTATTTAGGGGCTCCCCAGAACCTAGGAACTCAGATTCCTGCAACCTAAGAAGAAGAGGACTGCTAAGCTGAAAAACCCTGCAGAGAAGACGGAGACACCAACTGCTTTGGCCCCAGCTCTACCGGCCTGTCTCCCACCTTCTAAAGACACTGCTCCAGCGACGCTCTCCCCAGGGACCAGCGACCTCTGAATCCTCAGAGGACTGCCCTGCTCTAGAAGGAACAAGAACTCCAGAGGACAGCGGCTCTGTTCACCCAAGACTGCAACTTTGTAACAAAGGAGCAACTTTAAAACAACCTGCGTTTCCCGCCGGAAGCGTGAGACTTGCTACTCTGCACCTGACGCCCCCGGATCGACTTGTGGAGAACAAACACTTCAGGGAGGACTCCCCGGTGACTGCGAGACCGTGAGTAGCCAGAGTTGCCCCCCCTGAGCCCCCAAAGCGACGCCAGCAGAGGGAATACCGAGGCTCCCCCTGACCGCGACTGCCTGCTCCTCAGATCCCGACGCCTGGTAAAGACTCTGCACCCGCAGCCCCCAGGACCTGAAAGATCTGAACTCCAGTGCAGGAGTGACCCCCAGGAAGCCCTCTCCCTTGCCCAGGTGGTGGCTACCCCGAGGAGCCCCCCCCCCCTAGCCTGCCTGCATCTCTGAAGAGACCCCTTGGTCTCCCATTGAAACCTATTGAAAACCCGACGCGTGTTTGCACACTGCACCCGGCCGCCCCCGCGCTGCTGAGGGTGTACTTTCTGTGCTGACTTGTGTCCCCCCCGGTGCCCTACAAAACCCCCCTGGTCTGCCCTCCGAAGACGCGGGTACTTACCTGCTGGCAGACTGGAACCGGGGCACCCCCTTCTCCATTGAAGCCTATGCGTTTTGGGCACCACTTTGACCTCTGCACCTGACCGGCCCTGAGCTGCTGGTGTGGTAACTTTGGGGTTGCTCTGAACCCCCAACGGTGGGCTACCTTGGACCCAAACTTGAACCCCGTAGGTGGTTTACTTACCTGCAAAAACTAACAAACACTTACCTCCCCCAGGAACTGTTGAAAATTGCAGTGTCAAGTTTTAAAATAGCTATATGTCATTTATGTGAAAACTGTATATGCTATTTTGCTAATTCAAAGTTCCTAAAGTACCTACCTGCAATACCTTTCATTTGAAGTATTACATGTAAATCTTGAACCTGTGGTTCTTAAAATAAACTAAGAAAAGATAATTTTCTATACAAAAACCTATTGGCCTGGAATTGTCTTTGAGTGTGTGTTCCTCATTTATTGCCTGTGTATGTACAACAAATGCTTAACACTACTCCTTTGATAAGCCTACTGCTCGACCACACTACCACAAAATAGAGCATTAGTATTATCTCTTTTTGCCACTATCTTACCTCTAAGGGGAACCCTTGCACTCTGTGCATACTATTCCTTACTTTGAAATAGTCCATACAGAGCCAGCTTCCTACAGGAAGGGATCGCCCCTTCCTAATTGCGACTCGCAAACCTATTTTGCGATTTGGTAAATCGATTACCGAATTGCAAAATAGGGTCTGTACATACCAAAATGCTTTTCTCCTGTCGTAAACAGGCCGTTTGCGACAGGAAAAATGGTACGTACATGTGCCGTAAATTCTTAATTCTTTTATGAAGAGGTAGAGGCAAAAGCAAAGGCTTGGCATACTGAGGACAGAGACCCTCTTCATCTGGCATGATCCAAAATCTGGACCAAATCCTCTCTGGAAATGTACTTCCCATAAGTTGAAGAATTAGGTCCCTTTGACGCTGAATCTGAGGAAATATCCTGCATCTCTCCCTTTACTCCAGAAGACCCTGCTTTCTTTTCCTTTTTCTAAGGCTTGGCGGGCAAACCCTTAGCAACTGCCACCCTAATCATGGACTGGACCTGGGCCTCCGTCAAATAAGTGGGACAGGCCAGAGGAATGAAAAAATGTGCCAACAGCTTCCCGCCGGCTCCCCACACCTAACAAAAGGTCAGGGACCTTATCTAAACAACGCTACAGCTCACCTAAGTCGCCCCCTCTTGGGTGTCTGCAAGACACAACTAAAACAGGAGGGGGCTTTTCAACTTATTGGGGAAGGAACCAGATGTTTCTGTGAGGTGTGGCAGCCTCATTATATAATTAATTAAGGGGGAAAATGTAAGAAGGGGATAATGAATTCCCACTGAAATTTTTAGTGTCGCTGCACCAAGAATTAATATTCTTTTCTCTTTCATGTGGCAAACCCAAAACCTGACATTGCCTGCTTATGACTGCCTACACGGCTATGACTGATTAACCTATTTGCTTGTGTTATTTGACTGAGTTTAGGTATCTGTTCTTTGTTTCATTTTGTATAGTTTTTTTTAAAGACATAATTGTTTTCATAAAAGTTACAGAATCCTAGGAGTTTGCCCTCTTCTATGACATCACACAATGACACCTGTGGCTGAATAGGAGCATCCTTCTAGGAACTTATGTGTCCCTCATCAGCCTGTGAAAAAAGTAAAGCCTATGGGCTTACATTGAAGGCCGTTACCCTAATCTGGCATCAACATTTATTCTTTGGACACATTTTACAGAGTGTATTGCTGTGTGCAAGTGTTAACCCTTCACTTTAAAGAATGGGGTTATGCTAGTCTTCCATTTTCTTTTGTAGTAGTCTTAGACATGAACAATCACCAACCGGTGGTCCCCTGAAAAGTCAAAGTATCTGGAACCCACTTTTAGAGTCTCCCATATCACGGCAAGCAGACCGACCCAGGAATCTGCCATCAGTCAGTCCTCTTTTCCCTCTGATGCCCCATTCACTCCTGGCTTATTTTGCTTCTCCGGGGTAAATATTGTAAAACACATGATTTGACTTTATCCATTTTAGATAATGATCTGCCACAGGCGGATAGATGCATCTTTTTCACATTTAGGCCCATATTTATATACTTTTTTAGCGCTGCATTTGCGTCATTTTTTGACGCAAAAGCAGCGCAAACTTACAAAATAGAAGGCCCATATTTATACTTTTTGACGCACAACTGCGCCAATGCAGCTGTGTGTCAAAAATGTTACTGCCGGCTAACGCCATTCCAACGTTCCATGCGGGCGACTTATTAATGGAATGACGTTAGCCATAGGTCAGCCAATGAGGGAAGGCAGTAGTCCCAGCCTCGTCACAGAGTGGGATGGGGTTAGTGAGACTGCTGACCCCACCCCACTCTGTGACGAGGTGTCACTGATTGACACTCGCCCTGGGTGCTTCAGGGCTTAAACCTGAAGCGCCCAGGGAGAGTGTCAATTGGTGACGCTTTCCTTGTCACCCAAGGGAGGACCTCGAGGCACCTTTGCTGAGCCGAGGAGGTCACGCCCATAGGAGCTGTGACCTCCTCAGCCCAGCAAAGTTCAGCTCAGGCAGCTAGGAGTGTGCGCAAATCGCGCATGTCTGCTCCTAGCTGCCTGAGCTGAACATGGAGAGTGTCTGTCAGGCTGACCTTTGTTCAGCCTGACAGACACTCTTCATGAGGGGCAGAAGGTGGGGGGCATGGCCCCTCCGCCCTAAACGACGGGCCGCCACTGGTGATCAGCATAGTTATGATGACGTTGGTGCAGATGCATGTGTACACATGCGTGCAGGCATACTGTGACCATCTTGGAATAATTTATTGCACTTCATAACAAAAACAATTCCTAGATGGCTACATTTGTAAGGGACTGGCCGTATTTAAATGTTTCACGCCATAAGTCAATGCGAACCTAGGTATAAGGACAGGAGTTCTAGAACACTTTTTGCTTAGAAAACTGAACTCATGGGTCATCAGAAACTCTTCCTCCTTTCTACGTTTAGTCAGACCAAAGATCTTGCCTCTAATGTCATGTAGATCATCTAATCATGTGCTGTTTTGTTTAACATTTTTTTTATCGTTTTGTATTGTTATCTTATTTCTCTTTTATTTCATGCGTTGTTTAAATTACGATGACGCCTTAACATGACCCTGTGCCACCACTTGTAACCCACGCATGCATCCTAACTGCACTATGATGCGTTGCAAGCCTCTCTTGTCTTTTGAAATGCTTTGTGGTCCAAGTGCCTCAAGCCCCTCTTTCAAGGACAAACATTTTTAAATGATGCATCCAATTCCCCCATAAGTATCTTACTACTGACAGTGACAGTTACTACACCGCCTGTGCACATTGTGGTCTCTAACCACGAGAGACTCACACATAACAGGGGAATATTTGCCCTGTCCTGATTCATTCTGGTCCATGTTTCAGAATACTAATTCTTGGCAAATACACGGACAGTGACCATACGAGTCCTCACCAGCCTCCTGTTGCTGGAGTTTGGCCTGCAAGAAAGACCCCTTGCCCACACTGGATTTCCCAGGGCTGGTAAGAGGAATTATTCAGTATCTGTATACTTAATTTTGGTATTGGTATTGAGATTATGACCCATGATCTCTTCTCGAGCAGAGACCGATATTGTTCTGGGCATTACTTTTGCCCATCCATTTGTGGATTGAATGAGTTCTTCGTGGCCCAAGCAATTTGCTGCACCTTTTGGATTGTCTCCTATGGGTAATTGCCTCTGTGCCCTCCATTTATCCTGTTTCTCAGATATGAATAGAAACAACATGGATTTTGGCCTTCCATCCACTTAGGTGCACATATTCTCTGGCAAACTTTTTTATGCCTTCCAGATTGCTGAGGCTGCCTTGGAAACATCCACCATCCCAGCATAATATGTCAACCGATTTCCTAGCACAAGGTACCTTAATCTACGAGTACAGTGGTCCATTAATATGTCACCAGGTTCCAATCTTGGCTCTAATTATGCCCATATGATTTTCTTCAGGTTCCCTATCTATCACTGTCTGATGAGACCCCTTGTAAATGTGCAAGGGTCGAAACATCATTTAAACCAAAAGACAAACTAACTTTTCTCCATTTTGAATTGCCCAGAAAATAGGTGAATGTGGACCTGTGATATTAGAATAATGAGCACATTAGTTTTACTCTCATCTTTTAAATCATGCACTAAAATATAAGTTCCTTTTTGTTTGAATCTTATGTTTTCTGTGGAAACATTTATTGTGTACAATGATTCTACTGTTCCAAGTTTTGAATTATTCCAAATGTGAACTGGTGTTCGCTTCATAAAATATGGCAAGGCAAACAAGCTCAGCCAAATCCAATGGCTCTGCCGCTTTATATTAAAGGCAAGACCCTTTGGCATTGTCAATGTTTATTTACTTTTCTGCGAATCATTATAATTAATGTGGATTACATTTGGATTTTTGTGTAGAGATCGTTCACTTACAGCATCCATAATGGCAGTCTGAAGAATCTATTAGAAAAGGTTCTCAATTTCATGGGATGGGTGTAGTGGTTTGTGACTGCAGGGATATGAATCGACACACCATTCTTGGGATTTTCCTTTCTAATGGATTCTTCTCTCAAACTCACCTGGCCTCAGGGTCATGTATTTTCCCTTCTTTGTTGGGTTTTACATTTTTATTCACATTGGGAAATTCGGGCTTCTGTCAAGGGATTGCTATGATCAATTGTCTTTGGTGAGTGAATGATCTTAGTTTTTAAAAATATTTATTAATCCTCTAGAATTTTCCAGCTCATGGTTCCTGCAACGCTGGGCTTCTCTGGTATGCAATTAAGTAAAAATGAATCACTTGGAGATCAATTGTAATTGATAGGAACTTTAAAAAAGTCATGAATTTTCATACTTTCTCATATGAAGTTCAGAAAGTTAGAACTCTACTACTCAAAAATTGATGTTCACCTCTTTTTTACTATATCGGAAGAGACGACTTCAAATGTTGTGTCCCTTAAATATTTTTGAGTCTAAATAATGCTAAAGTGCAATTCCTAGTGGCTGTCTCAAAAACATCAGTTGAAATGCTTCTCTTCATCCATCAGTCCAACACTGTCAGGAATGCCAGGTGGTTTGTTACTGAAGCTGAGTCACCACCACAAAGAGGGCTTTGTACACTTGCCTAGCATGTGTCTCTGCTTCATATTATAGTCTAGGTACTCCAGACGTTGCTCCTGGGATCTCCAGTCAGCACTGTAACACACCATCACAGAGCCGCGACTACCCCTACCTTCTGCGATGCGCTGTGCAGAGTATGCTCCAAGGCAGCAGACTGGTGCTGTTTTCTGTCACAGGATGCCTGGTACCAGTGTGCACGTGTGCATATATCACCGCAGAGCACCCTTTACAGTAATACTGTACACCTGTCTGTGGCAAACAAAATGAAAACCCTGGCAGTATCAATATTAACTAGCATTAGCCAGAAACCAAACATTTACTGGATCACTGCATTTGCCAAAAAAATCCATTGAACCTTTCCTGCTTCATTGGTTCAATGCCTGGTGCTACGGGACGAGCAATGGCAGACTGCTGCTACTCGGTAATCCAGTTACCGAATAAACAATCACCTGACATAAAAAAATAAGAGTAGTGTATCCAAGGTCGTTAGACAAACCAACAGAAATCAGCCCACTGTCTAATGCCTAGTCCTCTCCCCAAATGCCTTATGCAAATTACTTACGCCAGATAAACTGCGGCCCCTGCTCCATTCCAGTCCCCATTGCTCTGGAAAAATACACTGAGAAGAGCTCAGCAGTCAATTAAATGTGCTTTCTTCAGACTTGACATGACCTCTATATTCTGGTAATAACCAACCACTAAGTTAGCGGCTGCTTAAATGGGGTTGAGATCTATGCAAATTTGCAAAACATAACTTAAATGGGGAAGAATGTATAGCGTTAGCTTTAATTCATAATACAAAGCGGTTTTTCAGGGAAATACAGTAAATGTAAAATATTTTTCAATCAGTGTCAAATCCATTTTTGTATCACCCTGAGTATTTACATGAAATGGAGTATGAACAAATGGTCATGATGATGTATTGAGCACGTTTTATCTCGAGCAGCTTTGCTGAGTTGCTGCGAATGACCACCTATCTTTATTTTTTAACATTTCTAGCCCTCATATTTATTTTCTGCTACTTGGTACATTATCTTCAGAAAACAGATCTTACGGTACCTAACTCACATACCTTCTTCCCTTTGTCCCTCAGGTTCTGTACTAATTCACTATACACAATTGCTACTGATGGGGCGTATTCCTGCCGAAAAGGCCTGGTTCAAATCTTTGTATAATGAAGACACTCCTATTAGTAAATATGAGCATAACAAGACATATACTTTAACAATACCGAATTCCTACATCTGAAGCATGCACAATTACACTTGTTATATAATTTCCATTAACTGCTATAGTTTGACAAATTTTGATAATGATATTGTGTTTTAAAGCACATTCCATAAAGTATGCAAACAGCATCACTTCCAATACGTTTGTTTAATTCAGTGTAATTAATTAAAGCTGCAATTCAAGAGACCTATAGCAAAGTGTCACACAATTAGTAATCAATTCTTTAATTTTTACAAAGGGGCGAGTACTGCATCCCTTCATGAATGACAGATGCCTTCGCAGAGTGCGGTAAAACAGTCCAGTGGCTTCCTCTGTGGAGTAATTTTATGTGAAATATCTTTTCAATGCTTTCAAACTTCGAGATGCTCTTGCCTTTTGCCATATCCCTATTCGGATTTATTGACATAACTATATTATGCTACGAAATTTTTTAAAGGAGCAACGTGAATTAGTGTGCCAGACTGGGATTTTCTCAATTGCTCAATGTTATCCAATAAAATGAGAGAAACCCCAACTCTTCTTCACAAAAAACAAGTTGGAGAGCTTTCCTTTTTGCTTTGTGCTCACCGTGTTTAGGTGCGAAGATCTCGGGATATTTGGGGGCGTTTGATTTTCCAGCGGAATGCATTCCGTGGCCTTTAGTTTTGACTTCATTATGACAACAGAAGGACAATTGTTTATTGTTTTCATATTATGACTCAGTTCTTGCATCGGAGATGGCAATCCTCTTCTGTGTTCATGTTTTCTTCTAAATGGGTTACCCCACCATCAGCTGACATGATGTAAGGTGTTGTGACCTGGCAGACTCTGCATGACATTGTTGTAAGCCTTGGGACTATATACCCGCATCCATAATATCCTCCCCGGTCTGCTGGATGAGGATTCATGTGCTACTCAGTGGGTGCCCTGACTTGTGCTCCCCCTTCATCACTGCTATATGTCTCTTCCCCTTCATCACTGCTGTGCCTCTCTTGGAAGATCATTTCAATTTACTTTTCTGTCCACAAATACTCACTCAAAAATGTGCTTGTCTTGATGTGATTGGCAACTATGATCTCAATAGGAAAAGGTGAGACACAGGCGAGGCTATAGCAGCTGTTAATTGGGCAAGTGCCAGAGACCCTCTAAGGAGATCAGGAACCATTAAACACCAGAAGGGCAGGGGAATAAGTTGCTGGACTACCGGGGTACCTGAGCTGCATCTTAAGGACCCTGAGCAATAGACGCCCATCCTCTTTCTGTCCTTTGTACAGTTGGTGCAATCCATGTCTCCCCTAACATTGGGGATTGAAGTACCAAAGGGCAATAGCGCCCTCGAATGCATCAGTCTTGATTACCAGGATATACTGTGCTTTGAAATGCGCCTCGATGCATATTTATAGAACCATTAGATAAGAAAATACCAGTGACCAGCAGCGACAAATACAGTGAGGGTGAGACCAGCGGAATAACGAGGCTTAAAAATGATCGTCAACATAAAGCTTCGGCAACTGTAGTTTGAGTTGACAGCCAATGATGCCACATCTTTTCAAAGAGAGGAAGCCAGGTTTCGGATTTAGTCTCGAATTTCAACAAAATCATATTTAGTCAGGCAGAGCCGCCTGTGTGTGGAGACTGGCAGACTATGAAGTCACATGCTGTTTCATTGTCAGCTGGAATGCAGCTCGAGTGTACAGCACTTGGGCTAAATATAGGTAATCGCTATTTAAGCACAGAAGCGTCAAAGAATGCAAAGTACAAACTGAGGCAAAGTATGTCTGGAGGCCGTGAACGATCCAGCTTCCGCCTTTGACTTTTAGGATCAAGAACCTAGTCCATCAGTGCTTTCAGCAGCTCTTTTCTGTCATGTCTGCATAATATAAAGGACAAGAAGTGGTGTAACTTAAGCCAGAGTGCAGTCGATTTTGACAATTTTGCTGATCAAATAAATTGTAACATACTTTATGCACAGTTGTCAATTTTCAATGAACCAGATTCACAAAAACTCTTGGGGGAGAGTCTGTAATCTATCCTTGCAAGTTTTTTCGTAGGGTTGGATGAGAATTCCGACTTTTCATGGAATCACTAACACACAAGTAATAATCCTGAAACTCTGATTATTTTCTTGGACTATTCATCCTCCATACTTCATACTTTACAGTTTTACTGAATAATATATTTTACCTTTGGAGAAACCCATTCCTTCACATCCTCTGAAAAAATGGCAGAGTTTGAGCACCATTCCACCACATGTACCCTTTTTATAGTAATTTTAAATAGATTAAATGTAGTGGGAAACTCAGTTAGTAATATTTCTGAGGACGCATAAAGTTACTAATATGAGGGTGTTTAGATTTTCAGTAGCCACCTTTCGACCACTTTTCTGGTGACATTGACATTCCTACCAATAACCCTAAAGTTATGACCTTGATAAATTCACCATGTTGATGGATTTCTCATGTGAAATTTACTGAAGTACAATTCCACAAACACTGATTCTGTCGATCAGGATGGTGAGTTTAGGAGCACAGTTGGCAATTTTGGGGCACCTAAGTCCTACTAAGCTTCCTGTTTCTGCTGTCTGCCCACACATAATAGTCAATAAGGGAATCCTTTCAGGGACCTTTTGTGAATAGTTTCAACATGCATGGTGCTCTGGGAATCAATCTGCAGAAATGAAACAACAACTTGGCAGCTAAAACACTTCCAGTACCTGATCAAAAGGACTCTAAGTAGGAAAACCAAAGATTTCTTAAAAGTACCCGTGCCTGCATTTTAGTGAGTTGACACAAACTGATGGCTTAGTTTTCAAAAATATTGAGCCAAGGAGCTATTGTGCAGTACTGATTGCAGGGCAGTCTAAGAACAAAGAATATTTGTTTCAAACGTATTTTGTGGAAGTAAGATGACTTATTAAGTAAAAGCCACACATAATTAGTGGAGAAAATATAAATGAAAAGTTGGTAAAATAGGATAATGCTTCTTTGGCCAGTGGGGCTACAATTGCGTCATTTATAAAATAAAAATATCTAAAAACATAAACAATCATTGGGATTAAAAGTATCAAACCCCTTAATACATTTGCTTTTTAAGAATAAAGGTTGAAACGTTTAGCACCAAAAATTGCCTCTTATCAAAAGTGCTTATTACAACTCTTCATTGCTCCCTCATTATTCAAGATAGCATCACTGTGCCTAACAGGTATGGATGAAGTGGTTTGGAGGATGAGGATTTACTGTACTTTGGCGCCCATTGTAAGAAGGGAAGGAGTCTCTAACTTGTCAGTCAAACACATGTAGATGTAGTCCATGTCATGGGTTGTCTCTAAGGGGTCTTTTCCATTGGAGTTCAGGTCATAAGCAGTTGATCTAACCTAGACTATGGTAGCATACGTGAGAGATCACTGGGTGAGTGACAACACCAGGGTCCCTTTAATGTGACCGGTGCATATCAAAGTAGTCATAGTGTGGTGTGCCCAGATGAAGTTAGAATGTGTTGTCATCTGTTGAGTAATGGTGAAATGTGGTGTGAAATTGGAATGGTGTTGTTTGTTGCAATATATTTAAATGTGGTTTCGTGTGGTATGGTATGAGGAGTTATATGATGTGGTGTGTCTTTTCAAGGCGGGGTGATTTATTGCGTTGTATAGAGAACTGCAATTTTATGTGGTTTTCGGTAATCTAGTGTGAATTGTTAACATAGGGCATTTTAAGCAAGCCATGCTACAAGGCTTAAAAGAAATCAAGATAGATGCTCATTAAGTATTATAAACTCAATCAGTCAAGGGCAATCATTTGCTCTAAGTGGTATAAACTGAAGTACTCTTAGTGTCATATTCCTATAACTGCCTCTTAGTTGGGAGTTACTTTAAATGTACGCTGAGGCACCATAAAGAGATCGGTGAGGTGGTCCATGTTATAGCTGTATGTTTTTGCAAATGTAGGACTACTTTCCCAGCAGCAGGCAGAAGAGTGAGCTGTAGGTTTAGTGTTGCTGAGAGCACAAGGAAATCTGCGATTAGTGAGCCAGGGAGGAAGATTAAAAATAGTATCTGTGGACTGAACTATGTGCCCGGGCCAATTCCAAAATTATTTATGGTGCTTATGTGGGAATGAGTGGGTACGACTGTGAATGCTTTGGAAGATTAAAGAGAATTCCATCTTCATGAGAGAATCAGAGTGTGGCGATTGCAGGTGAACTGCCCATGGGATAGCCCACCAGGTTCTTGATCTTTCTGCTTTAGTATGAGCAAGATGTTCTCCAAACTGGAGCATCATTATAATGGAAGGAGTACCACTTGAGGGGCAGGCTGGACTCCCGAGGACACAAAATGTGTACATTTTGCCAAGTTCATAGCAATCAGCAGCAGAGCTTCTGAGGCTATCATGGCACCTTCCATCCAACTTGTCTTCAGAATGCACAGATAATGGACAGAGGTTGAATAAACACAGGCCAGAAAACTTATGGTTAGGCAGTAAGTGGGTGACACACTACAGGTCACCACTCAGTGTTCAGTTGGGCCTTGCTCTCACCCTGGCTCCCCAGTCAAGCCAGATAGGAGCATGTTACCACCTTGGGACTCATGCAGGCCTTATGCTTGGTGGACTATTAGGGTGCTCGGGAGGGATGAACTTGACACCAGGTTATATGATTATGTACAACATCACCGCTATAGTTAAAACCCCTGTGTAGGTCAAGTAGGGCACACCTGGATTCCCACTAAAGATGGAAAAGACACCACTGCTTTTGGTGAGGAAAAGCAAGGTGTAAGTGGGGATTATTGTTCCCAAAGTGAATTAGACCTGAATGATATGTTGACTTGGCTTTTATCTGTGACCCTCTATGTAGTTGTGTTATCACCTACTGTGTGAGTGATGGAATATTCTGTAATGAAACAACAGGGTATAGCACCCCGGACACAATAGGGATAACTTTGATGATGTTTGAGAGTGATTCTAAACCCAGCTAATACTTAGGCACATTGGATCAGGATGTGCACCCACTCCTTTACATTAGCTCAATCTCTCACTTGCTGCCTAGCATTAGATTTGACAGAAAAGCAAAACCAAAGCTACCCAACATTAATGTTTCTTTTACATAGGTGCTCAGCGACATTGTAGCACTGTAACATTTTGGATGATATTGAAGTGCAGTAAACTCGACAGATGCAGATGGATACTAATTCCCAATGTCTTCCTTTCTTTGCAAACACCTAACCAAAATTCCTTGAGGGTGAATGTCGAAGGCCAAGGGGAAAGGGCAAGAAGATAAGAAGAAAAAACCTTCTGTCTTCTTCTGAGGTCCCCTCTATCGGTTCTTGAGCTTTTTAGTTGGAAAATGGTTTCCTTAGTTGGTTCAAGACTATCTCTCTCTCTCTCTCTCTTTCTCTCTCTCTCTCTCTCTCTCTCTCTCTCTCTTTATCTCTCTCCTGGAGGGAAACTACGATACAAATATATACATATAAATATGTGTGTAGAAATGTTACTGTGACGTTATAGTTAGGTTCTAAATTTACTCGCACAATACCACAGAAATTCATTCGTTATAGTTAGATTTATTTCTAGTAACTATAACTTGTGCCCTAATGTAACTATAACTCATGCCCCTGCCATGCACAGTTTTTTCTTCAATGATTTGATTGCTAATGTTTCATTTATATTGTTTAATAACAATCAAGAAGTTGTCATGAGTGCTGTAATATCTGGGTAATTAGCAGTGCACGGCGAGGACCTGAACTGACTGTCGTATTAGTTTTAAAAATTTCATGTAGATCTGTCAAGCCGCACCAAAGTTACTGGCAAAACAAAAAACTCTGTTCCTGTGGAACCTAGGTCCTAACTCTAACTACCTACTGGTGACCATCAATAGGTTCCATATATATATATATATATAAAAATCTGTGTAAAACATTTTCAATCCAAAAAACTATTAAAATACATAGATTTGCAGAATACTTCCACTGTCACTTTTACATGCACATTTCAAGTTAAAACTTCAAACTCCTCTTTTTTTTAATACGTTCCACTGCATAGATATATCTGCTAACACCATAGACTAAAAGGCGGGAGTGTCTCAGTTTGTAAGACTCTTAACACATACAAACATCTCCTGTAGCCTAGTTTGCAGCAAAGTGGGCGGATCCACTTTTTCCTTGTGGTTACATGGGCTGGCCAAAAATCATAATGTGTGCAACATTCTCTTTTACTTTTAAAGTGCATAAAGTGCAATTAGTACAATTTACCATAACTCCAACAGGGCATTCTTGTTTCCATTTCTCTGTAAAGAATTCATAAAAAGACTGCCATAATGGAACGTCATATACAAAACTTTAGCAAGTTGGGGTTGCTCATCGTTTATAAACAATACAAAGCTCGCATTAGGCTTAACAGACCGAAATTGCTAAGAAAGCCTGCCCAGGCCTGGGCTTTGGTGGAGATTAGACAGTGTATAATTCCAATAGGCTTGCTTCAGAATGATCTTTGATTGAGCAGTCAACAAATTTGGATAACTCCAGAAAATACCTAGTCCCATCCCATCAAACCAAGATTTCACATATTGGAACCAAGGGATTGAAGAAAATGTATCTGTTTTGATCAATTCCATTAGACCCTCCCTGTAGTGGGCAAGTTCTTGCGTAACCCACTGCCTTATCCAAAAAAGTACGGACCTGATGGTGGCTAAGTGTTCAATTCTCTTTATTCCTAGATTTTGGTATACTGGGATCAGAGGGGGTACTCCTAGGAAGATGTAATAATATTGTTACGCACTTATTTTTACCCACTGTCAGTTTGCCCAGTTTACTCGTTCCCCACAGTTCTGTCCCATATAGTGCTTCTACCTGTGCCTTGCATATATATAACTCTAGGGCTGGGGAAACTGCTTTAGACCTTGATGTTTGATGTCTTTTTATAACAGCCATGGAGTATTGGGCAAGGATCATCTTTGATTTATTTATATGTGGGGTCCAAGACAACTTGGAATTCAATGCACACCAAGATAACTAAAGTTATCCAAAAGCTCCAGTTGTTGCCCCTTCACTGCCAGATTTAGTTTAAAGGTCCTAAGTGGTTTTATGGCCATGCACTTTGTTTTGCCTATATTGATCTTGAGTCTTTAAGCTGCACAATAGTCACTGAAGCTATTTAATGGACTCTGCAATCCCCTTGGTGTCTGAGATATTAGAATATGTCATCGACAAAATGTAAGGCCGGTATAGGATATCATCAGAGCATAGGTGAGTCATGGTTGTACTTAGTAAGGTAGTGTAGCATCATTCACATATAACGAAAACAAGGTGGGTGCAATACGCACCCCTGCTTTACACCCTTTCTGAATGACATAGCATCAGTTACATCACCATTGAGACCCCGCCATACTCTGGCATAGTTGTCGTGATGTAAACTCATGATCTGTGTTATGAGATAATCAGGCACTCCTAAGTTTTTTTATTAAATCCTAAAACAGATTTCTCGGGACAAGGTCAAAAACTGTTTCAGTTCAATAAATGCAACATATAGATGGCCTTCCTTCAGCTTTGAGCATTTCCACACCATACATAGAAATGTAAACATTTGGTTGATCGTGTTCACACATGGTCTAAAACCAGCTTGGTATGGCGTAAGTATGTGTTTTTCATCGATCCAGCTGCTTAGTCTATTCAGGATCTGCATGGTGTAAACCTTCTAAAGAATATCGATTAGACTTACTGGTCTATAGTTAGCAGGGTCCTGGCCCGTCCCATTTTTATAGACGGGAAAAATGTCAGCTCCCTTCCATTTATCAGGAACTGGTGTGCCTAATGCTACTGCATTACAAAGAAGAGTTACATATGGTGCCCATACCCACTTAGCATGTTTCAACAGATCACCCAGAATTTTATTAGGGCCTAGGGTTTTGCCTGGTTTGATGGCTTCAATTGCTTGCATGGTTTCTTCCCAGCTAAAACATGTCATATGAACTACATCTTTCTCCACTCTTGCTACATCCTGTTCCAGGCAAGATACATATGTTCCTCCACTGAACTACTGAGTCTCCCATACAAAGGCCTATGTGGTGCAATCAACCCCAAGTATAGGTTGGAGAAATGGTGGCTCCATGTTGTAGGATCTATATAATGATCTGTTTGTATACTTATGTCTTTACTATCATGTGCTACGATTTTCCAGAAGGTAGCATTATCATTAATTTTGGCTGCATCCACAATTCCAATTAGCCTCATCCCATTCCTTTTGAGCTCCAGCAAGCACTTTCTTATATTCTGACCTTGTTTCATGGACTGCCACAGTTGTTTATAAAGTGAATAAGAATTGTGTTTTTGCCACTCTGCACTCCTTTGAGTACCAGTGGTTCGATGGGATTTTCCTTTGGAATCCACTGTTAGCATTTTGTGCATTGGTTTTGGTTTAATACGTTTATATCCCCTCCTCTGAAAGGCGGTTGACATATATTATTGGGATACTAAGCAGCAGCTAGCCAATATATGGTAAGAGTGGACAGGGAGATTTTAATCCATATACCTCCCGAAGGTCTGCCTTTTGGCCAGGGAATTGCATTAATATGGAGTGTTTTATATCCTAATTTGTATGGCGGTGCTAGTAACCAAGTCTCCTGGAAGAGGCAAAAGTGAAACTGATCTATATATTCCTGCCAATATGGATCTACCAACTTATGTCTAAGGCCGGCTGCTTTCCATGAAATTAATGACACAGACTCGTGACATACCATTTTTTGGCAAATAAACCTAGTATTTCTCATATTTTCTCCATACTGTATCCTTCTAATGCACCCCAGTTTTACTTGGCCAATTCTACAACCTGCCCTCCCAGATTTTGGGTGGTATGGGACACATCCTAAGTTGTCGATGGAATAATTTTTAAGGGAAGGCCTGTGCAGTCAATCCACAGCCTCCAGGGTTACCAGAGGTTGGATACTGTCAGATAGATGGGCAGGATTTAGCAAGGTCCTTGTTCCTTGGGCTTTGTCCTCGGCTGTTTTTTTTTTATTTAAACCTTATTAATGAGCCTGAGAGCATATTAGTTCTGAGGCCCATGGAAATTAGCCCTTCAACTATTGTTTTTTTGTTAATGTTAAAGGCCAGTGCTACATTATATAGTCTCCTGTTTTATTGGGTAATCGCTCAGCTTAAATTAAATCCAAGCGTACTACTGACAGACAATGCCGATCATGCCTTATCCAGTGAATCACCTTGTTTATCTGCAAATTTCCGTCCTCTTTAGTGTTAGGTGTCAATTTAGGGACATTGATCATGAACAATCTACGTATGGCCTCTATTCAGAGACAGACCCCTATTTGGGGCCTGTCGTTTACTAAAATGAGAGATCTCTCTGAGCAGATGGGGGTTACATAGGATTCTCCCACTGCATGCTGGTTATATACTTCTCTCTCGTTGGACTGGGTAATATAGATCAGTCTGGATAAGGCTACACTCAGGTGTGCTACTACCAGGGAGAGCTGCTGGATTTGCCGGTCTGGTTTGTTATTTGGACCCTCTATTAGACGTAAGGCCTAAGCTAGAGGAGCCCTCCACCCTGTCTTGCAAAGTTACATCATGCCTTACCCCTTTTGTCAACGGGAGTCTTGAAGCCAACACAGTTGAATCTGCCATCTGTGAGCTCTGCCTAAGTGCTCAAGTGTGAGATGGTTCATTGCATCTATAGCAGTGCCCTTGATCTCTTACACATAGCTCCCCTTCGGCTTTCTTGCCTTCAATCAAGAGACTCTTCCCTATTTGTTTTAGGTCAGCTACCTCTTTCATTAGTGTGTCAATTTTTCCTTGAAGCAATAGCACCACTGTGTCACTAATGCTACACTGAGTTGCCTTTGTCTGGCTTGGGGGAGATGGTTCTGTGGGTAGCAGGTCATAGCTGTCAGTATTGTCAGGTCGGGGATGAATTGTGCTGGTTTTATACATTTCCACCTGCGCCAAAGGTGCATATCTATTAGAGCAGGTTATGGGCAAAGAATCTTCATTAAAAATCTTACCATTGCTAGTTGGTTGTGATAGTTCCCTCACAATCACATGGCTCATTGCCCGTATAATATTAGTGTTTTGAAGATTTCTGGGGTTATAAGCCACCTAGAGTGGAATTGAGGAAAACTTTTCACTTGGAAGCACAATAGCTGGGGAGCAACGGTTGCACTTTTAGTACCAGGTGCGCTTTCATGCTTTTTATAAAAAGTTGTTATTTTGGAGGTTCGGGCACTTGCATCTTCCCATGTATCACTCTGCTTATCGCTTAACAGTGTTTCAACTTCTTCTATAAGATCATCTGTCTCCGCTAGGGTGCAGTTGCCCCCTGCACTTTTTGTTATCCTTGGGTTTTCCCCTTACCATGCAGGACCTTAGTTGCTTTGCGCTTGTCCATAGTCTGATCTCATCTTTTAGTTTGCGCACCTGCACATTAATAGAATAAATTACAGTGGTTACAATCCCTGACCCATCTCACAATAGAGCCTCCCAGTTGTTAACGTTTCTATTGCTGGCTAGACTTTTAGGCACAACAGAGAAATAAAAATAAAAAACGTGAACTAGCCCTGTCTAGTTTCGGTTTGCCATGACAGTAAACAAACTAGAAATGCAGGTGAGTCAAAGGTCTCAACAGAATTCTGCCTTAGCTTTGATCCCCAGAAGATTAGCTTAGCGCCTCTGTTGTAATTTATTCTAAAATTTTCACTAGCTGGACTTCACACAAACCAGACGTTCAATGTTACTATGGTTTGTAATCATCCTCCATCTTTTCCCTTAAAAACAAGAATCAATATGGTTCCCTTAGGCTGCTGGACGCCTTCAGGAGGCTTTAGCGCCTGTCTCTCCTCCTGACACAACAATAGCTGGGTGCAGGACCAAGGCGGGTGGCCCTGCCCTACCTCTTCGGGGTGCTGATGGACACAGGACAACCCCACCCTTGCCCGGCTTCACTGGGGCGCGACCCCCGCACAACTCATGCCACGGTGATGAGAAGGGTGCTTTATAGCGCTACTGCAATTGGCAACAGGTGTGGGCTTCCCTTCACGCCCGTGATAAAAAAAAAGAAATATATATATATATATGTATGTGTATATATATATATATTTTTTTATTTTTATTTTTTTTCACTTAAAAAACCAAAGGTTACAAGGACGTTATAGTTAGGCTCACATTTTAAACGTACCAAACCATAGAAATTCACCAGTTATAGTCAGAGTTATCTCAAGTAACTATAACTTTATGGTAACTATAACTGGTGCCCTCACCATGCATGTCTTTTTTGTAATGTTTTTTACTACAAATATTAGATTGATATTATCAATTATATTATCAAAGATGTCATGAGTGCCGTAATATGTGGGGTTATTAGCAGTGCATGGCGAGGGAGTGAGTTATAGTTACCTTAGGACACGAGTTATAGTTACTTGAGATAACTCTAACTATAACTGGTAAATTTCTATGGTTTGGTACATTTAAAATGTGAGCCTAACTATAACGTCCTTTTAACCTTTGTTTCTTAAGTGAATTTCTATGTTTTTTTAAAACATATATTAATTATCATTAGTATATGTTAATCCTACCACTGCCATACAGAGCTGTGCATGGTGGCAGTTGGCCACAGTGAGTGGGTGCATGAGGGTGTCGGTGGGTCTATGAGTGGGTGTGTGTGTGAGAGTCTGACTGGGTCTGTTAGTGAGTACGTGAGTGTCTGAATGGGTCTGTGTGTGGGTGCGTGAGGGTCTGACTGGGGCTGTTACTGGGTGCATGAGGGTCTGACTAGGGATGTGCGTGTGCACGAGAGTCTGAGTGGGTCTGTGAGTGGGTGCATAGGTGTGTGAGTGGGTCTGAGAGTGGGTGTGCCAGGCTGTGAGTGTGTCTGTGAGTGGGTGTGTGTGTCCAACTGGGGCTGTAAGTAGATGTGTGAGTGTCTGGGTGGGTGTGACAGTATTTGTATAAATATATATTTTGTTCTTTCATCGGCAGTGTTTACGATGTTACATGAGGGGGGGCAGCGCTGAGCACCGCAACAGAGTCACGGATCCACGATTGTCAAAAAAAGAGAAGGTTTTAATATTTTTAAACTAATTATCCACATGGGGTGAGAGTACCTCTACCCTGACCCCTTCTAACCATTTCTCAAAGAAAATCAATCCCCCAGGACCGTTGCCGGTCGATAAAATGGTGGCCACAACTTTCTGAACAGCTTGCACCCAGCCAATCACACTCCTCCATGTGGCTTGCGGATTCAAAGCAGAATGCAGCAGTCCGCGGCAGATGCGCAACGAATCCACGTCCCTATACATACAATTATTTTCCCTGTTAATTACCAAAAAAACACTGAACAGATTCACAGCAAAATGCAAAAAGGTCGCTTTCTGGACCAAGACCTACCTTACTGCCAAATTTGGGGTAATTCCGTCCTGTAGTTTCAGCGCTATCGCTACGGAAAACTGAATGGAGAAAAAGTGTTTTGGGACCCTCACTTTTTATCACCATCCCCGGATGGATCCCCCTGAAACTTTCCAAACAGCAGCTGACTGGAAATTTCTTTTGGAACGTTTCATGAAGATTTGTCAATCCGCGCCAGAGATAAAGGCAAGTAAAAAACACGCTTTTTATGTAGAACGTAGGTCCTAACTGTAACTACCTAGTGGCATCCGCCTCTAGGTAACATATTAGAATATATATCACTTCCAAATATATGAGCTAACTGGGAAACTTCTCTCCAAATCCAAAAACTAGCAGACGAGTGTTGACAGAGTGTTGAAGTGAAAGGGAGAGTGGAATTAAGAAAGACACCCCTGAAAAGGGGAATGGGGAACTTCAAACGTTCACACCAGAACACTGCAGAGAGGAGATGCTGCACATTTTGACAGAAACTAATTACAGTGTGGTACAGACTCTTGCTCACTTGCTACATTCTATGAGACCAGTCTAACGAGAAGTCGCACATACAACTCTCAGTACTCAGTAATACAATGACAGCCATTTTGGGAGTGACCAAGACACCGTTTTCTCCATAAATATCTCAATGTGACTTTAACTGGATTACTAGGGCACATTTTCAGAATGGTTTTGTGACAAAATGAATTACCCGTCTAAGGAAGTGCAATTTGAAACCTGACTCTAGTGCACTCACACTGTTTCCCAGCGTTGATAATCTTGCTGTTTGTTTTGGTAACTAGTATTTAGCAGTACAACATGTAATTCTTGCTGTTGAGCTCCAGACCGCTCTCACTGAAACTTCGAGTAATCGTACATTTTTACGTGGCAGCAGTGTATTCCGGACTGCTACACTCCAGAAAAGTACTGGTAAGCATACAGAATGCAATCAGCTTCTCTTGAGGCTCGTGAACACATTGAAAAGGAATTCGTTTTTTGTAGTTGATCTTTATTGAAAGTTTTCGCATACACAGAATACGCATATCTGGCCAGAGTGTACAGCAATGCATAGACGTGACAATCTTTGGTTTAGCAATCAGGGCAAATTTACAATCAGATTGAGCGCAGGTAAATAGCATGTTACAAACTTCGATGTGTGTGCTGCAAGGGAGTGTGTAAAAATGTAGCGGAGAGGGGAGCCATCCTGCATAATGGGGTGATAGCACAGCCACATCAGCAGTGAGTTGAGCCTCAGGGAGAAGCGTCCCCAGCGAACCAGTAGCGAATTTACATGAGTGGGTTGTGATGGGAGTGATGGGGCGAACCCCGACAACAGTGGTCATTAATTAAAGCCTGGTTCCAGCACCAGCAGTGTTACCTCCCACACTGTAATTTTCGTGCCCATCCCGGCCTTGTATCGCAGTTGTGTGACCATGTTGTCCTCTGCCCATGCCTAACGACAGAGTTCAGGTTTCCAGGCAGGCAGAGGCTGGGCGGTGGCCACCCTCCAGTTCATCCTTCTGTCTTGTTTGCCTAATGCGAGAGCCAAAACGATGAGTTTGGTCCCGGGCTCGCCCATCTTGGGGAAGGTCATCGGGCCCACAAGCATGACTTTGATGTATTACTGTGGCATCTGCTGGTATGACTTTGATGTATTAATGCGGCATCTGCTGGTTATTTGTGTAAGGTAATCACAGATCGCATGCCAGAAGGGTTGCAATGCAGGGCACTGCCACGTTATGTGGTACAAGTCTGCATATACGTCACACTTAAGTCATTTTTGGGAAGCAGTGGCAAACACTCTATGTATCCATGTCTGGGATCAGGTACGTATAATGGACATAATTAAATTGTACCAGCTTGCAATGCGCTTTCCTGGAGACCTTAAGGACATGACCTGGGACGTTAGACCAGTCTTTATCAGACAAGTCAATCTGCAAGTCCTAGCTCCAGCGTATTCGGAGGTTGGGTATTGCCTATCCCATCCCCATCTCCATCCCCAATGCCCTATATACGTTTGTGATCCTGTGTCTCTGGGGACCTATGTCAAAAGTGTATGCAAAGCAGGGTCAGTGTCAGGTTCGTAACCCTGGTCACTTCAGAAATGGGATCAAGTTTGAGCATGGCACGTCATACCATTCTAAGTATGTGGCTGCTATAGAGAGGCACCCTTTTTTTACTGCCTGTATGAAATAGGATATGACTTAGCATTATTATTAAACCTTGTTGATCTATGACAACTCATCAGGTGCCATTACTGGCCAGAAAGCTATCTTCAACCTAGCCAGGTGGCCTCAGTTTCAAAACCTACTTAGCAAATTTAAACATATCAGTTTTGTAAAAAAGACCATCATTGTATTGATAAAGCTAGCATGAGATAACTAACTTTGACAGAAGACGGGGACATACTAAAGGCCTGGTGATGAAACAGGTCTTTGGACTAACTGCCCTATGTATCCATGTCGGGGGACAGGTACATATGATGAACATAATTAAATTGTATTAGCCTAAAGGAAGATTTTGGCAAATAGTTAGCAAGCTATGTTTAGTTCCATACTCAAGGTAGTCAAAGTAGTCCTTGGACATTGCTAATGGAGGGGTAAAACCCATCATTAGAGGAGCAGTGTTTAAGTATCATCTGATGCCGTAAGAAATGGTCCCGTTTTTAAATGAGATACGTTTCACTGTTGTGCGTAAAAGGCTTGTGGCATTATAATGCACTTGCTAAATTGCTAATAAAAAAGTTATTCCTACATACCTGTTTGTTAAAGGAACTGCAGCATGGACAAATGGAAGCAGCTGCCTAGAGAAGCAAGAGAAGGATCAGGGGACATTATGTGACGTTTTCAATGATGTATGGTTAGTGAGAGAAAAGAGGGATTCTTTTTAGGACTCAGAAATTGGATAGGATGTTCCTTGCCTATCCGCATAGTAACCAGTGCACCAAACGTCCGTCAGTAAATTCTTGAACCTACAAACCTACATTTTAAAGCAAGGAGCAGCTGGGTTGTGCACACTCTTGTGAGCTGTCACCAATCTAAAATGTTATTTGAAGTCTCTGATCTGCTAAACTCCTGAGGAAATGTTGGAAATCATGTCTGTGTCCCTCTAAGAGGTGGAGAGTGCGGCGATTCCTGTTGCTGGCATGTTTTTCAGGTAAACATTTTACAAACTAAAGCTTCACAAATACAGTACAATTATTTCCTGGACACAATGAGTCAATGTTAATAATCTGACAATAATAATTATGAAGCAGTAATTGCAAAGATGGTCTGGCTCACCCAGACTTGGCTTAGAGAACTTGTTTGGTGTCTGTGGTGATGAATCAAGCATGTGGTATGCCTTGCCATCTGGTCTGCATTGCTACGAGTTGCCAATCATCATGCAGAGCCTCACCACTGGAGGGTCTTCGGAAAGGGGACATGTTTATCGCAATACACAATGAAATAAATATGCGAGGTATGCTGACAGGTGGTGCAGCTTTGTGCATGAGGCTTGCCCTTGCAGTGACTGTGGCGTTTATGTGCATCCTAATCCACAGCGTATCTAAATTTAGGATTGTAGTAGGAAATAGTTTTTTATTGCAGATCAGTTCTTTTTTGGGAAACCATAAGTCCATGAACAAGCCTTTTATGACTCGGAGCTCTATTAATCCACTGTTTAATAATGGAATATGATCTATCTAACCAGAGTTAGCCTTTATTTTTAAGAGCCTAACTGATGGAACAATAGTGCATTTGTTTCATTTTGTTAAGTTGTTCATTGTGTTTGGAGGAGAATAAGAGGCTGGACGCAGCTAACTGTGCTAACCACAGAGAATGTTGTCCCAGGCGAATAGCTCAGTTAGACTGACAAAAATCGCATTTCAGTCACGTGAATTTTATTATTTGGGATTTCGCCGTAAATGGACTCCAGTCATCATGGTCTTCTTGACAGTCTGCGATCTTGTTCACAAGACGTTCAGCACCTTGCTTTATCTAGGGGCCATGAGTCCCTTATGGTCAACTGTCCTGCAAAATAGATCTGGACACACATTTTATATCAGATTGATAAAGTTTGAATATCACAGACACTGAAAGGCTGAATTAGTATTAACCAAAACTATTTTATGTTGAAATTCGGTAGAAAATATCCTTCCAAAAACTTACAATTCCCACACTGCCTTGTGGGAGTATTCCAACACCCTATCCACTGTGGCAATGTTCTTTGTGGATGGCGGTTGGGCTCAAAAGAAGTCAAACAGGATTCCTCAAAGCTTTCAGACACCCAAAGGAAGTCACCCTCTATCACTTACTCACTCACCCATCCACCCACTCACGACAAACCACCATGCTCACTCACTCACTTGGGCACCCTTTTTAAGTTGCTTCAAAAATGCAACATAGACCAAAATCACCCTCGGCTGAAAGTGGGCCCATCACCCACATTGGTAAGAAATTAATTAGATGAAACATTCTGCCATGTATTTTTTATTTGGCTCAATATTCATATTCTAATTCAAATTCTAACTGATTAATGATACTACTAGGCCAAGGAAGGCATGTTATTTACTAACTGGTCCTTCTTTCAATTAGATTGCAGTGGAAAACAAGCGATAGAAAAGGCAATTATTTTCATATTAGCTTGACACTTTTCTGGCATTTGTGATCGCATACCTTACAACCTTCCCTGTATCATTCCCCTTTCCCAAATCAAAGCACAACAACACCTAAAGATTGTGTCTCTTGCCTAAAGCTGTCAGTAAGTGCAGCGAGTAATGGGTATGGCTGTGCTTTTTGAGTCACGTAATATTACAATCCAGCCAGGTTTTCAAAACGATGAACAAATATGTAAATCGTCTCCACTGTAATACTCATATGAAAATGTATCTCATTAATATTCATTATGAACATCCAGAAAGCCTGACTAGATTTTACTATTTGATGGTTCAGCAAATAAAACCCTAACTGTCAGAGGCATCATGCTTGGCAGCAAGAACCGTGTAGATCTGCTAAGCCCACAACATTTAATTACAGCCTTTTCGGAGAAACGAGAACTGGAATTTCTCAGTCACAGTGGTACGTACAACGTCCCACCCCACACCCTTGAATTCAGTACGAACAGACAACTGTTGGCATTTTATTACATGATTATCTACTATACACTATTTGCCTGCAAATCATAAGCATTAGAATGATAGTAAATATTACAAAAAGCTCAGTGATAGCTATCCATAGTAAGACAATGGTCAAATATGCCCCAATCATATTTCATCACACAGCTCTACATTTAGCAATTATCATGCATATTAGGGCAAAGGTAAAATATGCCCCAAACATATTTCATCACACAGCTCTACATTTAGTAATTATCATTCATATTAGGGCAAAGGTCAACTATGCCTGAATCAGATTTCATCACGCAACTCTACATTGCTAGTTTTTCGCAAATTGCTTGTAACCAGCCATAGAAGGGCATGGCATTTTGATTATTTTTAATATGATAACATGCCGAGCAATGCAGTAGTTCCCTGCATACCTTATTATTCCTTCAGGTTCAAAGTCAGAACTCCATCACCCAGTGCCTCCTCCAGCATCCACTTCCTGCATCTAAGCCTACCCCAATACCTTGTACACCCTTCCTAGGTGTGGCCCTCAATGGAGCGAGGAGGGGTCAGCTGGTGCTTGGAAACTATATCATTATACAGGATATTCAAGCAATACATTTTGTTCAAAGGTGTATGTGGAAGCCACTGGTCCTTTCTTTCCTCCTGTCTACGGTATGGAAAACACAAGGTCACTTCCATGTAGGTATCTCTTCAGCTGCCGTGCTCACCAGCAATGGGTGCACCAGAGCATGGACCCTTTCCTTCCGGGTCTTGTAATCATCAGTTAGAAATACATGGAAATCAAGCACGTCTATCAACGGTAACAAATAAAAAGAACAAGGGAACCTAGTTGCTGCTAAGCCTTTCGCTTGCATCTCGCACATCCAGGATTTGAATGCAAAAAGACATTGTACAATAGGACACTTTGGGGGTTATTACTATTTTGGAGGAGGTGTTAATCCGTCCCAAAAGTGACGGTAAAGTGACGGATATACCACCAGCCGTATTACGAGTCCATTATATCCTATGGAACTCGTAATACGGCTGGTGGTATATCCGTCACTTTTGGGACGGATTAACACCTCCTCCAAAGTTGTAATAACCCCCTTTGTATTCAACCAGGGCTTTCCTGCATGCAGCAACGAAACACTAAAATGTCTTGACACACGACACTAACACTATTAAAATGTTCTCTACACTGTCAAAAAAGATTCACACTTAGATGTGTCTGCGTTTCTCTTTATTTCCCCACCCAATACAGCCCCCTTCATCACGCCATCGCGTTACCTTTGCTTTGATTCTCAGGAATTTCAGAGCAAGCTAACTCGCTGCACTAACATTGCCACCACAGAAGATAATTTCCTGTGTGTCCTCAATGCAAGCAGGCAAGTGACCACACATCTGCAGCACTGGAAGGCTGCTTTGTAGTTGTATGGAAGTGACGATAGTATGTTATAATGTTTTGTTATGATGTTATGTTATATTAATTCATATTATAAAGCACAAGTTGGCAACAAGTGGATTTTTAGTGCTGTAAAGAATAGGTGGCACAAAATTAGGAGCCTGGTTCTTGGGAAACAGACAAGTCTTGAGTTGTTTTCTAAACTGAGATAATTTTCATTCTGACAAAGTTGGAGGTCAATTCCAAGGCGTAGCTGAAATGACCGAAAAGGGCCGAGTACTTGTTCGTACTTTGTGGGTCTTTCAAAGTAAGAATATAAGGTTTTGCCTGAATGCAATCACTTTAGGAGTACCTAACGGATAAGATGAGTATCCAACCATGAGAATTCCGATAAAATTCCCTAAGAGTAGCGCATAAGGCACTTACGATTTTTCAAAGGACAACCAGTGAGGTACCCGACAGGCTAAAAAGCTATCAAGGAAAAGGATGTTGAAGATGTAAACAAAAAAACGCATATCAAGTTGTTCCCCACAATATACAATTCCCAGAGGGTCCCACACTATCCTAAGCAGCTTTGCCCACATGAACAGAAAATAACATTACTGAACCCCTTTAGAGTATTTTCGATAGGGTGAACTGGGGCAAGGCTCAGATCGTTCTTGCCGACTGTGTGTAACAAAGTTGGAGTCACTGAGTCGTGTCATCTGTATCTGCCCTAGCATCCTTATAGATCGAAAATACTGGCTTAACCAATGTTCAGATGCCTGTCCATCAGAACTTGTCAGGTAGTAGTGGAGACCTGCTTCAAGGCTGAATCCGGCCAGTCGGCGTCCTGTTTCCTTAAATTTATGAAATTTGTTGCCAAATAACTGAACAATTGCGAATGGCTTCTCCCCTGATTTTTAATTAGAATCTTTATGTTACTTTGCACGTAATTACCTTTTTAATGTTCATTATGTATGTGACTGCACAGTTGCACTTTTTTGCCCTCTGTCATATTTCGTTGATATAATGGGTTTGGGAAACGTCCTAAACAACGCGTTCTGAATGATGCAGACGTTTTCAGCGCAAGCGTAACCACGCTTGCCTGAACAACACATAGCTTTTTCTGTGCCTTAACCACCCATGTGCTGAACTACGCATATGTTTTTTTAAGGCACAGAAAAAGCCATGCAGTGTTTGGAGAGGATGTGGTGAGGTAAGTGGGGCTGGGGCAGGGATTGGGGTGGGGGGGTTTGGGTATTTTACTATGGGAATAGGGTGGGGTATTTTTTATTTATTTAGGGCTTAGGGTGGGGCGGGTAGTTTATTTTTAAAGGGGTGGAGCAAGGTTTAACGAAGGGCGGGAGGGGGGAGAAGAGAAGAGGAGGAAGGATCAGGAGAGGACGCAGTGAGGTAAGAAGGGTTTGGTCAGGGTTTTTAGCGGTGGGGTGGAGTTAGGGCTTAGAGTGGGTGGGGGGTCGGGGTTACTTCGTTTTTGTGGGCGAGGGTAGGGATATATTTTTTTTTAGGGCTTTGGAAGGGTGGGGCGGTCATGGTAGTTTACTTAGGATGGAAGGTTTTAAGGGCTTAGGGCAGGGTCAGGATAGTTTATTTTTTAGGGGCGGGGAGTCGGGGTAGATAATTTTTTAGGGCTCAGGGCGGGTGGGGGTATCGGGGTAATTTTGTTTTTATGGGGCAGAGGTGGGGATCAGGGTAGGTTTTTTTCTAGGGTTCAGGGCGGGTAGGGGTGTCGGGGTACTTTAGTTTCTAAGGAAGGGGGTGGGGGTTAGGATAGTATTTTTGTTTAGGGCTCAGGGCGGGTGGGGGTTCACATTAGCTTACTTTTTAGGGGTGGGGTAGGTTTTTTAGGGCTCAGGGCGGGTGGGGGATGTCGGGGTAGTTTTGGTTTATGGGGCAGGGATGGGGATCAGAGTATTTTTTATTTTAGGGTTCAGGGCAGGTGGGGGGTTCGGGGTACTTTAGTTTCTAAGGAAGAGAGTTGGGGGTTAGGATTTTATTTATTTTAAGGGCTCAGTGCGGGTGGGGGGTCGACATAGTTTTGGCATTAGGTGCGGGGGTAGATTTGGGCCTCAGGGTGGGTGGGGGTTGTATGATAGAGCCACGCATGCCGTTTCACATGCCATTTCCATACATGCCTTTACTAGGCATGCTTTTACAATTAAATTTGTTGTAAAGGCATGTGTGGTAAAGGCATGCGTGGAAACAATGCGGCCGTGGTCCCGACCGCGTTGTTAAGGCATGCGTTGTTCCGGTATTCGTTGTTCCATCATACAATCGGCCTATACTATCAATTTTATTATTATTTTAATCCCGACGAACTCTACTTGTGACTCCTGCTAATCCATGCTATATGTATGTTTTGCAACGATTTTAATTATCTTTGCAATAAAAACTTTATTTACTTAATATCCGAAGAAGAGTGGATCCATGATCCATGGGGGCCTTTTGGGAAGATTGTCCCCTGCATGAATTAGTTAAGCAATGCTCTCCTGCCATTGTATATTTTCTCTCTAGCCCTGTGTTCTTTCACATGAACCTTCAAAACTGTCCAGCTCGAGGAGCCGCTTTGCCACACTTACAAATTGAGAAGGTTGAGGTTGCATTGTCCTCGATCCTCCCCTTATCCCCTTATCCAAAGAGTGCCTCAAATATTTCGAGTTTTGTGAGCATAAAGAAATCCTGACTCTAAACCATGACTCAGGGTCCTGTGATGTGAGTTGGAGAAAGTCATCCTACTTCTGGGAGCATTTAAATTATCATTCTAAGCCAAATGGTTCAGAATATATTAACATTTTCAACTCCATGCCAACACTTCCCCAAGACAGTAGCCAACTGGCCACAGGACTATCTGGTGCCTGTGGTGCCACCAGACTGAGGGTGGTGCCACCGCAGTGGCACTTCCTTTCATTGCTGGGTTGGCTATTGGGCATATTTGTCAGACTACTGTAGCTGGTCCAAGGTGTGCCATCCTCATCATCTTCCTGAAAGATATCAGTGAATATAGAAACAACAGAACTGACAATGTTGCCTTTGATATTACTTCCAAAAAGTCTTTGCAATATTTAAGACCTAAACTCTACCAAAGGGACTGCACACTCCAGGAACCCCAACCCCCTCGTTGGATTACTATTAGAGTTTATCTTGGCGTTCCTCTGTGACTGTTGCTTTTTTGACATCTGCCCTGTGTGTAAGCATGTAGTATTGTGTTGTGCCTGGTTTAGCTTGTGTTAAGGAAAGGAGATATTGTAGTGTCTTGGTGCGACTGTGAATCCGTGTGCTGAGGAGGCATGCTATGAATGTTTAGTGTGAAAGATGATTGAATGTGGTGATGCATGGAATGTTGGGAAATGTGTGCTGGGAAAAGCGTGGCAGTTAATAGCGGTTGGAGGGAGGATGGAGCTCTAACATGAGCTAATGATGCTGTGGTTGTAACGTGTGAGCCAAATGTGATAAAGAAATGCCTCCTCCCCAAGTGGCTCGAGATTCTTATGTGAAGAATATACTCTCCAACTACAACAATTAGATTGATTATAGATGCAGCGTTAAACTAATAACTAGCACCTAGAACTAAGAAGACCGCATAATTGAAGTTAGTTCTGTGGACCAGAAGGTGGCTGGTACATCTGGTGTGGATGTTTATTTGTTTTTGGATGTTAAATCTTTGCTTATCTATAAATAAAGTACTTTTGTTTGGTAAAGTTAGGAACAACCAGGAACTTAAAGTTATTAACAGTTATTTCAAGTGCCACATTGTTTCCAACCCAACACTACCTCCTCGAGTAAGCCTTGACTGCTTGACCCTATGGTTCTGTGACAGTCAGGTGCTACGAGGCAGTACTTTGCTATTCAGTTTCAGTCCAACAGTAAAGTTACCCCTGGACACCAGTGGTATTTCCTTGTTTTCAGAGTCCGATTGGGACAGAAAATAGCCCGTGCGCCAAAATAAAAGTGTCCCCCATTAGTGGACCAGAGAGCTAAAAAAGTAGACCACATATGCAAATCAGGGCAACGTTGATCTTGAAAAGACATTATGCATGGGTGTCTTGCAAAGTGTAGGGGATTGTTTGCATTTATGCTTGCTACATGTTATATTTGCTATACTAGTAGTGAAATCTATGTTAAACCGGATGATCAAATAATAAAACACACCCACAAACAGCTAAAAAAAAGGCCCACACACTGACCCATTAGACTAGCCTTTCTGGCACTGTCAGATTGTCCTATAGGTTACTCCGCCCTGCCCCTTACCTCTGACTGTCAGGGAAGTCCATCAAAAAAAATCTTACTGGGTCAGTCTCAGGGCGGATCGAGTAGCCATGTTTTCTATCATATGCCTGCTTGCCAGTTAGTACTTGGAAAGATCCATGCACAGATTGATGCAGTAGTCTAAGAGGTAGTGAAATGGAGACACAGTTGAGGTGCAGAGGACTGCTCAGACCTCTGCGCTCAAGTGCCACTGCACCTGCTGTTCTATGAATACCTATGTCCCTGGCCATGAATAAAAGTAGAGGTGTGAGGCGAATTACCGAGCTCTTGAAGATATTGATGGAAATGTAAAGGGATTATTTAGGTGAGAGGAGTAAATGTTTTTCTTTGCTTTCTAAATTTGCACCTTATATTGCTTCGGTTGTTGTTTAATTGTTGAATATATACAACCTATAATCCAAAAGTTAAATACATTTAAAATGACCATAGGAGCCTGAAGTTCTGTATGAACTGGATACATACTTGGAAGCTTCACGGATCACCAATGTGGAGAAGACCAGGGTCTGGTGGTTTTAAGTGATATATTAGCAACTTTCTTGTAAGTCGTTGCTTTGATCACAACTAATTAATCGTTGGTTCGAGCACGCAAGCAAGAGGCAAAAACTGACAGATCTTGATAAGGGTTCAGAATTAAAAAGGGATGGAAAATGATGAGTCGTTTGCATGTCAGACTATCACTGTCACATAATGGGCAATCTGGAAACATTGAAAATATATTGTGTGTCTGAGTGTTTATTTAATGTATTTATTCAAGCATTCTTATGTCATGCTGTTACCGACTAGATGTATCACCACAATGTATTTTATGATCCCTATAGTTTACAAAGAATTGAATGGAATATATGTTGCACAATTTTCTATAGGACATACCTTTTCATAAAGCTATTACGTAACACTGAGCAGCGGACTTGCTCCAGTGTTCAGTCTGTATGTATATGGCACTTGCATTGCACAGGACCTAGTAGAAAGGCAGCTGATCGCTGGATAGGATCAAATGCAAAGATACAACCGATGTGTGGTTACAGGGGTCGTTGGTTTCTAAGAGTAGGAGTGAACTGTTACTGGTTCATAACTTTCATTTCACCCCCAAATTCAAGCTATTACAGTCACTGAAAGGACTACCCTAAAGTTGATCCCAGACTACAGACAGTAAATAATAGTGCATTGAATGATCACCTCCAGAGTGGTTTACGCCAATTCACTTTATTTTGGTTTACTTACTGTTCATATGCGCAGGCTGCTGAGGATACAGAACGTGGCTGCAAGGCTAATCCTCAACATTCCGCGTTGGCATTCATCTCCACCCATCTGAAACAACTGCATTGGCTCCCTGTCGAAAAAACAAATCCAGCTTAAGACCCTGATGACCACGTATAGAGTGATCCATAAAAAGGGCCCTTGTTATCTTAGATGCAGGCATTCGGCTTATGTGCCAACCAGATCTCTTCACTCAGCAAACCAGGGCTTTCCAATAATTCCTAGGGTCCAAAGAGCCAGAAGGGGCGGCCACTTTGTTTTATATTTGGCAGCAAAACTTTGAAATAAGCTACCCACTAATCCTAGAAATCAGCACCAGGGCACTTCTGTTGTAATAGCCATGTGCTTTATAAGTCACAATTATTCCTTCATTCATGAGACAAGCTTTGTGTAGTATTTCAAGAATCATATACCAATCTGCAGTACAGATATGCAATCGCCCACACTGGAGAACATCCTGCCTAGCACAAGTAAGCGGCAGGCTCCCCCTCTCCTTTAAAACATTAATGTATTCCATCCCCTTGACATAAGAAGGAAGATCTAACGGCTCCCCAATGGCCCACAAAATGGTATTTTAATATAGAAATACATCTTTTACATTTATATTTAATTCACATTTGATCTCCAAAGATCAGCCTGGCATTTTTATGAAGTACAAGTGTGGATTCTGCCTCACTTGCCCAAGTGTAATTATTGCATTCCAGGGATGTAAGTTGTATGTCAGGGATCATCACCATCTTTCTATCATGGACTTCCTCAATATGCCTATGATGCCTGTAAGAATATGGGTTGTTGGTTGACTGCATTGGGAGCCTAGGTCATTCAGCAACTGCAAGATGTGTCAGGGTAAGGCAAAAACAAACCCTAAATTAACCCATGCTCAACCTTCTGGTAGCTTGGCACAGAGTAGTCAGGCTTAACTTAGAGGCAATGTGTAAAGTATTTGTGAAACCCTTCAAACAGTAATAAAGTAAAAACACCATACCAATTCCACATGAAGATAGGAGAATAGAACTTATTTTAATAAATAATACAAGACCACAATGACAATCCTCCAATCAATAGAACCGGAGATTTGCAATTTTAAAGATTTTAGTGAATATAGCACCAAAAAGTACAAAGCACCAATTGTGAATATCTGGTCACGATGAACTGAAACAAAGTCACAAGTTCAACAGACCCCGATAGAGCATGGGCCATCTACAGGGACCCAGTTAGGCCCTACTGAACAGAGTAATTTAAATCCTGGTTTGCGGAGCATTGTGAGGATCGAAGATGTGTCCGCAGCCGAAGCGAAACATCAGTTCGGAGATACAGCAAGGCTGCAATGGGAGGACCTTCGTTGTCATCGGCAATTCCCATTGACCGGGCTTGCAGTGCATAGTCCCGCTTCAAGGATGCAGCGCACAGTTACAGCGATGCATCGGTTTCTAAGACCTTCGAGGCAGCAAAGCGTGGTCTAGCATTGTCATTGCATTTTGCAGTGGCGGTTCCGGTGGGCTACAGCAGCGATGGAGGTCTTTGTGACAGTCCAATTCATGTAGAAGCAGTAAAGCGTCAGTACTGCTCACGTTTGCACTGTGCAGCAGCGGAGATGGGTCGGATTTGCTGGATCCACAGAGGCTGACAGGGCACCTTAATCCCACCTCCAAAGGTCCAGGACTGGGATGGCACCACTTGGCAGGGTAGACTCACAGTTGGCAGAGTCTAGGTGCAGAGGCAAAATTGTTGGAAGCCTGTTGTGCCCCTGAGGCGAGGCTTCAGATCAGTCCAGCCAACTAGTCACTCTGGAGTCACTCTGGGTTCAAGAGATGCAGGTCCAGTCCTTCTCACCCATGCAAGAGGGCAGCAGGTCAGCACAGCAGGGCAACAGTCCTTCAGAGACGCAGTTCAGCAGAGTGGCAGTCGTTTCAGCAGCAGCACAGAAGTCCTTATTCCTAGCAGAGTTTCCACAGGTCCAGAAGTGTACTGAACTGGTGGTGTCTGAGGTCCAGTGTGTATTTACTCAGTTATACTTTTGAAGTGGGAGAAGCTTCTAGAGGAATACCTTTGAAGTGCCCATGTGCCCTGCTTTTCTGGCTTTGGCTCCAGACTAACTACAGGGTGTATGCAAACCTTTGTGTGGAGACAAGACACAGCCTATTCAAGTGTAAGCAAGGCTAGGTCCAGCTCCTCCCTCCCATCTTGCCAGTGATGGCCCATCTAGTCACAGCTATACTCCCCTTTGTGTGTGGCTGTTTAGGAGGAACACACAAAGCCAACTGTCAACTATACCCAGTCATGTGACCCAAAGACAGGCTGCAGGCACCAAATGGCCAAGGCGAGAAAATGTCAACTTTCTAAAAGTGACATTTCAAAATTGTAATTCAAAATCCAACTTCACAATGAGCTACGGTTTATCATTACAATTCCAGAGGCACCAAACATGAACCTGCTACCTAGTCGTGATGGAATTTACACTTATAAAATGTAATATGGTAACTCCAATTTTATCTTCTGGGAGAGGTAGGCATTGTAGTAGTAAAAAATGAATTTAAGAGTTACCAGGACATGTAAAACTCAAAAGTGCATGTCCTACTTTTTATATACATGTCCCTACCCTCATTCCTATCAAGGAACTACCCTAGGAGAGACTTATATGTGCTAAAAAAAGAAGGCTTGGGCCTGGCAAAAGGTTTACTTTGCCAGGTAGGAATAGCAGTGTAAAACTGCATACACACAGACTGGATTGGCAGGCCTGAGATATGTTTGAAGTGCTACTTAAGTGGGTGGTACAATCAGTGCTGCAGGCCCACTAGTAGCATTTAACTTACAGACCCTCGACATAGGAAGTGCCACTTTCCTAGGGAGTTAGAAGTAAACTAAATATACCCAGTGTATGCAAGCCAGTCTTACTATGTTTTAAGGTGAGAGCACAAGTACTTTAGCTCTGGTTAGCAGTGGGAAGATGTGCAGAGTCATAAGGCCAGCAAAAACAAATTCAGCAAAAGGAGATCTGAAGGCTAAAAGTTAAGGGGAAAACCACACCAAGGATTCCGGGTCTAACAATGCCCATCATTATTTCATGTCCTCTATATTTTGGGATTTAAAACTCTAATGTTAATCATCCCCACAATTAGACGGAGATGGCTATCATTAAGTCGTAGCCATTATATCCCAAGGCTTACTTGACTGAGATTGCCACGATTAATCCAGAGCCAGAGCAATGCCATGAACTGGCACTACAATTTCAAGGATAACTACAATATCCCAAACATGGTGTACCAGAATACCAAAGTGACCACCCATATGCCGTAACGGGACCCAATATGCCAGTGACTTTGTTTTACACCTCCATGTCTGAGCTGATTCCAGCATGTCAGGGAGGGCAACCAGATGTGATGCGTGTTGCATAAGCAGGAGATCCTACAAAGGAGAACAATTTTTGCCAGTGAGGAAATGAGAATTTGACACAGCTCCAGGAAGGCACATACACATACTCAGGCACAAATACAAAGACGTACATTCACACATATGCACATGCGGCCACAGATACATGCACACATACACACACATGTACACACCAACATATGCACGCAAACCCACACACAAACAAAAACACACAAAAGCACAAACACACAGATCAGTTTTTTACTTACCCACCCCCTGCTCCTATTATACTCCTTCTCATTATGTCTTTTGGTTTATTTTCATGACCACTTTTTTTTCGTCTGCCCTAGATCCATCCACATTTGCAATGCCGGTTGGCATTCTTTTTCCCTTTGTTGATTCTCTCAGGGTACCTGACAGCACGAAGCCCTCTTTTTTGGAGTTTATGTAAAGTTGCTTAATATGCTAAGCTGTACTGAAGTTTACTGGTGTTTTTATAGGATGAATGGATGTCAGAATATTGTTAGCAAATATATCGTCTGATATAATTTTCGTGTCTTAAGTGATGTTTACAAAATCATTGTCCCAATGGATGTAAATGTTATATTACTCAATTTTGTAAAGGTTTGTTTCACATTCATCTGAGCACTTGAAAACATCAAAGCATATTTGTTGGACGCCAGCTAGAAAAAAGGTCTTCTCCAGACTGAGCATGGCAGACAATTAATGGCTACTTTGCATATTCTGTGGATCATTAAAGAGAAGTTTCCTAGGAGGAACTACTGGTGGGAGTGCTGCTGACTAGTACAGCAAGATTAGAAATATTATTTAACTTGCCATGTATGTGTGCTTCATGATGTAATGTATTTCTGAAAACCTAAGGTTCTGTAGGAGTTATCTCAAAGTGCTAAACCCTTTCGGAACATTTAGATTTTCATTACTCGTCTGCTATAGACAAGTTAGATTGAAAGACAATTGGAAACTAGTGGACTTTCTCAGATGAATCCAGTTTTAAAGGTTGACCTCACCAGATCATATTGCCATTCCCGCTGGTGCTCATGTTGTGTCCAGACAATGGAAAGCTGCCAAATTTCTGTGTCTTAAAGTAGACGTGTTCAGCAGGTGAAACTCTTTCACATAACTGGCTTAGCGAAAAGGTCATTGTCCAAAGGGCAGATTTATTTGACTTACACTCTGCACGACCAGCGCCAGTACTTTCACAGTGCATCTTTAGCTGCAGACTGGACACCATTGTGTCAAAGATGATAGCAGAAATGTGTGTTTTTAGGTCTGGTGATAGCCTTGACCTGTTGATTTCACTAAAATATGTAAAATATACTTACCTGTAGGGCTGTCAGCCACCTCTCTTCATCCATTGGTCTGATGTTGTGTCATTCATATTTTGCTTCCACCTACTACAGAATACAGCATGGGGCAATGGGACACCCTACTTAAGCCACTCATTAACTTCACTTTGAATTACTTCATTTTGATCTCTCAGAAGGAGTACATCCGCACAAAAGCTACTTTCAGTGCAAGCGTCTTTGTTTTTAGTTTATAACTACTTTAGTGTTACCTTTGTGTCTAGAACCTGATGTGATAGCAAGATGCTTCTGATGCATATTCTATCTTTATCAGATCCCCTCTCCTGATCATGCCGCTATAAATTCATTTTGGAGTGTTTTGCTTTTCCGACTGCAGCTGTTTCACAGCGTACACGATTGTGTCCATTTGAAACTGTTCTGTATTGAGTTATTCTCTTTTTAGTTTTTTTGCTCTCCGTTCTTTCTTTCCTTCCTTACTAGTTTTTGTCTTCCTTCCTTTTTTTTCCTTCCTTCATACCTTTTGTCTTTCTTTCTTTCTTTTTCTTTCCTTCTTGCTTCTTTCTTTCTTTCATTCTTTCTTTCTTTCTTTCTTTCTTTCTTTCTTTCTTTCTTTCTTTCTTTCTTTCTTTCTTTAGTGCACATTCCGAGGGTGCTTGCAGGGGCCCCCTGTGCGAAATCATTGGAATCAGATCCATGTGGAGCCCAGCCTAATGCAGCCGCCCGTTTTCCACTGGGCTGACCGCCGGAAATCTTGGTTTCCGCAGGTCAGCCCAATGGAAAACTCGTAATGGGGCCAGTGGGGAGCTCCCAGCACCGTGGGGGTCTCCTTATCAGGAGTTTGGCGGTTGGGTTTTTCTAACAGCCAAAATTGTAATCAGCCCCACAGTCATCCAACAAAGTTGTTTGGGAGATGCCTTGACAGATTAAAGATCTTTACTGAATTTCATTGTTTCTTTTCAGACATTCACAGCCTGGTGCAACTCTCATCTGAGGAAAGCCGGAACTCAGATTGAGAACATTGAAGATGACTTCCGAAATGGTCTCAAGCTCATGCTTCTACTGGAAGTCATATCAGGTTAGTTTTGAAATGATTTCACTCACCTCATCCATCCTGAGCATCATGTTGCCAGAGAGGTCAGGTGACAAAAATTGTGCTTCTATTGTGTTTTTGTGACTAGGACGTATGAGGCTATTCCATGTGTAATTTATCCTTACACTTTTGAGTAACTTTGCTTCTTTTGGCTATTCACAAAATCTGACTATAAAGTTACTCAAAAGGGTAGACCTACACATATCCACCTCCTGAAAAATAGTGGGGAGCTAAATATGAGAGTCTAGGTTACTACTGCCAAAAGGAAACAGTGAAAAGTTCAGCACCACACATGACCAAACAACTATACCGCAGCACCCTCCCATAGAAAATCATGGAGACAGGTCTTAAAATAAAATTCCATCGGAAATAATGTTAAAATAAAATACATTATTTAATACAGTTTAAAATACAAATAAGTGTAATTTATTGTTAAAAATATGTATAAGTAAAATATATGTCTTAGTTAATTATAAAATATGAACTTTTTGAATTTATAAATTAATGTAACATTATTTATTACTAGAACATAATTTAACGACTTTTATTAAATTCTATGCATCACGTTGAATAATTATTAATGCATACAAATGCATCTTTTTACTTTATGTGTGACTTTATTCTTAATTTAAAGCTTGGAAAATAATTTTAATTGAATTTAATATATTTAAATTAATTAAAGATTTAATTCAAAGGTACGTTAATCATGCTACAGCCTTTTTTCTTTTGTTCCACATTTAGAAATAAATATATAAAATTAATTTACAATAATATTTGATATAAGTATATATTTACTAATTTATTATAAGGTTTAGTAAACTCTTTACATCTTCCCTATAGTTTACCATTTGGAGACTGCCACACCTAACCCTGGAGTTTTCCTTTGGTAGAATATAGGGAAAATGTAAAAAGTTTATTTAGCCCCCAAATAAAATAGTAATAATATTTGTATGTGCAACAATAAAGTAAATTAATTTTATATTTTTATTTTAAATACAGAACTAAATAAAAATGCTACAATACTATTAACGTAATTTTGACTCACATCTTTAATTTATTTAAATATATTCAATTAAATAGAAATTATTTTCCAAAGTGTAAACAAAAAAATACGTTTTCATCTAAAGTAAAAAAATATATATTAATCATTAAACGTGATGTATAGAATTATTTATATTTAAAAGCAATTTAATTATATTTTATTAAAAATTAACATTACATTAACATTAACATTACTTCGAAAATGGTTATTAAACTATTTCATAAATAAATAAGAAATCTGTTTTTATCTTATTTTTAACATTATATTTGATGTTACTATTTTCTATTACATAATTTAATTTAATTTACATTACTTCATATGGCATTTTTAAGTCCTCAACTTCATCAGTATTTTTCATGAGAGGGTGTTTTAATACCAGTGGTTGGCCACGTATGGTGCTGAATTATCTCCAGTTTGACCTGGAGTAATTTACTATTGTTTTGGGTCCCCTTTTGAATGTAGTAACTTTAGGAATGCAGTTTTTGAATACCAGTGGGCCTTCTCTTTTGTGGGTGCATGCCTCTCCCTAAACCCTTCCCTAATCCTCCGTACCCACTTCTTACTTTCCCTAAACCCTTCACATTTAGTAGTAGGTATGCCCTTTTTTCCAACCACTCCCCTGGCCCTCCCACATTCACTACTAAGTAGTAAACTGACATGTGTGAGAATCTAAAGAAAAGATAGGAAGGGTGTAGGTGGAGATTTACTTTTATAGGTGCTTTAGTAGTATATTTAACACCACTAAATGTACTACAAAATGCTGGTTATGAAAGAGTCCCATTGTGCAGAAATTCAGACATGTGAGGCATATCTGAAAAAAGGGCTCATGGCCACCCCTTTTAATTTCCATAGCCCCTCTTGTGGCATTCAGTATCACTTCTCATTTTATCATATCTGCACTTCAAGACAAAGGGCCTGATTACGACCTTGGTGGAGGAGATTACTCCATCACAAACGTGACAGGTATACTGCCTGCCATATTACAAGTTGCATTATATCCTAAAAGGGTGTTCCCTTCCTAAATGCGAGTCGCAGTCCCATGTATGATTGTTTAGTGACCGCGAATGTGGTCACAAAATATTTGCAGTTAGCACCAGTTTCACACTGGTGCTAACCCAGTAAAAACAACAAACAGCAATATTGATATTTACTGGGTGCAGTAAATACCTAACCTTTTCCTCTCCCCTTCTCATCAGAGACTGAGGTGGTCATTATGATCCTGGCAGTCTTCAGACCGCCAGGGCCGCGGTGGCGGTCTCACCACCACCAAAGTGGTGGTCCGACCGTTTTGGCGGCGGGCAGATCGCCACATTATCACCTTGGCGGTTGGGCCGTGGTCGGACCGCCAGCACTGCCAGTTTCCCACCACTTGAGGGACTGGCGGTGCTGGCTGACTTAATCCGCAAGGGCAGTGCTGCATGCAGCGCTGCCCTGGAGATTATGAGCCGGATGTACAAAGCATTTTTCAAGTTGCAAACAGTGAATCAGGCCATTTGTGACTTGAAAAATGCTATTTGGGATGTAGAGACCCATTTTTGCGATCGGTAATCTATTTACTGAATCACAAAAAGGGTTTGCGAGTCGCAATTAGGAAGGGGTGTTCCCTTCCTAATTGCGAGTCGCAGTCCCACGTATGATTGTTTAGGGACCGCGAATGCGGTCGCAAAACAATGACTGTTAGCACCAATTTCAAACTGGTGCTAACCCCTCCGCAAACAGGAAGGGGTCCCCCTGGGACCCCTTCCCTTTTGTGAATGGCAGTGAAAATATTTTTTCAGAGCAGGCAGTGTCACCACTGCCTGCTCTGAAAAAATGAAAAGAAAACTTTTCATTTTTTGAATTTGAAATGCATCTCGTTTTCCTTAAGGAAAACGGGCTGCATGAAAAAAAAACCTGCTTTATTTAAAAGCAGTCACAGACATAGTGGTCTGCTGTCTCCAGCTGGCCACCATCCCTGTGAGGGCGGCTATTCCCAATGGGGTCGCAAATTGCGACCTACCTTATGAATATTCATGAGGCAGGTCATTTGCGACCCCATTGGGAATCGCAAACAGTGTCACTGACACTGTTGTACATCAGGTTTGGCGACTCGCAAATTGCGACTCGCCAAAGCTGAATCTCGTACATGTGGCCCAAAGACTCCCCTCTCTGCCAGATTTTACATGCCCGTTGCATCACCATGTAAAACCTGGCGGAGACAGGGTGCAGGGACCCCCATGGACAGCCCTGTCACGCAAGCAATGCAACATTGCCGCCCGCCCAATTATGAGCCAGCGTCAATGTTGGGGGCTGTTCCCCGCTGGGTCAGCAAGCGGAAAGACCTTTTCCCCCCACTGACCCAGTGGGGAATTCCTAATGGGGCCCACGGGAAGGCAACCTGACCTTGAGTTTGGTGGGTAGCCTTTTCCGCCTGCCAAACTCTTAATGAGGGGCTGAATGTTGTAGAAAGAGTGCAATTGCAAAGAACAGTTTATAAGAAAAACAACCTAAGTTATGTGTTGGTTTCTCGCTGATGGCATGTTTGCATTTTTGACGTCCCTACCAAGCCATGTACGCATCTACATTTCTGATATTTTTATAATTCTATCCATCTGTGATGTAGGTGAACGACTCCCCAAACCAGACAGAGGAAAGATGCGCTTCCACAAAATTGCGAACGTCAACAAAGCCCTGGATTACATTGCTAGTAAAGGAGTGAAGCTTGTGTCAATTGGTGCCGAAGGTATGTTGCTTGTCACGTTGCATGCTTCATGTCCTAAGCATTTACAATAGCAGCACTGGGTTTACTTCCGTTTACTTCTGTATGAAAAGAGCAGATAATGACGACAGCAGAATTGGAGGGGGTTGACTCTCAAGTCATGAGAAGAGAATAGGTTCATCAGAGAATAACAGGAAGCTGTGGTTTGTGTCTCAGGAAATTGAGTAGTGTGAGAAGGGGAAATGCAAAGCGTAGTTTCTCAGCAAGTAAGGAATGAGTATCTTTTGTCTGAGAAGCATTTTTAAAGAGCTCACTCCAGACAGTAAAAGGAACATGATAACCCAAGGCACATCAATGCGCAAAAATAAATTGAAGCCAAGCATCTGGTGCACTCGTCGGCAGAAGTGTTGATGTTCCTATGAATTTAGTACTACTGAGGTGAAATAAACCACTTTAGTGCTGATCCAGCAAAGTGGCTATCTGTACCAGGCTTTAAGTGTTATTGAGGGCCACCCATCCATTCAGAATGTATTCACGTGGTTTGCTGGTTCCTAGGCATCCTTTGTAGAAAATATGCAAGGGATCATAGCCTAGGAAAACCAGGAGGTTGTTCAATTGAAGATGTTTTTACTTTCGGACTTTTGCTTTGAAACCTTTTCTGGATATCAAAGATTTTCATGGGGCAAGATTTCAATCTGCTTTTAATGAATTTACTTTTATTTACATATGTATGTTTGTATTTTATGTAGCGTGAACTAGACCCAAATGGGTGTCGGAGATCTTTACATAAGAACAGTTCCAATACATAAGCATTTTAATGTTCATCATATTACACTTTCTGAGGCTAATTTAAACAATCAAGCACAAAAGCAATTCATCATTGAAGATTTTACAACCCAATGAAGGCCAAAAACAGCCTGATGCAGGTGTCCAGATATATAGTCTTTCCTTTGCTAGGCAGTGTAGTCTGGGGTGGTAGGGCTCCTAGTATGCAGTTTAGTATAGTGGATTTGTGTCCCAAAGACATAGTGGAGAATTGTAGGTTAGTATCCTAAGAGTGCTTTTGGTGCAATGTGGTTGGTTAGTATCTCTTGACTGAACTGTGATGTTATTGCTTAATTTATTTGGAAAGCATTGAAGTTGTCTGGATTAGTTTCCCTTTGGGCATTTAGGGAGATAAGGATCCTTGCATTTTTTTGTGGTGGGTTTTCTCTTAAGTGCAATGTGATGAGTTAGTGTTCATAGGATGCAGCTACGTATGGTTGGTGTCACTAAGTACAGTGGTTTATGACAGGTTTGTGTCTCTCGGATGCAATGCAGTGAGATAATGTTTTATAAGTGTCCCTTTTATGCAAGAAAACATGGTGTATTAGGGCCAATAAGGGCCTTATTACAAGTTTGGCAGGCCGACCGTCGGCCCGCCAGACCAGTGGCGAGGAGACCGTCACAGAGCTGGAGGTCTCCCCCCGGCTCAATTGTGATGCTTCCACTGGGCTGATCGGCAAAAACCTGCTGTAGTAGACAGTGTGCATTCCAAGGGCCCCCCCTGTGGTCCCCATTACTGCCTTTCTGCCAGCCTTTACATGGAGGGGACCGTGCCATGAAAAGGCTGGCAGAAAGGGAAGCTGTGATCAGCACAGCAGTGCTGGGAATCCGTGATCCTGGCTGTGGTGGCGTCCCCTGGTAGTCGACTGCCAGGGTTGTAATCTGGCGGTCGGACCACCAGGACTCCAGCGATCCGACCGCCACTGCGAGTTTGGTGGTTGCAAGACCACCAAACAAGTAATGAGGCCCCTAAGATTTACAGGAGAACTTTGGGGCAATGATTTTAGGACACAGTTTAATGGGGTGGGTTAGTATCCTAGGGGTCAGAGTAATGGATTGAGTTAAGAGGTAATTTAAGGACTGGTGTGCCTCATTTACATTATTCTGCAGGTCTGGTGGAGTTTTCCTCCAGGTGGCACCCGCCATCATTGAACGAGTTGCTTTGGGAAAAAATACAGTGGCAGCAGCTCACTCATGGCATTTCAGACCTGTCACCACTTATTTTTACACAAAGAGAGACTTCCGCAACAGAGAGAGTGTTTCAGAAAAAAATCCAATGTCCTGGAGTGGTAGGACTTTCCTCTAAAGCCGAGTAACAATCGTTCTTACAGGCTTACATCATCAGGATTTTAAATAGTTCAGGGCAACAACCCCAACTATGGCAACTATGCATTGGAAAGACATGAAATAGTTTGTGCACGTAATATATACCTGGTGTACGAGGAATAGAGTCACCTAATTTCTGGTGGGAATTCTCTCCCAGCACAATATTTACACTGAGCATTTTTCCTAAACGTCGCTGGACATGGTGTTCAACCAACCATCCTAAATAGGCAGGGCCATCTGATACTGTGTCCATTAACTGGTGCCCCCTAACATTGTTTTTCCATTGATGTAGTAAGCTGCAACTCAATTTTCGAGAAATCCTCCATTCTCTGACCTCTAAAAGAGGCAGGGTATGGTGCAGATAAGTGTTAGTATCACCATCCAATTCTTGGCCGGTGTATTACTGCCCACTGTTGAATATTGTCCCTAGTGTTTCTAAACTGCATTGTTGGGAGGGTGTGCATTTATGATAATGTGGCAGATTAGTGTCCTGAGAATGGTGTGTGGTGGACTAGAGTTCACGGGATCCAATGTGGTGATGTAGAGTCCCTAAGAAGCAGAGTAATATGGGGCCAGATGTATCAAAGGGTTTTACCCATTCTGTGGCTATGGGAAAATGCGTTGGTACATATGGCCCATAGTGTGAAAGTGTCCCTAGGGTGCAGTATTGTGTAACATACTCACATCCTAATTATTCAGTGTGGTAGGCTAATCTCGCTAGGATGAAGTAAAGCATGATGCGTTTGTACACCTATGACACTATCAGGTACGGTGGTTTAGCGTACGTAGGATGGAGTACAGAGGGCTACTACCCCCATTTTAGAGTACAGTGTGTTCGTTTGGTTTCCCCTGCATTCAATGTAATGACGTTTGCAAGTTAGGAGAACAGCAGGCAGATGAGTCGCTTGCAGACATATGAATATGTATTTGCAGAGCGCTGCACCTGTTTTGCTTGTATTGCACTGACTGAGTGCTCTACGGCTGTGTTAGCCAGAGGTAAAAATAGAAATAGAAAAATACTTTCATATTTTCAAAAATAACACATGTAACGCGTTTTACAATAAACAGATTCCGACATAACTCTAGCAGCTCTTCATCTGAGCATGCATTACTCCAACATTGCACTCTGGAGAATTATCTTTGAATTTTTTTGCATAGTTTAGATGTGTTTTACTGGCAACGTTTGTGTATAATTAAGAACCAGATTAATTTGTCCTAACTGTCACATGCAAGCAAGATAAATAAAAACCAGTGTCTAATTCTACTACAGTAGAGAATGAATGGATTGGGAGTCCACGATAAATTATAACCCTGTGGCTGTTAGATGGTGCACCTTAAAATACAGTTTCATAGGACAGCAACTCATAGACCATGATTTACAGAAGGATCATAAGTGTAATCCCCTGAATAACAATGGTAACTATGTATTGCTTGGGCACTGGATCCAATTAAAAGCGACTTTGGTTTAATGTCAGTTTTCGTGGAACACTAAGGTTCTGATGTTGAAGTGTAAAAAGGAGAATTTAGAACTTGCTATCATCACCAGAAATATGTTATTAGCTAAAGGAAGGGATCTCCCAGGTGTTTTATTGATAATCACGTTTTTAAAATAAGTGGCGGGAAACTAGTGAGAAATGTACAGATTAATGCAAGGTCTTCAATATTGTTCCAATAAGAAAAGGGGGCTAGTTGATTTTGAGGGGCAGTACAAGATGGGATCAAATACTCATAGCCCAAAATTGCATAGTAAATATGGCAACTTGATTTCATGTCATATGTGCCATGTTCTTCTTTCCTGCAGAAATTGTGGATGGCAATGTGAAAATGACCCTTGGAATGATCTGGACTATTATCCTCCGATTTGCAATTCAGGATATATCAGTAGAAGGTAGGATAATCGAGTTCTCCTCACTCCCTAAAGCCTTACTTTCTTGTATGTCATGTCATCCTTGCTGTGGCACGTCATGTGAAAATTGACAAGTTGTAACAAAGGACTAAGGACCAGATGTATGAAACCATTTTGAAGTTATGGGCTGTGTGGTTTGCAAAATCACATGGTTTGTCACCAGAAAATGGTGTTTGGACATGTACTGAAGCCCTTTCCTTTTAGGAGCCATGACTGGTGGCAGTGGGGGCACGAGGGACAGACAGTTGCCCAGTGGATCACTGCCACAGTGTCTTACCAAGTGGTAAACTTTTTTTTAAGCAGTACCAGTTTGTGTTTGGGAATGTGAATGCAGCAATAGAGGTCGTCATTCCCTTTATAGGCTGCCATCCCTGCATTGACAGCCAATCACAGGGGCTCACAAATAGCCACCTGCCTAATTAATGTTAATTAGTTATGTTGTTCTGTGATGCCTTGTGAAAGGGAGTTTTGTGATGCGACTAATTTGCACCTAGGATTTGGCACCAGCCTATTTGCACATCTGGCCCATACTTGTTATTATATTTATATTTATTCTTTTCAGTTTGCAATTCATCAGAGCCTTAGGAGCGATTAAAGCCACTGACTTTATAGATTTTCTCTACCAGGTTATGTAGAACAAGATGACTTTGGTAGTCACTAATATGGTAAAAAGAGTTACTTTTATCAGTAATTGTTATCATTATACTTATGTCATAAGTTATCCAATAAACCAATCCTTGGGGGCTATTCTCTGGTGAGATCCTTCATGAGGGAAGTGTTGAAGATCTTATTTCCTAGAAGCAACTACAGACACTTCAAGAATGACGCACACTCCAATAGTATTCTTCAAGTACAAGCTGCTTGCACTATAAGCTGACAAATTAATTGTCCACTGCCAGCCAAACTCTCTCCATTCAGAAAATGTCCTCCCTCCCTTCGTGTGTAGCACTGGCCTATATATACAGATATAAAAAGGAAATCAGTGGCAAGTGGCTGTAGCTGGGATCCATATATATATATACACACACACACACACACACACACACACACATATATAAATAGGTAGATAGATAGATAGATAGATAGATAGATAGATAGATAGATAGATAGATAGATAGATAGATAATTTCCATGAGAAGAGTATTTTTTCTTTTATAAATAAAATAACTTTGGTCCTGTTTGATGAATCCGCACAAAACTTTCCTCAAGAAAGTTTGCTCTCAGATACAGAAAAAACAACTGAATGTAATTACATCAATTTTAGCAAAAAGTTAGAACTTTACTCAGAAAGCCCCCGTTACTACCATGGACCTGACAATTTTTAAAAATAGAGCCCTCTGATTGTCTGAGGGGAACTTTTCTTCCCATCAGCCATTTCAGTACCATGGTAACAGTACTGGCCAGTCAAGCGGGGTGGATGGTGGCCCGTGAGGAGTTGGCTACAAGGTCTGGTCAGAGGCTACAACCGAACGCTCTTCACTGCAGGAGAGTAAGCTGAATATTACCTAAAAAACAGAAATTCACTGGAAAAAGTGACATTATAGTTAGGTATGGTAATAAAATCTTAGCTTATATTTAAAAAAAAATAAAAATCACTGAAAAATCCAAAGATTGTGATGTTATTTAGGTATTGAAATAAGAAAAAAAAACTAATGTTTAAAAAACAAAGTCAGTCATAATTTACTGAGCTAACTATAATTTGCTCCCCAGCACTGATTATATCATACATTATATAATTCATGACATATTAAATTACATCTTTGATGACATCTCAAATGACACCACTGATTATATCATATAATCATTGTGATACCGACTTTTAGGGTTTGTGGGCTTGAAGTAATTTAACATTCTACACGTTTGGACAATTTCCTGTGGACCTTAATGAGATTACCCTCTGAAATACTTCACATGGCCTGCAATTTAAAGTCAAGAGGTTGACAGCTTTACATGTTCCGCAAGAAAGGCACCATCTGTCAGAACCTTGGAAAACCCTCCATAGTTTAGTAGAAATGCAGTACACATATCCCTGAGACGGGCACACTGCATACAACACTAGAGCCGTGCTTAAACCACTGTGAGATAAACACCTCTAAGTGGGATACCCCCTGCATTCTACAATATTCAGCAATCAGCAATGTTTTTTATAAATTGCCATCCTACACAGAACTTATCAATAGCACTGCATTAGAATTATTTACCTTGGGCACATGTGCAGAGACCCTCTGATGGACAGTTGTCAAAAAAGCTTTGGACTTTCTCACAGTTTTTGGGGAACAGGCTTTGGCTCTAAGCTTCAACCTACTTTCAAACATACTGCTGCAGTCCATATTAGGTATATTCGCCCTTTACCTTGTTTTACATGGAGTAATACTTGCACCCCATATTCTAGTGGTTTGTAAATAGTGCACCATATAACTTTCAACATGTACAATTACACTTTCCTCCAGGGTTTACGGTATTTCCATGCTATAGACCCACACATGTCCAGTCATTATCTCTATGCTGTATATGACTTTGGTGTTATCAGTGATGTCATCATTGATGTAATTAATTATGTCATTTTAGATGTCATCAGTGAAGGACTAAGTGATGTAATTTAACATGTCACGTAATGTAATGTGTGATGTCATAAGCAATGCACTGCAGGGATGTAAGGTACAGTTAGCTCAGTAAACCTTGGTGAATTTCAGTGGTGCTTTTGATTATAAACATTCGTTTTTGCTTAACTAGCAGTTAACTATATCGTCATATTATTTTTTTTTCCAGTGAATACATAAATATTATGTTTTTGAAAACCTTTATTTTAGAGTTTTTCTCAGTTACAGAACATAGTAAATGCAAACATAATTCCTCAGCAACATATTGCTCGTCCATCATCTCTCCCACACTCCATGGGTCGCACATCAGCAGTGTGTGAAACATGTACAATGGAATATTTTCATAGGCCAGGTCAGGGTACTTATTGTGACACATATATCTCTTGGAGTCCGGAACACCACCTAGGAGCTAACATCCATCCCTCCCCATTTCTCCCTCCTTGAGTCCAGAGTCATCAAAGCTAGATTCACTGTTGCTGCAGCCCTGGAAGGAGTCCAGCACCCCCTACCCCATGTTGTGATATCATATTGACCTTGTCATCCATCCTTGATTACCTAATATGATGTTCCTCAGCCACTGCCTATTCCAGGACATCTATAACCCACGTCTATGGATGGTACCGGGGAGTTCATCCAACCAGTGGCCACCCTCCTCCATGCCAATAGTAAGGCCAGTTGCAGAAATCTATAGGGCATATTTTCCCTAGGTTGCTTTACTATTCCCAGTAGGCACATCTGCAGTGTAGCTTAGAGCAGGAGTCCCACCGCGGTCTCCGCCCATGATATAATCTCTTCCCAGAACCTCCTCACTGCCCTTCATCCCAGTGCATAAAAGGGGCATTTTCTTCTCCGCATCTAGGACATTGGGCCACCCTCTTTGGGTAAATCTTGCTTAGAACATAAGGTGTGATATGTTTTTGGTGGAGGTAATTGAAATGTATAAGCTTGAACCTATTATTAGTGGAGACCCATTTGACCATCGAGCATGACAGTTCCCACTCTCTGTTGGAGAAGGGCTCAGCCAGCACCCCCACCCAGGCTTGCCAGTCCTGCAGCGAGACTTGGGTACAGTCTTCGCTAATGGCTTTGTAAAGGAATGTGATTAGATGTTTCCTTTCGCCCCAATAAAGTAGCCCACCTGCGAGGAACTGGGTGCGGCCAGGAATGTGTTCCACACCTCACGCACTGTGCTTTCAGCTTTCAGATACTGCAGGATCTGACCCACTCTCAAATGGAAGGTGTCCCTGGCCTCTTGCAGCGTGATAAACGTTTCCCCAAGAAATAGGTCTCCAGCCACTTGACTACCCCCTGCTTTCCACCTTTCCATTGTCATATCCCTTCTATTGTGATGAATGGGGCCAGCTCCCAGAGTCTCAGGTCCCAGTCGAAAGGGGTGCAACGCGTCACTTTCTTAATGACCTCTTCCCAGACAGCTGCCATTTGCCATACCAGGCAGGGTACTGGGAATTTTACGCACCCCTCATGATGAGTCGAGTGAGCATCTTACCTCTTTTCATGCCTTGCAGCAAGTGTTTTTCTCAGTTATCAACATCTGCAAGCCACTGGGCTGCATATTCCAAATGGGATGCTTAATAATAGTGTTGCATATCCAGGAGTGCAAGGCCCCCAACTTCCACATCGCTCTTCATCACAGATAGGGCCCCTCTGCTGAAGCGGCTGGCCCATACCAGTGACACCAATAGACTGTCTACTTGCCAGAAGACCATTAGGCTGATAGGACATAATGAATTCTGAACAGTGCCACGCCCCCAACTTTCACATCGCTCTTCAGCACAGACAGAGTCCCTCTGTTGAGGTGGTTCACCCATAACAGTGACACCAATAGACTGTCTAGTTGCTGGAAGACCCTTAGGCTGATAGGACATAGTGAACTCTTAACACATATACACATCTGGGAAGAAAGACCATCTTGACAATGGCCGCCCGAATTGGATAGTGTTCCAGACTCCAGTCACCAATCATTCTATATTGCATTGCGTCTGCTGTGCCTTTGTATGAGCCACCTGACCCTCAGATACCGAAAACAATCAGTCTCCCAGTGAAATCCCAAGTCTGGCAGTTGATCTGAGGGAGCAACACCAGGCCGCCTAGGTGGGAACAGAATGGTACAGTAACCGTACTCAGGCTCTGAATGCCGAGCCAAACCCCAGTACCCTCAAACACTTCTATCAAGTAAGGCCACTCCACTGTGTCAAAGGCCTGCTCGAGATCTATAGCCACCAAGGCCATTTTCCGTCCCTCCTCAGCAACTGCATGAATGATGTGTGTCAGCCTGAAAGTACTGAGAGCTGTGCTCCGACCTGGTATGAACCCACATTGATCATCCTGCACTATGGTCCTTATCACCATCCTCAGGCTTGTGGCTTTACATTAGCATTAATTATGGTGAGGGATCGGTACTTGGCTGGGTCGGCAGCACCCCCACCAAGCTTAAGCATAACATCTTTTATTTCCTCCCACAAGGTTGGGGGATGGATCTGTCTTTCCCACGCTTCCTGAAGGATCTCCAGCAGGTGCTCAGCTAAGTGTATGGAGTACGTTTGACACAACTCTGCCGGAAAGCCATCAGCTCCCGGCGCTTTGGTTCGGTTCAGATCCCTAATTGCACCCCTCATCCCTTCCAGTGTGAGCTTCATGTCCAGCTCCTGTGCCCCCTCTGGGTCTAGCCCAGAAAGTGCCACTCCATTAAAACACCTCTCCAGTGCCGCTGCACCAATCATGGTCCTAGCTTTATACACTTCCTGGAGATGAGCCTGAAAGGATGTTACAGTGGCCTGCCTATCCATGATGATCTTCCCCTCTGGGCTCCTCAGGTGTAAGATGAGTGATATGCCCTGCTCTTTTTGCAGAGTCCAGACTAATAATTTCCCTGACTTGTTGCCCTCTCTGTGTAAGCATTACCCATAGCACATTGGTGTGTATTTGTCTGGTGTATGCCAAAGTTGTGCAGTTTCCCTCATGCTTCCATAGCTTCTCTTCCAGCGTCAAGCAGAGCAGCCTCCCCCTTTTGAGGTTCTGCTGGTTGTAGCTCCTGGTGGACCACCTCTGCCTCCAGCTGGCTTTGTATCCCAACCGTAGACCCTATACAGTGGCCCCACATCACCACTTTCAAGGCCTCCTATTCAATGGCCCTAGTCTTCATTGTGGCCCCGTTGCAGTCCATATAGGCCGTCAAGTCAGCCGCAAGGATTCCCTCCAGATTGTGTCTGTCAGGGCTTCTGGGGGCAAGCACCAAATTCTACTACACATTGACTCTTCCCTCCACCTCACCCGCAGCAGAGTCAGGCACGGCCTGAAAGGAATCTCCCAAAGTGTATTGCCTCTTGTATGGGGTGGTGCGGAAGCCCTGCCACCAGTATTCTAACTAATTGGCTGAAGGTGTTGTGTGTCAAGGAGTGTAATAGCCGCCAACTGTAAGAGAGCCCCAGATTATACATAACCGTCAGGAGTGACCGGGCCATTCTTGGTTTTGTACCTTCTTTGGGTATGGTTTCCACTGAAAGCCTCTATCATGAATAACTGGATCGAAATCTGATTATTCGTTGCTCTGACATAACAACAGGGGGTAATGAAAGCAGTTATCTAAAGTTGTAGCATCTTCAGGGGAAAAAGTTGTGTCCCTTTTCTTCCCCCTGCCTCTCCTGTGTCTCAAGATACCCAAGAATGATGGAATGGCATTTGGTGTTCTCACTCGCCTTCTTCCTCCTTTCCTTGGTCACCACTGTCCCAAGGGAAGTAGAAGAATGTGTGCTGGGCTGTACTTTCACCAACTGCCTTCTCCCCTGAGCGGAGTTTTCCGCAATGTTGTGTTGACAGATAAAAAGACAGCGGCTGTTAGTCTGTAGCTAATTCTTTGGCCAGGGAAGGGGTGAGAAGGCACAGAGAGTGGTGGTGGTGGGTGGCAGGAGGCCATGTATTTATGTTTATGTTTTGTTCAGAGAGGGGAGGGTTAGTTTCATAATGTGGGGGAGTGGGTGGCAGGAGGCCAAGTATTTATTCATTTGGCAAGGAGGAAGTAGTATATGTTGGGAGTGTTACGGGTGGATGGCAGGAGGCCAGGTTTTTTATTGTTTGGAGGGCAGGCCATGCTGTGTGTGGCTCCCTTAACACTCCTATGTCCACTGTATATGTTGGAAACAGAGGCAGATTATTTAAGGGAGGCATACATAGCATGGCTAAACTGTGAACTACGGGAGGATCTTCCTTTGAGGTTCTGAGTGACATCATAAAAAATTCAAGCTTCACTCTCATTGTCTATATGATTTAATTCAGAAACCTTTAGTGAATCCATCCCCCGTATTCAGTTTCTCATCTATAATTCTATGCATATTCCAACTTTGTTATTGTTTGATCATTCAAAAGATCTTCATTCTCAGCTGTGTTTGAATGATTCAACCAAATATTCAGAATGTATTTAAATGATATTTTATATAAATTAACAGTAGATGGTTTGATATGTCCCAGTGCATATTGTTAAAAGTGGGATTGGCTTACTAATGCTATTAACTCCACCAAGATGCATTGAACAAACTAAAACTACATGAAGAGAACCTTTAAGTATTCAAATCCTGGTAGAGGAATTTACTATCGTAATATGACATAGTGCAGAGGCCCAAATTGAACGTTTGTTAATGTTGTGTAATGGTTGGGTTGATTTAAAGGATTAGAGTTCCCACTGAGAAGTAGAAGGTTAGATTTCCTGAGAAGCATTTTTCCTGAAGGCTGGTTGACAAGGAAGCTCTTTGTATCTGTCCATTTCCCGTGTGCTTTGCAAAATGTTCTCTGAAGTATTGTCAACTTTTTCTGTGCATTCTCCGGTTAAGAAGAGAGACTTCTGATCCGTATTGAAGATCTTTGCTTTCCTTTTCTCTTACCCAGATCTAATGATGAAATCCAGAAGCACTGGATGGTGTTTTGGGTGCTAATTTACATTGTATTGTATTTAAATGATAAATAAAAAGAAACGCCACAGTAGTTTGTTTCTTTCTTCCACTTTGACAGAGACATCCGCCAAAGAAGGCTTGCTGCTTTGGTGTCAAAGGAAAACAGCTCCCTACCGAAATGTGAATATTCAGAACTTCCATCTCAGGTGAATAATGTGTTTTGAATAAGACTATAACTGTACCTTTTAAGTTAGGCTAATAACTTCACAAAAAGAGCGACACCCTAAATAAGTAAAACGCACAGCTTATTTAGAAAAATGCTGCAAAGAACTCTTGTGATGTTCCTGTTTTGTTGGACTTTTTGAATCGCAACTATATGGTTCATGAATCCTGTTGTTTGGAGATGTTGGGCTTGATTTAGATCCCAGCGGAGGTACTCCGTCGCAACTGTGACAGATATCACGTCCGCCGAAATCTAAATGCAATTGTTTTCTATGTTATTTAGATTCGGTGGACTGGATATCCGTCACTGTTGCGACGGAGTAACCCCTCCTTCGAGATCTAAATCAGGCCGGTTGTGTCTATGAAGTGGCGGATCTTCAGTTGTTTTCTGAATTGTAGAAGTGCTGGCACCTACATAAGGCACCTCACTCTTGTACACTATAGTAAAACATTTAAATTCACCTTCCTTTTAAGCATAAATAGAATATGGGAAGCCTCCCCAAAGCAGTGATATCCAGAATGGTTCTGATTTAGTTTTTCTATTAAAGACCAGACATTCTGTATTACCTCCTCGTCCCTCTCACCATGATAAATCACTCCATGAGGCCCCTGTGCCTCCCTTCACAATCGCCCTCAAGCCATAAAAGCCCCCACCCCCCTCGTTATTTTCTGTTCCTTTTTTGGTGCATTTCAGTTGGGCCGGTGCGGTGCACTTGCTCCAATGTGTCTCCGGGTGCATCTCCTGCCTGGTGGAGCCTGGTAGGAATGGTGGTTTGGGCTTCAGGCGGACGTGGCTTGCAGACGATTCCTTGGAAGGTATGACCCCAGGCTATTAAAGGCACCAAGTAAGGTCGAGGGAATCCTGGATGTGCAGCTCGCATGTCGGCTGTTCTGTGGGCTACAGCGCACACGTCTCTCCTGCTCACATCATTGCTTCCATGTTCTGGGAGTGTGGTACCTCCTCCGGGCTGCTGGGGCGTGTCTCGGTTGCTGGGGATATTGTGGACGACTGTGCTGTCACAGGCTTTATGGAGTCTCTGTCTGATCTCTGATTTTATGTTTGCAGCAGCTGTTCTATTGGCAACTTTTTGCTGAGGATTTTTGTTTCTCATGGTGTTTAGGTCTTCTTCTTGTGGGGACTGGTGACCAATGGGACAAATCTCTGGGCTACTTAAGTTGAGCATGTTGTCAAGCCAACTAGTTTTGGTGATACTATGAAAGAAAGGGGAGAATCTGAAACACTGTCCAGTCACCTTTATCTGCCGAAGAGGATGGCAGTCTTCAGGATGGGCGGAGTAGGATGTTTAGGGGTACCCCTGTGGTTGGTGCAGGTTCCCTTTTAGGCACTTGAGATCCTAACTTTGATTGATGCTGCAGTGGCTAAACCTTTGGCTGGGAAGCATAAATCCAAGAAACCTTCTTCTCACTTTGACATGCTGGACTCAGATTTATCTATGGAGACAGGTCCTGAGCAACAATTTGTGGCTGGAGGGAGTTTATATCTAGGTAGAAATTGACTGAGATTTAGTCTCATATCAGAGATAATCGGACTTTGGTGCCTCCTCCAGTGGAGGAGCTTGCTGTGGATGTCTTCTGTTTATTTGCAAGGCCTGTGGTGCTGGCATTGCCTTTACATCCTGGATAAAAGATGCCATCTTCGGGTCCTGGGAGGAACCTGAGCACAGGCAAATTCCACAATTACTGCAAAAGCCTTATGATTTGGAAGATGGGGATAAGGTGTTACTCCAGATCATTAAAGTGAATTCCATCTTGGCCCCTCTGATTGGCAGAGCATCTCTGAATCCGGATTACTGTACCCCTTCAGATTGGGTGGATCACAGAGTTTATGGTAGCCTTAAGAAATCCTTTGTGGCATTGAATCTAGTCCTTAGGGCTGCTACTAATGGGGCCTTGACGGCCACTCTTTGGTTAAAGACTTCGGGCCTGATTACAACTTTGGAGGAGGTGTTAATCCGTCCCAAAAGTGACGGTAAAGTGACAGATATACCAACAGCCGTATTACGAGTCCATTATATCCTATGGAACTCGTAATAAGTCTGGTGGTATATCCGTCACTTTACCGTCACTTTTGGGACAGATTAACACCTCCTCCAAAGTTGTAATCAGGCCCTTCAAGGCCCTGGCAGAAGCCAATCAAGAAGGTGTGAAGGTTGCCAACATTCTGATGCACATGGAGTAGCAGTTGAAACTCCTGGCAGACGGGTCTGCAGACATTATCAAGGCAGCCTCAGTGGCATCTGTCTCGATAATCATGGCCAGGAGGAGCCTGTGGTCATGGGACTTGACAGCAGATCTGGCAGAGGAATCCACTTTTCTGAAACTTTCATTTAAGGGTAGCAAGTTGTCTGGTGAGCACTTGGATGGGCCTATTAAAAAGTCCTTCAAGGACAAGAAACAAACCTGGTCTTATAGGGCATCTGGAAAGCTGCTAAGCTTTGGAATCGGATGTGTTCTAGTGATTCCAAAGACTTTTCTCGAAAGGATACCTACTCTTACTCATCCTGTAAGAGAAGATTCCAACTCGGATGGAACAAGCGAGAGGATGTTGCTACTAAAGCAGGAACTTCTAATCAGCAGTCCTGACTATGGCAGTTACTCGGTTCTGGGTCCATTGGAAGACAGGATAGAAGCTTTCCTTCCAGCATGGGATCTCTCAATTACAGATGTCTGGGTACTGAGTATCATTCGGAGCGTTTATCTTACTGACTTTGTCTCACCTCCTCCAGATATGGGATGCATCCCTACTTTCTTGTTCTTTCTGGTTCAAAAGGTGTTGGGGAGTTCTGGCCTATGTTGGACCTGAAACTTCTCAATCGTTGGGTGGCTATCATCCCTTCCAAGATGTTTTCAGTGTGGCAGCTCCTTCCTCTGATGTCTGCAGGAGAGTTTGTTGCGACCATCGACCTTCAGGATGAACACCTGCATGTCCCTATCCACCCGAGTCATCAGTGGTTTCTAAGGTGTTCTGTGGGTGCAACACATTTCCAGTTCCGGGTGCTGCCATTCAGGCTGACATCAGTGCCTCATATCTTGACAATGGCTGTTCCTCACCTAAGGGGGTTTTCATCTTTCCCTATCTTGACGACTGCCTGGTCAAGGAGGAATCTCTTCTCCAGACCTTTACTCATGTGGCCACTCTACTGGCTCTTTTGTCTTCTCATGGGTTTTTGGTTAATGCTCAGAAATCCCAGCTGATCCCACCCCAGGATTGCATCTTCATTGGGGCCTGGTTCCGGATGGATCTGGGCTTGGTCACTCTGCCAGATTCGAGGGTGGTCAAGATTCACTCTCATTTGCCGGACTTGTTATCATCTCTTTCTCAGCCGTCTTGATCTGGATGAAGGTACAGGGAGATCTGACTGCCACTGTGTTGTGTTTTTGGTTCCCTGGGCCAGGTGGCACCTCAATGTCCTCTTGAGGTTCATCCTGATTCACTGGGTCCCCAATGTGCAGGATATGTTGTGCCTGATTCCCATAACAATAAGAATCCAGAGGGAACTGAAGTGGTGGCTCATTCCTTCCACCATCTTGAAGGGTGTTGCTTGTTTGCTCCTTCTCTGTTGGGCTTCACAATGGATGCCAGCGAAAGTGGTTATGGGACATGGTCGGGAGCCCTTTAGGTCAAGGGCGTATGGGAAATCAGCATGAGTTGTCAGTCATCCAATTGGAGGGAACTGGAGATGATTCATCTAGCCCTCCTGTTCTTTTCTGAACTGATTTTGGGCAAAGGCATGGCCATTCAGGCAGACAATACAAAGGTCAGATCCTATGTCAGGGGAAAAGAGCCCTGCCATTGTCACAGATTGTGAATTCTCAAGCTGATCATCTGAGCAGGGAGACTCCATCATCTCAATAATTTTGTCTCTCTCTCTGCGTGTTTGCCAGGTTGTGTCAGCTGTGTGGTTGCCCCAGGGTGGATCTGTTTGTGAGTTTTTGCAATGTCCTACTTCCCCGTCTTTTTTCCAGAGTATGGGAGGAGTTGACTTCAGTAGTGGATGCCCTGATGTGTCCTTGGCCTTCTGTTTGCTTTCCCTCTATTTCCTTTAATCCAGAAGTTTGTGATTCAGGTTCGGAAGGAGACAGCTCAGGTCATTCTGGTGGCTCTAGCATGGCCCGCTCTATCTTTTTTCCTCTTCTGATAACAATGACAATGGGTCAGGAATGGTGAGTTCCCTTGGTTCCTTCGCTCCTGAGGTTTTTGTTTCTCCAGGTCAAGGCTCTGCTGAAAATCAAGCTCACGGCTTGGAGGGTGAACTGGGGCGGGGGCTGGTTTGTGGTTTTTCAGATGCTGTCAGTATCTGTCTCTTCTTTTGTGCAGGCTTTCAGGAGGTTGTCCACCAGGTCTTTGTATGCTTGGCATTAGAAGACTTGCAGTGCTGGTGTGATCAGAAGAGCCTGCATCCCCTTTCTGTGTCTCTCCCCCAGGTCCTTGAGTTTCTTCGGAATGGGTTCCAGTTGAGCCTAAGTCCTGCTCTCTTATGGTTCAGTGTGCCTCCATTAAGGCATTTTGGTCCCCATAGGGTGGTGTGCTGGACGATCAAAGGCTAGTCTCCAGGATTTTTAAGGGGTTTTCGAATCTCCATCTTCTGGTTCAGGAGGTGTGTCCTTCCTGGAATTTGCAGTTGATTTTGCTGGCTCTCATATATCCCCTTTTTGTACCTTTATCTTTGGTGGATATTTGACTTCTGACTCTGAAGGTATTCTTCTTGATGGCCGTTACTTCGGCTCGCCACTTGGGGGAGTGGGTTCTCTGTCCTGTATTCCTCCTTTTTCGGGTCTTCGATGACAGGATTGTCCTTAGTTTAGGTCCTGGGTTTGTGCCGAAGATGAAGTCTATGTTTCATCTACAGCAGGAAGCAATTCTTACTGTGTTTTTTCTGGATCCTCAGTCTCCTGAGGAAGTGGCACTACATTCTCTTGATGATCTCGGAGCGGTTTTGATCTACCTCAAATGGATGAAGGAGTTTTGAGTTTTCTCCACTGTGTTTGTGAATTTTGGTACTGTTCGTAATCGGGAGGGGGTAAGCCTTCTACACAGACTTTGGTGGATCAGATCTGTGATTCTGCTGGCTTGCAAGCAGTTTGATTTGTCTTCCTCCCTGGGGATTCAGGGGAGGTCTACAAGGGCTTGTCTGCTTCAGTTGCTGAGTATCAGGGGGTCTCTTTGGAGGAAATTTGCTGAGCTGCCATTTGGGCAGTTCTTTCTACCTTTGTTAACCGTTATCGGGTGGTTGGGTTCCAAGGTGTTGGCATCTGTGTTGTAACTGTTTGATCTTCTGTTGAATAAACTTGGTTTCTGCATATAATTAACAGATTTCCTGGTCCATTTTGTGGCTTGGGTACATCTCAGGTAGTGACTCCACATGGCGAGGGGGACAAGGAGGTAATGTTGCAGTTACTTACAGGTAATGGGATTACTCTGAGTCCTTTTCAAGCTGTGATGACTCAGCCCCTTACTACATCCCTGTCGACCAGTCCAACTGTGCGATGTCATGTGCTTGGTACAGAATAGGAAGTAAGGAGGGGGAAAGGGGCTTTTATAACTTGAGGAGGGTTGTGAAGGGAGGCACAGGGCAAGTGAAGGACTCAGAATAATGCCATTACCAGTAAATAATTGCAGCATTCTAAAACTTCTCCTGGAAGTTGTGTAAGCCAAAGAGGAGATAATGTAAGGTCGGAGGATGTGCATAGACAGGTGCCGTACATGGCAACCAATACAGCAGAAAAGAGGTAAGTGGGATGCTCAAATAAGGACAGAACGGTGTACACACTATCCCTAATGTGACTTCATTATCATCATCTTCTGCCCAGTTCGTCCTAGGTACTTGAGTGTCACATGTTCTTGGACTTCAGCAGACCCAACATGCCTTAAAATGCAACACAGATTTTTTCCTTAGAGGGTAAGCTGAGGTTATAGGTCCACCCAAGACAGAGGGAGCACTTACCTATTACATGCCCCATAAATGTAACTACTATGTTGCATGTGCATTTTGAGCATTTGATAAGCTGATGTAGTGGGTGTGAGGGCATGCAACAACCATTCCACAATTCAAAGCAAGTTTCTGGTCAGCATTGTGTTCTCATGAAGGGGCTAGTTAGAAGGTGACTTGTAGAAGGTGTGAATGTGGAGTGTTTCACTAAAACTGTGGAGGTCTGCTTTTTGTTTGTTGAATTGTGGGAGGTCATTGCACAGGACGGGCCCTAGATAATCATAACAACATCATGTGATGAAACTTTTACTGTGTAAAATGTAATGAATGATTAACTTGCTTTGCCCTTTATATCTTTCATTGTTGGAAAGCTGGAAAGACGGCCTTGGACTATGTGCACTTATCCACAGACACCGGCCAGATCTCATTGACTACTCAAAACTCAACAAGGTCATCCTCCCCGCCTGACAGCATGGATGCCTGCTGTGATCTGATGCATTCTCCTGCATGTTTTCGCAAAGGGGGGACCTCACAAGCACTTAATGACCATGCATGTCCAGTTTTTAAATAGCACAGTCCAGGCAAGCACACTTTCTACTTCTGCTGGAAGCTTGCTTCTGAGGTCAATGATTTGGATGATTTTTTCCTCAGTCGTGAAAGCTATTTCCATTTCTGGAAGCTTTATCTTACAGTTTCATAAAATCAGCATGAGCATATACAACTGCATGCATTTCTGGTGTGACTGAATATCCCTATTTTGTGGTTTCACATTGCACTCAAGACCGAACTTACGGAAGACCGCGAAAGCATGCCCAATGGGAAGCCATTTTGTAGCACTGACCAAATATTGCCAAAAAGCACATTATAGCTATGGGACAATGTTTGTAGATGTAGTAGATTGTAAATTATTGGGAGTGGTCAAATTAATCAGTACCTGTCCAGCTGGTCAAAATGATTGAGTGCCTCAGCGAATGGGAATCTGTATGCATGCTCTGTAACTGTGGAGTAATTTCTCGTGGTTTGGCCTCTCCTTCGACTAGGTCTTTGCTGCTGATTTCTGGGTTTGTGAAAATCATTTCAGGTCCCTTGGGTGTACCTGCTCCCCAGACCCTTAGTCCACTACCTCCTAGACTAATGAGATCCTTTAACACGCACCTTTGAGAGTCTAGTTCTATACTCTCCCTGAAACTCAGTTCAAACTTTATTGGTGACTTTCACAGGGGTTTTCTTCTCTCCCTTGCCTCCCCTTTTGTTCTCATTTACAATAGATACTAGCATTTTGGGTTGGTAGTCACATAGGGAATTTATGTTCCCCTGGAGCATTGGCTGGACACAAACTAGTGCCAGTCGTCCAATTGAAGGGAGTTGGCTACTGTGCAGCAGGCACTCCACTGCTTTTACTTTCGTATTCTGGGTTGTGGTGTTTTTTTTGTACATACACCATGGTCACAGCATGGTCAAAAAGGCCTACCTCAACCAACAATCAAGGACAGGATCTGACTGACTTGCCTTGCCAGACAGGAATTTGGGCACAGTCCCATCTTGTAACATCTCTGTAGTTCTCATTCAGTCGATGAGCGTTGTTCGGGTGCATTGTTAGAGCAGAGTAATTACTCTGATTTCCCATAAAAGTCTTCTTTGTCACACGACTTTTGCAGAACTCTCCCTGAGGGTCGGTAAGCTGTACCAACATCACTTTGAAAACGCATCTGGCACTTTTCTTCCTTGCTTGTGTTGATGCCCTTAAGACCCCTGTCCTGCTGTTCTCCTATATGAGTGAGTTCCCTCCATTTCCCAGGATTGCATTGAGGCATCCCTTGCAGATTTTGTATATCTTCTATATGTCTGGGTTTGGATGAGGAAGGATGTGAGGAAGGAAGGACCTGATTACTTACTTGTGATATTTAATACTTCAGTACCTTTTTCTCGCTTGAGTACTGATATCCCTTTCCTCACTTCAAAGCCTCTCTTACTGTTGTACTTGAATATGGCTGGTGGTTGTCTCCTACCCCTGTTCGAGGAGTGTTCCAGTGAGTATCAGTGGACGTGCTGTAGGGAAAAATAGCTTCTTCTTAAATTGGGCTACACAGTATCTGAGGAACATGGTCTACTTCGGCATGTCAGTACAGAAATGAGAAAGGCACATCAGAGAAACAGAGATGGCCAGTATTTAATCTGCTGTAGGCAGTGGAATATGGAAACAGCTTTAAATAGAAACATAAAAGTTCTGGTACTCACTATTCACAGTACTTGTTTTCTCATGAGAAGTGGTGGTACTCTCTAATTAAGAATATTTGAGCTGTGCAGTGAAGTGCACGTACTCCCCCTTTCAAACTAAAGAAGTGCAGTACACAGTACCGTACAGTACCTTATCATTTAAAGCAGTGGCAGGGTATAGTGTACAGGACTATATTTGTGTTGCCTGTGTGTGTAGCACATTGTAATAATCTGTGCGCATTGGTCACTGTACATCTGTTGGTCTGTGTGTGTGGGTGTCTGGAGAAGCGTTAGTCTGTGTAAGTATGGATGTTCGAAGGGGTGTTGCTTTGTCTTTATACTTACATATAAATGTGATTTCCATGACAAGGGGTGCATTTATTTTGTGTGTCACTGTGCCCATGCATTAAACAAAGGCTAACCCCATTGCCTTTGCCATTGCTTGCTTTTATTTGGCATTGTAACAAATCAACACAATTAATAGTGGCTCTGTAGAAAAACAAGCCTACTAATTCAAATACTTACAGACCATCATGAACTATGTTTTATACCATGTTTTTGCTTTTTCTAATCTCCATGTTGAATTCTCATTCTTGCACTCATGTTAGACGATAGACCTTTGGTGGTTGTGTGCACACAGAAATGTGCAGTAGAAGGTGTGTTTCGAGTGTAAATGCCGTTGCACAACGCTAAATCTCATTTAGAGTCACTGAAACAAAGCTTTATTAGCGTTTGAGTGGATTGTGACATACATCCTTGTTACTCAGCAATTTATTGCCAGTTGCGCCTTATTTCTACTTTGTGTTATGTCAGTCTTGTTACATTGTCCTTATAATTCCCGTCTTTCACTGTAAACAAATAATTTCAAACTAAGCACGACTAGTTTAACGTTCAAATGCATGAACATAGCAAAACATTTGGCGTTTCTATGCCAGTGTTTGAATGCATGGTGCTCTTTTTGCGGTGACATCACGACAAGATACTAACGCATCTTCGGCCCAAGATCTCTTTGAATTCCTCGCTTGTACCTATGCTGATTCTCTACCCTGTGCCCGCCCATCACCGGTGTTGCATGGTGATGTTACGAGGATGTCCTTGCTGTGAAACCTTCATGCCAGGAAAGCCCTCTAAAGTCAACAGAGCATTAATTCCTCCTTGTCTTTCGTCCATGCAGGATGATCCCCTTGGAAACATAAACCTCGCAATGAACGTTGCAGAAAAATACCTGGATATTCCAAAGATGTTGGATGCAGAAGGTACGACTCAGCTGCTTGAAATTAAGTTCTGATTATGAAAATGATTACTATTATGATTATTTGCGGTTCTGCTACATCATAGAGTTATTCTTCTGTAGTGATGTGCTACTGCAGTACTTTCTCACTTCACTGAGTTATTTTATTAGTTAGTTTTGCATATCACTGACATGTCACCTTGCAGCTACTTCAGCACGTTTCGTGGTGGTAGGTATAGCCTTAGGTTTAGAACAGCTAAATCTCAGATGTTCGTGATGGTTCAAGAGAACATAGGTCCACCTTAGATGGAGCAAAAGTCTTATTGTCATTTTCAACTTGATCACAAACCACACACCAACAAGAGAAAGAGATGGGAGAACTTATCTCTTTGGAAAGGAATACCTGCCGATTTTCCCACTGGTGGGCTTCTAAGGCATATTGTTATGGTTAAATATAGCAACCTGAGATCGACTTATCTGAAGTTCATCTTAGTAGTTCAAGTTTCTTTTCATTGCCTCCAAAGTCCATGTGGATTCAATAACATAGCAGAGAAAAGTGTAAAAACAGTACTCATCGTACTCAGGGGTCAAAACAATCAGAAGTATAGGTCTCCTATCTAACAAAACATTCTATGGATGATAACTTTAGTCCCCCAAGACAGATACACAAAGATATGAATGTAGATGTGATGACTAAGTAAGAGGTTTGTAGTTATTCTCATACACTCCCCTATGACTAATCCATAAAGTAGTCCCTTTAGTAAGTGTGTGCATGTGGGGGGCGTGGCCAGGGAGGAAACCTGCCAAGATGTGTCTCCCCTGAGCTCTCCACACTAAGCCCTTAACCCCCCTGTAGTGGCTCATTGTTGGTGGGGGTGTTGCCCCCATAACCTTTCTGTGTCACAACATCAGCGCAGTGAAGGGGTATTGGACACTTTCCACAAAAACAGGAAAAACACCTATGAGATGCTGATCTGAACGACTGGAGGAGCCTCAGTGGCCATCTTAGAGCCACGCCCAATATGACTCGCGGGCTGTGGCATTTTTTTTGTGGTGGAGACCGGCGGTCGGCAGCAGTGGCCCCTAGCACCAGTGGCCTGAGTTCCTCTGTGCCCGAAAACAGTTGCAACGCCCTGGTGTCCCTGTGACAGCTGGTCACATGCCTTCAGCCTGGAGTCCTAAAACCGCCATGATCGTGTTGGCACAGAGACCAGAGCGGGCCTAGCTCGGGTGCACAAGACGCACTGTAGTGACAACGGAGAGCCAACCTAATGGTGCATCGGCATCCCTTGATTGACCTCATCCCTCTCGCACGGCTGACTGCTTTGTACTCGAATTTGCCTGACACCTGTGGAAGAGAGCTGCGAGGAGACAACTCCCCCTGGCCTGCGATGAAGAGGGGCTTGAGCCTGAGACAGGCGTGACACGTTGTGCCCCACAATGGGACCGGAGGTGAGGTCGGAGGGGTGTAGGCTGACCTTGAGAGTGACAATCCATTGCATGCCCCAGCTCCAGACTGCCTACAGAATTGTATTTGCCTGACACCTCCCCCCCCCACCCCGCTGGGGTGAATGAGAGGGGTGAGGCACACACCTTAAATTGGAGCCTGTGAGCTGCCTCGCTTTAGTAAACCAGAATATTGAGGGGGTCCTCAAGTGAATGTGACATTCACCGTCAAAGCACACTGCTCCATTTTTACTCCTCCCAACTCATCAGTAACTGGGGCCCGGAGGCCTAATGAGGGATTTACAGGCACACTGACTTCAGTACCGCTGGTGCTTGGGACTTCTGACTCATGCCTAATGTCTTTAAAAGTACACTTTTCTACACTTTCTAACCTTTGCCTTTTGACTCGTTATCTGTTTTCTCAATGGCTGGTGGCCAGCCAGCTCCCCACTTGGCCCTTTACCTCTGTTATTGAAAGTTATGTTCTCTGTTATTATTTCACCGTTACCAACACACAAATCAATTACATGCTGCTCTGCGGGGAAGAAACTGCACACACATCATTTCACTCTGGATGTGTTGGGAACTCATACGCTTACTCGCATGTGATTAGTCTCCATATTGTCCCCCTCAACATACATAGCCTAAACACCCCTCTCAAACGCAGGGCACTAACAAATTGGTTGTGCTACAAAGAGGATGTCATGGCTCTTCTACAGGAGACGCATCTCTTCTGAGCTGACACCAAACACCTCCACTCCTACTGGTACCCCACACAATTCCACTCTTGTTACACTCGTATGTCCTGGGGAGTAGCTGTCTTGCTCCACCTTGACCTCTCCTTTACCATAGACAGCACTTATAGAGACCACTACCCCAATCAGACTGGGACATGATCGGAGATGGTGCTAACATTGATTTTGGTGATGGGAGGCTAGGCAGTAGAGACTGGAAAACCAAGAAGTAATTGAGTCAGGAGTATGTATTATGGCCACTGGAATAGAACATATAGTCCTGCTCTCGGGGCAGTGGTGATGCTAGGAAGCCACTAAAGCCAGGTCCAATATTCCCTGAGTTAGGGCTGCGCGCACACAAGGTTTGGCCTGCCAGGAATGAGAGCAGTCAAGTCGAGGCTCCAGAGGTATATTAAAGTCACAGCCTAGCACGAATTCTCCTAGACGGAAATAGAAGATCCTTGGGAAAAGGCCAGAATAAAACTCCTCCCTATCTCCATTGGGACCATAAATCGAGATTATGGGCAGCCGGTTAGAACCAAGCATGCTACCTTGGGATTCGTTTGCCACCCCAGACGAAGGATATATACTCCTGCAACATACCCCTGCTCTTCACTTTCCTTTTCAAGGATCTTTATCATTGGTGGAAGTTAGAGGTTTCATGGGTGGGCAGACTTAATAGTTTGAAAATGAACTTCATGCGTCTGCTTTTATATGTCCTTCAGACCCTTCCCGCTGGCCCTTCCTCCCTAGCTCTGTAAACATATCTGTGCTAAAATGCTTGATTTTGTGTGGGGGGGAAGTCCCCGAGAGTGGCGAGAGCGACTCTGAGCAGTTTGGTTCCAGAAGGTGGCCTGGGCTTCCCCGACGTCGCAATCTATATCCTAGCTGCACAGCTTCACCCTTCTCTTGACTGGAACCACAACCCTGACAGAAAACCCTGGGTCGAAATAGAGTAGGCATTCTCTCCCTCCCCTCTATCCAGAATGCTGTTTCTTCGGCATCATCTGAAGTGAGAGCTCCCTGCATTACTGCCTTTGACATCATTACTTTTAGCATACTGGATAGAGGTATGGCAACGCGGGGCATTTCCGACCTATCCTTTTTCACTCACATCCATGACTCATATTCCTGACTTTCCTCAGGAAAGATCAATCCTGGTTCCTTACGCTGGGTCCAGGGCATTTCCCCCATCCTAAACGATTTCTACAACAATGGAGACTTGCAGCGGCGAGGTGACTTAGGGCCAGATGTAGCAGCTTCCGCATTTGCGATTTGGAAATTGCGACAGTTTCTCAGACACCGTCTGCGACTCGCTATGGGGTCGAAAAGACCCACCTCATAAATATTAATGAGGTGGGTCGCATTTTGCGACCCCATAGCGAGTCCCTGCACTCACATGGATGGTGGCCTGCTGAAGTCAGAAGACCTCCATGTCTGTGACTACTTTTTAAATAAAGCAGTTTTTATTTTATTTTGCAGCCCGTTTTCCTTAAAGGAAAACGAGTTGCAAAATAAAAAAAATAACGAAACCATTTGGTTTCGTTTTTTCAGAGTAGGCAGTGGTCCATTGGACCACTGCCTGCTCTGAAAAAACCTTTTGGGCAACATTCACAAAGGGGAAGGGGTCCCCTGGGGACCCCTTCCCTTTTGCGAATGAGTTACCACCAGTGTGACACTGGTGGTAACTGCGAATTGCTTTGCGACTGCATTCGTGGTCACAAAGCAATTCTGCATTGTGAATGTGCATCGCAGAAGGCTGTTTGCATGGCACAAACTGCGATTTTCGCAGTTTGCACCGTGCAAACAGCTTACTACATCTGGCCCTTAGTCCTAACTCGCCGAGAAATTTAAAGGCTGAGTCAGGTGGTCCATTGGGCAGGCCACCTGTGTGCTTAGTTCTCCAGGGCAATTACACACCCATAGAGTCCCTCTAGCTGAACAATGTTTGCTGTAAAGGCATATCATGACTCTACCAATATCTTTTGCAGTTGACTTCCCCCAAAAGACGCCTATATATTACATAGGAAAGGGAACTGGCTATTGGGATTTCTGACGACACGCGTGGGCGCCATATGTCAAAGAGCAGCTAGATCATTAATTTGCATCGCCCACAAGCGGAATGCATACAAAATATTGACCCGCTGGTACCTTACACCGGTCAGACTTGCCAAGATGTTCAGGGGTTCAGATTTGTGTTAGAAGGGATGTGGGGAGCGAGGCACCTTTTTACACACATGGTGGTCTTGCCTACCAAGTCAGACCTTTTGGGTAGTGATTCAGCGCACAGTACAAGCCATCACAAACATTCACTACTGCTAGAACCACTTACGATTCTCTTAGGTAACCCTGGGCAGATAGAATCTTTCCCACAATGAACCCTCAAGGCTGCGTATTCTCCCACCTGCTCCTAGCAGCATAACTGTGTGTGGCTCAAATGTGGAAACAGCCATTACATCCTTCTTTAAACATGGTGGGGGGACGTTTGGTCCATCTATGCCATAGAAAAATTGACCACCATCATCTGCAACTGTGTGGCTGAATTTGATACCATATGGCACCCCCTCACTTCCCACATTAAGCGCTTGCAACGGGCTGGAGGCCTTCATATGCTAATGTCCAAAACAATATGTGCATCGAACATCCACATAATATCCTCCTCTGACCCCGAGGAAGGATTTGTAGGAACGTAACTTCTATGTTAATGAGCATCTAGATATTTGTTGTTTTGCTTTCTCCATTTTCCCTTTCATTTCCCCCCCTCTTCCTCCATCTCCTCCCTTTGGGATTGTTTGAGTTTCTTTATATCCAGTGCCCAACCTGGGCGGGGTTGTGCTTCAAATTGACTTCCTTATTATAACCGGGTGCACGTGGACTGCATTTCCCATTGTCCTTGAATAAGGTTTATCACTCCTAGTGGAACTGTACTGTGTCAGAAGAATGAGTGTGCATTTATATGTTTGGTTTTGAGGTAGGATAGTGACATGAACCTATTCTCCTGTCCCTTCATTACTCAATGCTAGGGCTAGACACGAGTAATGTGTATTTTTAATCAAACTGTTATTTCTACTTTGTAAATATTTGTCTCACACTTAACTATTACTTACACGCATCTGGGGAATATTGAAAAGTCTGCGCCCAGCTCATTTGGGTGCAAAGTCAATGTATGTTTTACGTGCACCGTCACCTGGCAAAGAAATCTCCGTACCACAGTCTGAAAAAGATTTATTGACAAAAGAAAAATTAATGGTCTGTGAATCACAAAGTAATTCAGCCAGAGTTTCCTCCATCACTAATTAACAGAGCAAGCGCTCAGGAGAAGGGTGGGGCAATCATTCATACTCTAGTGCTCATACATTTCAAATGGGAACGCATGATTCATTCTTAAACAAACACAAGTGTCTAGCTTGAGCTCGTGAGAATGGATGAAATTACCTTTGAATAGTGAGGAAATGTGTAAACATTTCAGCTGAGCAAGACAGTCTATGTTATCTTGAGTCGGCGCCAAGGGGGGAGGGGGGGGGGCAGCTGAACATCAGAGATAGGTACTTGCTCTGAGCAGTGTTAGCATAATCAAGAAAGCATGGCTGAAGTAAGTAAGAGTTACACTAATGCAAGTAAATACAGTTTATGCTTTTACAGTGCATTACAGATACCCATGAATGTAAATATCTATATCTATATATCTATATATGTCTATATATGTATGCATGCCACATTGTCATTCCTGACATTCGCGAAACCTTGAACATTTCAGTAGAGCTGCTAACATTTAGATGTTTTTCATATAAGGATGGCAATCACGTCACTTGTGCAATATACATGTATGCATATATTCTTCACATTTGTCCACCTATAATTTATGCTTACACTGGGTTTGAAGGTGTTTATATTTTTTCGGACTTAATTGTACGTTGTGCCTGGAAAATCTTTTGAGACTTTGCCCCTAGTTCACTAAAAACAAAATGAAATGCGGATGAAGTGTAATGAATCCACGAGACAAAGACTTTGCAACACTTCATGAAGTAAAGAAAAGAATTGTGGGGGGAATGCCTGACACAGTCTTGGCCATTGGTAATTACTTAGGCTGCTTTCCAGTGTATCATTTTGATTTTTTGGCTCACTGTGCCACTACAGACAGAGACCGAACATGTGCATATCAGAAATGTTCCTAGTCTAATAGGGCTCCCCTAAAAGTTAGATTTACTGACATTGTGCAAAATGTGAGAGTAAAGACAGTCTTCCGAATGCTGCAAAAATAATGAAAAAAATAATGAATTCACTCAATTACAATACATGGCTAGCACATTTTTCAGGAGCTGTCTATTGTTCACATCATCATTCAGGAGTATTATCCAGTAAAGTGGAGGAAGTGGGATAATGCAGCCAACTGCCTTGTGGGACAGACAAAGTTGCATTGTAGTGAAGGCAAGATTTATCCTCTTCATTGCTTCTCCTTGAAGCCAAAACCCTGTGCCTGGGCATTAAAGAACCTCATCAGATGATTTATTGACTGTGCAAGCATTTAATTTGGTCCAAATTAAAGTGATACACCGCCATGTTGAGACTACTCTTGTTTTTGACAAATGCAGCAAGCAAGAATTGGGGATCTAAGACAGAATAGAGCTTTCAGTTGGAAAAACCATTTACACCAATTTGGAGATGGTTCAAACAGTCCATTGGTCCACACCAGGCCCACAAGTATTGACTCCCTTCGGACAAAAGCTCAGTATTTACTGATGAAAAGCTGCAAAACTAGGTATACATTGCTTTCATATTTGGTTGTTTCAGAGTACATGAATCATGCATAATGGACCAAAATCATAAAAGTGCAGAGTCCATCTTCAACAAAAAGGAAACTCAGGTGGAGGAATTTGTGCTATATCACATTGCTTAAGGTTAACAAATTAAGGAGATTGAGTTCCTTATGAAGATCTACTGGGGAAATGTTCCAAGTTGAATCAATTTGAACTTGAAATTTTTTTCAACCCATTGCAGCCATTTTAAAATGGGGAGTGCTGTATTTTCTATGGTTATCAGGTCTGAGGAATCTCAGTGGACTATAGTGTGACATCTTGTTGCATAATTAACTAGGACCCTGCTCAGAAGCATCACCTAATAACAGGAAGGTCATTTTATAATCTATTTTTCCTCAACAAGAGACAGTGCAAGACCAAGATTGTGATTGCATTCCCTCACTCAACCAGCTGGTCTTACTGAAACATTCTGATCATGTTGAGCAGATCCAACGATTGCTTGAGCAAGGAAATTGCAATGTGAAGCCTGGAGCTGGCAAATGATCTAACCACAATACTAATTAGGAATTAGTGGCAACATTAACTCACCAGTAAAGCTAAAAAATATACTTTAGGCTTCAACACCATTATGAGTTTCATTGATAAGCTCTTTGACCATCCAACTGTCTAATGTTTTACTCCAGTATTTCTAGGATAGGCTGTGTCAGATGGCTATGAGAGAGCATAAAAATAACACGATCTCCATTTTATCAGCATTTAGTTGTAACAAGCTGATCTTCATAAACATAATGAGAACAAGACAGGCTGACATTGCAAGAGTAGTCAATCTACAGTGATGTAAAATTGAATGTCCTTAGTATGTGAATGATAACCAGCCATGAGTTGGTGGTCAACGAAACAAGAGGGTATCATGCAAATGTTACAAAAAGCATTAGTGATAGGATGGAGAACTGCGGGATCCCACAGGTAAGGTTGGAGGAGAATGAGCAATAGTGATTGAGCAATTGAGAACTGCAGACCATGTTAAGACATTGGTACCGCGTTCCACTCCTGCTAGCTCAAAGATCAAGTCAGTATGCTGACTAGTCCATCACATCAAAGACAGCAGAGATGCAAAGAGGTTTTCCTTGAGTCTGCAATATTTACTATGCAATTTCAAACCCTAAATAGAACTGTTTCAGCATCATGAAAATGACATTCACCTCATTTGAAGACAATGGATATGCACAGTGATTCCAAATTGTTAAGTAAGTGGATTGATAGGCAGGTGTACCTGAGTTATTTCCATTGTCTGAGATTACTTCAAACATTGCTATTATCACTTTATGATTTTCACCACATTCCCAAAGTCCTTGCCTTCCTTAAGCACCTTCCTGTTTCTGTGCTGTAATAATTGTATTCATGGTAAGCTCCCTGCAAAGATAGACATGAAAATGTACATGACCCCAGATGGGTTTCCTCCTCCATGTTTGCTTCAACCATCCCTCCCACGATATCTACTTATATCTCACTTTCATGTAGTATGTCAAGCTGATCTTTTATGATGTATCCTGCCATGTGATGTTTGGATCTTTTTGCAGTTTGGCCATATTTCTGGAAGCTGCGCAGGGATTTCAGGGCTGAAACAATCAAAGAACCAGCTGGGGCCTTTTGCTCTTGGGGCTCTTGTGCTAGGCAATGGCACTATATGGCTTTCAATGCCCATCGTTTTGAGCTTCAAAACTACAATAGTGATAACCAACATCCCAAAATCTTTCTCTTGGAGTTAAATTTATAGGTGGGCTTCATGGGGGTGGAATATTTTGTCCTATTAGCTCACTTGATCAATCTTTTTATTCTGTGAAAGGTCTAATGAGGCATAATTGGACCTCCAGGTAAAGTGTGAAGCTAGATCACAAACCTAAATGGTGTAGGGATAGTTCAAGTGGATAGTTCTACCTTGACCACTCTTGATCTACTTTAGCCTGACCATGTTTGAACTAAGTATAAGACTGTACCCAGCCTCATGTATAATCCTACGTCAAACTACTTTCTTAACCAGCCAGGTTGTACCTGAACCTCCTGCTCCAGGTATTAGCAATAAAATAGTGCCCTGCAAGTATAATGGTTGGGATATCAGCTTGGTCTTCCATAATGCATTTTGTATGCTCTACCTATCAGTGTCTACTTCCCCCCAACATACTGATCTGATCATCTCAGTTCCATTACTACATGTGATATATAACATAGTGTAATAAAAGATGTGCTTACATTCTCCTTAATAAAGATCCATCATCCCTTAATCTTGGTAGATGATCCTTATACAGTAATTCCAAACTAATTGGTTATAAGCTATTGAAGCAACTCAGCGAGTAATATTAGATTGGGTTGTTATACAGAACCTACAATCTCCAACTCTTTTATTTGAAGTGTAATCTTTTTATGATAAATATATGATCAATATATGTTCCTTACACAGGCAATATGCGGATATGCAGTGGAGAGATAGATTATTAATTCCTCAGTGTTTATTCTCATTGAGTTGTGTAGTCATGAACACCTATTATGAGCACTTAGAGAGAAGATGAATATTAGAATGTGTAACATAAGTGTTCTGTACATTGAATTCAGCACCCTAATCATGGCATTCAGAAAAAATGCTTCAGATTCCATCATTTATCAGATTGACGGTTTACTGTTGGGGTAAAAACTAAGAGTACAACCAGAGGGAACGTCCTCTGCCAGAATAACATTTCAAATTTTTAGGTTTGTCATCCTAGATTTCAGATTCAATCAAAGTGATACATAGCATCATCTTCCGAATTCTTGACCAAAGCCAGATGTCTGAATTCCTGGAAAAGCATCTAATGGATTTACAATAGAGTGGTGTGAATCCAGGTTCTCTTTGTCTATAGGAATCCCAACCATTTCAGGTTTGATGGCCAGTCGTGATCTTCAAGATGTTCACTTTAGCTAAGTTATAGAATCTGTATCTTTGTTTCATTCTTTTTTATGGTGTATTGTACTGTCTTCCACAACACCGTGCATTCTTCTAGTTGCACCACTCAATAACTCGTATCCAACATCTTTTGGCCTATCTCCATTAGTCTCACATTGAGACCTGCATAATGCTTTTATTTATTCCTTTGTTTGTTTGATATCTTCTATTATATCAGGCTGTCCAGCAGTCAGCTGCACTGATAACTTGCTACACTGCTGTAAGAGCAGACAAAGCAGGCATTTGCTTGAGTCAGAGTCACTTTGTATTAGGGAACAACTTTAAATGCTTTTCCAATGGATTGCTATACCTCACCAACTTTAGGCGATGCAAAGTATTGGCTTGTGAATCACTTTGTTTTACTGGGTCTTGCTGTTTGCATCAGAGGATGCAGAAGTGATTGCTGCAATGAAGAGATCTTTACAAACCGCAGAGGGGTTATCCGAGGAAAGTGTTTTGTGTCTACATTGTGACTCGTTTATATGTATACATATGTTCTTCATGCCAGATCTGCAATGAAATCCTCTGTCTTGTGAAAGATGTCAAAGGACGTCCGATTTAGAAATTGTAGGTACATGATAGTCTAGAGGCTGAGTTTTGATTCTGAGCAATATGCCACGAGTCTGCTATCAAGGGTAGCTTGGTTTCCTAAGTGCTGTTACATATGGTAGTAATAGATTTTTGGTGAGTATAGTGAAATAAGCCAGCTATTTTCAAGATCTGTGACACCACATCTATTCATACACCGAAAACATCCAAAATCTTCTGCCCCCTTTAGTTCACTATCTTTTTGCTTCCTTTAGTACAACACCATCATCATTGGCAGCTGTGAAAGAGAAGTGCATGACAAACTTGGCTGAAGTTTGGTTTCCCTTCAACCATGCTAGCCTTCCTCAAAAATTCTGATTCCTCGTTGCCTTTGACACTACGTACCCTGCCTCACTCAAAAAGGTGACCCTTTAGTGACCTCCCCTTTTGGGGTGTGATTGCACAAAAAGGTGTGTGTATTCAGCTTAAGTGACTTCAATATGTACTCAAGAGATGGAAGAGTAAGGTTCTTGACTCTGCTGAAGGGTACTTTGGAATGGGAGATTTAGTCACTTGTCCCCTGAAGTGGGTTGTCTGTTAGTGCTTCTCAGGATGACCCTAAAGTGTCGCTCTGCTGGAAGGTGGGTGGGTTAAGTGGTGGTGGTGGCAACACAGGTAAAAAAACACCTGTTGATTGATGTAGTATATTTCAGTAAATCAATGCATATACAGGGAGTGCAGAATTATTAGGCAAGTTGTATTTTTGAGGATTAATTTTATTATTGAACAACAACCATGTTCTCAATGAACCCAAAAAACTCATTAATATCAAAGCTGAATATTTTTGGAAGTAGTTTTTAGTTTGTTTTTAGTTTTAGCTATGTTAGGGGGATATCTGTGTGTGCAGGTGACTATTACTGTGCATAATTATTAGGCAACTTAACAAAAAAAAATATATACCCATTTCAATTATTTATTATTACCAGTGAAACCAATATAGCATCTCAACATTCACAAATATACATTTCTGACATTCAAAAACAAAACAAAAACAAATCAGTGACCAATATAGCCACCTTTCTTTGCAAGGACACTCAAAAGCCTGCCATCCATGGATTCTGTCAGTGTTTTGATCTGTTCACCATCAACATTGCGTGCAGCAGCAACCACAGCCTCCCAGACACTGTTCAGAGAGGTGTACTGTTTTCCCTCCTTGTAAATCTCACATTTGATGATGGACCACAGGTTCTCAATGGGGTTCAGATCAGGTGAACAAGGAGGCCATGTCATTAGATTTCCTTCTTTTATACCCTTTCTTGCCAGCCACGCTGTGGAGTACTTGGACGCGTGTGATGGAGCATTGTCCTGCATGAAAATCATGTTTTTCTTGAAGGATGCAGACTTCTTCCTGTACCACTGCTTGAAGAAGGTGTCTTCCAGGAACTGGCAGTAGGACTGGGAGTTGAGCTTGACTCCATCCTCAACCCGAAAAGGCCCCACAAGCTCATCTTTGATGATACCAGCCCAAACCAGTACTCCACCTCCACCTTGCTGGCGTCTGAGTCGGACTGGAGCTCTCTGCCCTTTACCAATCCAGCCACGGGCCCATCCATCTGGCCCATCAAGACTCACTCTCATTTCATCAGTCCATAAAACCTTAGAAAAATCAGTCTTGAGATATTTCTTGGCCCAGTCTTGACGTTTCAGCTTGTGTGTCTTGTTCAGTGGTGGTCGTCTTTCAGCCTTTCTTACCTTGGCCATGTCTCTGAGTATTGCACACCTTGTGCTTTTGGGCACTCCAGTGATGTTGCAGCTCTGAAATATGGCCAAACTGGTGGCAAGTGGCATCGTGCAGCTGCACGCTTGACTTTTCTCAGTTCATGGGCAGTTATTTTGCGCCTTGGTTTTTCCACACGCTTCTTGCGACCCTGTTGACTATTTTGAATGAAACGCTTGATTGTTCGATGATCACGCTTCAGAAGCTTTGCAATTTTAAGAGTGCTGCATCCCTCTGCAAGATATCTCACTATTTTTGACTTTTCTGAGCCTGTCAAGTCCTTCTTTTGACCCATTTTGCCAAAGGAAAGGAAGTTGCCTAATAATTATGCACACCTGATATAGGGTGTTGATGTCATTAGACCACACCCCTTCTCATTACAGAGATGCACATCACCTAATATGCTTAATTGGTAGTAGGCTTTCGAGCCTATACAGCTTGGAGTAAGACAACATGCATAAAGAGGATGATGTGGTCAAAATACTCATTTGCCTAATAATTCTGCACTCCCTGTATACACAGAAATATTTTTTATTCTCCCTACCTCTGCAGCTTTTGCTGTTTATCACCTCTCATGTTTTTTTATCGTCTAGTGGTCTCATTTTTATTGTCTGCACTAGTTACAGACAGCTGAGTGGATGGTGAGAACAAGCATAGCACAATTCTCCTTCAAGCACTCTACCAGCCGACTGTGAGTGTGTGTGTATGTGTGTGTATGTTTTTGTTTATTTGTGTGCAAATTTGTTTGTATCTGAGATAGGGTCTTTTGTGACACTTCTCACACACCTAAAAGTGTTTCGGTAGTGAGCAGCTAACCTTCTTCTTTCTACACAGATTTAGTAAACAATAGCAGACCTGATGAAAGGATCATTATGACTTATGTGTCCTGTTTCTACCATGCATTTGCGGGTGCTCAGAAGGTGAGGATGCAATCAAATGGACCAGCTTCACCTTCTACTCTTCAGCTGATATCTCTTCTGCATTTCTTCACTGTCCATGCCTAGGGACACAGAATGATTGTAAAGAGTGAGGAGCTGTAGGGTATTTCCGGCCATAGTTTTATATCTGTGGTGTTTGACATTAGTCGAGAAGGGCTGGATCATGCCAGACTTTCAAACTATCCACTTCAGTTAAACCTTCATATAATGAATCTAAATGGAATATATCTGAAAGTCAGTGGTTATCCTGAAAATGTGCTCTGGACTCAGTCCACCTGGACCTACATTGAGGACCCTGATTACGACTGACCCGAAGGGCCAGTCCAGAATTTGCCTAGGAACTCATTTCGCCTTTAGTGTAGTTTGGCATTTTATGCACACTCTAATAATGCCTAGTGGGACTCAAGTTTGTATTTCATTCTGCAGCCCTTTGGAGTGAGAGACAGAAGGGAGAAAACGTTAATCAGGCCCTTCTGCCTTATTCATACCCCTTCTCCATGTAGCATCATAGATTTCACATGATGTATGCTTGATGCTGGGAAATATGATTGAGGCTGCAGAAGTACCTGACAAGCAATTGTCATCAAGATAATAAAAAAAACATAAACAAGTCAGCTTATTAATCGTATGAGATGAATTCATCTTCGTGTTTCCCAGTGGTTTCCCTGCAAGATAGTTTAAAGCATGGCAAGTGAAGAAATATTTCAAGTGTATTCCTTTCTTCTTAACTTGATTAGCTTTCTCCTTTAGCCTTTGGTGGTTCTTCCTGTCTATCTGTGCTTTGATTTCCTTTTTCTCCTCTATAGATATTGTGAACACCCCCAAACCTGACGAGAGAGCTATCATGACCTATGTCTCATGCTTCTATCATGCTTTTGCTGGAGCCGAGCAGGTACCCCTCACCTGTTCCCTGGAACTGCTGTAGTGGCTTGTGTTTTGTTCGACTTAGTGCTCTCTCTTGCTTTGGATCTGATTTTCTAACTTCAACAGACTGTCTTGCAATAGTTTCCAGATCTTGTCATATGTCCCTTTCTAATCAATTCCCACACATTCCAACATTCATTTTTCTACTTACTAAAGCACGAGGGTGTTGAGTGTTGTTTATTGTATGCACGTTGTGGCTTTGTTATTTGCTTTGATTCCTGTTAACATGTGTCTTTCATGCATGCAATGTTGCATATTTTCTAGTTATTCAGTGCACCTTCAAATTACCACAGTTAGGGAATATTGTCGAAAACAATCTTAACACTCATAGATCGGGGATACTAAAAGTAGGGGGTCAGGCCTAATAACTAAAGTTGGGGCTGCAGCTCTAGTTCCCATCTTGCAGATCTTTACTTCCCACCCTCAGCTTACTCATATGCACGAATTCATGAGTTCATTTCCCAAAGACTTGTGCCATATGTGGACAGGAAAAGAAGATGTCATTTTGAGCGTGGCACAAGCACATACTGCCTTAAACCTAATATAGTGAGACCACTATCAGCCAAAGTCACAGACTTGTTAGTGAAAAGAGCCGTAACCTTCCCATTGCACACTCACTCTCCGACAAAAAACAAAAAACAAGCATTGGTAATGCCAATAGGTCTGGCTTTAAAGGAATTTCGTATGGTAATGTGAAGCACTACACATAAATAGCATGGGAATGGATATGTATTTGTGTGGAAACATAGGGTTGTAGAATAATATTGTGTATGTTAAAACGTCAAGTGACGGTTGCACTGTCAAGTCAGAAATAAAAATGCATGTAGGTTAATATTTGTCGTTCTCCCATCTGTTTTCCTACGGTGCTTCATTTGAGCCGGTGGTTTACAGTGCAGGGCACCGGCATTTATTTTTGAGGGACGGCACTAATTTTTCTGCCTCAAGCATTTACTGCGAGCGAAATACACATAAGGGAAAGACGGAGGAAGAGAAAAATGAAAAAGCAGCACAAAGTGAAAAAGCAGAAAGCTACAAGAGTGAGCTGAAGGTGCAGGGGTTGGCTGCAAATGGATGAAAGAAGCCAGAGATGGCTTCAAGATTGTGCTTTCTCAGTATTCCATGCTCGCACATTTAATTGCAGCAGCTGCGTGTTTCAGAGGACAGCTTTGGGCACCGCCATGCTTTTATTTACAAATTAAGCACTGTGCTGCCACCAAAAGAAAAAAAATTGTAAATTATCTAGTTATCTAAGATACTTTTAATTGCATTTAACTGTCATGTGTGCGCCCCTGAAATTTCAACTTCAGACAGCTGGATAAACAAAACTATCAGAGATGGTTGAGGGCAAGCACTTTTTTTGAAAGCACACATCTCCCCAATCAGAACTTGTACTTCTGTCTCCCAATATGTGGGTAGGGCAAACGCCCCCCTCTAGTGATGGTCGCATAATTGTCTAGTGAACTGCACTGTCAAGACAAACCAAAAAGTAGGCAGAAGTTCCATTTACTTATAATAATTTATTCAAAGTGTGCATATGTTACACACAGGGCTGGCTTCACGGCAGTGCAAGCTGTGCATCTGCACCGGGTGTTGACCTAAATTATGGGGCACTGACTTTAGCGGGGGCGCTCTCTTTAACAATAACTTAGAAACTTGGGATTTAAAAGCGCCTGTTGAAATGTTCCTTTTGCGTCCAGCCTTCAGGAAGCAATTCAAATGTCAAGAAATCTTTTGTGATTAATGTTCCTAGGGAGAGAGATGGGAGTTTTGTCTTGGGGCAGCTTTGACTCGCCATATAGTAGCGTAGAAGGTTAATATGCCAGCTGCAAAGAACAGAAATATATTTTATGTGGATAGCTGAGTGGATTATTAAAGCCAGCCTCTACAAGTGCTTTAAAACAAATGAATATCATGTGAAAGGAGGACTATGGAGAGATGATGGGCACATTTACCGGGTGGTAGTGAGCAAATGCGAGGAGGTAGTCATGGACTAGGGGCGCCAAAAAAGTCTGTTGCACAGGGCGCTATCAGTGCTAAAGCCGCCACTGGTTACACATTCATGCAGACTATCTGTATGAGCAGAAGTAGGCATTTCTATGGGAGAATTAAGAAGTGACCTAGGAAATGTAGCGCTATGAAGTGAATTTATGGGCATTCAGAAACATTTGTACTGCATTACTAACCCTTACATGCAAATGTAAACTTACACCCGTGGTGTGAGTGGTGCAGAAAGTATGGCAACATGAAACAGAACAGTGTCTGTAAGGATGCAAAATATTTATATTTTCAACAATTTATAACCTCATTAAAGTAATATTTCAATAATATTCTAACACTATCAATGCGTATGTTTCTATATAACATGTACTCCACACAGTTGTGTTTGGAAATCAGGCGTAGATCTCCAATATTTTTTAAAGTGAAAGTTACACAGGATTATACCATGCATGTCTGAATGTACATCTTTCTATGTAAAACCTGTCATATGTTACACAGATGCATCATGGCAGAGACAGCAATGGCAAAAATGCCTTGTCTGTCTTGCCCCTACTTTGCCTGCAACCTTAGAATTCTCCATATATTTTCCTTGCCTTTATGACCACGAAAACATTAACATCTTTTTTCGAAGTCCTTCGAAATTATGTAAGTTTGCACTATGTAAAAATACAAAAAAATACAGTTCGGTGTACTGAATGACTTTTTGCAGCAGTATGTAGCAAATGCAGGTTTTCACACAGGAGTGCGGACATTGCACGTGACCTTTTTTGTAACTCAGATTTCTATCCCTGATTATAGAAGCATAAAGGAACTATGGCCCATATTTATACTTTTTTGCGCCGCTTTTTGACAATTGTATTTTGTAAGTTTGCGCTGCTTTTGCGTCAAAAAGCGGCGCAAATGCGGCGCTAGAAAAAGTATAAATATGGGCCTATGTGATCATTACTTTCGCTGTTTTGCAGGCTGAGACCGCAGCAAACCGAATCTCCAAGGTCTTAGCAGTGAACCAGCAGAACGAAAAGTTGATGGAAGAATATGAACGGCTCGCCAGTGAGGTATGGACCAGTGGAGGTGGCACCGGTGATAAATTCATAGGGTTCTGCTAGCAGCGCACACACAGTATTGTGAACATGCAAGAGGCAAGGCCGGACTGGTTGTAGAGGCCATCATGGGTTCCCCAAGAGACTGGAAATGTGGGGTGGTGGGGGGGTCGGGGAATTGTTCCTGAGGGGGGTGGTTTGGTTACTATAGATGTTATCACTGAGTTGGGGGATACTGTGTTGTGCAAAGTGCAAAAGGTTTAAAAGAATCATGTGCAGAGTTCCTTTTATGTCCAGCAGTTTTCAGGTAACAATAAAAATGACAAGATAACGCTGGTGATTAATGTTCCTGCTTCAGACGGATCAAAGTTTTGTCTAGTGTCAGTTTTGACTCATCTAAATTAGCGCAGACACTTAACAGGACTACTCCAAAGAACGTATACCACGCAGATCACAAATACTTATGCTATGCTGATAGCTCCTTGGGTTACTGCTTTTGTCATAGAGATCCTCTTGTTACTTGCAGTTCATAAGTTAAAATCGTATTATGGCACAATGAGCTATGAACTGCCATCAAACAGCTGCATGATTAGAAAGTTATGTTTTTCCAGTCTTTCATTATCCTAATGTTGCTAGAAATGGTTTGGTTGGGTAGAAATAAATTATAAGTAGAAAAGCCGGCCCTAACCACTGTGTTTCTTCTTGAGTCCTGAATTTGGGTTTCCCCGGACCAAGCACTCCTAAAAAATGCCTACCAATATTGATTACATTTGATTCCTACACGTTGTCACCTTTGCCTTATGTAAAATTTCCTATTCACTGATTTACACACGTATGATTGTCTCTGTTTGTGTGTGATGTAATGTGCTACGACACCCTTCACTAGTGTGAGGTGCTATAAAATAAATGAAATACATATGAGAGAGGAGGCTATGGAGAGAAGAGGGCCACTGTTGAAGTGTGATAGTGAAGGAATCGGAGGAGTAGGAGGTCATGCCACGAGGTGGCGCCCAAAAATATTGTCACACTGAGTGCCACTAGCCAGCCGTGCCATGCTGCTTATTGGGGTGAAAATTGCAAACATCCCCCAATATGGCCTTTCATTGTGTTCCCAGCTACTTGGCTGTGCTTAGCAGTGAATGTATACACGTATATTATATTTCAATTCATGTTTCATGCTTGACATCTTATTTTCTATGTTCTCCATAAGAATGTCTGTGGGCATGACTGGGTATCCTGGTGCATTGTAATGTCATCATTTTCTATGCTCTGTGAGCTAATACATTTGAATATACAATGAAAAAATGTGTCACAGATTGCACCATATTTGCCATTTTTTCCCCAAATGTTTTTTTGGGTTGAAGTCCCCCCCAACCCCTCTTATAGTGGTCAGTTTCGCTCGCTGCACTCGCTCGCTAAGCAACATACAGGGCTGGGCTGGCAAAATTGACCAGGGCTGCTTTGGTTTCCAAGTCTGGCCCTGAAAAGGGACCTTACCTCACATTGAACACTAATTTCCTAAAGCGATGTGGTGTTTCCGTATTAGAATGTGGTAATACCACGTTTTAATGGGGTAATATGTGGTAATGCTATGATTACTAGGTGCAGAAGCTCAATAACTGATTTCTGGTACTACCACAAATTTATTTGAAAACTCCAAATGAAGGCTTCTGTTTCATGAAATCTGAAAACAAATAGAATAATGAACACACGTCAGACTCCTCTGCACCCTGTTAACTTAAAACTGTTTCCTGAAAAGTAACATTTTGGTTGAACACGATAATAACAATGTGCTTGATTCACAAATAGTTTTCTGTAAGTTGATGTGAATTATTTCTGACTTACTCTTGAAATTCCAGAAATAAGTCACTATGCATGAAAAATATGTTTGTGAATCAGCCCCTAAATGTTTAGGACAAATAGGGATCATTGAAAGCAGTAGTGTCAATGACAAAATAGAAGCAAATAGATATTTGGGAGACGCTCAAGAAAGTAAAACAAGTCTGAAATGAATGAATTCCATTCAGCTTTTGAAAACATTTTGGGTTGTTCCCCCCTACAAGTTTGAAAACAGGACAGTGTTTTGGATTCAACACTTTTAGCCACAGAGAGCACCTACAACTGTTTCACACCCAAGGAGATGTAAGAACGATTTCTTTAGGTTATGCCAACGGATTTTGAGTTCACTGTAGGTTGAGTTAGTCTTTTGTCAGTATGGTTGCCCTTAGTTTAACAAGCCCACACAACTTTCTGGTGTCGTTTCAGCGTTTTTTGAAATAGCATATTTTAAAGTTACTGAATAGTAAGCATGGCTGATGTCAGAAATCTGTAGTGAGAAATATCGTCTGTCCTAAGTAGCTTTTAGAAAAAATATCTTCCAATCGGGTGAAGATTTTCTATTATTAATTCCAACGGGGATACATTTTTTAGAGAAACATATTTAGGACACAATATTTACGTCAGATGACATTATGATTACGATATTCTGGTACTGTTCTGGTGCACATCAGAATATCTTAGTGATAAATGTTGTCTAACATAAATATTGTGTCCTAAATATCTTTCTAAAAAATATTGTTCCATTTGGTGCAGATTTTCTAATAAGAACTCAAGCGCGACGAAACGATTTACAATATTTTTGTTTTCACTACAATATTCTGGTACCACACCACTTCAACAGGAGAGCAGTTTCTTTGTTTCTTCTTTGTTAACAATTTGATGTCCTTGTTCTGACAGCCATATCGTTCTTTCTTTCTATTTTCTGTTAGCTCCTAGAATGGATTCGTCGAACCATCCCCTGGTTGGAGAACAGGACCCCAGAGAAGACCATGCACACCATGCTGAAGAAACTAGATGACTTCCGAGATTATCGCCGCAAGCACAAGCCCCCCAAGGTCCAGGAGAAGTGCCAGCTAGAGATTGATTTTAACACCCTCCAGACAAAACTGAGGCTCAGCAACAGGCCTGCCTTTATGCCCTCTGAGGGCAAGCTGGTTTCTGTAAGTAACAGCATTGATTGAATGATCTTTCCACCTTTGCTAGGTGGTAAAGAATAGATTATTCTCTTTATTTATCTAAAAAGCACAAAATATAGCATTTTCAGTGACTTTGAGGTAACAATGCAGTGGATCTTGTCAGGCAAGCTAGAAAACATAAGTGAATGGAGCAAACAAAACTTACTATGAAAGAGATGTAGATGCAGAAGTGTTTTTAAAAATGGCCACATTTCGGGCGGCGTAAATCTTTATCTCAGTAGGGAGGTTATTACTTTATGTCTCTAATCATACACCAAAGATAGAGGTATGATCTTCCAGAGAAGGCTGGAGTGGAGATCGGAGTGTTCCACTTAATCAAAGATGGGTTCCTGTACATCCTGTGGAAAAAGAAGGGGTGAATAAGAACACCTTCTGGCAGCCCAAGTGTCTTCTCTATGTCTACCCTGAAAGTCCTCCCACTCACAGAGTCACTCAAGCAACCCCATTTGCCTGTGGAAAAGAGACGCACTGCCTAAGAATATCTACTGTTAGTTCAAGCACCTTCTTTGCCACCTGACAGGAGAGTTCTGTTTATACAGTGATTTGCCCCATGTAGCATGGCCTTTCTTCTTCTCCCTTTCATGTAATAAGCTGTGCCTACTGCTTTCTCCTCCTACATGCCTGTTCTCTGGGGGTCTGACCCTTCCCATTTCAAGTGAATGCCCTGCACATCCTTACTCTGGGGAATGGAGGAGCAATGCCCACAGACCATGGCTACTGCCTCTGTATGCTGCAGGTTTGGATTTCCATCACAGAGTGTAAGGCTCCTTTGCAAGTCCCACTGAAGGCAGGTGAGTGCCTTGCTGATAGCGCAAGTAATCTTAGGCCAGATCCATGGCCCACCCAAACACAACACCTCCCCTAAAGCGTGACAGTCATCTATATAGCAATGTGTTTCTGCCTAGGTGCCTGTCAATGGCCCTCTATAGCCCTTACAAAGTGGTTCAAAGTGCGAGATACCATGGCAGAAGGGGCACGAAAGTGGAACTCACTATCTAATAAAGTATATGTATGGACAGATTTAAAACGTGACCAATTTGAAAACCATGCACGGGTGGTAGACACAGGAGTATCTCACACAGATCGGGAGTATATGGTAGACAATGGACAAAGAAGAAAGGGGGGTACAGTGTGTAAGCACATCTCTTTCTCGCTCTCTTAATTGTCCTATCTCTGTTTCTTTCTCACGCATGTCCCCTCTCTCTTTAAATCCCACTATCTACATAACCCCGATTCGCACTGTCTTGTTTGATTTGTTCCTTGCCTTTTTCTCTTATTATTTCTCTCTCAGTTGCTCATTTTCTTCTGTCTCAATTTCTTATTGACATAATACTTTTATTGCACAAAAGCCCATTGCAAAATTTAAAAGTAAAACATAAACATAATGCAGACTCATTTTAGACCAAACATAATAAATACAAATATAAAAATGTAAATTACACAATAGTTTCAAAACGGGTATGTGAAAGATTAATTGCAAGAGTGACTCAACCTTAGTCATGAATTTGATGAAGTGCACGGTGAGCTGTGGGTCACCTTTGTTCAAACGTGCTAACATGGCATCTCTGCTGCTCTCATTGCCTGCCCTAAGTGGTTGAAAACAGGTTCCAATAAAGTTCTACAAAAGAGATTGATTTTATGACAAAAACAAAAAACGTCTAGAAAGGACTCAATGTAATTGAAGCAAAAGACACAAAGTAATCCCACACCTCTCCCGTGACTTGTCTCCAGTTAGCTCTAAACTCTAATAAAGGAATAATCTAATAAGAAAAAAGCTGAAAATGAAGACAAACCAGTTTCAGTGCTGACTGAAATATATCTGGGTCTGATTAAAGAGTATAGGAGTTAATAGTCATCAAAGTATTTCTTTTCATTTCCCTTGAGCGCTGATCTTAGGCAAAGGAAATTAATTTAGTCTGTCTCATTTTGAGGAGTTTTGATTGCAGCAGAGAATGATCTAGATGCCAAATGGTACTTAGCAGAAGACTACTCACCATCCAGAACTCAGCAGTCAGACTCATCCTCGACCTCCCACAGAGAACTCATATCACACCTGTTAGAAATGGGGTTTTTGGTTGGCAGTCAGGTTGCCCTCTGTCCAAGCAAGAACCCTCACTCTAGTCAGGGTAAGTCACACACAATCCAAAATCAGCCTGTGCTCACCCTCCGGTAGCTTGGCACGAGCAGTCAGGCTTAACTTAGAAGGCAATGTGTAAAGCATTTGTTCAATAAATCATACAACACCATAGCATAACACCACAAAAATACACCACACAGTATTTAGAAAAATATATAATATTTATCTGGGTATCTTCAGGTCAAAACGATCAAAGTTGCAATACGAATTTGTAAAGATATCACTGAAAAGTGATAGAAAGTGTCTTAAGTCTTTAGAATATAAACAAAGTCTCTTTCAAGCACAAGTACCTGGTTTCTGGTGGAAAATCTCCTCAGAGGGCCACAGGAGAAGAGGTGCGTGGAAAACGGGTGTGCGCGTCGATTTCTCCTCAGCACACACAGACTTGCGTCGTTATTTTCCACGCGGGGAAGTCGGCGTCGTTTTCCGGCGCGTGGACAGTCTCTTTCTGTGGATCGCGGGGATTACCAGATGTCCCGGGTCTGTGCGTGGATTTTCCTGCTTGTTCTCCGGCTGCGCGTCGGTCTGCGGGGCTGCGCGTCGAAGTTACGATCTCACGGCAGGCGTCACGTCGATTTCTCCTCTAGACTTTGATCTGCGAGGCTGCGCGTTGAAATTACGATCTCACGGCAGGCGTCGCGTCGATTTCTCCTCTAGAGGTCGGGCGGAGTTGTCCTTGCGAGGCCGTGCGTCGGATCTTCGATCGTCCCGAGAGCGTCGCGTCGATCAGCGTCGGAGTGCGGCGTTTTTCTCGCTGTGAAACAAGCTGTGCGTCGAAATTTTCGGTGCACGGAGCGTCCAAGTAAAAGAGGGAAGTCTTTTTGGTCCTGAGACTTCAAGCTCTATCCAAGCCCTTGGAGAGCACTTTCACAGCCAGACAAGAGTTCAGCAAGGCAGCAGGGCAACAGCAAGGCAGCAGTCCTTTGTAGAAAGCAGGCAGGTGAGTCCCTTGAGCAGCCAGGCAGTTCTTCTTGGCAGGATGTAGGTTCTGGTTCAGGTTTCTTCTCCAGCAAGTGTCTGATGAGGTAGGGCAGAGGCCCTGTTTTATACTAAGTTGTGCCTTTGAAGTGGGGGTGACTTCAAAGAGTCTCTAAGAAATGCACCAAGCCCCCTTTCAGTTCAATCCTGTCTGCCAGAGTCCCAGTAGGGGGTGTGGCAGTCCTTTGTGTGAGGGCTGGCCCTCCACCCTCCCAGCCCAGGAAGACCCATTCAAAATGCAGATGTATGCAAGTGAGGCTGAGTACCCTGTGTTTGGGGTGTGTCTGAGTGAATGCACAAGGAGCTGTCAACTAAACCTAGCCAGACGTGGATTGAAGGGCACAACAAGATTTTAGTGCCAAGAAATGCTCACTTTCTAAAAGTGGCATTTCTAGAATAGTAATATTAAATCCGACTTCACCAGTCAGCAGGATTTTGTATTACCATTCTGGCCATACTAAATATGACCTTCCTGCTCCTTTCAGATCAGCAGCTGCCACTTCAACAGTGTATGAGGGCAGCCCCAATGTTAGCCTATGAAAGGAGCAGGCCTCACAGTAGTGTAAAAATGAATTTAGGAGTTTTACACTACCAGGACATATAACTACACAGGTACATGTCCTGCCTTTTACCTACACAGCACCCTGCTCTAGGGGTTACCTAGGGCACACATTAGGGATGACTTATATGTAGTAAAAGGGGAGTTCTAGGCTTGGCAAGTACTTTTAAATGCCAAGTCGAAGTGGCAGTGAAACTGCACACACAGGCCTTGCAATGGCAGGCCTGAGACAGGGTTAAGGGGCTACTGAGGTGGGTGGCACAACCAGTGCTGCAGGCCCACTAATAGCATTTAATCTACCTGCCCTAGGCACATGTAGTGCACTCTGCCAGGGACTTACAAGTAAATTAAATAGTCAATCATGGATAAACCAATCAGTAGTACAATTTACACAGAGAGCATATGCACTTTAGCACTGGTTAGCAGTGGTAAAGTGCCCAGAGGTCAAAAGCCAACAACAACAGGTCAGAAAAAATAGGAGGAAGGAGGCAAAAAGTTTGGGGATGTCCCTGTCAAAAAGCCAGGTCCAACAACACCACACCTCAGAGAGCTCCACTCACTCCCGATACACAGATGTGCTCATTTCAAACTCCTCACACACATATTCAAGGCATTACACAACTTAGGCCCCACCTACCTGAACATCACATCTTCTTTCATCAGCCACCCATACACCAAACCAGATCAGGAGAATGGATGTTCTCTTACATCGCTCCTAAAGTGTGGACAGTCTTCCAGTCCACATCAAAGCCTCCTCCTCTCTTCTTGAATCCCACAAGAAGCAGAAAACTTGGCCTTTCAATTATCCAACCAACCATAGGCTGGGAACACACACCTGTTCAGCGCCAGGGTACCTTGCGTGTTATAATGTACTTCAAAAATACAAAACATAACACAAGCTCAAGATATGAAATCGCTGAGGCTAAGTTCTGTTTTCAGGGGGTGTCCAATTTATTAAGCACATGCCATATGAAATGGTTTAGATGTCCCTCTGGGACAGTTGGCATCCTTAAGCAGAAGATTGCTTGTAAAGACTGAATTCAAGTCTTACGTTCTCCTGTGCAGTACTATTAGCTAAGAAGACAATACAATGATATACACAACATTGGAACTGAGAAACTGGCCTATTATTCTGTCAAAGGACAAAAAGCCATTGTTGAGAGTTTGCTTTAATTTGTCACTAATAACTTTCAGTGTGGGGGCTAATGAGGGCCGGGCAACTTTTTACTAAGAGCAAAAAGGGAGTATTTAAGGCTAACATTTTAAATGTTAAAGTGGCCCAATGATGTTTCATGCACACTTGTTCTCCAGGTCAGATCCTAGGTATTTGTAATAAGCAACACATTTGAGATTTTTACCACCTTGACTGGGATATTTATTTTTAATGTAGAAAACAATAAACACATTACACCAATATTAACTTAATTTTGACATGAATATATACTAAATGAAATTAAATAAACATTTTATAAGGTTAAGTAAACAGAATCCAACCTAAAGTAAAATATTTATATTTATTTATTATCTGTTAAAATTACAAAATGTTATGTATAGAATTAATTAAAAATAATGCAACAAATTTCTAAAAATAAAGTTACATTTATTTTTAAATAACAAATATTGAAATATTTTAGCATGAAATAATATTTATTTTTAGTTATTCGTCCCAAAGGGATCCAGTTAAGGCGCACTTCTTAATGTCGGTGTCCGCGCCAAGGAAGGACCTTTTCCTTAATTTATTTACACACCAGCTTGACACTTCTGTCAACGACACGGCACTCCCAGGATTTTCACAAAATCTTCATTTAATACGACAAAATGATACCAGACAAACAAACACCAACGCGTTTCGACCTTCACGGTCTTGATCACGGTAATTATCCAATCCATTAAGTGCTCTATTTATACTCTCCATCTCATGTAAGCCTTTATGTGGCATTCTGGGATATGTAGTTTTTAAAAGTGTGAATACCACATTTCATTCTAATAAATCAAATTTTCTCTCACCATACCCCACAATTCCATTACACCCCTTGAAATATCAAACCAGCAAAAACACAAACATAGATATTACACAGCTTAAAAGCACAGACCATTCTGTATATTTCTCAAATAGTATACACTTGCCAATGTTATCCTACTAAATTTAAATATCACCAGTATCTATATATATCATTATTACATCTTTATCAATTTTTCAGTCCACATGTATAATAGTAACTTATTTATTATTATAATGCCTAGTAGGACTCATATCCCAATCTTCTATTTGTTCATTTTTCAATTCTTTACATGTAGTACTCGCATTTCCTTATTTATTTGTTAACTGGTTTTCGATCTAAGCTCATTTTATATTTACAAATGGCAGTATAATTCCTCGTCACAGTTGATCCCAAATGGGATCTTAGTTTTTAATCTGATGATATACCTAGACTCTAAACTCCTCAGCTTTTGGACTCTGTCACCTCCTTGTTAAAAAATATTTTTAATTATGTCTACATTTTCTATCATTAAATTAATTTTGTCTATACATTTAAAATGTCAAAATAAATTAATTTAATTTGACACTATTTCCTAATGGTTTCAATTTAATGACCCTGCCTCCATTATTTTCTATGATGGGAGGCAATTGCAGCATCAGTGGTGGCCATATAAAATGCTAGACTTAGTACTGTTCCTTTTTGACAGTAGTAACTCACACTCGTACATTTGGCTCTTCACACTATTTCGGGTGGTGGAGATATGTAAGTCTACACTGTTGATTAGTTTTACACTTGTAAATGGTGAATAGGTAAAAATAGTATAGTCAGCTAAAATGTAAGAGTAAACTTACACATGTAACTTACTCACAAGTGTAAGTTACCTTTAATAATAGCCCTGAATATAGTATAATGATATTAAACATATAGTATGCAAAAGAGTGAAAGTCTTACCTCTCCACTAGGTGCAGAACACCAGTAGAGATTGTATCCTTAGGTAGCAATATCAGCAAATCATCAAAAGGCTTAAAAGCAGCATGAAGGAATGAAACAGAGAGGAGAATTCCACCTAAAAGAATTGGAGGGATGGTTGCTAGTTAAAAAACAAAGTTGAACAACAAGAGGAACCCCACATGATAGGGGCTATACTAGCATTGGCCTCCAGAGGTGCTACACCTCTGACAAGTACCGATGGTGAGCTGAGGGGCACACAGCTATATTTTTGTTGAGAGGTGAGTTTAGGGTAACTGCTACTATGAATCATCCAGTGTGAGATAATAGGAGTCTTTAATGCTTTAGCAGTACCATGTTTTGTTATAAAGCATGGCTCTAATATTTAAGGATTATGTGATACAAAAACACACAACAGAGAATCAGGACAATGGTTTGCAGCCTAGGACACCTGAGTGTAGAGAAAAAGTTCACGATCTTTCTCTAATGCTGAATGGGCACAGATACAAGTTCTCTGGGTGTACCGGACAGGTCAGGATGGTAGGAGACCACTATACATTGCAGTCCTGCAAAGCTGGAATCTACAACTGCACAACTACTGATCATATTTGCTACTTCTATAGTAATCCTGGGTACAAAGGCTGCACAGCCCCCATTACTCAGGAGTTTTAAGTCCTGGTGAGAACGTCCTTATAGGCTTTAATCAGGTGGACCCTGAGGGAGGCATGCTTCACATGTGCCCCCTTGCCAGTCGATCATAAGTTGTACCATTCAACATCACAAAATCGTGGAGCACTGAGCATCTCCAGTGGACTGGCAAATTGTATGAAGTGACTTTGACTAGTGAAAATATTGTCACTGCTAAATGTAGCTGTTTAACCTGCATATTTTGTAAACCATATTTCTGAACAAGATATAGACAGTTCACATTTTTAAGGCATCCGAGTGAAATAATACAGCATCAAATGTCATGAGTTTTATTCTGTCTCAATGTTCAGTGCTTTGAAAAAGGTGGGGCCTCGTCTCTAAGCTCCCCTTCCCCTCCCAATTCCACTGAACTTTGGAAAGACTAAGAGCCTGGTTTAGATGTGGGTGATATTGAGAAGCCCTCTGTTTTCTAGAGGAAAATCCACTTGTGGACATTTCCCCACCAGAGGGATAGTAAAGTGGACGAAGTTCCATCAATATATTCTCCTCCAGATTTTACACTTACCAGAAAGTAGAGAAGTAATATTTTCGATTAGCACCCAATTCTAAACCAGGCGCAAGCAGTCTCTTTTTATCATGGTTATGGTGTACTTTGAAGAATAATTTGCCTCTAAAGAGTCATAGCATTGTCACCAAATGGACGAGTAAGTATTGTTACCTCAATCTGTGCTTTTTTGCTTCATCAGCTTTGATTCCATTTGTCTAAAGAATAGATGTGCTGCCTCACTACCTAATTAAAGGTGTCAGGTTTTCAGATGTGGCTGTCTCTAACAGTATCCAATGACAGTAGATTGTTGTCCATCAACGTTTTCCAATCCACCTGTTCATTTTTCTGATGTCTCATGTTTATCTTGATTCTCTTCTTGCAGGACATTGCAGGTGCCTGGCAGAGGCTGGAGCAGGCTGAGAAAGGTTATGAAGAATGGCTACTAAATGAGATAAGACGACTTGAACGACTGGATCACTTAGCTGAGAAATTTAGGCAGAAGGCTTCAACGCATGAGTCTTGGACATCTGGTAAGTGATCATTGTAGGATTTAAACCAAGGGGGAACCAATTCAACAAGTCCTTTTCTTAAGTAAAGCATCACATGAAATGCATGCACAAGTAATGGAACACCATTTCTTTCTTTAAGAAAGTGTGACCACACCATTCAAGTAAGCACCAAGGTACTGCACAACAATATGAACTGAAGTTTTACGAGCAACAGTGGCCTTTGAAAGGAAGCAAGGGTCAGGAACGTGCAAACAAAGGGTTCTGCAGATCCCTGTGAGCTGTACATTTCTGTAGTCTTCCTCAGAAAATGTATAGTCATCCAATGTCTGTGTAAAATCTGAGACTCAAAACTAGTGCAGCAGGGAATATATTGCCGATAGTCTGACGTTGTAATGGACCTGCAAACTGACAGGCCCAAGATTGTAATCAGCATTTTATAGTGCAGATATTGGAAGTGAAACCTCAGTGAAATCCCCTGCAGATCATATCAAACAGGGATAGTCCAAGTTAACAATACAACACAAAATTTAAAGTGCACTTTTAGGCACTAGTGGAAGACCTGGGCATCATCAGAACACCAATGGCTATGTGTGTCAAGGGGCGGACTGCTATTGTTTACAATGCCTTATTATATATAAGGATCAACATTGAGGGACCTTGTGGGAGACTAGATTAAATACCCTGACAAAGAGTGCATTACCATCTGCTTGAGGTAGTATGTCTGAATAACGACTCTAAAATATTGTAGCCACAATGTTCGCTAAAAAAAATTTGTGAAGTTAAGTATACATAGGTAAGTATGGATTTACTGTTCCTAACTGTGCATCTACATACCTTGAAGGTATATATCTATAAAAATACTTTTCTGGTTTCAATAATTGTTTTAATTAAAATTTAAGTCAAGAAATACAAAAGTAGGTTGAAGTCTGCATGTATCATTTAGCAACATGCAGCCCTTTCCATTACTTATTCTCTACTGCAGTGGGCATCAGCACTGGGCATACGTCCCTTCTACGAAACTGGACAGTAAGAACAGCATATCTGGATTTCACTCAAGATTGGGTATCTTTTATCTAAATACTAAGCCCCTGTGTTCTTTGGTGTGATGGTCAGGTGTGAAATGCAAGTGATGGCCACTGGCACTCATTTATGGGGACCAGTAATTTTTTTGTATTGTTAGACTTAGTCCCAAAGCAAAAGAGAGAAGGCAGCAAAGAGAGAAAGATATGAAAATAGTGAAAGAAGTAAAAACAGGAATGAGATGAAGAGCTAGGAAGTGTTTGATGGTGGAATAAAGAGGCATGAGCTATAATCAAATGTACGCAGCCTTTGTATTAGGCAACCCCCCACATTTAGCGGCACCAACTGCAGGCTCATATAAAGCCTTAGGGCATTATTGTTTTGTTTTTTTCCCTTTGGGCATTTATTATTATTTTTTAATAAATTGAGTACTGGAGATAGATGAGATGTTAAGTGTGCACCGTGATGCATTTCATAACACCTACCTACTTTCCCTCTCTGGTTCTCAGTCTTGTGCAGTAAAATTACTTATTGCCTTCCCTTTCTTTTGTAGATGAACAAATAAAATATTATTTGTACAACAATCCATTTACTGACTCTCTGGTGCTCGATACACAATCACTACATTTTAGTGAATTTGTCTCTGATGTATTAACTCTTCTTCGGATCCTCCAGGAAAGATCTGGAATGACCGTTATGTGAGAGAAGGAGCTATCTTTCCAGACTCATACAGAGAAAACAGATTCTCTGTGGTTACATCTGCCCCAGTAACATACTGCTTTAAGTAAGGGAGTCTCCAACATAGGTTCCTGGATTAGGGTCCATGCCATATTTTAGGACATCCAATACACCACTTCTGTCTAGACAACAAACAATAATGCTGCCATTTTCACCTCATGCCTAGACCATGTACTCCATGAATGAGTTTCCACTGCATGAACAGAGCCAGGAGCGTGCTGGAACGGGGGTTCTTGTATCTCAGTCATCCAGTATAATCATTAAATAACCCCTGCCATTGGTTGTATTGATCTTTGTTATTCAGCAAGGAAGGATGATAAGGAGCAATCATTTACATCAGTTACCATGAACAGTGTAGTCCAATTGGGGCTCTTCAGGAATCCGCATAGAGATTTGGTGTGCGTTTAAAGGGTTTTATTAACAAATGAATTAAGATATCTCCTCCCAGTAAGAACCTCACTATTGGTTGTTAAATACATAATAAATCCCTATTCACTAGCTAACAGAAGGCTTCTGGAAAATTACAGGATCTGCAGTGAAAAGAGAAAAACATCTTCTGTGAAACAACATTTCAAATGCAAAAACAGGTCTTTAAGTCCTACCGTGTAAAGTCATCATTTAAGATGACATCATCAGTTAGGCTAATTTAAGTCAATACACTATGTTACTTCATGTCTGTGCTTAAAATGCCTAAATATGATTCCCTACTACAAATTGTGCGTTTATTAGCCATGCGTTAGTCAGCTTTGAAATTAGCACTTTTCATCTAAATGCATTTAATGTGTGAGTCTTGTGATAGGAGAAACTGAGACTCTCCCTCTGCCTTTCAGTTGATTTCCAGGACTACTACTGCAATATTCTTTACACTGCCTCCCTCATAAATTCATAGCCAGGCTTTAAGGACTTTAAAGCCTACAGAAGTAGGCAGCCACAATGTGCTTGTATCTCTGCAAACATGACTATATTAAGCCTGGCTTGAAAGCTTCTCTGGCTTCCAGAAGAAGCCAGGATCAAATTCAGGGATCTCTGCACCATCCAAATTGATGTCACACTACATCCCAAGCAGACACCTCCATTCAGCTACCGATCCACCAACGATCATTAAGAGGATGAAACATGGAGGCTGATCCTTGGGTGTGCAGGGCACCAACCTGGCAAAGCCTGCAATCCTTCTGTCAGATCTCAGCCCAAATACAAATTATTCAGGAAACTCCTAAAAACTTAACTATTCAGACTTGCTCTAATTAAATTCCCACAAAAATCAGATCACTCAGTCCAATAACATCCCATGCAGGCATTGTCCCATGTGATTGGACTATAACTTCCTCTTTCACTGGACTGATTTTTTGTTACTCCCTTTAGCACTTGCAAGGAATCATAACACAAGAGGTAGCACATTATACAATTTACAAATAAATAAAGATCCGGATAAGAGATTCTGAGAAATAACATAAATGGCACTCATTAGACAGTCATTACATATCCTGAAAATATATCGAGAAGCCATCATTTCTGACCTAAGGGCACAGACCTGTACTTAGCACCTTTTGGGAACTACATCTCTTAGAATCTAATACACTATTAATGTAAAGTTCTGACAATGCTTTGGGGAAACGCTTATAAAATGAAAACATGAATTGCAGGAATTAAGTACAGGAGAAAAGAATAATTAGTGAACTGCCTTTACTGGCGAATTCAAGTTACAAAATCAGATGATCTGACATCATGCGTGTATACATTCCTTGACCACAGGCCACAGTCATAGACATACTACACCACAGTCCAGGTGTACAAGGAGTTTGGTCTGGTTTGTGCTACTTTTTTAATGCAACTTGACACAATGTCTTCTGCTTGGATTTACAAACCCAAAGTAACGCAAAGCAGCGCAATGCGCTGTCTTATGTTACTTCATATCAAGGGGCGTTCCGTGGATGGTGCATGTGTGTTCCCATTAAACTACCCATGGGTTTTGATGCAAATCGTTATCTAGAAAGAATTGTAGACACGAATATGCACCACAATCCTGTGCCTCCCTGAGGCAGGTGTATTGAGGAGAAATTTTTGAATTTCTCCTAAAGCATAGATTTTGTGCAGAATGTGACTCCTTTCTGCAAAAACCCTATGCCGAGTACAACACAGATACCCTTGCACTATGATGCAACAGTGCCTGCTTTGAAGCATGGGAGTGCAAGTACGCCAGCGCAAGGAGAGAGAACAGAGCTGTGCACTTTTACTCTCTCGCCTTACTGCGCTGCATGGCGTGAACTGTTTATAAATATGCCCCCCACATTTTGAGAACTTTACAAGATGTTGTACTAATGTGTAGATATGCATATATCTCTCACGTTTTTGTGCACCACACGGTGGGTAACCACTGTTTCATTTTCTGCAGGCAAAGAACAGATATTACAGCAGAAGGACTATGAATCGTCATCTCTGTATCAAGTGCGGGCCCTGATGAGGAAGCATGAAGCATTTGAGAGCGACTTGGCAGCCCGCCAGGACAGAGTGGAACAAATTGCTGCCATTGCCCAGGAGCTGAAGTAGGTTCCATTTACAGTTGCACAGCTGCTGACATTTAGCTGACAAACTCTTCCCAGTGATTCCGATAGTGCCACAGGTACTGCATGAAAATTCCAGAGAGAACATGTTGCCCCAGCCTTCAGGACAAAATACTTTCTTTTGGGATCTAAATATAGACCTGCTTCAAACCCACAGCTGTTGAGTTTCAGCAGTTGGGTTATAACACATTACCGTCTCTCCTGACTCCACTGTTTTCAGACATTGCGCATGATTTATAATTTGGTGGATGGATTAAGGACTGTTGGCATGTCGAAGTACTTTACTCCTGCCATGGCGAAGGTACTCTGCTCACCAAATTTAGAGATGTCTGCTGGGCCAGTGGACATTTTTTGCATTAGTAGGAACCGTTGTCTTGCTGGTTGCTATAAATGCTTTGAAAGTTTGACGGACATCTCCGTCAACATGATAGAGCCCTACGTCAAACATTCAACTTTTTTTTATTTTCAAAAACAAAATCACAAAGCAGTATTCCGTTTAAAAAAATAAAAAAGCAATGACCCCCTTCATCATGGGAGTTTTTTCCCATAGCTTGTGGGTCAATTTGCAGTATCCGCTGCCCCTTACAGCCAAGGTTTACCTGGCAGCGACAGACAGTTAAGACTTGCCATTTGTCCCCCACTCAAAATAGTCTGGTAAGACAAATGGCAAAAACTCACCTGGCTGTTACGCTGCTGGGCTATTGGGGGTGTATGTCGGCTTCTGAGAAGAACTATTCTCCGCATATTGAAGGTCTGCCAAATAAAGAGTTATTTACATCCCTGAAAACGGAACTCTGAGGATGTAAATAATATCAGCAATTTTCAGGCAAAAGAGACAGGAATGGTCAGAGAAGTATATATATTTACAGCAGACATGTCTCCCTTGTTGTGCAATGATGAAAGATTTTCTCACTTTCTTGATTAGTGAAGGGGTCTGCTCCCAATAAATCCAATATCGAACAGAGAAAGCACTATTCTTTCACATGTAAATCTTATTTCAAGTACATCCTTGAAGGTAGCACAGACTCAATAACTCTTCCAAGCACAAAAAGAAATCCATTGTTCTGATAATTGAATGACAGTTGTTTGACAGGAGGTGTTTGACAGGCAGCTTGTGCTCTCAATTTTGTAACCTGACTCTGAACGATGGAACTCACAGTGCTCAAATATGGGGCAACTGGCCATTCCCAGCAAAAAGGTGATTCTCTTCAATGTAGACCAGGGGTGAATAACTATTGCTTTTTCTCTGAAACTAAGACAACATCTTTAATTTCAAGCCTGGGGATGTCTGTCTTGGCCCTAGAATCTAGGATCACTACACTTCTATATTACCCCCAAACATTTTCTATGTTTGTGTTGTTTTATTTTATGGGTTATAGGCCCTCAATATGACTTTGACGGTCTTTGAAAAAGACAGCCGAAGCCGCTGCAGCCAGCATACCGCCAGTGCTGGTGGTATGATGGCCGCCCTATTAGGAGTTTTCCGCTGGGCCAGCGGGTGAAAGCCAAAAACTCACCACAACATTGAAGCCGGCAATGCTGCAGTACATCAGGTGCGACAGCAACAGTTGGGCTTTTCACTGTGAAAAGCGCGATGGTGCTGTCCATGGGCCCCTGCACTGCCCATGCCAAGTGCATGGGCAGTGCAAGGACCCCCATGGGGCACCCAGCACCCCCTTTCCGCCAGCCTTTGTATGGCGGGGTTACCGCCATGCAAATGCTGACGGTAAGGGGACTCGTAATCCCCAGAGCAGCACTGCTTACAGCATTGCCCTGGTGGATTGCGACCGCCGAGACCGCCAGGCTGTCGACAGGCAGCAACCTAGCGGTGCCGGCTGTTGGACCGTGGTGCATCTGCCACAGTAATAATAGGACAGTAGGACTGCCCTGTTGGCCGCGGTCTGACCGCCATCACGAGTGTGCCGGTCTTGAGACAGCCACACTCGTAATGAGGGCCTTAGTTTTTTTTCTAGGTAAAGCCTGAAATGCTTCTGAGAAATGGCAAATATAAACTTCCTTTGTTATGAATACAAGAAGGCAGATTATCAGTGTGTCACAGTTAGTATAAAGAAGCAGCGGTAGGAACATCACTACACCCCGTAAGACACATATTTTGAATACCTAACAAAGGTCTGAACTTTAAGAAGTGATTTCTTTACTTCCTAGGTACCTTGGCATTATTTTTTTTTTCAGTCCTTGGTGGAATTGTAGATACCATTGAACCCAAATGCTGGTTTTATAGGCTTTGTAAAAAAGAACACAAAACTACGATAGCAAGAATGTAATTTCTTTTCAGGCAGGTTCAGCTCTCCACGTCCTAATACAAATCAACAGTTGACTTACAAATGTTACAATTAAGGAATAACAGCTCATCAGTCATTGACAAAAGATGGCTAAAACATGACTCAAAATAGTACTCCAAGTCAGCACTCCTTCTTGTTTCCAGCCATCACTACCCCCACAGTGGTCCCTCTCTTTCCAGCCAACATGATGTGAGGTGGCCCCCCTATTACAGGTCTGTACCATGCTAAAAGGTCTTACCTCTTTGTCAATTACCTGCATGGACTTAAGGCTCCCCCGCCAGTTCTGTTTTTCCTGTCTTCAGCCGGCAATGTTATTTTCTTTTTAAAATTTGGAAACTGCTTTCTTTTCTTACTTCCTTGTTGGTGCACACAGCAGGGGTTCTACACCGCTGCGGGCCCTCTCCTCATCCATGTGCTTGGATGATCAATGCGTCACAGTGGGCCATTTTGGGACAGCCTATGGGTTTCCTGTCCTCTGCTGGGTGCGTGAATGTGTGCAACACATAGGGAAGACTGCAGGCTGGTTATTTCAGCAACCTAGTCTCATGCGTCAGGAGATTTGGTTTTTGTGCAACCACTATAATTAGGAAGTATAGCTAGGCTAATTTCCTGTTCATCTTAGAGCAACGTAGTCTGCTCGCTCTGGGAAGAGAGCTGAGAAGCTCCACAATGTAGGCAATTGAGGAGGATAATACACTCCAGATTTCAAAAGCAGACTTACAGAAAATGATTAAGCAAGCAATGGATTAAGCTTTGAATGATCCTCAGTTAAAGAGACAAAGACTGGATAATAATAATGATCTTGATGCCTCTCCAAATGTAAAATATATACAGGAAAGGGATGTGCTGGGGTTTGAGAAAACAATCTCAAGGTGAGAAAAGCTTTTATGACCAGTACAGTGGATTCTTAGTGGAGGCTCGACCTTTCCATAATAGCCTTCAAGATATTGTCCTAAAATAGTGAAAGAATGTGGATAAACAGAATGTCCCCCAATTCTTGAATAAGAGATAATGAAGGATTTTGGAGAGAAATTCCCTCAGATTCCAAAGATCAATTTGATTCTTTCTTCCAAGACTTCTTCCTCCTTCTGAGGACTCCACATTAGCAGATCCTATAGACAGGATGGCTGAGTATTCCTTGAAATATTCTTTATGCTGCTTCTTATTTTGGGTCCTGAGCTAATTGTTATGCGGTATATGCATCTCAGGTCCTACTCAAGGATTTTCAAAGACTAGTTGTCTCCAAGAAAATACGTATCCTACTGAAATCTTGGCTCAGATGAAGGTGCTGTCACAGTTCCTTTCAGATGTCACTTCTGATAATTTATGGGCCTTGGCATCAGCAGCAGGAGCTGCATTTCAGGGAGTTGTACACTCTGGGTGAAACCCTGGTAATTGGAATCCTCCCAGAGATCGCTGGTGCAAAAACTTACATTTCCCACATATAAATTCTTTGGAGAATAGCTAAACAACATATTATCAAAATCCACAGAGGAAAATAAGATTTTAAATTGTTTTAAGCTCTATCGGGGGAAGTTGTACAAAAACAGTCTAAGTAGTGGCTGGAAGGAAGGAGTCTTATTCCCTTTCATGGGTGGACTTGTGGTCTTGGAGCCATGTTTGCCAATAAATCCAGGCCTAAGGGACAATCCGAGAGAGATGCTAGTCACAAACGACTATATGGCAGTGAAAGCTAGATTAAAACATTTCCTTCTTTAATGTAGAGCACAAGTGACGGTTCTTTGGGTGCTCTCAGTCGTTCAAGAGGGTTACAAAATTCCCATTCGGGAACCCGTTCCTCTTCCAGTGTTCGATCTATGCCTCTGTCAAACAATACTGCAAAAAGGGATGCTATGCTATCAAGCGTAGAACAGCTGCTGTCAAAAAATGTAATTGTTCCTGTCCTGCCTCATCAAGAGAAAGGGGGATTTTACTCACCGCTTTTTCTAGTTTTGAAACAAGATGAGTCATATGGGCCGATTCTCAGTCTAAAGCCATTGAACAAAAAGCTTCTCTTGGAATAATTCTGAAAATAATTCCATTGGTGCAGACAAGAGATTATCTGGCAACGCTGGATTTGGAAAATGCATACTTCCATGTGCCCATTTACATCATCAGCATCACCAGCAAACCATTCTTCTGGTTTTATGTGCAGAGAAGACATTTCCAGTTTCAATCACTGCCTTTCCGATATTGGACTGCTCTGAGGACCTTCACAGAGGTATTAGCTCCAGTGTGGTTACTCTCTTGCTAAGGCTTAAGAGGCAGTCCTGGTTTCAATGGAGCTTCTCTGCACAATAGGCTTGAACTTCCAAAAATCACACTTAACACCAGTCCACATCATCTAATCATAGGGGTGATATTTGATACCCACAAAGGATCTATGTTTCTCACTCCAGAAAGGTTTGCATCACTATAGAGCAGTCCTTCAACTTTTCTATCCAAAATCTCTGCATCATCCAGATCTTGCTTGTGAGTTCAGGGCCTGATGGCCTCAACAACCACAGTGGTGCCATGATCTTGGTTCCACCTGAAACCTTTAGTGAATCACCTTCTGAGATATATCGATCCAGCAATGACAAATTGTGAGGCAAAGGTACCGGTGACCCAGGAGATTATTCATATTCTCAGTTGATGGTTGCACACTCCAAATTTGGAGAGCAGAATCCTCTTACAGATACTTCTTCCATTTGTTGATGACAGATGCCAGTTTGTGTGGATTGGGTAAACAGTTTTGCACTGGGCGAGCAAGGGGCAATGGTCTGAGGAGGACAGATGTTGTTCCTCCAACTAGAGAGAACTGGCTGCAGTTTTGAAAGCAGTCCAGTTTTTTCGATCTCATTTGGAGAGGAAATGCCTCTTAGTCCAGACAGCCAGGTGGCTAGATCCTACTTGAATCAACAAGGGGAACAATTAGTGACAAAAATGTGTACCTGGGCAGAGGCTCAATTATTGCCCCTGAGAGGGGCTCTGAATTTTCATGCGGACAGTCTAAGTTACAATCTGACTTCTTTATGCTGTTTCATCTGCCGATTCCACTGTTCACCCACATATGTGATCTCTTTGGGTGTCCTTCAAAACACCTGTTTGCATCTCCTTGAAACTCAATCCTCCAGTCAATTGCACAGAGATCAATCATCTATTGGCCATAGAGGTGGATATGCTGCTGATTTGTTGGCCAGAGGGTCTTCTATATACTTTCTCTCAGATTCCATTACTCCTGAGGGTTCTTCAGGAGTTTCGGGGGGAGACTGTCCTTGATCTTAGTAGCACCTTTTTGTCCCAGACATTCTTGGTTTTCACTCCTGATGGCTCTATCCAAAGGTTGATTTTTTAAAAAGTTTTCAACAGTCCCGTCTCCTTGGCAATTTCCAGAGATGTCTCCAAATCAGTTCCACCACCTCGGTCTAACTGCCTGGAAAATGGAAAAACTTGAGTCCGGTTAACATGGGCTGTTCTTCCCAGGTGGCGGAGGAAATTCAGCAGTTTAGAAACAATTATACCAGAGCTATAGGAAGCATTAACATTCTTTTCTTCGATGGTGTTAGTTGGACCTGGACATTTTTATCCCCAAACTTTTTGCCTTTCTCCTCCTATTTTTCTGACGTCTTTTTGTTGGCTTTAGGACTCTGAGCACTTTATCACTGCTGATCAATTCTAAAGTGCATACGCTCTCCCTTCTAAACTTGGTATTATTGGTTTACACCTGATTGGCACATTTATTTAATTTACCTATAAGTCCCTTGTACAGTGGTAACCCTTATACCCAGGGCCTGTAAATTAAATGCTACTAGTGGGCCTGCAGTGCACCTTGCGCCACCCTAAACATGTCTCAGGCCTGTCACCACAGGGCCTGCATACGCAGTTACTGCCACAGGGACCTGACATCTAAATTTACTTGCCAGGCGTGGAACTCCCCCTTTACTACATATCAGTCACCCCCAAGGTAGACCCTAGCTAGCCCTATCCGCAGGGTGCTCTGTATTTAAAAGGTAGGACATATATCTTTAAGTACTACATGTCCTAATAGTGACAAACCGCCTATTTAGTTTCTCACTACTGTGAGCGCTGTTCCTCTCATAGGATGGCATTGGAAAAGCACTAACACATGTCTAAGTGGTATTGTCTGATCTATGAGGGGTGGAGTAGGAATGTTTGGAAGGGTCGGAATGGTAATGAGAAATGCTGGTTTCTGGTGTATTTATTGTGTCACATGTGTTATGTGTATTATGCAAGCGCTTTACACATTGCCTCTGGGATAAGCCTGACTGCTTGTGCCAAGCTACCAGGGGGGTGAGCTGGGGTTATCTTGGGTGTGTAACTCCCTCGCCCTGACTAGAGTGGGTGGGTTCTGCCTGGAGGGAAGGTTTTCTGAAGGATCCGTCTTTTTCAACACTCTCTGCTCAGTGAGCTGCTTTTAGCTAATATTTTCAGGGGATTACAATGTGAGCCTTACTAACCTTTTGATTCAGCTCAGATGATTTGGCAGGCAGATTTTTTTTTTTTTTTTAGCAATTACAGTTGCTAAAAAGAATGGTGAGTTGGATTTCCTCGTTGTTAATTACCCATATATTAGGACATTACCAGACAGGGTATTCTTTGTCCTCATCTCGAATTCATTCCTAAAATTAATTTCAAATTTCATAAGGGCCATATGTTGATTCTGCCTGTATTACAGGGCGATGCAGCTGAATCTTTCATCCATAGATGTTAAACAGACTCTTGTGTTATCTGGATCATACTAAGGGACTCACACTGTCATATTCCATGTTTATTGCTTTTTGGAGAATTAACAGAGGAAAACAGGTGTTTGTGACTAACTTTAGTCGATGGATTCCACAAGCTATTTCTTAAGCCTATAAATCAGTCGGGAAATCCCCCCTTTCCCAGATTCAGGGCCATTCTACCAGGTTGGTCTCATCTTTCTGGGGGGTTGAGGTTGGTAGGCTGTCTATTCGGGAGATATGCTGAGCAGCTACCTCATCACACGCTTGTAAAACATTACAGTTTAGATGTGGTGACTGACACTTCCAATAATTTTGGTCTGAATGTTGTAAAAGCAGCAATGAGATAATTGTTATTTCTGTAATGAAGTTTTGTGGCATCGAAGGTTGGTGGCGTGTCATTTGCCAGACACTTGTGAAATCCTCACATTGTGTTAACTGGGATGAGGGGGATCAATGAGGGGTAGTGAAAACATTATTAATTGTTAAACCTCCCTGTTGAGTATTTCTTCTGCTCCTCCTTTCTTATGTGTTTTGATACTCACAGAAAGGGTGTGGTGAAGGAGCCTTAAGACCATTCAGGTCATGAACATAGAAATAGGACTTTTTAGCGTGGTACAGACCTGTGGTGGGCGGTGCAAACTGACATCTTGGAGACTGGGACAAAAGGAACCTTATTCGGGGTAATAAAGTCTACTGGTAAGTAATGGTTTCCTTTCCTTTCATACAGAGCCATTTATATCACCCTCCATTGTTGAATGACAATTACCCCACTCATGTTTTTCCAACCAGGGTGCTGAAATTTTCAAGGTAACATTGCTGCATAGTTTTAACGTAATCGTTACACAATTATCTTGTCTAACATTATCCTTCTCTTTTGTCCTGGAATGTACATTTTGCATCTTCCACTTACCTTGCACTTCTTTACCATCACCTTTCCATTTTCTCATTCATATGGTTATGACTTAATGTAAGCCTACCTTGCTCTCGCCAACTGAAAAGGACTGAAGCCAGTGATTGCATTTCGTATGCTGTGAGGTGCTCAAGTAACTTCCTGCATTACTGTCCTAGCCCTCCTCCATCTGGACCCAGTCATCTTAATAACTCCTTTCACCATTCTGTTCAACAAATCCTGATGGTGGTAAAGAGAGGTTTTTGCATGACAATCTTTTTCAAGAGAGTCAGCATCCAATCAAAGTTTAGCCATTGTTTGTAACTAGATCCTTTGAGAAACCTTCTTTGAGAACTCCCACCGTTCCTTAGTTGTTTTCTCACTTACAGATTCAACTAAATTCATAAAAAAATACCCAATGATTACCACAGCAAATCCTCTACTCATACAGTTCATTCAGACCCATAAAGTCAAATTCTACTTTCTCACATGCTTTATTAGGCAATTTCACTTTTGCCTTTTTCTACTGCTAACCCCATCTCTTTTTCTTTATACCCCCATCCAGTATATCTTAATTTCCTCCACAAACAGCCACACAAAGCTGTCCACAATCTACACCTCATTGAAATCTGACCCAAATGCTCTTCATAGGCTTGCTCGATCAGCTTTCCCCTGATTCCAATTTGAGAAACACATTTTATTCCATGCAGCAGCACCATTCTCCACTAAAAACTTTACACAATCCTAGAAAGGTCTTTACTGATTTGCTCTAGAAACCATTCCTTTCCCATTACTCTTTAATCATGCCAACCATCTCCAACTAATTTATGTTGGGTTCAGCAGATTCCTGCCATATCGTTTTCCCAGATCATGCCATTGATGTTCACTACATCACCAGTGGTAACCACTGCTCAAATATCTCTGCACTTGTCTTCAAATCTTTCCATGATGATTTCCATCTTGTAAACAGCTTCGATAAATAAACAACTTGCTTGTTTCACCACCCATGTGCATATTCTCTGGTATTGCAACTCGTGTAAATGAGCAGCTTAATCTACTCATACGACTGTAACAATTGTGTCCATCAGAATTCAGCACTTAAAATGTGAGCTGTGGTTAGTGTAAAAGTTAAGAATTGTTCCCCACACATATGTTCTGAAGTGCTCACTTACAATGTAGTAGCTATGGACTTGTACTCTATGACTGAATGTTTGTACTCTGCCATGTTCAATCAACAAGAGGTAAAACCCCCTGTGCGTCCTTATTGCCATGTTTTTTTATGATAGAATGGCACCCATTCCATAAGATGTAGCGTCCACAGCGATGATGTCGGCTTAAAAATTGTGCTTCAACAATGTCTTCCATTACTCACTTAAAGTCAGTCTGCCTCTGCTCTTCAACACAAGTTCTTTTTTCATTTCCTTCTTATTTAGACCCTTAATGATTCTGCTTTCCCGTCAGAATTCTCCATATGTATGACATACGTATTGCACTTCAGTGTCCATAAAAGATCTCAGATGATTTTTGTTCTTCAGAGTGGGTGCCACATTTGTTGCCCTCATAAGATCCTTTTTTGGCTTTAAGCCTATCAGCAGAACTAAAAACCTATATACTTCATCTCTTGCAGAAAAAGTCTGCATTTCTCTGTATAAAACGTCAGTGCCTCAGACTTCAGAACAACGTGGAACTGAGTCATGTTTCTCTCTTTTTTTTTTTGCAGTTTTACATAGCGTGAACTTGACCCAAAGGTATTGGATCGCTCTACATGAGCGCCAGTTAGGTTACACAAGGACATATTCATTATTGGTAGGCACAGGGAGGTTAAGTAATTTGCCCGGAATCACAGGATGTTGAGCCAACACTAAGACTCGTTCCTCAGCTCCAGGGTCAGCAGTTCTGGCCGTTACGCCACATCCTCTCCCCTCTTTGGTAGCTCCATACATTAAAATGTCACCCTAGAAGAAAAAAATTATGTTGACCTTCAAAAACTCCTGTTCTTCAATTGTTGAAAGACACAAACCTTTGAGGCCAAACCAAATTAAGCATTTTGAATGGCACAATCCCATTTGTGATGCTAAACAAAGATAATTCTTTTCACATTGTTTGAAGTCGGGGGTATGCTGGCATCAAATCCAAGTTGTATAAGAATTTTGCGCATTCACTAACAAGACCATTTGTTTATGTTAGGGAAAGGAGAGCTATCCAAAACCACAGCTGATTACAATTCCCACACACAATTGTAAGTAACCATCTACTTCTGCATATGAAGTATTGACGAAAGCTATTGGTAAGGTGCCTCAGGCTCAATAAATCTTTCAGTCTCCACCATGTCCTCCAACACATTGTTTACTTCCTCTCGCAGCAAAACTGCTAACATTTGTAATTTGCTACATGTGGGAATGGCGTCCTCCTTCAACTATATGGCATGTGCATAAGCCTACAGAATGCCTAGGTTCACTTTAGATTCACTCTAAAGATTTCAGCACAATTGTATGCAATCATTTCATATGTCCTCTGTATTACCACTAAAATATAATCCTTTTTTTAGACAAATCATATTGAAAAGCCCAAATGGAAACCAGTTGTAAAAATTAATGTCCACAAATCTATGTGCCAGGATATTTATGATCTCTTCTTCAGGAGCTTTCCTGTACTTTAACAATAATCCTGCTCAAGCCTCAGTTTACTAGTTCCTAACTTTTATCTTCCTCCCCATTCACCTCCACTACACACAGTACTCTTTCATTCATCTGCATCTTCATCTTCACTACACAAATGCTACTTTTAATTTTACAAGCTCTCTGTAAGGCAGCCAGACTGCATCAAAAGTCTCCCACTGCCTCTGTCCCACACACAGTACAAAATAAATGAGTATCAACAGTGCTTAATTTGTAAATAAAAAGGTGCCGGTGCTCAAAGCTCTCCTCTTAAACATGCGGCTGCTGCAATCAAAAGTGCCAGCACATAATACTGAGGCAGCGTAATCCTGAAGCCACCTCGGGCCTCTTCAGTCCATTTATAGCCACTCTATGCCCCTTCAGCTCACTCTGTCAGCTTCCTGCTTTTCCCCTTTCTGACGCTTTTTCGTTTTTCTCTTTCTCCGTCTTTCCCACGTGTCTTTTGCTCGCAGCAAATGCTTGAGACAGAAAACTAAGCGCCGGCCCTCAGAAATAAGTGCCGGTGCTCAGCACTGGAAACAACAAGCACAAATTAAGCACTGGGTATCAACCAATACTTCTGTAAAATCTGCACTTTAACATTCCCATGCAACCACCCAAGGCTTTTGGCAAATATCCCTATCTAGTAACATTTGTAGCAGGGGTTTGCGTCACAAAATTATCCCTCCTCAAGGCAGGTGTAAAAGTGGAGCAAGTTTTAAAACTCTCCACATTTTGCTATGTTTGCATGTGTGCAGCACTGTACGGCACACTTACAAAGGGTACCCTTCTAATACAAAACCTATGCTTGTCAGAACGGCCACACCACTGCACCATGGCTCATGGCAGCTTAAAGTACTGCAGCACTGGGAGAGAGAAAAACAGCACCAAACCTGTAGGTATTGCGCTGTTTTTCTCTCGCCCTCAGAAGCAACACAGCACAGCAACTTTGGTTTCTACACTGTGTTGCCCCAAAACTTAGTGAATCTGTTCCAATGTGTCTTGAAATGCATGGAATTTGCAAACGTGTGGCTGTACTTCCTAGCCTGACACCAACTCGGCTCCTCCACCTGGCCCACCTGTTGCCTCTTTGTAGTCAATGTCGCATGTTAAGTTCAATTTCAAAAGAACACAGAGACTGCTCAACTTATTCCTCGGAGGTCCTGTACACATCAATATTATACACTGGGTAGGACTGTACCCTAGGACAGGAGGACTGAGGAGAGACAGAGGGACCCTAATGGGGGAATTTGAAGAGGGAAAGAGGTGTGCATACATGGTAGGCAGCAGACTATATACAGGTAGGTTCAAAATACAGAAAATAGAGAAGGTGCAAGGGAGAATAAGAGGATGGAGCACAAGAGTGATGCAACAGCAATATGGTAAAAGTAAGGATGAGACAGGATGGAAGAAAAGAGTGATGCATGAAAAGGAAGTTGCAAAGGAATGAGAGTTTAGGGACCAGAGTGCCAAGGAAGAAAATGAAGGAGCATACTGTGAGAGGAAGATTCGAGTGGTATGAAAGATAACTGAGTCAGAGTGAGAAGGAAAAGTGATACGGAGAGAGGTAAGAAAAGAACTACTAGGGTTAGAGAGACTAAGGGGAGCCAGTGAACTGAAGGAGAAGGAGAGTACAGAGTGATGAGGTGAGAAAAAAGGAGACAACTGAGAGACAGGGTGAAAGACAGGATGCATGCAGAGGGATGGGGTTAGAAATGGGGTCTCTAGTAGGCAGAGGTATATACCCTTGTCCAAGTAGGGACCACAATCCTAGTCAGGCTAAGTCACACACAATTCAAATTATCCTGTGCCTAACCTCTGGCAGCTTGGCACTGAGCAGTCAGAAATAACTTAGAAGACAATGTGTAAAGTATTTGTGTAATTAATCATACAGTAACACAGTGAAAACACCACAAAAATACACCACACAGGATTAGAAAAATAGATAGTATTTATCTGAATAAAATAAAATAAGGTCAAAACGATCAAGATTCAATTAGCACAAGTTTAAAAAGAGTCTTAAATCTTAGAAATCAACAGTTGTCTCTCGATTACACAAAGTACTTGGTTTAGCGTCAAAAATAACACGCACGGAGACCGAAGGGGAGGAGATGCGTGAAAAAATATGGTGTGCGTTGGATTTTCTGACACGGCACAGACGGTGCTTTGTTTCTTTCCACACTGCAAGGGGCTTGCATCGTTTTTTGGCACGCAGTCTTGGTTCCTCACTGTGATGCAGGGATCTTTTTGACGCCCAGGGATGATGCGGGGAAATTATGGGTGCACTGGAAGAAGTCACAGGCGTTGTGGCGATCCGGTAGGTCGATGCATTGAGTTTTATGTTGCACGGCAGGCACTGCATTGATTTTCCCCTCAGGGAATCAGCTGCTTCGTTCCAGTTCGGCTACATTCGATCCAGTAGGGCTGTGCGAAAAATATTCTGTCGCAAGACATGCGCTGCATCGAATTTCCACTAGGAAAGTTGGGCTACGTCGTTCCGGTTCGGCTGTGTTGCAATTTCTCAGTCGCAAGGCAGGCTGTGTGTCATTTCCGTCAGGCTGTGCATCGATTTTCGGCGCACAAGGAGTTTCCTGAGGAGATGAAGGGCCGATGTACGACCCACAATTTTGCGACTCTTTTGCGAATCGCAAATTGCGAGATGCAAACCCTTATGCCTTTGAAGTGGAGGAGACTTCAAAGAGTGCTTTTGAAGTGCACAAGTTCCACTTTCAGTACAAGTATGTCTGCCAGGGTCCCAGCAGTGGGTTTGGCAGCCCATTGTGTGAGGGCAGGCCGCTAGCATTCGAAATGTAGGTGTCAGGCCCTCACCCTTCCAACCCATTCAGTATGCAGATGAGTGCAGGTTTGACTGAGTGTCCTGTGTTTGTGGTTGTCTGGGTGAAATGCACAAGGAAGCTGTCAACTAGCCGAGCCCAGACGTTGATTGGAGACAGGCTGTAAGGCACAGATGGTTGTAAGTGTAAAGAAATGCTCACTTTCTAAAAGTGACATTTCTAAAATAGTAATAATGAAACCAATCTCACCAATAAGCAGGAGTTTCTATTACCATTCTGGCCATACTACATATGAACTGGTTGCCCCTTTCAGATCAGAATCTACCACTCAAACAGTATATGAGGGCACCCCTAATGCTAGCCTATGAAAGGAGCAGGCCTCACAGTAGTGGAAAATTCATTTAGGAGTTTTCTACTCCCAGGACATATAAAGCACACATGTACATGTCCTGAATTATACCTACATAACACCATGCCTTATGGGTTACCTAGGGCCTACCTTATGGGTGACTTATATGTAGGAAAAGGGGAATTAAAGCTTGGCAAGTGCTTTTAAATGCCAAGTCGAAGTGACAGTGAAACTGCACACACTGGCCTTGCAATGGCAGGCCTGCGACATGGTTAAGAGGCTGCTTATGTGGGTGGCACAATCAGTGCCACATGCCCACTAGTAGCATTTAATTTACAGGCCCAGGCACACCTAGTGCACTTTACTAGGGACTTACAAATAAATTAAACATGCCAAGTGGGTATGAGCCAATCCTACCATGTTTTAGGGAGAGAGCACATGCACTTTAGCACTGGTTAACAGTGGTAAAGTGTCCAGAGTCCTAAAGCCAGCAAAAATGAGGTCAGAAAAAGAAAAGGAGGAAGGCAAAAAGTTTAGGAGTTACCCTTCAGGGAGGCCATTTCCAACAGATGGGATGAGAGACAAGAAGTAAACTAATCGGGTGAAGGTAAAAGAACGAAATGAAAATACAAAAAAATGATAGCACAGCCAATGGTCAGCGAAAAGAGGGTAATTAGAGACAGAGTGAGAGAGGAAGTCTCAAAAGTAATATTGAGAGAAAAGTAGAGAGCAGAAAGATGGGTAACAGTGAAAGTTTACAGACAAACGTGGTGACTGACAAGAAGTAAAATGATAGTATGATTTTTTTTTTTTTCAAATATATTTTTATTAACAATTCGCTGTCTTACACTTTCAAGTCAAATTATGGCATCATCTTGTTCTCATCATATACATTGTTTAAGAAATACGTATTGAATCTAAATGTTACAAATACTTGGTTTCTCAACTTATTATTCATTATGACTGCCATGTAGTATTAACCGATCTCAGAATCTGGTACACTAACGTTTCTGCATTAGGGATTCACTCACTCGGTGGTTCTGTGTTACCATTTTGGTTTTTGTGGCCACATAACAGACTTAACTCAACTTTAAACAATGTTTAAATATGTTGGCATCGTGTGGGTGGGTCTCTGCAGCTGCTGGGGCAAGTCTCTCCCGGGACACTCCATTGTTTGGGGGATAGCTAGCCACCTACTCTCCCCATCTCCCAGCAAGTATGTGACAGTTGGTGCCTAACCCGTCCCTGTCCTATGATACTCGGTGAGGTCTGTTAGTGCATTCGTCCCTATCACACATCTGGTTTCAGGGTCTTTCCCTAGGGCCCCATTCTGTTGGGCGTATTATCGGCCATCTCATCCTTATGCCCTCTCAGGGTTCTATTTCTGCTGGTTCCACATTGGGAACTACCGGCCCCCTCATCAGGTCGTCCCAGCTCGTCACTAAGTCCTCCCACTCTGGGGCAATAGGGGTTTGACGGATGCCTCTTCGCCCTTCAGGACCTGTAGTTCAGCCCTGGTCCATTTCGTAACGTCGCTTCTCCATTCAGTCAGCGAGGGGTGGCTTGGGACCTTCCAACCCCTCGTAATCAATCTTCTATAAAGGGCCAGAGCCAGGTCCAGGAAGCGGCCCCTAACTTTCCCCTGCAGGGCACCAGTCTTGAGGCCCAACAAGCATATAGCGGGGGCTGGCAACAGTTCCGTCATAAATAATCTTGACAGGACTGCCATCATCGCCCTCCAGCTAGCCTGGAGTACTGGACATCTCCATACCATGTGGTCAAAGTCAGCATCCTCGTCCCCACATCTAGGGCATGTCCTGGGGGTCCCACCATATAGGAGGAACAGTCGGTGAGGAGTGAGGTACGTGCTATGTAGGTAATTATATTGGATGTATCGTAACCATGTGTTACGTGAGAGCATCCGGGATAAGCCAACGCTCTACTCCACTCTGCTTCGGACAGGTCACGCCCAACCGTTCTCCCCCATCTTTCTCTCAGGGAATGCAGAGGGTCCAGTGCAACCTCAATCTGGGCCCGGTATATTTTAGTGATCAAATGAGGTTCCTCTCCTGATGTCAACAGGAGGTGTAACACCCTGTGGACAGTGGGTTCCGCGTTGATCGTGTCCCAGTGGTCCTTCAGAGTATGCACTAACTTCCGAAAAAGTAAAAACTGTCCCTGGGGAACTCCTCCACTTGTTAGGTCAGTGAAGTTTTTCAGCACCCCTTCATTGAAGAGTTCCCCAACTGTCACCACTCCTGCTCTTGTCCATGGTCCTAGTCCCATGCCCCCCAGGCCCTTTCCTCCCGGATCCAGGGCAAGGACCGATAACGGCAAAGCTGGGGAATAAGGTGGGCCTACTCCGACCCTTCTTGCACATCTCTTCCAACTTGCCATCGCAACTCTAGTCATTAGGTTGTCCCTTTGGGTGATAATCTTCCTATTTGGCATGCGTGCTACGATCCGGACTGTTTCAATCTCACTGTGGGTGGTACACAGGTCCAGTTGCCCCCTACCCGCGAGCCAGCCGAGCCAGCCACCCATTGTAATTGGGATGCCAAGTAATATACCTCAAAGTCTGGAGCACCCAGTCCACCCATATGGGTCGGTCTACAAATGGTCGTCAGCACTGTGCGTCTACGACCATCATCCCATATTAGTTCCCTAAGCAAGGTGTTCAACTCGCGAAACCACGCCGGTGGGATCAGTAGTGGTAAGTTAGCAAAGTAGTAGAGAAGGCGAGGGAGCATAATCATTTTAGGTAACGCTACTCTGGCCATTATCGTTAACTTCAGTGATCGCCAGAACCCAACTGAGGACCGCAGGGAGCGGAGTGTCCTACCGAGATTACCATCCCGGAGATCACCCATGTCATGGAATACTTGAATGCCCAAATATTTGAAGGTCTGTGGGGCCCAGTTCACATCACTGGGGCATGTTACAGGGCGTTCGCAGCTTGGCATTATGGGAAACACAAATGTTTTGCCTCGGTTAAGGCGAAGCCCTGACAATACCCCGAAATCTTCCAGGTTCCTCAAATCCCATGGGAGTCCACTGATCCCGTCCCTAAGATAAATAAGTATATCGTCGGCATATAGTGAAATGATATGTTCAGTTGGTCCCCATTCAATTCCTTTACCCACCCCTTCCCGTCGCAGCTGGGCCGCCAGGGGCTCAATAGCCAGGGCGAATAACAGTGGGGACAGGGGGCATCCCTGTCTGATTCCCCGGTATATTGGGTATGCGTCAGATATTGTTCTGCCCGTCTTCACTCTTGCTAGTGGAGATGAATATAACAAGTCCACCCATTTTACCCAACCTTCCCCCAGTCCCATTCTAAGCATCACGGCCCTTAGGTAGTCCCATCTAATCGAGTCAAAGGCCTTCTCGAAGTCCACCGCAAGCAAGACCCCCGCTGGGGGTTTCTCTTCACTAGGCATGTGCAGAATAGCGAAGAGTCGCCTCAGGTTCAGGGAGGTGCTACGACCGGGACGAAGCCGTTCTGATACGCGTGCACAAGTGTGGTCATGAGGGGGAGCAACCGACTGGCCATGACTTTACTAAGGATTTTAAAATCACTGTTCAGCATCGATAAAGGACGGAAGTCAGTCACCGATGCTTCCCTGGTTTTTGTCTTGGGGAGCGGTACCACCAAGGCCTCCCGCAGTGTGCATGGCAGCTCCCCACGGTGTAATGCTTCCGTGTACATCTCCACTAGCTGGGGGACCAATAGTGTTTTATATTTTTTGTAAAAGTCCATGGGGAGGCCGTCCATACCCGGGGTCTTCCCGGGGGCTAATTGCTATATGGCCTCACCTATCTCCTCCGCTGTCACTAATCCCCCCAGGCTATCCCTCTCTTCTGGCTTCAGAATCGGCAGTGGGGTTTGCTGTAGGAAGTTATCAAAGGCCTCCGTCCCCAATTCGCCAGGCCTCCCATACAGGTGTGTATAATATTCCTTGAATGCATCATTTATTGGGCCCGGTCTGAGTCTGCAGAGTCCCTCTTTATCCAGTACACTCGTGATGGGCTCGCTGTCTCCCCCTGGGCGTACCAGCCACGCCAGCATCTTCCCGGATCTACCCTCTTCTGATTGTAATGATGCAAAATATTTTTGCATATTATGACATCTAAGTTGTTCTTCGACCCGGGAGTGAGCTCTCCGGGCACGGTTGTATTCCTCGTTCTCCTGAGCGTCAGATCCCTGTCTCAGTTCCCCCTCATGTATTTCCTTCTCTAGGGTAGTCAATTCCCTTTCAAGTGTGCGCCTCACCCCCACCGACTGCCCTAGACAATAACCCCTCGTCACTACCTTAAGTGTTTCCCACTCCGTGGCTCTAGAAGGGGTAGATCCCCTATTGGACTCAATATATTCTGCCAGATGGCATCGTAGGGCATCTCTATATGCCTGATCTTCAAGTGCCGCGGGGGTCAGTCTCCATGATGGTATGGGGGGCCTATCTTCCATCACCCTCAATGTCAGCAACAAGGGATTATGGTCTGACAGAGTACGGCCAAGGTATTCAGAATGGGTCATGTTACGTGCGAGAACCGCCGTGCACACCACTCTATCAATTCTGGTGTGGACCCGGTGGAGGCCCGAATAATACGAGTAGCCTCTGACATTTAATTGTTGCTCTCGCCAGACATCCACTAGCCCCCAGGTTCCTAACCATTCACACAGTTTTTTGGCTATTTTAGTTGACACTGCCCCTTGTAGTGGCGGTGTGGACCTGTCCATATTTATGTCTAATACTGCGTTGAAATCCCCCCCGATTAGTAGTTCTCCTGTGCGTTGGCGGGTAAGGTGGCTCGACAACCCTGTCATGAAGGGGACCTGGTCCTGGTTAGGGGCATTTATGCAGCTCATGACTATCGGGGTGCCGTGTAGCTTCCCTTCCAGAATCACAAATCTGCCCTCCCGGTCTATGTTGGATGAGTCTACTTTAAGAGGGACCCCAGCTCGAACCCATATCATTACACCCCTTGCATATGCTGAGTACTCCGTGGCGAACACCTGCCCCCTCCACCTGCGTCTCAGTTTCTCCACCTCCCCTGTTGCTTAGTGGGTCTCCTGTAGCATTGCCACTTGTACGCCCCTTCTCTTTAAGTAGGAGAGTATTCTATGTGTTTTAGCCGGTGTGCCCATCCCCCGGACATTCCATGTTAAGAAATTGTAGTCTGCCATCCTAATGTTTCAATCTGATGGTAGCGTTCCGGGTCTGCCCAAGCCTCCGACTTGCCCCTTCGCGTACTCAGACCCTTGCTATAGTCGGACTTCACCACCCACATTGCCATTTTAACTTGTAATTGTATAACCCAACTCCCTCTCCCCAGGGCGCCTCTCAAACTGTAAGTTGCCCAGAAAACTGTGCAACAGTGCAACTTGTTCAAACTTGTAACTGCAGTTCTCGCCAGCCTGACTGGACAGGCGAGGTTCTGGTCAGGGGGGTGGCCAAGTCCAGAGGGGCCTCTTGTTCACCCGTTGTTCCATGTCTCCGGGCACTCCTGTGGTTTGGATTATCTGAGATCGTCAGCCGTCTGCGGGGTCACTCTCGGGGCACGCGCCGAGCAACCTGAGCCCCCCGCCGAGGACACCACTGTGTCATCCGATTCCTCCTCCGAGCCCTCCGGAGGGGACACCTCTCCACTCACGCAGGCCGCCGCCTCCAGAGCCGCCTTTCTGCCCTTTTCTTTCTGTGTTTGCATTGGCGCTAGGTGGGGACGATCCCTGGGCAGCCGCCCCCTCGGAGCCAGGCGAGTCCGGCTCCCAGCCAGGCCCTCTCTCGCAGGGCGACCCGCCTAGGACCCATGATTCTCAAGCCACTCCCACGCCTCCTCTGGGGATTGAAGGTAAGTGGTCTTCCCCTCCATTATCACTCTTAACCTGGCTGGGTAAAGCAGTGAATATTGAATCCCTTCTTTTCTCAGGGCCCTTTTAACTGCTAGGAATGAGGCTCGCTTGTTCTGAACATCCAGAGTGAAATCCGGGAATAGCGTCACTTCTCCATTCGCTACTTTAAACGGGACCATCTCTTTGGCCCTCTGTAGGAGAATGTCTCTGTCTCTGTAGTGCAGTAATTTGGCAATCACCACACGAGGAGGCCTACCAGGGGTGAGAGGCCTCGACGGCACCCAGTGCGCTCGCTCCAGCGTGTAGAAGGGTGCCACTACCGTGCTTAACCATTTCTCTAGAAATTCCACCATGTTCGCTCCCTCAGCCCCCTCAAGGAGGCCCACCACACGCACGTTGTTCCTCCTGTTTCTCCCCTCCGCGTCCTCAGCCCTCTGTTCTAGACGTGCCACTCTGTCTGCGAGGGATGTCACCTCAGCCGTTAGGTCTTTCTGTTTCGGCACAATTTCCGCCAATGTGGACTTTGTTTCTTTAACTCTGTCCACCAATTTATGGTGGTCTGCTCTCAGTAGACCCACTTCAACCGCGACTTGGTTGATGTCGCGCTGTAATGTTGTCTTTGTGTCTTCAATTGCCCCTAGTATTTTGGCTAGGGTATCCTGTACTTTAATTTGTGAATGGCCCTGCAGGTCCACTTCTTTGTGCCCCGATGGCGCCGCGGAGTCCATGGTTCTGCTCTTGTGTCGGCTCTTGGGGGACATTGGGTAAACAAGGGGTCGCACCCCCAGGACCATGGCGGGGGCTAGAGTGTTATTGCGTGCTTTCCTCCCTCTGTGGCCCCGCGTCTGGATCTCCGCAAGCCACACTGTAACCCCCGGGCGGATCTCGGGCAGGCTTCCTAGGCACCCCACCGGCTATCATCAGCTTCCAGCTGCAGGGATGGGGGGTTCCTTGTTGTCGGCTCGTGGTGGTCTGCCACACTCTCCAGCCCTGGTCGTCCCCACCGTTCTACCGTGTGTTGTGCGTCCGGGGCCACGCCCCACTGGGTTTCACCGCGGTGTCCAGAGGCCACCCCCCCCAGTGGTCCCCTCGGAGGTCCGTTCAGGTTCAGCAGCGCGTCGCAGGCCACCGCTCGGCCACACTCCCTCCTTGTGTCGCTACTGCCTCTTCAGTGTCATCTCTGCAATGCCTGCGCCACATCCAGGCGCGCTCCCCCACCACACAGGGACCCAGCCCCTCCAGGTGCCCCATCCGCTATGTTACTCACTCTGGGTCACTGGCGCTCCCAAACGTTTGGGGCGGTCCCTGTTCTTCTTTCGCCAGGCAGTCTACCTCTTGTTCCTTTTGTGGGGAGCGCCGCCTCGGCCGCCCACTCCGCTGGTCACCACACTTCCTCGCCGGTTCGCCCCCAGCCGAGCCCCCAGCGATGTCCGCCCGGTGTGACCGCACGCCGGCCCATGTCCCAGGCGGGGCCACGCCCGCACCTCCTGCTCCGGCCTCCTGCAGCCCAGCGAGGCTCCCCCGAGACTCCCGGCCGGCAGGGCCCACTGCCGCCTGCGCACTCACCAGAGTCACTTTTTTCCCCTCTCAGGCCTGGAAGTCGGCCTCACCTCGGTCCCGGGGCCGCGACCCTAGTCCAGCAACCAGTGCCCCCATCGGGGTTCAAGTGATGCGGTCGCAGGCCAGCCCCAGTCCAACTCAGGGCCGCGCCCGCTCCTCCAGCAGCGGTCACCTGCAGCCCAGCGAGGCACAGTCCTCCGGGGTTCCCTGGTCGCCACCAGCCGCCGGTCCAACGCCACTCGCGTTCCTCCTCGCGGTCCCCTTTCGGCCCCTGGAGGCAGCTCCGGCGGGCAGACCCGTTCGGGGCCTCCTGCAGCTCCCCCAGTCGACCGCTTCTGTTTTGCGGCGGCCCGCGCCTCTACACGAGGTCCCGCCTCCGGCTGAGGGAAAGGGCCGCCGGCTCCTTTCTCCGCCGGTTCAGCCGGCCCTGCCCGAAAACACGCTCCAGGGCCAGGACGGGGGCTCCGCAGCTCCCAGGACCTCCCCCCCAGGCTGCCACCTCCGCCTGGGCTCCGATCGTCCCGGGGACGGCACGCTTTCTCACTGATAATTATAGGCCCCGCCGGAGCGAGGGGATTAAGCGTGCGCCATCTCTGGATCCTTGGCCACGCCCCCCAATGATAGTATGAGTTAAAGGAAAATAATTAAATGAAAGTGTAAGAAAGGAAGCGAGTATAGAGTTAGTCAGTAGAATGGAAATTAGACAGGGACGAGCGTGAGGAAACCTACAAACTGACAGTGTAAGAGAAACATAGAGGGCAAGGTGGTGTGGGAAGCTGCAGTCACACCAAGACCAAGTATTGTGAGGTGCCCTCTGCATCTCAGTGATATCTGCCTGTTACTACCTAACTGCAGAGGTAGGTGGCCCATTTTTTTGCTTGCATTAGGGTCCATGGCACTCTAGATATGCAACTTAACCCTCCCACACACACACTTCATGTGTTGTTGCAGAAAATATTTTGCGTAGGATCATCCCACATTCATGCTGTAGGTAGTTAAAATGTAGTAGGCAAATGGTGGCAGTACTTTTGCCTCAGTGCTTTTCAGGTTTAGAATTGTTGAGTCCCACACAAGGGTACAAAGACATATTGTCATATTAATGGAAATTATTCCTAAAAGTGGGGCTATAATTCTTTTATACAGGATTGTGGGTGTGTCAGACCTTATTTGCTTTTATATTGTTATGATAAGGTGACAGGTATAGGGTAAGTCATCGATTACCCTCAGAGGTCGACTCAGACCTTTTGACTCAGATAGGAGTGTGAAATCATTCAATTAGACACTGTGAATCTACCAGATATCAAATATAACATCAAGTAATCAACATAATCAATAAGTGTCAGCAATTTGAACACACCATGATTAGTTAATATACATTCGAAAATTAGATATTTAGGTCAGGCGTCCCTAACCAATACTCTTATTTGAAAAGCATGTGTGGACTACATGCAAAAAGGAAAATAAGACAAAAATGTATTTGGAAAACATCTAATTAGGGCACTAACCAAAATAAGTGATTGGATTTTCTAAGGGAGAAAAACAAATGTGCATTTGTTATACCTCTCCTAAATGGATCAGCAAACAGCATACACATTGTCAGCAGAGTGCAGGTACATCACGTCTTCAGGAAACAGCATCAGGACATGAAGAGAAACAGTTCAGCAAGTTGGGCCTAATATAACTGAACTTGTAGAATCATAGGCAAGAACTAAGCATCATCTTGTAGTTTGGAAAATGAAGAACTAACTTACATCACCTAAAACATTGCTGTGTTATAGGTCCCAAAAGTTTCTAACTAAGCCTCTATTGGACAGACTATGGGATGTTTTTAGTGTGTAGCCAATGATCATCTTGTGCGCATCAGATGTATCTCTTCACGTTTTCTGCTGTAAGCATTGGTTTAATGCTGTTACTCCTCTCTCCTCTCCAGACAGCTTTGTGATTAATTACATTTAAAACTATGTGGAAACATAAAATGTGCTTCCTGCCAAAAATGAAACTGTAACAGAAATTAAATGTTTATGAAAAACATGACATTGAGCTTTAGTTTGTATGTTATTATCTCATCTCAGGAAGGACAACAGTATCAAGCAAAGAACATAACTTTTCCACAGTGTGTGAGTCACACAGGATGCTTGAAGAAACTATTTTGCAGAGTTAACACTTTTAAAACATTGCCTCTGGAGGATTACTAAAACGTGAAGCCTTTTAGACTAATGCTAAAACATAAAGAATAAAACATTTCATAATATTTAAACTATTAATCCTTTTAGTACACAATAATATTAATTTTTCAGTACATCTAATTATTATCAAGCAAAATATATTTTTATTAGACATTATTATTTCATATTAATATATGTTGGTTATGGTGTCCACCATATCAGCTACACGTTTTTATTTGCTAAATCTTGATTTCAGTTAGGCATTTTAATACATGTTATTTGACATTATATTTTTGTGGCATAATTTTACTAATAATGTTTACACTCCAACAGGATCACACAGTGCGCAATGTCCTGCAGAACCCAAGAGTCTATAAAGTGTCCCTCATTGCCTGGGGTAACACTTTGATAAGAAGCCTGGAGTGTAGGAAATTTGAGGGGGCATTGTGCTTTGATTGTACTGTTCTTTAGCAATATTAGCAATAATGTGCCATTCTTCAGCGGATGGCAGCTAAACTTGTGATTTCCGTAAGGAAAATGTATTGCTATGTAGGTTATCCCGTCTAGGACAACGTTGCATCTGAGTGTGTATTAATCCAGATAGAGAGGTTATACCCCATACCTTATCTTACATCCAGAGTAGGCAAGCACTGAGAAGCTCAGTGCTGAGAGGTAAGCAAGTGCTTAGTAGACAGCATTTGCTCTGCTACAAGAAGTAAAAAACTATGGGGCCCATTAAAAAAACAGTAAATCTGCTCCCACAAATGTATGCCAACATAGAGGTGCAGATTTAATACCTTTTGCAGTTTACTTATATTCCCAGAAATGTGCTTGGAAAGCTTCACCAGGAATAGATTTCTGCGTGTGTTACTGGGAATCTCCCCTTTGGATCATTCTACATAGCGTAGATTTAAGCACAGGAGAAATAGTGCCCTCTATGGAAATGCACACTTTTTTGTTTTTCTATTTTTTCCATGGAGAAGACATTTTGCCCTGAGGAGAAAGCCTTTCCCATGTACAGCTAAGAAATCTGGAGGTAACCCAGTTCCTTTCCGATCCTGGAAGGGGATCTACTCCAGACTAAGTAAGTGTCTGACCATTTCCAGTGCGGGAAGGGCGTATCCGAGTTGGTGAATGCCTACAAACATATAGCTTTATGACCATTCCCAAAGATACAAGGTTAACTAAGCCTTGTAACTCCCTCGACCCACCCCTGTCTAAAAGCTTACAGCGGCGTATGTTTCCGCACTTGCAGTGGAGAAATCCATAATATTAAACCCATTTAGGCCTGCCAGGATTCCTGTCGTGAATTCCTGGTATGCATAAATGGACGTATTTCCAGGCGTAAATGTACATTTATGGCTAAAAATGCCTTTTTGAATTGGCCCATGAGTATCTATCTATCAGTTGCCTCAACCGGAAATTATCCCACCTCCAAAGAATCGGTTTTCTCTTGCACACACAAGCTGCAGGACCGTTTGTTACGGAATCTTAAGGTATCTGAATCTTTCAATGCACTGATTATTAACAATCATAGTCCTTGCGTGGATCTGACCAATTGTGCCCTGGTATTCCAGTCTCCCAGCACCCTTCGATATCCCTGTGATCCACTTATAAACAGACGACTTTCCATGCAATACACTACACTCTCTTAGATGCGTGGACCTTTAAAAATGCAGTCTGCATGGAACTGTGATATCACTCATGTTTCCATAAACTAATGACTTGTGCTATTGTCACGCTATGCGTAATCTGATCCAATAAAGTTACGGCCTCCGTCATTAAAGACAAGTCATCGCAGGGAGCTGAAAAAACTGGGTAAATAATATAGAAGTTCAATTTCTAAGGTGAAGTTTGAAAAAACTTTTACAGAGAGTTTCAATGACTCGATCAAAAAGCTAGTTCTAATTTGCTCCTATTTTAGGTGGCAGGCCTGAATATCCAGACTGAGTCACAAAACACTTCCTATGAGTTGTTGCATCTTACTCCAATCTCAGATGTAACTTACTCATGTATTTAGAGGAATAAGACATGCTTTCTCAAGGAGGGCCATAGCTAGGACGTCCATTATAGCAGAAGCTTGAGTTGAGTGTTCTCGGCTTGTGGCTCAATTATCCAGCACAATCCTCTGGCACCAGGCAACCCTCTCCAGGTGGTTCTTCACAGTACACCGGTGCCATCTGGGGCAGAGGGGGCCTCCTGCGGCATCGTGCTCCCAGAGATATGACCTGGGCAAGGCCCCTGGGCCATGAAGCTGATCGCGACATATGGCATACGTGGCGACCGCACCCTTACACTCAGTGGCCTGCCACTCTGGACGGTGCTGAGACAGTGAGTAGTCTATTCGGCCCCTAGTTCAGGCAGGAGTGGCCAGATGTCCGGTGATGGATGGTGAGGAAGGGATTCAGGGGACTGTGGTGGGGCTGCTGAACCTCGGATCTCTTGGCTGGACTATGAAGACCTCTTGGGAGCATCCGGGAGGGCTGGCACCCCTAGCTGCGAGACTGCTGTGTTGTGCCTCAGGGGCCATTGTGGAGGCCTAGTGTGTGGGTCATTGGCTCTCTTGGACCTGGGGAACAGAGGGACTCGAGCACTGGATTGGGGCTCCGTGGCGGGGTACCATATGAGAATAGACCCCCATCACTTCTTTGGACAGGTGACACATGCTGGTCCCCCCTGCGTTCATTAGGGGGCGACCAGCCACCCAAGGGTGGCAACACTTGGATGCCGGACTCTCCCTTGCTGCTCTCGTGACCCGTCACCTTGTCAACCCACCCCCTCCTGACCAGAGGACCCTAGAGAGTGAACTGGACTGAGCTGAGCCACTCACGATCCCCACAGAGGCAGTATGGATGAGGGTTCCCCCCTCTTTTTGATAACCTGGACTGCTGCATTGGACATTCCCACGCTTGGAAACAGGCCTATCTAGTACATACGTGCTCACACAGGAGATTGGTGAGGCCAGGGTGCTCTGGTTGCCTTGCCCTACAGGAGCCCACCAATGGCCCTGGCAAGTGGGCCCGGCCTCTCGCTTGTTGGCACCCCTCTCCTCTTCAGGCTCGTCATCACGATAGGGCATACAAAAACTCTCAAAACAGTTGCTCAGCCTTCATCACCCCCATCAGTAGTCTTTCTGTCAGTCACCTCCTTGAAGAACCCAGACAAACTGGTTGCCATTGTCCAAGCAATTGAAACCACCAGAGTATGCCTGGAGGCAAAAGTTGTTGTAGGATGCTGGCCTGGTGTATTGTGATCACCTATGGTGTTATCACCTTATACCAGTTCCAGGTATCCCCTATTAGTGAGGTGTAGACAGTGTCTAGGAAGCCAAGGCTCTCTAGAGGTAGCTGTGGATGAGCAGCCAAGACTTATCTAGGAGACATGCAAAGCTTATGCAATACCACTACAGTCACACAGCACTTACACAAATGAAAGAACCACACAGTGTTACAAACATAAAGTGGTTTTATTGTAGTACCACAAACACTAAAATACTGAATAGGCAATACTCCAATAGGAAGTAAGTAAACACACTATTCTGTACATATTAGAAGTCAGTGATTTGCATAGAAAGCAATAGCAAATAGTAAAAACAATAGCAAATAGTGAAGGCCCCAAGGGGAGACCAAACCATATACTAAGTAAGTGGAATGTGAAAGACAGTCCCCCACCCAAGGAAGTGGAATCAGTATAGGGGAGCTGGAGGAACTAGGAACCACAAAAGGTAAGTACCAGGGTGCCCCCCAGCAACAAGGAACAAAGAGGTAAGTACCTGGTTTTCCCCAAAACCAACAGGAGGACTTTAGGAAAGTACTGTGCAAGACCCAGACAAGACTGGAAGAAACCAAAGGTGGATTCTGACAGACGAGGACCTGCAATGGAAGGCGACCAAGTCCAGTTTGCGTTGGAGTGTCCGGTGGTGGCTGGAGCCACTACCCAGCCATCTGTGGATGCAGGACAAGGTCGATGGTGAACAAATAAAGTCAGCAGTGCAGCACAAGAGTAGAAGAGGAGTTCCAGATGTGATGTAGGTGATGTCACATGTTGTCAGTCGTGATACAGTCAGTCAGTGGTGCTGGAAACCCACTAGCAAGCCTTGGCAAATGCAAGAGTCAGAGAAGAAGGTTTTGAAAGGCTGAAGAGGACCAGCAAGGCCCAGGGGACTAGACCCAAGGAGGGGAGTCTGAGATGACCGTCAGCAGCTGGGAGAGTCACAAGAAGAGGAGGCAGCCCCCACAGGCGACCCACGGGTTGCAGGCACAGGAGTCGCAGGGAGGCCCACTCAGCACACCTGAAGAGGAGTCCCACGTAGCTGGAGCAACAGGCTGGAGGCTGTGCTTTGCAGGGAAGAGTGCTGGAGGCCAGGGTTACACGGAATCTGAAGACCTCTTAGATGAGGAACAAACAAGCCTTGGTAGTTGCAAGAGTCGCGGTGCACAGGGGTACTGTCCTGCAGAAGAAGCAAGGGCTTACTAACTTCCAAGTTAGACATCTGGTAGAGAGGACCAAGGGGACCACTCCAGACCACCACCTGTGATGCAGGATCCACGCAGCTCCAGAGGAGAGAAGATCCACGCAGCTGGTTGTCGTTGCAGTTGGTGCCTGTGGATTCAGGGGAGTGACTCCCTAACTCCAAGGGAGATTCCTTCTTGCTTCTTGTGCAGGCTGAAGACCAGTCACCTTGAGAGGATGTACAGCCAGGTAAATGTTGCAGTTGCTGGAAGGAGCCGGAGAAACAATGTTGCAGAGTGGAGTCGTCACTGGAGTTGCAGATTGTCGGTTCCTGGAGGGTTCAGTTGCAGTCCCGGTGGTCAGAAGGTAAAGTAAACAATGCAGACGAGTCCTGCTGGAATCTTGAACATCGAATGTGAGGACCCACCCAAGTGAGAGACCCTCAATATCCCAGGAAGGGGGATTGGTGACCTAGCAGGGTGACCACCTATCAGGAGCAGGCTGTGACATCACTTGCGTGACCTGGCCACTCAGATGCTCCCAGGGGCCTCTGTCTATCTTGGATTCAAGATGGCAGAATCAAGTGGCCACCTGGAGGAGCTCTGGGCACCACCCCTGGGGTGGTGATGGACAGGGGATTGGTCCCCCCCTTTTCTATTGTCCAGTTTCACGCCAAAGCAGGGACCAGGAGTCCCTGGACTGGTGCAAACCAGTTTATGCAAGGAGGGCACCAAATGTGCCCTTCAAAGCATACCAGTGGCTTGGGGAGGCTTCCCCTCCCAAGTCATGTAACAACTATTTCCAAGGGAGAGGGTGTTACCTCCCACAGGAAATCCTTTGTTCTGCCTTCCCCTTCCTGAGCAGGTCAAGCAGCACGAGGGCAGAAACCTGTGTGAGGGGTAGCAGTGCGCGGGCTGCCCGGAAAATCCCAGAAGACTGGTGGGAGCAATGCTGGTGGTCCTCTAAGGAGCCCCCAGTGTACATGGAATCATACAACCAATACTGGCAACATCATTGGGGTATGATTCCAACATGTTTGATGCCAAACATGCCCAGGTTCAGAGTTACCATTATGTAGCACAACATAGGTAGTGACATATGTCCAGTATACAGATAAAAATTGCTTCCCAGCACTTATGAAGCCCAGTGTAATGGAGCTGGAGTTTGTAGGGGCACCTTTGTTCATGCAGGGGTGCCCTCACACACAGGTACCTGGACCCTGCCCTCTGGGCTAGGCGGACCTCCCATAGGGGTGACTTACAGTGACCTGGTGCATGCACCTTTTCACGCAGGCTGCAGTGGCAGGCCTGCAGGCACATTTTGCATGGGCTCCCATGGGTGGCAAAATACAGGCTGCAGCCCATGGGGAACCCCTAGTACCCCAATGCCCTGGGTACCTGAGTATCATATACTAGGGACTTACGTGGGGGCACCAGTATGCCAATTGAGGCGTGAGTAAAGTTCCAAGCAACCAAATTTAGAAGGAGAGAGCACAGTCACTGGTTAGCATGATCCCAGTGAACACAATCAAAACACCCTGTCAGCAGGCAAAAAGTGGGTGTGACCATGCTAAAACGAGGGTACTTTCCTACACATAGTAGTCAGGAAATAAATCTTCTGTGGGATGATCATAGGAAACGCTCAGAGCAGGTCACCCAATCTGAAAATAGTTTTGCTGACCTTCAGAAACAATTATAGGATCTGAAAGAATGGGTCCACTTTCTGTACGACAGGGCGAACAATGGAGAGGGACAAGCCCAGTACAGCAACCAGTGGTGGCCGCTGCATATGTCAAGGGGTGGGGGAGACAACCGGGGAAGATGGGGAAACAACATAAAAAAAAAAAAAAAAATCACTTACCTCATGCACCGTCTCCCGCGCCATCTCCTGCTGCTGCCTCGCTTCTCTCGTGGGACCCCAGCACAGGCTCCCCTGCAACCCTGGCACTGCTTATATGCTAAACAGAGCATGTTAGCATTGTCAGGATTGGTCTGAGCGGCAGTCACTGAAGCTCAGACAGAAGCCAGGGGTCTGTGCTGTTTCTTCAGCCCGGCTGTGTTTACAGCCGGGTTGGAGAAACCTAAGTGTGCATGTGTGTTTGGCCGGCCTCAGACGGCCAGCCAAACAAACATGTGCACTCTCCCGTCCTCCACCCTCCCAGCTCTCTGTGCCCCCCGTCCCTTCCTGCACTTGCTGGCTGAGCTAGCTGATGAAAAATTTAAAATAAAACAATAGCCACCTATTGTTTTATTTTTCATCTGCTGGCTCAGCCAGGGGGCGAAGCCCCTCCGTCACTGCGTAGGAGCTGCCCCTAACAGCAACATACATGTTGTGGGCCTCCATGGGGGCAGTGAGGGCCCTAATATTGTGGATTACCTAGTGACATGTTTGAAGGTACTCCTGGTCCCACAAATACCACCAAAAACTCAACTAGGCCGAAGTGATGACACTGCTACTGCCAGATTTGCATCCACTAGTTCTTGAACAGTATGGTACATGAGGATACCCAGGCATTGAAAGGAAACAGGCTCCTTGCGGACCAGGGCCTCACCCGGATCCTAGAGTCTGACCACATGACAGGTATGAGAGGAGAGGAAAAATGCAGGATTTAGCGTAACTCACCCAAAGTCCTGAACCTGTGCCAAACTCCACAAAAGGCCTGCTATGGGAAAGTAATTAGATGATAGGTCTTTGAGATAAAATAAGACTTCATCAGCGTACACCAATATTGCATGAATTCCATCGCATAGAGAAATACCCCACTTTCTGCCACATTGCCAAGCCTGCATTGCCAGAGGTTCCACTGCTAAAGTGAATAAGGGTGGCGAGAGTGGCAGCCTTCCCTTGTGCCCCTGCCTATCGGTATGGCCTCAGAGAGGAGTCCCCTGTATTGGAAATGGACTGTCGGGTCTGTATAAAGTATGCAGATTAATCTAACAATTCATACGCCAAGGCCAAATCTTGACAGCACACAAAATATATAATTCCAGCTGAGAATGTCAAATGCCTTTCGCAAATCCAACATAATGGCAGCGGCTCATGGCCATATCCCCTGGACTGACTCAATGATGCAGTAAAAGTGCTGGATATTCAGGAAGGTATTTCTGCCCAGTATGAACCTGCTTTGGTCCTTATGTATAAGGTGGGGGAGCAGTTGTTAAAAACTGTTTGGCCAGGATCTTACTCAGGATTTTGTAAACCATGTTTAGTAAAGCAATGGGTTGATACAAGGCACGGTCTGTTAGGTCTCTCCTTGGTTTCAATAGCAAGACTAGCCAGGCCTTCTGTAATGTGTCCGGGAGGCTCCTGGCCTCCAGGCCAACTTTGTACATCTTAGCCAGTTGAGGAACCAGAGAGCCTGCATATATCTTATAGAATTCAGCCCGGAGGTCATCTGTACTGGGGAGCTTACCTGTCATGATCTCTGGTATGGCCACCTTCACATTTTGCGATGTGATAGGGGCATTGAGGTCCTCTCGGGCTTCTGGAGTGAGTCTGGGAAGAGGGTCGCCCACTAGGAAAGCCCCAAGTATGTCTGGTGGAGCTCTTGGTGGTGGGGTGATGTAGAGCCTTGTAGTAAGTGATGAAAGCTTTGGGTATGGCCTATTATGAATGGAAAAGGATGCAGTCTGAGCTAAGGATAGGCACCACTTGGGGCTTTTTGAATTCCCTATTGGTTAACCGCACAAAGAGACAGCGGACTTATCACCCTCAGAATGCCTGCAGGCTGTAGAGGAGGGATAGTTAAGCAGCAGAGCCACTCGATCAACAGAACCTCTGCCTCGCTGAGCCAAACCGAGTCACTGTGGGCCAGAGCAGGAGGTACTCGACCACTATTATCTCTATTGCTACATAATCTTGTTTGGTCGTGCCTAGTTCTTAAAGTATCAATTTGCATTCCCCAGAGACCACATGGATACAAATGCCTTGAATGACCACCTTAAAGACCTCCCATTAAACAGATGGCGAGGGTGCTATGCTGTTGTTGTGCGGAAAATATTCAGACATTTGTGCTAAGATGGTGTCTCTGGAGGGTGAGTCCCCGAGGGTGGAGGCCTGTAGGTGCCAAGTGGAAATGGACAAGTTTGTTCTGCCCCAACGTAGGCTCAGTTGCAGGAGACTATGATTGGACAATTCCCTACCGAGATAGTTGAGAGACGTGATGGAGGGGCTAAGTGAGAAGGAACAGACTATGCTGTCCAAGCATGCATACACATCTTGTACCAGAGAGTGGCGGAAATAGAGATTGATCCCAGAGTTCTGGTAGACCCAAGTGTCTGTTACATACCATGGTTGGAGCCATGCCACTAGGCCCCAAGCGTTAGACACTGCCAGCATGTTGGGGAGTGAGGGGTGTGAGCGGTCAAGGGGAGGATCCATTACCCAATTAAAAACCTCACCCATCAGCCACAGGATATGTGCCCATTTAGCAAGGTGAGATAAAAATTGATTGAGGACATTTTATTGGTCAGAATTGGGAACGTCGAGGCAGCCTATAAGAATGGGGGAGCATTTAATCGGGCCTCTAAGTGAACAAACCTTCTCTATGGGTCCATATCATGGGAGAGGATGCTGAGGGCAGTCCCTGCTTTTACCGAAATCATTGACTAAAGAGTTGGTGATATAGATATGGCCACTCCATCTTTTCTGAAGTTTTGCACCTTTCGCCTGTGTAATATGGGATTATTGGATCAAAGCTATGTGTACCCATTTTCATTTAAGATAAAAGTGGATTCTTTAAAGCTTGGATAAAGCCTGCATTCCCTGAACATTCTAGGATCTTGTATGATAGGTTTGAGAACCCAACATCTTGTGGGGCAGTCTCCCCCATTCAATCTCCCCCAATTTGTTCCTATATGCCGTGTGTGCTTGCAAACTCCGCGGCAGCTGGAGGAGTCCAGCTGAGTCTGGGTAGGGAAGGGTTTAGAATACCAGCTGATAAAGCACAAACAGCAGTAATCAAAGCATCAAACCAAGCAGCATTGAAATGTAAAATGCTCGGGTATAAGTCCAACTGCCAGATAACCAAACCAGATAAACAACTTTCCACAAGGAAAACAAGGGCTCATGGAGTAGCACTGTTGGTTGTGGCTGTGCGGTTGGTTCAAAGGGTTAAGAATGTAAATGAGGTGACCCTCAATTGTCTGGCAGGAGTCCGTGGGGGGCCCACAGAGGCCAGGGAAATCGAAGGGACCAGGTCCAATCTACCCCCAGGTGGAGGAGGGTCAGGTATTAAATAGGGCCATGAATCCCCCCAACTCAAGCCATTCAGTCACAATGAAGAGCAAGCTCAAGCTGAGAAAATCAATGGCTGATGTCTCTGTTGACAGGCTGGTGGGAGTAGCAGACTTGCAATGGGTTTAGGGGGGAACCACTCCGGGGCCCCCAAGCTCCAGCCTAGTAGAGGCTCTCTCAGTCACGCTGTAAGTTACAGGTCTTTGTCTGCTGTTTGAGGAATTTGCATATGGTGGAGATCAGGATACAGGACTGAGGAGGAGTGTCTATCCCCTAAATCTTCCGATGAGATGCCCCCTAGTGGGTCCCGTAAAGCTGCTGTCACTTCCAGGACTGATCGATGTCCACCCTGGACCTATTCTGGAAGTGGAATCACTGACATGACACAAGATTTGCCAGACTCCCTCCACAAGTGGCAGCTGCGTCAGCCCAGCCCCGGGGTAGACCGCTCTGAGGATGCAGCTGTTCATGATTCTCTGCCCAGTTCCAGGCCTCTGAAGGATCCAAGAAGAAATTAGCTTTATTGTCCAGGATAACCTTCAGTTTTGCGGGGGGAAAAAGAGGGCATACTTAACCACTGTATCCCGTAGCTTGAAACCTAGGAATGAGGATGTCTGCAGCTGGACTGCCAAGGAATAGTTTGGAAAGATGAGGATAAGCTAGTTGTCTCTGAGTAGCAGGTCTGTCTCGTCTTCCTGAGGATTGCCTCCTGGCAGTTGCAGCTCGGGGCAAGCAGAAGCGGAGTGGTGGTGCGGGGGGCTTTGGGGATCAAATTAAAAATTATAAAATAATAATAAAAAACACATACCTCAGCTGCTGCCGCTGCACCGGTCTATCCTTCCTCTGCTGGCTGCAGGCACAGGCTCCCAGCCTGCCTTGCGCCAATCCTGACGCTGCTTAGAGCAGCATTAGGATTGGCTGGGAGTGCCCAGCTAGCGCGCTCCCAGGCAGAGAGAGCCTACTGCGCATGTGTGTTTGGCCGGCCAAACACACATGCGCTCTACTGCTCATCACCCTGGTGGCCCCACCTCTTTTACCAAAAAACGATATTAACCACAGTTTATTATTGTTTTTTGAGAAAAGGTTTGCAGCTTCTGCTGCTGGCAGAGGGACAGGGCGATGCTCCTCCGCCCTAATAGAGGAGTCGCTCCTGCGTCCTGATCGTTGAAATGGAGGATTTTGGCTACTTTTGTCCTCGGTTAGGCCCACACAGACTTGATGGGCTTTCTCCAGGGGAGAGATTGCTTCCCCGCCCCCTGTTTTACTTCACAAACCTTCCCATTGCTCTCCCTTGGAGAACAAGCTCTTGGGAGTCTTGGTCTGACCCAATTCTTGCAGATAGGGGACTCGCTCAAAAGTGCAACTCCCACCAGATCATGAAGGTCTTGGGACCCCCAACTTTTAATATTATGATATGGCAGCCCATTTACAATGGATCTAGAACTGGTTAGCAGATCACTTCCTCGAGGAAACATGCACAACGGGTGCCCTGCCAACTTGAGCAGAACTGCTAACACTCATGGCCCATGGGACTCAGCCAAAAAGGGCTATCCCCTTCTCCTCCAATTGGCCCTTGCTTGTTTCATCAAGGCACCGAGCATAACAAAGCAGGCATCTTCCCAAATGTCCGTGATATCTCTTCTTGGTCTCCAGACACATCAAGACCTCTTTACTAGGCAGGGGCTACAGACCTGAGATCCGGCTTTGATCCTCCTCTTGGAGGACCCCTTCCAGAATGGTCAGCTTCTCTCCTTCCTAAACCTGTTGGAGCTATACAGCCTGCATGCACTATTTCTCCTATATACTTCCTTAAAGGGTGCCCTCAGGGGCACATCTGGGGTATTGAAGAAACAAAGCTGCTACCCATCAGCTCCTACAAGCTCTGTAAACTCTGGGTGGTGGTCGCAGACTGATTAGTTGGCTCACTAATGCACTTGTTGCCCAAACACAGTCTTCACTGCAGCCCCTAAGGGACACGTGGGAGGGACATTCTTGCAGACCTCTCCACAATAATGAGTGGAAGAAAGCGTTGGCATACCCGAGGAAGACCTTGTCGAATGCCCATCTAAAATTCATCCAGTTCTATAAACTACACAGTGTCTATTTCTCCCCTCAGCAGAGCGCCAGGATCTTCACCAGAGCCCCCCACTCATGCACCAGATGCAACATCTTAGCAGCAGATTTGAAACATATGTTTGTGGGAATGTCCCCAGCTATGCCCCTTCTTGGAGATGGTACTGTTGAGACTCAAAGAGGTCATGGGTATAAAGGGATCGAGCTCCTGGGAAACAGGAGCCTTGGGAGCCCCGCAGGTCCCGCAGACACATTTCTTTGATCTTGCCCTTGTTTGTGCCAAAAGGACTATCACCATGAAGGGAAAATGTCCAATGCCCCAGCCTGCCAAGGCCTAGCTCCATGCACTGTCTTGCTGGGTGAAAGCTGAGGCCGAGGTCCTGCACAGGGAGGAAGTCAGAGGCTTGCCCCGCCGCCCCATGGTTCATGATTGGGAGCTATTAATCTCCAGGTTACTTAACCCCTCCAGACTATACTGATTCTGTGTATGAGACTTCTGGCCAAGCTTCTGGCTCCTTTAATGGTGACACCAGCTCTCCCTGCTGTGTCACCAATTGTCCCCAATAATTATCCAGGATCATCTCAAGGTAATATGGGTCGCCCCAAATATCGGCTGTACCCATCCCCAATGGTTACCGGTACTCGATGCCTTGAGGACTTTTCTCCCTCGTTCCTTCCCTTCATTAGTTATTCCACTTACCAGCTCTAGTGTTGCTTATGTAGGATTAGAGCACCCACAAGCCTCTTATAGGTAGGTCGCTGGCATTCTTCAGGGCAGAATATCTCCACACAATGGATCCCCCCTTCCTATCGCATCACCAGCTACCACACAAGAAGGGTCCTTATGGACTGGATGTACATCGATTACCCAGCTGTTGTTTCGTTGTCACAAATTGGAGCCCTATCACCACATCAGATGTTAAATTGTGCTAATCCATTGCTTATATATTAAAACATATCAAAAAAAAGTTTTTTTAAAAGAGGCGCTTTCTCAAGGAAAGCCTCTTTGTCATCCACCAACCATTTTTTCCTGTGAGTAGAAATGTCTTCGCGAAGCTCATGAGCAAAGCCGCATCTAATACAGGATAAGCTACACTTAGTCACTGTAAAGCTTTGTAAAGCGGGCGCTCTGTTATTATAGGGGAAGGCGGGGGCGCTGTGGCTCCCTTGGTCTCCATCGCTATTTTAGAGAGGAACAATTGCCCTCATGACCTTGCATAACTACGCCCCTTCTGCCGCAGCCTCAGCTTGGATATGAGCTGCTGGAACAGCTGCAGCCCTAAAGAACGTAAAGGTCAGAGTTGTTAACCGCCTGTGGACTGATGGCATCTGCAGGGAGCAGCATTCGGACAGGGAGCTGTCTGGGTTCCCGCTGGGCTGGTGACGTACTTGAGCCTCTGGATTAGAGCCTGTCCGCCTGGAGGCCCTGATGTCAGTCTCTTGATCGGGCACTCTGGAACCAGAAGGGTCCACAGGCCACGATTGTGCTTTCATCTCGCTAGTAATTGACTTTAAGAAATGATAGCAATGAAGCATTGAATGCAGGCACGCCCTTTCTTTAATTTATTCATTGATTTGCGCCACGCCCCGTACCGCCTGCAGAGTGCTTCGGAGTGCTAAGGGGATTAGTTGAAGAGCGTGGATGTACAGTGTTAAGTGAGCTGTCAGTGAATGTTTGCATTCCTGGTGGTAGTCCTGATTACATCTGGTCTTTTCGTCCTCATTCCATTAGTTACAACCAGAAGCGTTTTAAGGCATGGGTAAAGGGGGCTCCGGCCCAGGGCCCCAGCCTTTGAGCCCACCACCACTTAGAGCTAGCTCTGTTCTGCACTCGTGCTTCGATGACCTTGGATAATTCTTAAACACATTGTTTTAAATACAGTTTTCCTTTAATTTATTTTTACTGTGACTGACTTGTGTGAGCCTGTTATAGACATTTTGCAGTAAAACTTTGTTTGTGTCATGCAACATCTATAAATAAAACAAAAAACTTCTTTTAGATCAAAACAAGACCTCAAATATGAGAACTGGGAGAGCATCACAATTGCTAGTTTTCATTAATGTTAGTGAACTGCTGCAGTATTACAATATTAAAAACATAGGTCACTATCCTTGAATATTAAATGTAAACATTTAAAATTTGGAAGAGTGTGCCTGTGCACTTTCAGTGACCTGGTCAAAGAGGGCATGAAAAAGCTGAAATTTTAACATAAATTCAAAGCTGTTTTGCGCACCCAGCCATTCTAGCCCATCCTCCAGCCACTCCGTAGGGCTGTGGTGCTAAGCTCCCCCCTTCCCGGTCATCACTGCAGCTCTCAATAGCCATGTGTATCATCCTGCACTCTCTATCTTAGCCCGCATCCACGCCACGGAAACCTCATGCTTCAGGGGATATAAGTGTATATTAACTAACCATTGGCCCAAAGCATTATGGGCTATTTCTTCCTGCTGGTTTGTTCCTTAAGCGGCCATGGCACTGGCTGCAGTGGGCTTACCATGGCTGCCTTTCCCTCCTCAGCCCTAAATAAATCCAATTGTGGGATACCAATTACTATGTGAGATTGACTCTGTCCTGCACTTTTAGTATTTATTGCTCAGCCGCACCCCCCCCAACACAGCATGGCATTCCTGCAACATGGCCACCCCTGATTATGCACTGCTTGAAGCCCTCATGATGGCTGTTCCTTTGCATCACCTTTGTGATACCTGCAACCAGTACTCTGGTACACCCATTACACCAAGACGAATATACGTCGGAACAACGCATGCTGGAGCAACGCATGCCTGAACAACGAGGTCGGAACAACGACCTTGTTGTTACCACTAATGCCTTTAAAACGAATGCCTTGTCAACGATTTTTCGTTGTAAAGGCATTCCTGGTAAAGGCATTAGAGAACGGCATGCATGGTTCCAGCATGCGTTCCCCCTGGACCTCCACCTCTAAAAATTACTGCGACCCCCCCTCCCCTAAAACCACCCCAACCCCCACCCCTAAAATTACCGCAACCCCTCACCCCGCCCCTAAAACCTAAAACCACCCCAGTCCCCACCCCTAAAACCTAAAGCACCCCAACCCCCCAACCCTCCCCCAAAACCTAAACCACCCCAACCCCACCCCCAAATACTAAAAATACCCCAACCCCCACCCCACAAACCTAAACCACCCCAACCCCCAGCCCAAAAACTAAAAATACCCGCCCCTCCACCCCGCCCCTAAAACTAAAAATGCCCAACCCCCCCTCCCCGCCCCTAAACCTAAACCACCCGACCCCCACCCCTAAAACTAAAAATACTTCGACCCCCCCACCGCCCCTAAAACTAAAAAAACCCATACCTCTAAACCTAAACCGCCTGACCCTCCACCCCTAAAACTAAAAATTCCCTGGCCCCCCCTTCTCCCGCCCCTAAACTTAAACCGCCCCAAAACTAAAAATACCCCGAACCCCCATCCCACCCCTAAAACCTAAACTACCCCAACTCCCCAATCCCAAAAAAGTAAAAATACCCTACCCCCCACCCCACCCCTAAAACCTAAACTACCCCAGCCCCCACTCCCAAAAAGTAAAAATACCCCGATCCCCCACCCCCACCCGTAAAACCTAAACTACCCCAACTCCTCACTTCTAAAAAGTAAAAATACCCGACCCCCCACTCCCACCCCTAAAACCTAAACTACCCCAACCCCCCACTCCCAAAAAGTAAAAATACCCTGGACCCCCCACCCACCCCCAACAACTAAAAATACCCCGATCCCCCACCCTCGCCCCTAAAACTAAAAATGCCCTGACCCCCCTGCCCCTAAACCTTGATCACCCCGAGCCCCCCACCCCACCACCAAAAACTAAAAATACCCTGACCCCCCACCTCCGCCCCTAAAACTAAAAATGCCCCGACCCCCTCCAATGCCCCTAAACTACCCCCACCCACACCCCCTAAAACTAAAAATACCCTGACCCCCACTTACCTCCTCCTTGATCGCGTCATCCTCCTCAGCCGACTCACTTCTTGTGTGCCTTAACCATGCATGTGCGTGGTTAAGGCCCTGAACAAGGAAGTCGTGGTTAACGAAAGCGTTCCGCTTTCGTTTTCCACTACTTCGTTGTTCAGGAGTCGTTGTTGAGGATGCTTCCCCACCAGGACATGTGTTGTGGAGTGCCCCCCCCCCAATGCTCAAATGGATATTCATCCCTGTCTCTTTATGCTTGGTCATATGCCCCACTGGCATACAAGCCAGCAACAAACTGGTGCACCTACACTTTCCTGCACCTCAAAATGATCAACCCATAGCCAAGAGAGTCTCATCGTACCACCCACCTGCAGTTTCATTTGCCTGATAAGAAAGGAGGGACTACGGCACCACCAGCTCACCAGCAAGAGCTATGTCAATATTTGCAAAGGGCCTTTGACTTGCTGATGCCATACGAAGGACACTAAGAGGTGAGCTCGGCCACCCTTCTTGTTCAGCCTGATGCACCAGAGATTGGGCATCAGGGTTGCCTCCAATAAAACATTTGAAAGGATGCTGCCTGTCTGTGACCCAAAACTTGGTCTTTTGGGGTGGGGAGGAGTCTCTGCCTGGCCACTGGAAAGAGGGCTATGGTGGTGACAGTGGGGTGGATGTGTTTCTCCTTGTAGGAGCAGCATGAGATGCCTCTGGGTTGAGAACTCTGTGCAGGTAGGCCCTCTGTGTCATGCCACCTTAATGTGCAGTTTCACTTATAAATCATTATTTTTCTTATGGTTCTTTTTGTTGTTTTTAATTCAACCTAGTTGCTTGCCAAATTCGTGATTTTTTTGACTTATGCATAACAATGTTTATATAACATTTTAAATCAATCTGTATTAATCAGCACAGCGCCTTCTTTAGAACAATTGACATATTTGATTCACCAGTGAACCATCACAGAGGAATGTTCAGAAGCTGACCACAACCTACGACACAGCAATCTGCTCCATTCACCACTTCATCATAGTACCTTATTCACAGCAGATACCACTCACCTTCAGTCACTAACTCACGGTGTCAGATGCTCATCAATCACCACTTGTTAACTGGCTAAAAGTCCAGAACTACTTACAAACAACACCGTCACCAGTCACATAGCAACCTGAGTCAACACCAATTACCCACAACCAGTACTACAGTATACCACTTGTCCTCCATGTTAGAAATTGGGTCTCTACCTGGTAGAGGTATACATCCTGTCCAATTAGGGACCATAATCATAGTCAGGGTAAGTCACAATACACCCTAGTCAGAGTAAGTCACAACATACCCTAAATTATCCTGTGCTCACCCTCTGGTAGCTTGGCACTGAGCATTTAGGCTTAACGTAATGGGAAATGTGTAAAGTATATGTGTAGCACACAAGCAACAACATAGTGAAGACGCCACAAAATCACTCCACACTAGGTTAGGAAAATAAGGTATATTTTTACTAACAAAACAAGACCAAAATGAAAAAATCCGATAATCAGAAGTCGAGATATGAATAAAAAAAAAAAAAATTAAACTGTAGTGCTTAGAAGCAGAAAGCGCCAACCTGGGCTGCCTGGTCACACTAGACCAGGCCAAAGTCAAAAGTTCAGGCTGACCATGAGGAGCGCAGGCCGGCTACAAGATCCAGACAGGGCCTGCTGACCAAGAGCGCCTTTGTCCTTGAGATGCGTTGGTTCCAATCAGTGCAACAATATTGATGCGTCGGTTCTCGGTTCACGCTGAAGAAAGCAGTGAACTGAAATGTCAGCTTTCATCCGGAGGATGAAGGAGATTCATTGATTTCAGGTCACGCTGAGGAAATGATGTGTTGTGCAGTCCGCAATGCGCTGCTCCTATTCTTGCTGCAGTGGTGCGCTGTCGTCATCGGTGATGTGGTGTCCTCGATACTCGCAGTAGCGGCGATAGGGTAGTAAAGCATCAACAGTGAAGGAGATGCATTGGTTCTGATCAGTGCAACAAAGTGGATGTGCTGTTCTTTACAGAAGCAGCCAAAAAAACTCACTTTCAAGGGCCCGGACTAGGTTGGCACCACATGGCAGGGCAGGACTTACAGTTGGCAGAGTCCACAGGCTGTAGGAGGATTGTTGGAAGTCTTTTGTGTCTCTGAGACTACAGACAACAGGAGGTAGGGTGGGTTACTCTGGGTTAAATTGATGCAGGTCCTGTCCTTCTCATCCAGGCAGGGGAACATCAGGCAACAGGGCAGCCCAGCAAGGCAACAGCCCAGCAAGGCACGGATCCAGCAGAGTAGCAGTCCTTTAAGCAGCACAGCAGTCTTTCTTCCTGGCAGGCTTCACAGGTCCAGAAGTGTACTGACTTGGTGAGGTCAGAGAACCAGTACTTTAAACCAGTTGTGCCTTTGAAGTGGGGGAGACTTCAAAGAAGGGTCTTTGAAGTGCACAGAGTTCCTTTCTTCCCAGCCCTGGCTCCAGACTATCAGTAGGAGGCAATCAGCCTTTGAAGTGGGGATAGGCACTGCCTATTCAGGTGTACGTGTCAGCCCTCCCCTCCCATCCTGCCTAGGAACAGCCATCAGAATGCAGATAAGTTCTCAGACACACCTAACTTTCCTGTGTTTGTGGCTGTCTAGCGGAAATACACAAAGTGTAGCTGCTATCCACCACAGATGTGTATTTGAGACAGGCAGCAGGCAAACATTGCTGTAAGAGCAGAGCAATGCCCACTTTCTAAAAGTGGCATTTCTAAAATAGTAATGTTAAACCCAACTTTACCAATAAAGAGGATTTATCACTTCCAGTACAATGATATGAAACATGACATAGCTACTCCTTCTCAATCAGGAATTACAGCTTAAAAATGTAATAAGGAATTCCCAATGTTAACCTATGAGAGGAGTAGGCATCACAGTAGTGAAAAACGAATTTGGGAGTTTTCCATTACAGGGATATGCAAAATCTTAAAAGTACTTGCCCTACCTTTTACTTACACAGCGCCCTGCCCTATGTGCTACCTAAGGTCTGCCTTGAGGGTGACTTTTGTGTAATAAAAGGGGCGTTTAAGGTGTGGCAATGGTTTTAAACGCCAAGTCGATGTGGCAGTAAAATTGCTCACACAGGCTCTGCAATGGCAGGCCTGAGCCATGGTTAGGGGGCTACTGGAGTGGGTTACACAATGAGTGCCGCAGGCCAACTAGTATCATTTAATTTAGAGGCCCTGGGCACATGTAGTGCACTTTACTAGGGACCTATATGTAAATTAAATATGCCAGTTGGGGTTTAGCAAATGTTACCATGATTTAGGGGAGAGAGCACAAGCACTTTAGCACTGGTTAGCAGTGTTAAAGTGCACAGCCTCCTAAAACTTGCAAAAACTAGGTCCGAAATGGAGTGAGGCAGGCAAAACGTTTGGGGGACGACCACCCTAAAGCTGTCAGGTCTAACACTCTAACAATCACAATTACCACCAAGGGCCCACACTAACAGCCACCACTGTGCACATCCACAGCTGCCACCATGCACAACCACATCCACCACCAAGGGCCATCGTAAAACAAGCTGAACGTATTGGCTTTGCAAATGCTTTTTGCTTTTAAGTTTATTGATGGGAACTTTCAGTGTTAGAACCAGAAACAATCATCTCGCAGAGTGTGAATTGCATTTCCTGTGACTTAGCACCTTAAATTTTTCTCTACCAGCTGGGCAACTCCTGATAATTACCACAGATCTCTCTATGTGACATACTGTATCATCGTGAATTTTCATTGTATAAAGATACACACTGCATGCCCTTGCCTGTTGTTACTGGTTTTGGGGGGGTGTACACTCTTCTCAGGCAAAAAACACAATTGTTGTCAGGGAGAACCACACAAGTCACTAAATTAGCTTGTGCTTAACCCCCTGGTAGCTTGTCACAAAAGCGGTCAGTAAAATGTATTAAATTATTTGAGACCAAAATCACAAAAATCAATAGATAGAATCGTAGATATGCAGCTTCAAAGTTTCAAGAAAGTATAGTGCCTAAAGACACAAAGCACCACTTGCGGTCATCTGATCATGGTAGATTGGGGGATACAATTTCAGGCCGATCACAAAGGAACATGGACTTGAAAAGGGACCAGGTTAGTTGACTTCTCAAAGTCTGGCGCACAGAGCTCTGTTCATGGTGGAGGAGGTCGTGAGGAGCTGTAGCAGACTTTGGTTTCCTGAAGCTCCACTTTGGCGGTTACCATTTGCTGTTCTTGCTTTAACGCAAACAGTTGTGATCACCAGGGATTAGCATTCACAAATGCCAATGGCGGCAAAATCTTGGCATGAATGAGCCCGTTCATGGTCAGGAAGAGCCCAAAACATCAGGATTTCTCCTTTCTTATAGAAGAGTGCATTCTGGTGCCAGCCAAGGGTGCCTATCAGGGAATCACTCTAGCAGAGGTCAGAAGGGCTCAGGCGGGTCCTGATGCAGGTACAGGTAGGTCCAGTTGCAGCAGGTCAGCTAGGTAGTTGTAGCTTATTTTATCCCCTTAGCTCAGAGCAGAAGGGCTGCCAACTGACCCTTGGAGCCACTCTGATAGTCCTTAACGAAAGGAGATGGTTCTCTTTCCTTCAAGTAGCAAGACAGGCCTCCAGCAGCACAGCTGTCCTCTGAAGATAAGGCAGGCCTCAAGCAACAGGGCAATCCACTGGTAGCAGCAAGTCAGTCCTCTGAGAAATAAGGCAAGCCTCAAGCAGCAGGGCTGTCCTCTGATGTACAAGGCAGTACTTCTGAAGTCCTCCACAGGTCTAGGAGTGCACTAAAGAGTGGCTCTGAGGGTCAAGTACTTATACCTGATGTCAGGCCAAGGCTTCAAAATGTCTAGGGTGACAAAAGACTGGTGACAGGTTATTTATGTGTGCTGGAGGCTACCCTATTGAAGTGCAAGTGGGGCAAGGAACAGCTCCGCCACCACCCATCCTGTCAGGGTGGCCCATCCTGCCAATACCTAAGCCCTATTGTCCTGCTGTCTCGGAGGAATGTTCAAAGACCAACAGAAGGGTCATGTGACCGAGGACACTGGCAGCAGGCACTAAAGGTTAGGACAAGAAAATGCCAACTTTCTAAAAGTGGCATTTTCAGAATTGTGACTTAAAATCTGACTTTACCTTTAAAGAGGATTTTAAAATACAACTCATTTGAGACTAAACATTAATTTCTCCCAGTTCACATTTAAAAGTTAGCACATATTAAATGTTACCACATGGGAGATGTAGGGCTTACACTAGTAAGAAAGAAATGTAGGTGTTTTACATTACTAAGACATGTAAAACTTAAAAACACATGTCCTACTTTTAAATACAATGCAACCTACCCTGTGGGCTGTATAGCGACTGCTTTAGGGGTGACATATGTAATAGAAAGGAAGGTTTAGTCCAGGCAAAAGGTTAGTTTGCCAGATCAAATTGGCAGTTAAAAACTTAACTACACCCTAAAATGGCAGGGCTGAGACATATTTTAAAGAGCTACTTTAGTAGGTGGCACAATGAGTGCTTCAGGCCCACTAGTAGCAGGCCCTGGGTACATATAGTGCCACATTGTATTTAGTCTCTTACATGAGATTTGCGAGTAAATTAAATGTGCCAATTGGGGATAAATCAATGTTACCAAGCTTTAGGGAGCGAGGACACCCAATTTCACAAAAGTTAGCAGTGGTAAAGTGCACAGAGCCCTAAACACCAATGGATTAATGAAAGAGGAGGAGTGAAAGCAAAATATTTAGGGGGTGACCCTTCAGAGACGGCAATGTCCAACAAATGTGTTTTCCTATTCTTAGTAATATGCCATCCAATCAAACACAGATTCATAATTTGGACCTGAGTCTCAAAGGAAACCTTACGCTTTCTAATAAGTTTACTACTTTTCAGTACTCACAAACTATGTGCGGAGTTTGATCACTGTACATTCCCTATACTTATGTGTGTGGAGTTCTACACACCTGGAGACTCTGCAGTCAGGGTGAAGAGCTCTGCACACATATGTATAAGGAGTGTGAAGTCGCAAAACTATGCACTTTGTAGTACATTTTGTAGTACTACAAACATACAACAAATGCACTACAAAGTGCAGTTTGAGAACCAGGCCCAATATCTTTAAACACCTACAATACCCAGACAAAGGTCGTTACTATGACCCTGGCGGTCATGAGACCACATTTTGACCGTGGAGAAAACGCCACGGTCCGACCGATGGCACCACTAGGTTGCTGCCGGTCAAAAGCCTGGCGGTGCCGGCAGTCTTAATCAGCCAGGGCAGCCCTGCTCTGGGGATTACGACCCCCTTTGTCTGCCAGCCTTTGCATGGTGCTTCCACCGCCATGCAAAGGCTGGCAGAGATGGGGTGCCAGGGGCCCCTGTACTGCCTGTGAATTTGGCATGGGCAGTGCAGGGGCCCCCATGGACAGCCCCATTGCTCTTTTCACTGCCTGTAAAACAGGCAGTGAAAAGTGCGACAGGTGCTGCCGCCCCCAGTGCACCGCAACATTGCCGCTGGCTCGATTATGAGCAGGCATCAATGTTGTGTTGAGTTTCCTGCTGGGACAGCGGGTGGAAATGCTGCTTTCACCCATTGGCCCAGCGGGAAACTCTTAATAGGGCCAGCGGGAGGAAGACCAGACTGGCAGTCTTCCGTCCTAAAGAGTTTGGCGGGCCTCTGCCACCCACCAAACTCTTAGTGAGGCCCTAAATGCCAGTTTAAAATTCTGTATATAACAGAATCCCCCCCTACAAATAATAAGCTGATATACTAAGCATCAATGACATTGAAACTAGTAGTGTGAAGCACTCTGTTGACTCTAGTATATGAAATTCTCATCGCATATGGCATCTGCACAACATTGAAATAATAGTCATGAGAGTAATATCACAAATGTCATGGCACTGAGTGGAAACAGCATCACTAACTACAACCCTTACGTTAGACTAAATCACTAATACTGGTCTACGACAAAGCACTCATCAGAAGAGAGCACTTCTGGCATAGTAAATGCTAAGTAAACAACCATACCACACCACACTACACCATACCATACCATTGTTTCAAAGTGCCTGCTAAGGCAGTCCCCTAAGCCCATCCAAGATTACATATTTGTGTGTGAGTGAAACATGTGGGGTTGCTGTCAGTGATTTTCCTACTATGGCCCACATATCACGTCGGCCAGTGTTTCTGATCCCTGCATATACCCTTATTTGTGCATGCATCAGAATTACAAGTGATGCCGAGTTTATTGCACTTTGTAAGTACTAGATACCAGAAAGTATGTACTCTTTAGATACATTTCAGTAGTTTACACTTGTCAAAGAGTGCAAGACGGTAAAAGGTCCACTAATTACTGAGAAATTTGGATTTCCGTGCAGTAAACACCACCATCTGGATGTTATTCACTATTATTGGAGGAAAATTCTGAATAGGTTATATTTATTGCACTCATACTATGCTAAACCCCCGTGGTAGCAGATTTGGCTGGGTAAGATCCAGTGGCGGCTGATGATCTTTTAAAGTTGTGGGACAATATACTGGCTGGAGTTCACCACATTTTTCCCCAACATTTGCCTCCCTCATACTCACTCCCTCTCACATTTACTCTCTTTCCCCTCACTCACTCTAACTCTCATTCTCACACTTACACCCACTCACGGATTCTGGTCTCTGCTGCAGCTGCACCTGCTGCACCACCGATAGCTACAACCTTGACTCTTTTGCACTCCCTCACACAATCTTTAATCAATCACTCATTCAGACACACTCACGGTCCTTCACTCACTCTATAGTACTCACTTTCACTTCTTCATACATATTATCAAACTCAGATTCTCGCTCACTTTCACTCTCATTGACTTACAAAGACACTCACACACATACTTTCACTCAATCCCATTCACTCTCAGTCACACACAAACACACTCACAAAAAAACAGACACACATGCATTGAGAAATAACATTGCCTTTTACCTAACTTGCTTAATTAGCTGGCATGGGGACCAACAAGGCCTGGTTCCCAACGAGGAACCAGACGAAGCAGGAATGGAAGGTTTGACTAAAGGAAGACCCACCTCAATGCTTCCTCGTAGGACTGAAAGCACAGGCCTATATGAAGCCGTGATGGTGCTGGGGTTCCTGGCCGTGATGCTCTGTGTGGCTTTTCATTGGCTTCAAGGATGCACTGATGTGCACCTGAGAGCCACATATTAGCAGATTAGACATGTGGGGTATGCCTGCTAAGTAAAATGGACTGTGTCTTTGTAAGGGGGTTGTTGCTGAACTATGCCCCTCAGACATTAGCAATCCAGATATTCAGCTGCAGTGTGTGTTTTTTTTAAAACCACACTCTGTAGCTACCAAGCCTTAGCCAGTCACCTCCTTCTCCTCCTGCTGTCATCAGGAGCCAGGAAACGAGACGGAGAATGCTGACCTGCGCACCAGCGCTGTTCATGAAAATGCTAAACTCGTGTTCTCATGAACACTGTGAAATCGAAAAATGTGCATGGGCCTCATAAGAGGCAGAGGGGCTGCGACCTGAAGTCCCTGACTAGGAGCCTCTGCTGCGAGATCACTATCGCAGCACCCACCGGGCCTAGGTGTTTATTGCTGATGCCTGGTCTGCTGCTAAAATGTCAGACATACTTCATCTAAGCAAGCGCAGCAGTTAGCTACTGAGGATGAGAAATACAGCTACTAAGAGCTTTCGCTTTTGAAATAAAATAGTAAAGCACATTTTATCTCATAGCAGGACTTAATTCTAAGTCATATTTGCTTATGTAAATTTTACCAGCTGGTATGCTAAAATGCTTACTCTAAAAGCATCCTTTTACAACAGCAGCACTCTTTTTTAAGATCTTAATTTGTTGTAAGGCATTCTGTAATATTACAAATTACAACTGAACAGAATAGTGACAACTGAAACTCTTTAGACAAAATAAAACTAAAAGTAAGAACAAACTAAACAAGCATTGGCAATGCCAGTAGGACTGACTTTATAGGAATGACGTATGGTAATGTGAAGCATTACAAGTGAATAGTATGGGGCTTGCTGTGTATTTGTGTAGAAGAAAATAACTTTAGGATAATATTGTGTAGGTTTAAAGATCAAGTAACAGTTGCACTGTCAAGCCAGACCTAAAAATCCATGTTGGTTAATGACTGCCCTCCTCCCATCTGTGGTGCTGCCAGAGACAAACGACATAAATTATCTAGTTATCTAAGCCATTAAATAACACTTCAATGTCTTGTGCTTGCTCCTAAAAGTTCAAGCTCAGGCAGCTGGATAAATAAACAAAATCATCACAGCCTTGTGAAGACAAGGACTTTTTTTGTGCAATCACACAACTTTTGCCAAATCAAAACATGTACTCCTGGTTCCCAACATGGGGGCTAGGCCAAAGCCCCTTTCTGCATTGTCAAGCCAGACCATAAAAATGGGTAAAATGTATTTAAACTTTGGAGCCGAAACAATAACAGTTACATTGAGTAGGCACAATGATATTTGTCTTCCAGCTTCTTTCATCTTTTCACCTCAGCCATTTTGCTGTTCAACTCTTTTAACTCTCATTGTGTACATCAGCTGTCATACATTCATGCCATTCCTTTTATTTTTATCTTTTCAATTCTCTCCAAACCTTTCCTGTAACCGTACTTTTATTTTCTGAAATCATGGTTTGGTACTTGATTTTGCAGAGCCTAATTTCTTAATACCAAATAAGAAAAACATTAATGGGTACTATGTGGAAGATCTGCATGAGCAAATCATACCCAAATATGAATTCGTACATGTGTTTCTTGTCTCTACAGGTGTAAGAAAGTGAATTATTATTTGGGAAGAGGAGTGGGAGGTCCCCACAAGTAAAATACAGCCACTAACCTGTTATATATAGTCAAAGTTTTCAGTAATATAAACCTGAGCTCAACCCCTGGTAGCTATGGCTCTGAGTAGACAGGTTTAACGTAAAGAAAATGTGTAAAGAATTTAGAAACACCAAAAGAGTTAAAAAGCCACAAAATCGATAACAAAAAAACTCACATTTAAATTTATAAAAATAGGAAAACTTTTAATAAACAAAATGAAAGCAAATTCTCAACAATCTAATAAGGAGAGTCAGTGATATGAATTTTAGAAAATGTAAGGTAAAATGCAACAAGAAAAAGTAAAGTACCAATGATGGTCTATGGTCATGGTTGACCGGGATCTAGGATTGATTTCAGACCACATGCGAAGGGTTGGCTACACTAAGCAGATACACCTCAGTCAGAGATTTTGATTTGGGATGTTGGGCCAGCTGTACAAAGCTTTTTCCCTGTCGCAAACAGGGCAATTCTGCTAATTGGCCCATTTGCGAATGCAAAAAGACTTTTTAGAATGTACAAAGCACTACTTGCGATTCAGTAACCTCTTACTGAATCGTAAATTGGGTTTGCAATGTGATATTAGGAAGGTGCGTCTTTAGAGCGTCCCTTCCTGCTACGAATCACATTGGTATGTGTGAATGTTTAGCAAACAACATGATGTTGCAAAACATTCACAATTTACAGCCAACTTCAAGTTGGTGGTAATCCATTTGCAAATGGTAAGGGTTCCCTAAGGGACTCCTTCCCCTTTGTGAATGTTTGTAAAATAATTTTTTAAAGAGTAGGCAGAAGCCTTATGGGCCTCTGCTTCCTCTTAAAAAATTAAAAGAAAACATTAAAGTTTTTTAAAACAAATCCTGTTTTCCTTTGATGAAAATGGGCTGCTTTTTAAAAAAAAACTTTTTTATTTAAAAGGAATCACAAACATTGTGGTCTACTGCCAGTAGGGCACCATTCATGTGATTTTAGCAATTCTCAATGGGTCGCAAACCAAAACCTATCTCATTAATATTCATGAGGTAGGTCTGTTTGACACTCACTGGGAATCGCAAAATGTATCAAAGACGCATTTGTACATTGGTGTTTGCAATTACCAAATAGCAAATCGCAAAAATGTACTAATTGGTAATTGCAAACAATTACCTTTGTATATGTGGCCCCTACATTTGAAATGGATGTTGAAATCCTCCAGTGGGGCAAGTATACAGGCTGTAACCAATGAGGGGTTCCACAGGGCTGGATACTTTGTTGCTGAGGGCCAGCTGAAACAGATTTGCTGCTTCAGAGACCCTCCAAGCAGGTCAGCCTAGCAAAGTTGCAGCTTGGGCAGATCGGCTCGGATGGTTGGTACTGTACTCCGGCAACTGAAAGTCAGGATTTTTCTCAGTCCCACAGCTTTTCAGGAGTTGTAAGAGAAGTCCAGTTAGACAGAGCCAAGTGTTCCACAACCTCAGGGACAGCTCTTGGGGGGAGTCAAGACTTGCTACAACAGAAGCAACCAGCAGGGTCCAGTCAGGTCCAGCTGCAACTGGACAGATGGGCACTTCAAGAAAAAGGCTTCTTGCAGCTTGTTGGAGCTCTGTAGCAACATGTGGGGGGGGGGGGATCAGTGAACTGACCCTTGTATTCCACCTGTTTGTGGGAGCAGGTCCAATCCTTCACGTCTCCTCCGAGATCTCAAGCAGCAGGTGCAGTGCTTCTCCTGTTCTTCCACAGCTACAGGAAGTGTTCTGAGGATTGTGTCTTGAGGTGCTGTATTTATGGTGGGCACTAGCTAGTGAATGGGGGTGACTCCCAGGTCCTCCCTAAATAATAGGGTAAAAGTTAAAACGTTTCAAGGAGTAACCTGCCTCACTTGTGCAGCACTTTCTGTTTGCTCTGCTGTAAACAATCCCACCATGCACTTTACTCTCAAAATCCAAAATGTAGTACCCTGTTCTACTTTGTGCAGAGCCTGTGTGTTCACCCAAGGGTGAGGCCAGGGAAATGAGAAGTCCCCTTTTCATTGGCCACTCAAACACATCCCTGGTAGTAGGTCTAATCCTACTGGATTTAGGGCCGGGCCAGCCTGCTTTGGGGGCGGGGTTGCTTTCTCCAGATCTCACCTAACATTTACTTGTGAAAGTACAGCCCTTTGTAATGCTAATGAAAGTCCTGCGTCCAAAGTAACTGATGTTCTTACAAGGCGAAAAAACACCCAGCAACACCCTGGTTATTGTCTCTGCTTCGGGAGCAGTTTTCATACCTTATTAAAGTCAAGCACCGGCTGAGCAGCTGCTGGAGAGCAAATGCAAATTAGCCCCCAGGAGCTCCTGGCAGGGGAAAGATAATTTTCTAAAACTCACTTATCCAAAATATATTTTAAAAAGCTTTTTAACCATTAAATTGTTTTTTAACAAATATTACAAAATAGTGGTCGAACTACTACAGTGGAAGTAGTTGTTTGGTGGTAAACACTGTAGGGACATGTTAACCTTATATTTCTAAGTGCCCCAGTTTTAAATACCATGCAGCTTAGCTTGGGGTATATGCGGCCTACAGAAGGTGACTTATTAAAATCCAAAACAAACATTTTGCCCTTGTCAAAAAGATCATTTTTACAGAGTGGGCTTCACGTTTAAACTGAAGCAGCACCCCTACAATGGTAGGGCTAGAGTCATGTTTGCCCTGTGACATTATTGATTGGCACAATAAGTACTGCAGTCTACAGGTGACATTTAACTTCCCAGGCCATGGGCGTATTTCTGCACCATATAATATGGCCTTATTGGAAAGTTAAATAAGCCAATTAGGAGTTAGCCAATGTAACCATGTTTTAGGGGTCACGGCACATGTACTTGGGTCTGGGCAGTAGTATCCCAGTACACACAGCAAAAAAGACAGCAGCATCAGTGTGCCAAACAAATGTGGGCGACCACACACAATGGGGCATTTTGCCACAAGAGGGATTTTTTGACCATGGAGATATTCCTTTCCCTCAACCTCCATTAATTGTGGGGGGCTTTTTTCCCTTTCCCAACCTTTGAAAGCACTTCTTCGTCTTCTTTAAAAGCATTTTTACCTGTTGTACACCATGACTAAGGCCATAAAATATGTGTGCAAACCTAAACTAAAAATATCATGCCTTTGCTTTACAAGGTGTGGGGGCCACGTGGGCGTGGCCTGGCGCTCATGGAGTGAGCAGCCTTGAGAGGGAGCTCCTGCCCGGGACCTCCGAAAACAGCCCATCCTGCCTGCTTTGCCAGGTGCACCATAGATGGCATTTGGCACCTAAGAGGGCTTGGGGTGCGGGGACTCGAGAGCCAGGAGAAACACAGCCCCAGGAGCAGAGGTATCGGGACTCGGTAGGCGGCGGCTGATTCGAGGGCCCGCCGCCTGACCCTAAAATGGCAGTAGCGATGCCCTGAGGGGAGATATCCCTCTTCAGGTGAACCTGAACAGCAAGGGCATCCGGGGAAGAGGTGAGGCTGCCCCGACACTGCTGAGGCTGAAGGACCTCGAAGTTAAAGGGAGCACAACAGGGGAAAGGAGACAGCGAAGAGCCTGACCCCAAAATGGCAGCTGCACCGGAGCGGCGCCTTATAACTGCGGGGCCTGGGCTAGTTGGAGAGTAGAGGCTGAGGCTAAACGTGAGCTAAGACCAGAGGTGCACAACACGACCAATTTAAAAGCATTAACAAGACTTTGTCACTGCGAAGGGCCCTGGGGACCGATGGGGCTGTGACGGAGCGAGGTGAGAGCAGCTGGTGCTCGAGCGAACCAAGGGGAACTTGCAAGACGTGCCCCCCTCCTCTACCTACCCCTGGGATCATCCAGAAGAGAGCCCTGTGGACTGGCGGACGCTGGTACATTGCCTTGGATCTGGGGGGGGCTGGGGCGGAAACGAGTATCTGACTGAGATGAGAGCTCCGTGGTGCCTTACCTGAGGGTAGCACAAAGAGGCGTACAGCGCAGCACCTCCAAACGACGCTGGCTTAGAGCAGCCAGAGACGCAGACTTAAGCATAGCACCCTCCTATCCAGCTCAAGATGGGCAAAATTGGGAAGAAAAAGGACGCAATAGGGGAGACAGAGACACAACGGGCGGTGCACCACCCAACCCAGCAGAAGCACCGTACACCGACGGGAGCAAAGACTTAACTGAAAGCCCATCGTTAGTTGACATCATGCAGGCAATCACTAACTGCAGGGAGAGTCTCGAGACAAAGATTGATTCACTGGCGGTCGATCTGGGCCTGCTCCGAGAGGACCAGCGTTGCCTAGCGGAGAGAGTAACGACGACGGAGAGGACGCTAGATGCCATCAGCCCTGGGTTGGCAGCGGCGGAGGGTCGCATAACTAAATTAGAGAAGCAAACAGAAATCCCTGTGGCTCGAGCCGAAGATGCGGAAAACAGATCCAGAAGAAACAATATCCGCATCATAGGTCTTCCTGAAAAAGTTGGACAGAGTAATCTTCCTGAGTTCTTGGAGCACTGGATAGCTGAAGCTGTTGCGCCAGAGGGTCTTTCGCACTTTTTCGCACTGGAAAGGGCGCACAGGGTCCCTGATGGGGCTCCCCCCCTGGGGCCGCGCCGCGCCCAGTAATAGTCCAATTACTGCATTACAAAGATCGGGATCATATACTGGCCCAGGCCAGGAAAACTGGAGAGACACGACTCGAAAACTCATTGATTCGTATCTTCCCTGATTTCTCAAGAGAGGTGCAGAGACGAAGGGCAACATATTTGGATATTAAGAAATGCATCCAGCAACTGAATGTCTCTTACGCAATGCTCTTTCCTGCAACTCTGAGGGTAGCGGATGGCAGGGGAGCGCGATTCTTCCATACACCGGAGGAGGCGAGTGTAGGAAGTTGGCTCTGTATATACTATTTCAAAGTAAGAAATAGTGTGCACAGAGTACAAGGGTTTCCCTTAGAGGTAAGATAGTGGCAAAAAGAGATAATTCTAATGCTCTATTTTGTGGTAGTGTGGTCGAGCAGTAGGCTTATCAGAGGGTAGTGTTAAGCATTTGTTGTACACACACAGGCAATAAATGAGGAACACACACTCAAAGACTTACTCCAGGCCAATAGGTTTTTATATTGAAAAATATATTTTCTTAGTTTAGTTTAAGAACCACAGGTTCAAGATTTACAAGTAATACTTCAAATGAAAGGTATTTCACTAAGGTATTCTAGGAACTTTGAATAATCACAATAGCATGTACAGTTTTGACAAAAATGGCAATAAGCTATTTTAAAAGTAGACACCGTGCAAAAATCAACAGTTCCTGGGGAGGTAAGTATTTGTTAAGTTCACAGGTAAGTAAAGCACTTACAGTTCAAAGTTGAGTCCAAGGTAGCCCACGGTTCAAGGCAACCCCAAAGTTACCACACTAGCAGCTCAGGGCCGGTCAGGTGCAGAGGTCAAAGAGGTGCCCAAAACACATAGGCTTCAATGGAAACAGGGGTGCCCCGGTTCCAGTCTGCCATCAGGTAAGTACCCGCGTCCTCGGAGGGCAGACCAGGGGGGTTTTGTAGGGCACCGGGGGAGACACAAGCAGGCACAGAAAGTACACCCTCAGCGGCACAGGGACGGCCGGGTGCAGAGTGCAAACAGGCGTCGGGTTTTGTGTAGAAAGCAATGGGGGTCTCTTCAACAATGCAGGCAGGCACAGGGGGGGCTCCTCGGGTAGCCACCACCTGGGCTACGTAGAGGGTCGCCTGGGGGTCGCTCCTGCACTGTAGTTCGGTTCCTTCAGGTCCTGGGGGCTGCGGGTGCAGTGTTGGTTCCAGGCGTCGGGTCCCTTGTTACAGGCAGTCACGGTGAGGGGGAGCCTCTGGATATCCTCTGCAGGCATCGCTGTGGGGGCTCAACTCTGGCTACTCACGGGCTCGCAGTTGCCGGAGAATCCTCCCTGTAGTGTTAGTTTTCCGCAGGTCGAGCCGGGGGCGTCGGGTGCAGAGTGGAATATCTCACGCTTCCGGCGGGAAACGTGGAGTCTTTAAAGTTACTTCTTTGTTGCAGAAAGTTGCAGTTTGTTGAACATGGCCGCTGTTCTCAGGAGTTTCTTGGTCCTTTGGATGCAGGGCAGTCCTCTGAGGCTTCAGAGGTCGCTGGTCCCTGTTGGATGCTTCGCTGTTGCAGTTTTCGTCGAAGTAGGGAGACAGGCCGGTGGGGCTGGGGCCGAATCAGTTGTTGTCTCCGTCTTCACTGCAGGGCTTCAGGTCAGCAGTCCTTCTTCTTCTTTAGGTTGCAGGAATCTGATTTACAGGGATCTGGGGTGCCTCTAAATACTGAATTTAGGGGTGTGTTTAGGTCTGGGAGGGCAGTAGCCAATGGCTACTGTCCTTGAGGGTGGCTACTCCCTCTTTGTGCCTCCTCCCTGTGGGGAGGGGGGCACATTCCGAATCCTATTGGGGGAATCCTCCAAAATCAAGATGGAGGATTTCTAAAGGCAGGGGTCACCTCAGCTCAGGACACCTTAGGGGCTGTCCTGACTGGTGGGTGACTCCTACTTGTTTTTCTCATTATCTCCCCTGGACTTGCCGCCAAAAGTGGGGGCTGTGTCCAGGGGCGGGCATCTCCACTAGCTGGAGTGCCCTGGGGCATTGTAACATGAAGCCTGAGCCTTTGAGGCTCACTGCTAGGTGTTACAGTTCCTGCAGGGGGGAGGTGTTAAGCACCTCCACCCAGAGCAGGCTTTTGTTTCTGTTCTCAGAGAGAACAAAGGCTCTCACCCCAGGGGGTCAGAAACTCATCTCTCAGCAGCAGGCTGGCACAGTCCAGTCAGTCCTGCACTGAAGGATTGGGTAAAATACAGGGGGCATCTTTAAGATGCCCTCTGTGTGCATTTTTTAATAAATCAAACACTGCCATCAGTGTGGGTTTATTATTCTGAGAAGTTTGATACCAAACTTCCCAGTATTCAGTGTACCCATTATGGAGCTGTGGAGTTCGTTTTTGACAAACTCCCAGACCATATACTTAATATGGCCACACTGTACTTACAATGTCTAAGAATAGACTTTGACACTGTAGGGGCATATTGCTCATGCAGCTATGCCCTCACCTGTGGTATAGTGCACCCTGCCTTAGGGCTCTAAGGCCTGCTAGAGGGGTGTCTTGCCTATGCCACAGGCAGTATTTTGTGGGCATGGCATCCTGAGGGGGATGCCATGTCGACTTTGCCTTTTTCTCCCCACCAACACACACAATCTACAGTGGCAGTGTGCATGTGTTAGGTGAGGGGACCCTTAGGGTGGCACAACATATGCTGCAGCCCTTAAGGACCTTCCATGGTCACTGGGCCCTTGGTACCACTGGTACCTTTTACAAGGGACTTATCTGTGTGCCAGGGGTGTGCCAATTGTGGAAACAATGGTACATTTTAGGTGAAAGAAACACTGGTGCTGGGGCCTGGTTAGCAGGGTCCCAGCACACTTCTCAGTCAAGTCAGCATCAGTATCAGGCAAAAAGTGGGGGTAACTGCAACAGGGAACCATTTCCTTACAGCGAGAGACTGGCTGGAGACTCGAGGAGACCCATCGGTGAGAGGAGTACTTGGGAACCCAGACCCCGCAGCAGACATCGGAACACAAAAGACCATAGACGAAGTACCGTGGCCTCCACGCAAGAGGAGGCTCAAGCAGAGAGAACCCGAGCTGCGATGGCAGTGGCCTCGTTTAGTCAAGGGGGGGCAGCCCACGCTTGACCGGAACGACGAGAGGTACCGGAGGATCGGACTCCGATGCGGAATCGGCAGGATCGAATGCGACAAGCCTGGAACTTCCAGAAGTGACACCAGGAACATCAGACTGCATTACATGACTGCCGGCCCCGGCTCCTGCACTCCATGCTACAGGCCCGTAATTTAATTTGAACTTATATTTACACCTCGAAAATCACAACTTCTACGACTCCAGAGGCATGCAGTAAGGTATTTAAAATAACCCTGGGCCTAGGGCTCAACTCCTTGGCTGGCTCGGGAGATCTTACCTACCTGCCCACCTTGAATTAACTCATGTTTGACACAGTTTGGATGGTGAAATGTTCCGCCTCCTGTCCTGGGGAACGGGAGTTGAGGGTGTTCTGGTTGTTTAATGAGGGAAATGTTTTCAGCTTTACCTGTGATAAGACAGTTTCCGAGAGAAGCACTGGTCTAGGTCGCCTGGTTGCAGAGCGGTGGTATGGGGTGGGTTGGACAATATTCTCCTACAATGGCTGAACCGCAGGGATATAAGATAATCTCCTGGAATATTAGAGGGATGCAGAAGAGGGACACACATAGTTATGTTGCAGGATACCCACTTGACGGCCGCTGAGGGTGCAGCTCTGCAAAGGAGGAGATGGAGGGGCCAGCTGGTTTACACTACTTACCCTGATATGGATTAGGGCGGGGGTTCCGCTCCAGGTCACTAACACGCTAATAGACGCTGACGGACGATATGTATTGGTCGCTGGCCGATTGGGTGGACAAGACATAACACTGGTCAATGTCTACGCCCCTAACTTAGACCAGGGTGCATTTCTCAATAAATTAACAGCCACACTAGCACCACACATGGTGCACTCGGTACTGATTGGGGGGGAGTTCAATTGTGTCGCGAACCCTGATATAGACAGGTCCCACCCTCTGCTGAAGGAATCACCGGTTAATATGCTTGCTAGAAGATTCACAGCCTGGCAGGCAGAATGGCACCTGGTAGACATATGGAGAACTTTGAACCAGGGGACTAGGGAGTATTCCTATTATTCTGCTTCCCATGATCTTCATGTGCGGCTAGACACCTTCCTATGCACCCCAGGGGTGAGCATACAGGCGCGCAGTATAGAATATTTGGGGAAAACCGTTTCTGATCACAACCCGCTCTTAATACACTTGGCATGGGCTTGAGCTCTCACATGCATCCCCACCTGGAAGCTCAAACCCGATTCGCTGATGGACCCCGCTTTCCGAGAGCAGATCAGGGGCCACATAACCAACTACTTTGAGGATCTCGAGCCCACTGCCCCTTCGCCGCTGATACTCTGGGAGGCATTGAAGGTAGTGGTGCATGGTCGTTGCATGGCTGCTTCTATAGGCATTAGGGGGTCCTTGTTGAGGGATATTGTGGCTGCAGAAAATGAACTCAGATCGCTAGAGAAACTCTCGCCGAATCAGCTGGAGCAGCGTGAGGAAGAGCAAGCGGCCAGAGAGAGAGTGGCGGAGTATACCGAAACACTAAGATACTTTGATTATAGGCAGTACACCGCAAGGGCCCATTCCGACAGGGATAAAACAGGGGCGATGCTGGCATGGATAGCTAACCCCGCCAAGAGGGGGACACAAATAATGGAGATAACTGCTCCAAGCGGTGAAAAGCTCTATCGTCAAGATGACATCAACTTGTATTTCCGCAACTATTACTCTGCCCTCTACACTAGCATGTCCCAAGGGCTGGAAGAGGAGATGCAAGATTTTTTATCGCCACTGACGACCCGCTACTTGACCAAGGAGGAGCAGGAAACCCTGGGCGGGGATATCGAGGAATCGGAGGTCGGAACTGCAATTGCGGGCCTAGCCCGCGCGAAGACCCCCAGAACGGATTGCCTGCCTATCGAGTTCTACGCAGCTTACGCACAGACACTTACCCCTAGGCTGGCGAAGCTGTATAACGAAACACGAGCGACGGACATCTACCGAACTCGACGGGAGAAGCATTAATAGTACCGCTGGTCAAACCAGGCAAACCTCCTGATGAAGGAGGGGCATATAGGCCCCTTTCCATGCTTAACACAGATTACAAAATAATGAGCCGAGTACTAGCAACAAGATTACTGCCATTCATGACAAGGCTGGTCCACCCGGATCAGGCGGGCTTTATCCCTACTAGGGGCACTGCCCAGAATGTTCTCCGGCTACTGTCCTTTATGGAATCAGCAGCCTCCACGGACCTAGGATCCATGGTCCTTGCCATAGATATAGAAAAAGCATTTGATAGCCTGCAATGGGAATATCTATACACGGTCCTAGCTCATATGGGCCTCGTGGAAGGCTTTATTAAATGGTCGCGGTTGGTCTACACAGACCCCAAGGCTAGGGTTAGGATGGGAACATCTATCTCGACACAATACCCAATTGGCAGGGGCACCAGACAGGGATACCCGCTGTCGCCCCTCCTGTTCGCTCTGGCAATAGAGCCGCTAGCCACACAGGCCAGAACCGCTGCCTGGTATCGGGGTCTGGAAAAGGACGGTCGGCGACATGTGATCGCTCTCTATGCCGATGACCTCCTCTTATTTCTACAAAACACTGGCCCGGAAGGAGAGGGGGCGCAGATACTACTAGCACGCTTCAAACAGATATCAGGGTTACGGGTCAATTGGCAAAAGTCTTTCCTATTCCCGATGGTAGCGGGGACTGAGCTGCTTACAGAGCTGGATGGAGTGACTTGGGAACTGCGATGCATCACCTACCTGGGGGTGATAATATTTCACTCCCAACCGAACATTCTAGATGGCAACATTTGAAGGGCAATGGGGGCACTGCGGTCGAGCTTTGGTTTTTGGGGATCGCTCCAGTTGTCGGTGGCTGGACGGGTCTCCCTCCTAAAGATGGTGGCGTTACCCCGAGTGCTGTACTATTTTGCAGCATTACCGCTCTGGGTGCCGCATGCCATGTTCAGAGAATTGGATTTGGCGATAATTGCATTTATTGGGGGGGCAGATGAAGAGTTGCACTGGCGACACTAAAAAAGACCCCGCACGGGGGCAGCCTGGCAATACCCGATTTCGAGACCTATTATCTAGCAGCACAGCTGCAATGGTTAGCGAGATGGGTGGGGGACAGAGGAGCTGGAGAAAATGTGGAGGGCCTGGAGGCTCCCCCTGCTGCTGAGCTGGCTAGAATCCTTTTTAATACCACAGGTAGAGGACTGACGATGCCTCTGGAGCCTTCTATTATCCAAAGATATTGGAGACGCTCCCTTCGAAGGGCAGGACTACACACTCCGTACTCTCCTGACATGCCACTATCCTGGCTCCGCCGGCTGCCTGGAGTGGGAGAGAGGGGAGGCCTACTCATATGGGAAGAGACAGGAGTCACGCGAATAGGGGAGGTATTTAGGGAGGGCAATCTATTACCCTTTGAAGATTTTCACCAAGAACATGACCTCCCGCAGGGTCACTTCCTACTGCACCGTGCGCTCACCAGGTCAGTTGGACGGCATTGGGCGAGGGGAGCTGTTGAAACCCCGCAACACGGCCTTAGCAATTACTTACTGACAACAGGCTGCACGAATAAGGCAGTCACAAGAATTTATAGGGCGATTAGGGCAGAAGAGGAGATCCCCCTGACAGACGTGAAACAGAAATGGGAGCATGATTTAGGGATGCAGATACCGGACGCAGACTGGGAACGCATCCTAGAAAGAGCACCCGGGGTTTCCAGAAACGCTCGATTTCAGCTCATACAGTTCTATGTGCTCCAAAGGGCCTCCCTCACCACACTCAGATTACGAGATCACTTTGGCGTGAGGAGGCAAAATGTCCCCGCTGCGACATAGTGGCGGCAGATCTTCTCCATATGCTTTGGTCCTGTTCCCGGCTGGAATCCTATTGGGACGCGGTGGTAGGGGAGGTGGCTAATGTTATTGAGACCAAGATTGCCCGCACACCAGTTAGATGCATACTCCACTGGTTTCCTCACACTCCCAAGAATAAGGCCACTAGCAGATTCCAAGACCTCACGTTTATCCTAGCCAAAAGGGAGATAATGAGAAACTGGAAGGCCTCAGGGGGACCACGACTACGAGATTGGCACAGAGAGCTCAGGAAATAGGCAGAAAGTGAGGGAGCGGTGCTCTACACGGAGCTAAGGAGGGGCAGGGGTCCCCAGAGATGAAAGAGGCTTGGGATCAGATAGTCATAGCGCTGCAGGAGGAGCACTCAGACCCGAGTGGGAACGCCCCCATATAGTCCAACATACCCAAAAACCGATACCTCTACAGAGCTTAGGAGACACAGGGGGTCATTCCGACCCTGGCGGTCCATGACCGCCAGGGCCGGGGACCGCGGAAGCACCGCCAACAGGCTGGCGGTGCTTCCTGGGCCATTCTGACCGCGGCGGTAAAGCCGCGGTCAGAAAAGGGCAACCGGCGATTTCCCGCCGGTTTACCTCTGGCCCAAGGAATCCGCCATGGTGGCGCTGCTTGCAGCACCGCCATGGGGATTACGACCCCCTTCCCGCCATCCTGGTCCTGGCGGTAAATACCGCCAGGAACAGGATGGCGGGAACGGGTGTCGTGGGGCCCCTGGGGGCCCCTGCACTGCCCATGCCACTGGCATAGGCAGTGCAGGGGCCCCCTCACATGGCCCCAGCATGATTTTCAGTGTAAAGCAGACACTGAAAATCGTGACGGGTGCCACTGCACCCGTTGCACACTAGCAACTCCGCCGGCTCCATTCGGAGCCGGCTTCATCGTTGCTGGTCCGGCGGGCGGCCTTTTGGCGGTCGCCCGCCGGCCCAGCGGGAAAGCCAGAATGGCCACCGCGGCGATCATTCGGCGGTAACCGCATGGCGGGCGGCTACCGCCGCCCGCCGCAGTTGGAATGACCGCCACAGTGCCCAGCGCATACTAAAGAATAAAATAATCGGGAAAACGCCCATGCCGTGCAAGACAGAGCAGGACCAATATGACCAGACAGACCATATCATTATCATAGGTTGATAGCTGAGGGGGGGGGGATTAGCAGCATGCAGCCCGAGCGGCATATAATCTCACCTGATAAGCAATTTCTCAACTGACAGCAGCACTATGACCCTAATAATGACTGAATATCCATACATCAGACGAGCGAACGAGATCAGCCTGACACTCAAACTGGTCGCTGAACGATCAATATTAGAGAAGCAAATAGCGATAGATGAACACTGATATTAACGAGCAAGGAGGTTAGTATTGGGTATGTCAATGGTACCTAATAGAATTGGGTCGCTATAAGCATTGATGACTGGAGAAATGTAACACCACAGTCAACCACGCTCGTAAATAGCTGCACTGTTTATTGCAGATCATTGTCAATAAAATTTGTTTAAAAAAAAAAAATACAAGGTGTGGGGGCCACACTAGAAAGATTTGTAAAGTCCAGTAGTAGGATTGGAACGTCTGAGGTTGTACATGAGAAATGTTTCAAAATGTTCTGTAATATAGTGGATATATTTGTAATTTATATTGATGCAGGCTAACTGATGTTTACTGTTACCCAGCTCATTTTATTGATTTAAAAAAGATGTCTGTCTGTTTGGACCCACCCGGATTCAAATCTGTGACCATGAGGTCAAACATAGGTTTCTCAGGCGGAAGCATCAATCAGTCCACTGCGCAGCCAGACTTAGACAACAAACTTTAATCAATATTTTTTGGATAGGGTTAGTGCCCTTCAGGTATTGATTCTGTTGGTTTATGTTGTTTTAATATTGATGGTTTCATGAGTTGATGTTGTCTTAAGTTACTCCCTTACATTATACAGTCCAGTGGGCCTACTCACCCTAGAATTATTGATTAAGTGTTCTTCATGAAACATTTCTCTTTTCTTCCCCAGTGAACTGGACTACCATGATGCTGCCACAATCAATGAAAGGTGCCAGAAAATCTGTGATCAGTGGGACAGACTTGGGACGTTGACTCAGAAGAGGAGAGAATCACTGGAGGTAGAACTGTTTACCAGAAGAAGCTTAACAATAAATACTTGCCTTCCTCGTTGATAGTTACATTTGGTTCCTAAATCACTTTCACCAACAACTTTCAGTCTGTGACCTCCAGCCTAAAATTCAGTTTTCCTATGATTCAGCACATATGCCCACCTTAAGGCATGTTGCTCTACCAACAATATTTGAGCCCACATTAATTAGGGTTTCTCCTCACCCCTTTGCATTTTTCCTTGCACTTCTAAAAATGGCCTTTGAAGCACCACCACTACCCTTGCAACTGGTCCCAGCAGTGAGTGCTATTCATTTAATATTTTTGACACTCCCACTTGCCAATATTTCATAGGGGGCACAACATATTTTGCTATAATCTGCCTTCTCCCAGTTGGTAAGCATCCCTGGGCTAAGGTTTCCTCAACCAAACACTTTATGGAATTATTGTTCTCATACTCTTTAGCAGGCTTAGCATTTTGTTCAGGCTGGTTACGTTGTCCTCACTAAAACCCTGCTGGTTGCATGTCAGAATATCGAGTACCACAATACCGTCCTACAGGAATATCAACAGTAGAATATCAAGTATCAATATATCATCAAGGAAATTATATGTAGGTAAGTGTAGGTATAATATTCTGCGCTTCACATCAAGCTCCCTTGAACATATACATATACTTACCTTGAAGATGTGTAGGACTTCACAGTAAGCAGCTCTGCAGCTAAGAATAGTAAATCTTCATGCGTCTATATATACGAACATCAAATATATCCAATAGTTAATATCTCTGCAGGGTAATATTAACTCCTCGATATTCTGATATAACACCAATGTCCCACATGCTGGGCTACACAAAGCATAATGTTAAGATGAATGGGTGGGTAGGACTTGTAGAAGATTATTGACAATGATAACAGCTCACCAGAACTTGCTGGAAGTCTACTATGTTCTCAAATGTGTTAGTCACAGAAGACACATACAGTGAAACGCTTAAGGTGCTGTCATTTTGGTACATTTAGAAATATACTTTTGCAAGACAAGTCCACATCAGCTTGTCTCATAGACACTTAATGATTGTTTGCGAAGCACAAGAGGAATTTCAAATGTATAGTTCCTTCTTGACTTCCTGAGGGTCTAGAGTAGACAGTCATCTAAAGAAGTCTGTTTTGTGTAAAGAATAGATGTTACAACCGTGTAACCACAGTGAAGGCAGGGCTTACTTTCATTAAAACCCTCCATCTCCACAGCTGACTATGTGATGAGGGGATAAAGGAGGGAAAGGAAAGGGTGTGGGGGTTTTACTTTCCACACCTACTGTAGGTGCCTTTGAGAGGGTAGAATGGGTTGTGTAATGAAAGCACTCCCAGTCCTTCTAGCATATCTGCTCTCTCTTCCTCTTGATCCCATCTCATCCTTTGGACACCTGTCGACTCCCGAGCTCTGTTTGTATATCATGAGCTCATTGGCCATCAAACATACCAACATTATTTTTTTTGTCTTCAGTAAATGTGGATGGACTGCTTTGTGCATGAACGGTCACGAGGTAAAGAGGTGTTAGGAGAGTGCAGTAAATCTCAGTCCATCCTGTGCTCATGCTTTCTGAATTAATGTTTGCTTTTAATACTTCAGGTCTTTGGCACCCTCGGCTCCTCAGTAATGACTGCATGACTAGATGCCATTGAAAAGTAGTCCTTTCTCACCTGGCCTGTGAGTGAGAAAGACTGTCCACAGTTTCACCTCAGTTGTGGCTTTCAGACGTCTGAGTACTGGTTATGCTAACAACATCTGGCTGGCGCTTAAAATGCCACCAGTCTAGGCTTTTGGATCCTCATAAAAGCTTTTATGAGTCACAGATAGTCCTCGCTTCTGAGAAGGATTGGACTTTGAGAAGACTAAAAATGATTAAACCCCATAAAACTTCGCCTGCATACGGAATTAACTGTAATATTCTTACTCATGATTAACACTGGTAGCGACTTCTACAGCTATCTTCAGCCAGACTTAAGAAAGCACAACAACTTCCTCATATTTGAGGCAAAGAAAGAATAGAAAATGAACAATGTTAGGCTGCCTAATATAGGATAATATAAATGGAAAACTAACATGTAAGGAACGAAACGTGGGCAGGTGCAAGTTTCAATCAAAGTATAATCACATGATTATTATGCAAAAACAACCAAGTGCATTTATCTCAGGGCCGGACTGGCCGCAGAGGGCATTTTCCCAGTGGGCTGGAAGATTGGAAGCCGGTTTTTAGTCATTGGGGCCGGTTTTGCCACAGTGCTGCAATATTGGCCATCAGTAACAAAAGAACAAAAGCAGCAGTGCCTCGTCTCACCAATTACTTGCCCCCCTCCCTCCCCTACACCCCCTACCCCCTCGACCGGGCGGGTCCAACAAAATTGCCAGGACTGCTTTGGGTTCCCAGTTGGGCCCTGATGTAACTGAAAGTAAAAAATAATAGTAGTACAATACAAGTGGATTAGTAAAATAGTTAAAACTTCATCTCACATATGGTATCATTCATAGATTTGTCACTGAAGGACTGACAACCAGTTATTTGCGAGCACACTAATTGTTATTATACCTTAACCAACGTAAAACTGCTGTATATTTTGATGCACATGTTATATGCTTATATTCCTGCTAATGTGGAGTTGAACTGTAGTGAGCCTGTTTCCATTCTATTCAGAGGGCAGAGAAGCTGCTGGAAACTATTGACCAGCTCCACCTGGAGTTTGCCAAGAGGGCGGCCCCCTTCAACAACTGGATGGAAGGTGCCATGGAGGACTTACAAGACATGTTTATTGTTCACAGCATAGAGGAAGTCCAGGTAATGAACTCCTTAGCACAGCCGTTTTGTAACTCCAACCATGAAAGGGTACTGCAGAGCTTAACCTAGACGAATCTCGTGTTTGATGTTCATTGGCTACTGGCAGGTCCTGGGTCCCTTACAGTAGGGGAGTTTTGAGTTTTTTTCTGAAAACATTGTAGTTTTTCTCCTTTTCATGACATGAAGAAACCTTGTTAATTTCTGTGGACCGTTGTATTACAAAAAGTGACCAGCTGTCTGCCCTCATATTCTGTGGGTTCCTTATGTTTTACAGGTTGAATTATTTTTTCAAAGGATTTGTGGTCTGTCTTTGCTTTATTTTTGTGCGCTGTAAACAGTTTGAATGCATTTTGAGATTTCCAGTGCGTAGCAAGCATACCAAAAGCAGCGACATAATGGGGGCCCCTACAGCCGCTGGGGTGCAGGGTGGCCCTCAAACTTTCAGGGCCCCCACAAACCCTTCAGAGATGCCCCATTCCATCCAAGGCCAATGAATATCATCTGTGAGGTATGGGAGACTAGGGGCAGATGCTCTGTTCACGGTCTGAAGGGGACCCCATAATTTTATGTTACGACAGAAAGGCCCCAAACATATCTACACACTCTGCCCTCGTGCCTTTCTTAAGGTCTATACATCAATCGCAATAGTTCTCACCCCATATACCCATCTCTCACCTAGAGTCTTAATTTAAAGGTGCCGCTTATACAAGTCAGCCGTCACCTAGAACTTAGCTCTAAAAAACTGGTCCAATTCAGTAATAGAAAACATTATGTATTTTCCAGAGTAACAGGAACATGCCTAGCAGATCCTCTTTACATAGCAACAAGGCGCATCTCGTAGGAGGGTATCGCACCCAAACTATCAACTCACAGAAATATTGTGCCCTAAACATCGTGTGCAAGATTATTGCCCCATCTGAGTTAACTTTCTGTAAACGATATTCATTGCTCGATATTCCTATCAGCAGATATTTTTGCTAACCGGTTCCTGGTTTACGTGGTTATGTAGACACTGTATGAGCCGAGTGGCATGGGAAGGACATTATAAAGACTCAATTTACATATCTGTGCTCAAATCTAGTGTATGAGAAGCTAAGAGGTGTTGGCTACGAACTCACAACGCAGACTAAAGGAACAATGAGTTGTGGACATATATTTGCTTTTGTGGACAATAAGTCCGGGGAGGGATGGCGCTTCCGTAAGATGAGGAAAGGCATCCGCCAAGTACCACCTCTGAATGGTGATGCAAAGTTTCTACCAAAGGCCCGAACCGTGATGCTTTTTCAGTTAAAGGTGATCATCTAACAACAAGTAGAAAATCCAAGAAACATTTGTGTCTAACAAAACAGAAATGTAACATTTCTTCTCGTCTCAACGGATAGTAAAGTGCACGTTTCAAACTGGGTAAATTTGTGAAAACAATTGCAGATTTAAAAAAAAAAAAATTCTTCCACAATTAAAAAACAAAACTTTCAAATGTTCAGTTATAAATCAACTTTTTTCATCTTTGCATTTGTCGAAGGATAAGGCAGGAGACGTAACCAAAGTCCATATTGTTTTTGTGAAACCGCATACATGTTTATGAACATTTGTCATTGGGGACATACTTTAGAAGTGCCCTAAGAGACGCTAGACGTTTGCATCTGTTTTCTGCACCCCAAGGCATTTTCACATTACAGAAGGGGCTACAGATGTTTGACAACCCCTCCTGTAATACACATCGTGCAGGTGTACGTTTCATCCCTGCCCATTCTCAAGTAGCAATCAGTCATTATCATGGGTGTGTGGCCCATGAAACGTGGGATACCAGAGTTACACTGCGTGTGCATCGCATACGAAGTGGCAGTGATCAGTACACCTTTAAGGATGTCTCTTCTTGGGAGTGGGCTTGGCAGTGCTAGGGATCCACCAGGCATATCCCTCAGGCAGGTGTCGCCATCCACTGTTCCCGCCTGTGGGGAGCTTCCTGACCCCACTGAAAATCAGGCCAGTTTCCCTGAAGTGAAAGTCGGACCGACTGATTGAAACTACGGACCCGTGTTTCACTGCTGATCGGTCCCCACTGCAGTTGTGAGGTTGTGCCTGCATTCACCCTTGCACTGGCGACACCACATTTTACTGAAATTATATGTGTAATATACTCACATAGAGACGTTTTCAGCCAACACTCTTGATCCGTTGGTCTGTTATTGTGTTATTCACATTTATCTTCTGCCTACTACAGCATGGGGAAGGTTGTCAGACCACGTCAGGCATTTGCCAACTTCACTGTGAGTGACGGTATTCTGTTCTTTAAGAAGGAGAACATAGGCACACAAAGAGTTCCGATAAGTACTAGGAACTACTATTGGCAATGTGTGCTTTTTGATACCACAAAATATAATTTTGCTTTTAGGCTATTGTTTTTTTAAGAATAATAAGGGCCAGGCAGCTTCCCAACAATACATTTTTGCAGAACTGTGGCAAAAAATATAAGCACTGACAAAGCTAAAAGCCTGGTGGGCAATGACAGGCTTTGCTAGTGCTTATTTTTGTTGGAATTCAGCATAGCCATGCTCTGTGGCAGGCACACTCAGTAATGGTGGTCCCAGCACAGGACATGGCCATGTGCTGAAGTAGTGAAATATGCAACCCAAGGTGCAATTTACACGTTTTAACCATGGAAATGTTTGTGAAACACATTAATTTACACGTGGGTCAGACCTTAATTTTAATAGGAATAACTAGCTCTAATGTCCATGAATCTATGGGAATCATCTCCATTTTTTGAGTTATTAATTGTATTTTCTTTTAACTTTTCCATGTAGAGTTTGATCACAGCCCATGAACAGTTTAAATCCACTTTGCCGGAGGCGGAGGGCGAGAGACAGGCCATCCTATCAATCCAAGCTGAGGTGGAGAAGGTTATCCAGAGTTATAGCATCAGGATCACCTCTACCAACCCTTACACCAACCTCACAGTGGAAGAAATCCGCATAAAATGGGACAAGGTAAATCTTTGTTAACAGCCTAAAAGAAGAGCACACTTAGTGCTTTTCTGAATTCATCCATTAAATTTGCATATGTGCAGACTTGGCTGTGTTTACATAAAATAGATTCTGCACACGACAACTGCATTACCTACATACCTGTATCTGGGACATTACTTTCCAAGCCCCAGACACTGCAGCACCTGCAGCTGGGACATTACTACACAAGCCCCAGCTACTTTAGTACCTACTTCTTGGGCATTGCTTCCCAAGCTGCAGGTACTGTGATACTTGCACCTAGGATATTACTTTCATTGGGATATTACTCCCACAGCATAAAAGGTTTGTGCATTAATTGCATTCATTTTAATGAAGATGTACGCAGGATGTAATTCAAAAATTCAATTCGACATGGCAAGAAATATAATACATCTTTTTTCCCAGGATAAATCTTTATCTATTTGTTTATTGGCTTATATTTTTCCACCTAAACATTGTTATTCCACCCAGCTTATTCTGGACAATTAAATTGTCTCATATATAATTATTATACCGTGATCATTCACAATGCCATTAGGAGTTGGAAGAGAAATGCTCGCATGCAGTGAAGAAAAAATACTTTTAATTTAACTCCATTCACAACTTCTTAAGACATTTCTATACTCTTTTTGAATCCTCTTGCTTGTGGATGTGGTCCTCGTGTCTTTCTTATGCATCAAAAGTATAAACATATCTATTAGCAATCAAAGACTTCATTTTCAGGTCTCTTCTGCCTACAGAGCATGGTCTGGTGCTGCAAAAGGTATTGTTTACTGAAAGGGGCTTGGAGCCCGCCCATTGCTTACCATTTGTTGGCTTCATTGGCACTCTTATTCGCTGCCTCCTAATTGGACAGTGCTTTCCGAAGTCACTTCCTGGTCAATAGTTTGGACCAGCGACCAAGTAATGATTGATTTACTTTAATTAGTGTCCTTCCGCTGTTCATCACAGGGCTTCAGGTACTATTTTATTTATCTTCTTACTCCATTGCTTCTTCCCCACCCACTTCCCCTTACTTCTTTACCTCCAACCCCCTTACATTGTTTTGCTTCTTCCCCTCCAACCCCCTCAACCGGTGCCATTGTTGCTTCTTCCCTTCCACCCGCACCCTCCTGTTGTCTGTGTTGCCTTACCTCCCACCAGCCACAACAAAAAAAGTGTTATGACGCAGCCTTCACTGGCAACGTCATAGCACTTTTTCTTTAGAACTGCTCTATCCTTCCCATGTTGTCTGTTTCCTAGCTCTCACCCTCTCTCCTGTTGTTCATCTTGCCCACTGCCACCCGCCAGAAGGAAAAAAGTGATACGGCATGGCCTCATAGAGCTCATAGAGCTTTTTTTCTAACTTTACTTTCAGCCAATACTGCACAGCCACACTTCTATACAACATGGCTAAAGGATATTTACAAAGCCAATAACTCATAAATTGGCTTGGCCAATGCTTGTTAAATGTATATAAGCTGGAGCTGCATGCCTATAGCGTTCAGTGCAAACATTTAGGAAATATTAATGTGATAAGAAGAATAGAAAGGAGAACCAGGCTATGACTGATACTCAAGAACAAGAATTGTCTGACATCCTTGAGCTGCACCCAATGATGAGCCTTCATCACTTTGTGCCTTTGATCTGAATGACTATTGCTGCAGCCACTGCCTTGTAGACTGAGTTTGTCAGAAAGCTTTGTGAGCACTCTGGACACAAAACAGGTATGATATTCATACTGTAGAGTCCCTCCGACAAAGTAACTAATAAAATAAATACAAAAGCTCTATAGTACAATCAGTTGTATTTTGGGGCATTTTATGGTTATTCTGTGCCAGTACAAAAACATATGTGATTCCACACTCGAGCTGCACGCATGTTTCACACGCTGACTACAGATTCAGGAAGAAGACAGACACACTATGTAGTCGGCCCAGAGTAACAGCAAAGCAGGGAGCAATTGAATCATCCAAGTATCTTGTTATAGGTAAGAGATTACTAGGTGCAAGGCCTCTTTCACATTGTTGTGTTAAATGTAACTTGCCATCGATAAAGTAAAATCAACACACACAGACATTCATAAACACTCTCTGAATTTTCTCTCTCCAGTCTAACGACTAAGGAGTCCTTGTGCAGGCATTGCTGAGGATTTTAGGATGTGCTGCCATGACTCTGTAACAGTGGGATGCTAATTGGGCCTGTAGCATGCCAACCAAGCACCAGGAAGCAAGGGAGGATTCAGATGATATATGGTATTGTAAATACTTTCATTTATCCAATGACAGGTAAAGAAGCTGGTGCCATTGAGAGATCAGTCTTTGCAGGAGGAGCTCAACCGCCAGCACGGCAACGAACGCCTTCGTCGCCAGTTTGCTGCTCAAGCTAACGCAATTGGACCTTGGATCCAGAACAAAATGGAGGTAATCACGTATTCACTAATTTTGTTGATCACAATGCATGTTCACTAATATAGGCCATAGGCCATTTTGTTTGTCATTTAGTGTTTGTTGAGATTTTGGGTTTGTATAATGACATCACAAACAAACAATGAGCCATTGATGGAACTCCATATTTTAGCAGTGTTTGCCTCAGGGTTACAGCGATTTGCACCTCTATTATACTGTTTCACGTCTAATTGAGAGTGATAGATCATTAGTCACTGCATTAGCATTCTCAGTATATCTTCCAAAGCTTAAGTAACTTGTTAGAGAAAGCAATAATGTCAGCCCCAGAGCCTGGAGAGTATCCCAAGGGGACCCAAGAAGGGAATCTAGTTTGTACCAGGAGACCATCTGTAGGAAGTTGGCTCTGTATGCACTATTTCAAAGTAAGGAATAGTATGCACAGAGTCCAAGGGTTCCCCTTAGAGGTAAGATAGTGGCAAAAAGAGATAATTCTAATGCTCTATTTTGTGGTAGTGTGGTCGAGCAGTAGGCTTATCAAAGGAGTAGTGTTAAGCATTTGTTGTACATACACAAGCAATAAATGAGGAACACACACTCAGAGACAATTCCAGGCCAATAGGTTTTGTATAGAAAAATATATTTTCTTAGTTTATTTTAAGAACCACAGGTTCAAGATTTACAATGTAATTAGCAAAATAGCATATACAGTTTTCACATAAATCACATATAGCTATTTTAAAACTAGACACACTGCAATTTTCAACAGTTCCTGGGGGGGGGGGTAAGAGTTTGTTAGTTTTTGCAGGTAAGTAAACAACCTACGGGGTTCAAGTATGGGTCCAAGGTAGCCCACCGTTGGGGGTTCAGAGCAACCCCAAAGTTACCACACCAGCGGCTCAGGGCCGGTCAGGTGCAGAGGTCAAAGTGGTGCCCAAAACGCATAGGCTTCAATGGAGAAGGGGGTGCCCCGGTTCCAGTCTGCCAGCAGGTAAGTACCCGCGTCTTCGGAGGGCAGACCAGGGGGGTTTTGTAGGCCACCGGGGGGGACACAAGTCCACACAGAAAGTACACCCTCAGCAGCACGGGGCGGCCGGGTGCAGTGTGCAAACAAGCGTCGGGTTCTCAATAGGAATCAATAGGAGACCAAGGGGTCTCTTCAGCGATGCAGGCAGGCAAGGGGGGGCTCCTCGGGGTAGCCACCACCTGGGCAAGGGAGAGGGCCACCTGGGGGTCGCTCCTGCACTGGAGGTCGGATCCTTCAGGCCCTGGGTGCTGCGGGTGCAGAGTCTTTACCAGGCGTCGGATCTTTGAAGCAGGCAGTCGCGGTCAGGGGGAGCCTCGGGATTCCCTCTGCAGGCGCCACTGTGGTGGCTCAGGGGGGGCAACTCTGGCTACTCATGGTCTCGCAGTCGCCGGGGAGTCCTCCCTGAAGTGACTGTTCTCCACAAGTAGAGCTGGGGGCGTCGGGTGCAGAGTGCCAAGTCTCACGCTTCCGGCGGGAAACGCAAGTTGTTTCAAAGTTGCTTCTTTGTTGCAAAGTCGCAATCTTGGGTGAACAGAGCCGCTGTCCTCAGGAGTTCTTGGTCCTTCTAGATGCAGGGCAGTCCTCTGAGCCTTCAGAGGTCGCTGGTCCCTGTGGAAAGCGTCGCTGGAGCAGTGTCTTTAGAAGTGGGGAGACAGGCTGGTAGAGCTGGGGCCAAAGCAGTTGGTGTCTCCGTCTTCACTGCAGGGTTTTTCAGCTTAGCAGTCCTCTTCTTCTTAGGTTGCAGGAATCTGAGTTCCTAGGTTCTGGGGAGCCCCTAAATACTGAATTAAGGGGTGTGTTTAGGTATGGGGGGTTAGTAGCCAATGGCTACTAGCCCTGAGGTTGGCTACACCCTCTTTGTGCCTCCTCCCTGAGGGGAGGGGGGCACATCCCGAATCCGATTGGGGGAATCCTTCATCTGCAAGATGGAGGATTTCTAAAAGTTAGAGTCACCTCAGCTCAGGACCCCTTAGGGGCTGTCCTGACTGTCCAGTGACTCCTCCTTGTTTTTCTCATTATCTCCTCCGACCTTGCCGTCAAAAGTGGGGCCGTGGCCGGAGGGGGCGGGCAACTCCACTAGCTGGAGTGCCCTGGGGTGCTGTAACAAAGGGGGTGAGCCTTTGAGGCTCACCGCCAGGTGTTACAGTCCCTGCAGGGGGAGGTGTGAAGCACCTCCACCCAGTACAGGCTTTGTTACTAGCCACAGAGTGACAAAGGCACTCTCCCCATGTGGCCAGCAACATGTCTGGTGTGTGGCAGGCTGTTAAAACCAGTCAGCCTACACAGGTAGTCGGTTAAGATTTCAGGGGGAACCTCTAAGGTGCCCTCTGGGGTGTATGTTACAATAAAATGTACACCGGCATCAGTGTGCATTTATTGTGCTGAGAAGTTTGATACCAAACTTCCCAGTTTTCATTGTAGCCATTATGGTGCTGTGGAGTTCGTGCATGACAGACTCCCAGACCATATACTCTTATGGCTAACCTGCACTTACAATGTCTAAGGTTTTGCTTAGACACTGTAGGGGCATAGTGCTCATGCACTTATGCCCTCACCTATGGTATAGTGCACCCTGCCTTAGGGCTGTAAGGCCTGCTAGAGGGGTGACTTATCTATACCTATAGGCAGTGTGAGGTTGGCATGGCACCCTGAGGGGAGTGCCATATTGTCTTAGTCGTTTTGTCCTCACTAGCATACACAAGCTGGCAAGCAGTGTGTCTGTGCTGAGTGAGGGGTCCCCAGGGTGGCATAAGACATGCTGCAGCCCTTAGAGACCTTCCCTGGCATCAGGGCCCTTGTACCAGGGGTACCAGTTACAAGGGACTTACCTGGATGCCAGGGTGTGCCAATTGTGAAAACAAAAGTACAGGTTAGGGAAAGAACACTGATGCTGGGGCCTGATTAGCAGGCCTCAGCACACTTTCAAATCAAAACTTAGCATCAGCCAAGGCAAAAAGTCAGGGGGTAACCATGCCAAGGAGGCATTTCCTTACACCATCCACTAAGGTGGACCCCATAGTTTCAGGAGAACTTGGTGGGGACACCTGACACAAGCGTCCAACCAGTTCTGGTATCTGGAAATACCACTCCGCAAGGGAGGGTGCAGAAGCCAAGATGGAGGGGTAGGGCGAGGAAGGACTCATCCCCTAACCTCTGTTCAGCCCAAGAGTACAGACCCGGGGATGGAGATTCAGGTTCAGGATATCATTCCCGACCTGGGGGAAGGGGCAGCTGCCACCAGCATCCCTACGGTTTTGTCTTTTGGCAGTACCACCCCTAGAGGGAGGGTGCTGAACCCCAGAACGAGGTGCGGGGGGAGTGGGGAAGGACTCACCCCTGACCCTGGTTCAACCCAACAGTACAGACACTGGGTTTGAAGACTAGTTGCAGGATATCACCCCTGGACTGGTGGAAGAGCTGAGCAGGATGGCTGCCACAACAACTGCCACAACGCCCTAACAGTTCTGGATTCTGGGGGTCCCACTCCCAAAAGGAGAGTACAGAACCCCAGAAGGAGGGGCATGGGGAGGAAGGACTCACCACTGACCCCTGTCCAGTCCAAAGGTACAGGCCAAGGAATGGAGGGCCAGTGTCAGGATACCACCCCTTAACTGGTGGGAGGTGGAGTCGAGAAAGGATGTGATGCATTTAGGGCTACCACCCCCCACTCTTAGAAGCCACAGAGGACAGAGACCCATGAATAGCCTGGGGACAGGCTTTTAACAGTGCCTGCTGTCAGTGGCCTCTGTTGGTTGCTGTCCTTAAGGATAGAGTTTTCCTTGGGTTGGGGACAGAAGTCAGGCCCAAGGGTTAGAATTGGCCACATTACTTTGTTGGCAATGGTGGTACTGTCTGCTGACTGGGACACATCCCTGAGCAGATTAAAGTTAGGTGCTTCTCAGATGGGGTCTACAGATGAGGAGAAGGATTTCCCACTGGTTAGCTTAGTTGGACCTGAGAGCATAGATAGATAGAGGGATCTAACTGGGTTCAGATAGGTGTAGAACTGGCATGTGCCCTTGTAGTAGCAGACCAGGGTTCCCTAAACAGGGAAGCCCATCAAGGTATTGATTAGTCTATCTCAGCTGTAGGTTGGTGGGGGATTGTGTTGGACCTGGCCCTTTTTGCAAGGTTACCCCAAACTTTTTGCCTTCCTCCTCCTATTTCTCTGACCTTCTTTTTGCTGGCTTTAGGATACTGGGTACTTTACCTCGCTAATCAGTGCTAAAGTGCATGTGCTCTCTCCTCTAAACATGGTTTAACTGGTTTACACTTGTTTGGGCATGTTTGATTTACTTGTATGTCCCTTGTAAAGTGGTATACCATATGCCCAGGGCCTGTAAATTAAATGCTACTAGTGGGCCTGCAGCACTGATTGTGCCACCCACAAAAGTAGCCTTTTAAACTGATCTCAGGCCTGCCACTGCAGTGCCTGTGTGTGCAGTTTACTACCACTTCGACCTGGCATTTAAAACTACTTGCCAAGCCTTCAACTCCCCTTTTATTACTCATAGGTCATCCCTATGGTAGGCCCTAGGTAGCTCTATGGGCAGGGTGGTATGTAAGTAAAAGGTAGGACATGTACTTTTATGTTTTGCATATCCCAGTAGTGACAAACAGCCTATTCCGTTTTTCACTACTGTGCGGCCTGCTCTTTTCATAGGTTAGCTTTGGGAATTCCTTTATACCATTTTGAGTGCTAATTCCTGATTAGAAAGGAGTGGCTTTGTTATGTTTGGGATAGTACTGATAAAATGCTTATAGGTGTATTTGGATTTTACATTAATACTTTCCAAATTCCACTTTTAGAAAGTAGGCATTTCAGCCTATCTCCAATCCACGTCTGGTCTGGGTGACAGCTATACTTTGTGCATACTCTCTAGACAGCCACCACACAGGAAGGGCTGGGTGTGACACAGGCTACATCTTCATTCATCTGCATACTGATAGTCTTCCTGGGCTGGGAGAGGGAGAGGTGGTTCACACTTACATGTCAAAAGATTGTGTCCTGCCCTCACTCAAATGGGTGATTTACCCTCTACTGATCATCTGGAGCCTCAGCCGGGCTGAAAGGGATTTTTGTGCACTTCTGAGGGATCTTTTGAAGCCACCCCTACATGAAAGGCATTTTTGAGTATTAGTACTTGGGCTCTGATCCCATATCTTTAGACACTGCGTGGGGCTTGTAACCAGGTGCTGCTGGCTCTACAAACTGCACATTGCCAGAGGACTGCTGTGCTGCCAGGAGGAACTGCCATTTGGACTAACTGCTTTGCTGTGTCGGACTGCTACCTACTGACTGTTGGGCCGCAGAAGGAACTGCCACTTTGGAAACCTGACTTCATGTCCTGACATGCCTGCCTGTGCCCCTCAGCACGTGTTCTCTAAGGGCTTGTTGGCTTGCCCCCTGTTCACGGGGTATCAGGACCATCAAATATTCCCCGCTTTTGCATTTTGCTCCTGAATAGCGCTTCATTTGGCTTGGGACGTGCGCTTGATTTTTGCTTGTGGTCCGCGCTTCTTTTGACTGGGGATCAGAGCTTCATCTGCCGAAAAAAGCATGTCCTGCCTGCCAAAAGTGCCAACATTATGAAGGAGAACTCACACCTGGGACCAGTGTACTCAACCACTTGCACCACAAAGGCAGTGTGCTGAGAGTCTGCGAGCCACTTTCCTGGAGGAGACACATTTCTTAAGTAACAGGGAGGCCTGACGATGTCAACACTGACTCAGAGCGCAGAACCCAATGGGGTGTGACCACATTTGTTGTCTGACGAGAGGAGGTCCCTCCCAAGAGCCACCTGGGCTCAAATGCGGAGGTGGTACTGTGGGAGGCCACAAAGGATTTTCCGCCATCCTGCGCTTTTTCGGGAGGCCCGGGACCCGCAAAAGAGGCTGCACTGTGTTCTTAATAGCTGCACTGCGTGTCTGCAGGCAGATGTATTTAACCACTCTGCAAGCAGGGGGGACCCAGTGAGGCCCACGCTAAACTCTACAGTGTGTGCGCCTCCCATTGGGTCTCCTTGGGGGTACTTGGCTGGATGTCGGATGACGAGATGAAACCTCGACGGAGGCCCCCAATTGCCACTAGGGACGTTCTGGATTTAGGAAAACTGAATGACTGTAGTATTGGTAGTAGGCATGCAGGTGCTCCTGTGCCCTACCTTTTAGTCATAAGTGCATTTGTTCTAGCTAGGCCATAGTGTTTACTGTTACCCTGCTAATAGAGGTGCAGATGTACCTGGATCCATGGTTACTTTTGGTTACTGATGTGCGTTTCTGCTGCATTCCCTGTACTACAGTTATGATACATATTGTTTTTGCCGTGCATTGTCCAGGGTCACGAGTACTACCTAAGTAATTGCATTACATGCACAGTAATTATGATCCATGCCATTTTGGTCTTGTCTTACCTACAATATAACACACACACATATATATATATATATAAAAAATACAAAAAAAAAATATATATATATATATGATAATTCCTGTGTGGAGTCTCTTATTGTGGTGTATTCATTGTGTTGCTATGTAAATATGTTGCGCAAACGCTTTACACATCGTCTTTGAGAATAGGCCATGACTGCTCTGCGCCAAGCTATAATAGGGTGAGCACAGGTTGTCTCTGGTGTGTATCTGACTTGCCCTGACTAAAATGGTGGGTTCTGCCTAGCTTAGGTACATATCCTAGCCAACCAGAAACCCCATTTCTAGCAAGAAACAAACCAACATATCAACTACCCAACTAGTAACAGTGTTTGAAATCTATACAGAGGTAGATGATTGACTGTGTGTGGGGGTATGAGGTATACTTCCACAATTAGCAAAAGGGCCGCAACACATTCCAGGTTCAAAGTGGCAAATTATGTTTTTTTTTCTTTGTTATACTTTGGTTTTGAGCGACTTTAGCTTAACACATGCATAAGCACAGCATTCACATAAACTGTTCAACAGGCATTAGGGAGTACAGCGTACTCTATGAACGCTAATTTGCTTTCTACACTCCATTTTCACACAAAATATTAGTAGCGGGCAATGAATTTCATAAAAACTGCACATAAAATGATCTCTTTTGGTAGAGAAGGGGTTCACAATGTATGCATTCTTACAGTGTGTAGCATACATTTTCCATAATAATTATTTATTTTCAGTATAGGCATATTGGAAAAATAACGCTTGGTATCAGTAACTTTGATTATATGTTTTTTGTACTGGTAGTCAATATAACATTTATTATATATTTTTTGGAATTGTAATTTAGTCAATATAACTGAACTCCTTCTTGTGATACCTATGCTGTTCTACCCATATTAGGATGACACTGCTTGCAAAATATGCTTATTCGGGGGAAATGGTGAAACACCAATAACTTCTCATGTTTCTCCTGGTCAATGTGAAATGGTGATCGTCAAACATTGGGATTTTTAACATGAGTGTTTTATCACCACAGTAATTTTTTGATGTGTTTGTATGAATGTGCGAGGGTATGATGACACAGGGGGTCATTCCTACCCTGGCAGTCATAGACCGCCAGGGTAGGTGACGGAGGAAGCACCGCCAACAGGCTGGCGGTGCTTCCGGGGGCATTCTGACCGCAGCGGAAAAAGCCGCGGTCAGAAAAGGGAAGCCGGCGGTTTCCCGCCGGCTTCCCGCTGCCCCAGGGAATCCTCTACGGCGGCGCTGCAAGCAGCGCCGCCATGGGGATTCCGACCCCCTTCCCGCCAGCCTGGTTCTGGCGGTTTTCACCGCCAGAACCTGGCTGGCGGGAACGGGTGTCGTGGGGCCCCTGGGGGCACCTGCAGTGCCCATGCCACAGGCATGGGCACTGCAGGGGCCCCCTAACAGGGCCCCACATTGATTTTCAGTGTCTGCGTGGCAGACACTGAAAATCGCGACGGGTGCAACTGCACCCGTCGCACACCAGCAACTCCGCCGGCTTCATTCGGAGCCGACATCCTCGTTGGTGGTGCTTTCCCGCTGGGCGGGCGGGCGGCCTTTTGGCGGTCGCCCGCCAGCCCAGCGGGAAAGCCAGAATTACTGCGGCGGTCATTTGACCGCGCAGCGGTATTCTGCCGGGGGAACTTTGGCAGGCGGCCTCTGCCGCCCGCCGAAGTTAGAATGACCCCCACAGTGTTTTCTTCCTAGTTTTGTCTGAACTGGAGGAAGATAACCAGTCTCTTCCTGTCCCACCCAAATCTCTTGTCTATACTTGCTTTTGAATATATGCCTATGCCTTCTAATTCTTCCGCTTTTTATTTTTGCAGATACGATGCAATTTGCACTCAGGCCCCATCTCTCCTCGCTAGCTTGACTAAAAAAGTGTAAATCAGTGGCATTCTTTCAGTGCTTTTTTAATGCAGTGGGGGTCGCTCGAAAAATATTAGGGTTCTAGCCAGGACTTCTCTGAGTCAGTTCATCTGGTAGAGTGTCAGTCTCCATACCCAGTGATGTGTTCCACCAAATCTAAGATATACTTGTTAAGGCTGTTGGAGGAGACAAGGGCAGAGGAAGACGGAATGTAGATTGGATCTGAATGGGTTCCAGCATGTCTTCAACAGCTGTGCTGGCAGACCAAGCACTAAAACTTATTTTGTGTTCAGGCACCTCTCTGAGCTGAATGTATCTTTCAGCCAGAAATCAAAACATGGGGAATACTGCTAGTGGGGGCACTCGAAGGACAGAGAAGGTGAAATGTCCAGAGGACACATTTCTTACCACACAATGTCTCCCTGCACACCACATGTAAGCCAAACAAACAATACACATCAAGTGGAAAAAAGGGCCCCAGTTATGGAAGTCTGAATGGATTTTACCTAGAGAGGGTCAGTGGGTTACTCGTACAGAGGTTCAGATGTGAGGCTGTACCCCTTAAATGAACCTCAATAGCCACCGACTGCAATCTCTGGCTTACCTAGTGAGTGGGCTGCAGCTGTAATCTACTAAGGGTGTGCGTACACTATGGTTGCAGTTTAAGTCCAGTTGGGGTTTGTTCATTGCTGATGAGTAACACAGAAACAGGTACAATCCATGTAATGGGTCACAAATATGAAGCTCACAGGTCGGAAAGTGCAGAAAGAGCAAAAAAGCACAGCCGTCCAAACAATCTGAGGACTTTACTACACTATATTAAGGATGTTAATGGTTCACAAATGTGTTTGTGGAATGCATGGGTTATATGTTCCACATTGGTCACTTAAGAAAGTTCATTCCAGGATGAGCTACGCAAGAGTCAACATGTATGGGGCAACCAGGAACTAGCCTTGAGCTTACTAGTTGGTGTTACATGTTATTTTAACCAGATGTGTAATTAATGTATTTATTTAGATATGTTGATGTAGAGCTTGCTATTGGCTGCGTTGTGAGTTAGGAATTGATATATAGCATTATAGCATTATACTTGTCGAATGACTCGGGTATCAATTTCTGTGATAGTTACTACATAGGTGGCTCGAGCTGTGTTAATTAAGTTTTTACTTCATGAGTGAAGTGTTTTCAGTTAAATTTAGTGTGGCGTTTGCCTTTGCACCATTTATCTATTGCTTGGTGATTGACTACTTACTGCTTTTGGATTCTTTGTTGTGTGAGATTAGGAAAGGCTAGGGCGTGATGTAAAACAGCTCTAAGGGGCTGTGAGTAATGTTGCTGGTTTTCAGGGAAAGTTGAGAAAGCCTAGCAGGACGGTAACAGTGGGTTAGGTTGTGGTCTCAGCGGTGCAGAGGTCTAGTTTGAGCACATTAATGAGGACACCTTTGGTGGAGCAGGACCACTGCAGAGAAGCATTTCCAGACAAAGATCTAGATAGCAAACAATTATGTCCAATGGCACTAGGAAGAGGCAGTCAAGGGCTGGCATGGAGCTAATGACCTGGGCTAGAGAGTTTTCTTTTGAAGATGTGTATCACCGGGTGATTTTTTTTATAACGTTTTGGTGTTTCTTATAACGTTTAGGAGGTAGCCCGCAGCACTGTTACAATTGGTGGAACCCTGGAGGATCAGATGAACCAGCTGAAGCAGCATGAACACAATATCGTCAGTTACAAGTCAAATATTGACAAGTTGGAAGGAGATCACCAGCTCATACAAGAGTCCCTTGTCTTCGATAACAAGCACACCAATTATTCAATGGAGGTAAGCAATGACCGTAGGGTTTTGCATAGATCTAAACAGTTGCATGGCCTCAAAATTTCAGGTTAAACGCCACTTTGAAAACAAAATCATAGCAGCATGGAATCTTCTGTGTCTAATGCAGATGCCTTGTTTGTCAGTACATAGCACCTCCGCTTCTGATATCTCAACTTCGAAACTAAAACATTGTATATTGTGATCTTTCAGCTAAGCATTTCAGATTTTGGCGCAATTAATTAAAATTAAACTTCTCTCTCGAATGTATACTTTACCTTGAATATTTGAAAGAGGCTTTTTAGCAAGCAGCTGAATCTCTAGTGTAGGCTAGTTACACTTTGCGGTGCAACAACTCACCTTCACTGTCCGTAGGAAAGCACTTGTTAATGGTCAGCTGAATGGTTAATTCAGCTATCTCCACTGACCGTTTACCAGCAGACCACAATTGACTTTTCATCCAGCAGACTTGTGACCATATCAGAGTCCATTAATTAGAGAGCCTTCAAATTTGAATCCGTGAGAAGCTGATAAAATCAGCTCTCATACCAAACCATTCCAATGCTTTATCTGGATTTCAATTTTGATCGCTCATCTTATATTGATCTTGCTGTAACAAAGCATGCACTGAAGGGCAGCCAAGCCTGGCCATTTTGTACTTCAAAATGTCACAACTAGCCATCCACACTGTGCATCTTCCATCAGGATGTTCAGATGATTGGTTGTCCAATAGTTAACTGATCACACATAAAAATTGGTCCCAGTTTCTCACACAGATGCAGTATAAGACTTCTTGTGGGCTATAACAAAGATGGAACCATGTCTGCGTTTGGAGCACAAACTTGACATTAGTTGTTACTAGATATGTAGGGTGTTCTATGATTCTGTTAGAATTCACACCCTCATGTTCATTGGTTGGGTGAAGCTGTACCTAGAATTTAGAGTAAACATGTTTAGCAGTATCTTAAGTAATAAGCCGAGATGATAATTGCCTGAGAGACACATTCCACTCATCTCCAGAGGTCCAAAACAATGAATTGCCTATAGGTTTCTGCACACTCAACAGGAGTGTATAAGAGCAGTGATACTCGGCTGTTAGCTTTCTATTTGTACTTCAAATTGTGGTGGTACATTGTAGCAAATGTGTCTTATGGAATATGTTTCCAAACTGAAGGCCTGACTTAGGTTCCGCAGATGGGTTACTCTGTTACAAACGTGAAGGATACCCCTTTTGCCGTATTACAAGTGCATTACATCCAGTGGCACTTGTAATATAGTGGATGGAGTAATCTATCTCCCGAACTATAACTCAGGCCTTCAGTTAACATTTTTTATTTTGGGTGTTCTACTTTCATTAGTACAAACAGATAAACCTTAAATAATTTAAGACTTCTAATTTTCCAGGGCTGTCTTCCTGTTACCGCCTCGCAACTCTCTTTGCAAGAACAATCATTCATTGATCATTCGATAGTGGGTGGGGCCCTCTTTAATAATTGTAATCGTATTTATATAGCGCTTACTACCCCTGACGAGGCGTCGAAGCGCTTTCGATGAGTAGCACGCTACTCCGGTACCCAACAAGAATTAGTGATGGATTAGTATAATTTAATAAGGAGTACAGTTTTAGTATTATTGTGAGTTAATTTGAGTTGCGGATATGAGAGTTTGTTAGTTAGATTGACTGGAGTAATGGAGGGGTGGAGGAGGAAAGAAATCCAGAAGTGTTAATTGGGAGTTTATCCTTCATTTACTCAATCCAAAGGCTTGAGATGAATAAAAGGGGAGCGGAGGGGAAAGAGGATGTGGAAGGGTTAGGGAGAGCATAGTAGCAGGGTGAGATGAATGCAGGAAAATTTAGTAGGGTTGTGTGGGAGGTCACAGAGGTAGAGTGAGGTTTGGTGAGTTAGATGTGGAGGTGGAGGGAAGAGCTTAGGCAGAGATATTTAGGAGATGAAAGTGGTCGAAGGGATTTGGGATGAGTCCGAGTGAGAATGGAGGATAGTTTGATAGAGACATGACATAAGAGTGATGAGTAGATAAGTCTGATAAAAAGAGAGCAGAAATTCATAGATATCTAGTATAACAACCCAAAAAAAAAAAAAAAAAATAATAATATCACCCGGCGAGCCACTAGACAATCAAAATAATGGAGTTCTGACTTATTATCTGATACAATATTCTTAAAGATCATAAACATTATAGATCTGATTCACAAAAAACCTTTATCTAAAGTGCACAAAAAGTACCATCCTCAAAGCATGGTTCTTTCTTTTTTAACTCACAATTTGCAGTCTGTGTGCCTGCCAAAGAAACCCACACTCTCACAACATCTGCAAATCGGGCGCACCTACTATAGACGAAGAATTAGAGTTAGAAATGGGAACACATGCTAAGTGGCAGGAGAGTGGCATTGATAATCAGTGTCGCCTTTACGATTTCTGTTTCGAACAACCTTGAATTTTATTACCTATTTTCACATAATTCAAGCCTGCATGATGCCAAACAGTAATTATACTTAAACATTCACATACAAAGTTTAAATATTTCTGGCCTGGGGTACAAAAATCCTTAAAATTACACTACGTGGAGAGAGACAGAGGCCAGATGAGGGATGGAGAAAGACTCGTATAGTGAAAATAATAAAAGTGAGACACTGAGAGAAATTAGATAACTTTAGTATGGTGCAGTGTAGAAGTTGGGGGCCCTAGGCAATTGCCCAATTGATCCATGCCTTAAAACGTCTCTGTGAAATAGGTTGGAAAAAAACCAGACTTTGTTGGTATTCAACATTAATTCCAGTGATTTTCATATCCTGTCTGTGCACTGAAATTTAATGCCAAAAAGCTAGAGTAAATAGGCTGAAAAATTCCAAACACTTCCAAAAAGCTGTGGTGCATTTAGAATTTAAACCTAAGCACTTGGCCATAAACCGGCACATTATTCACTAGCAAAAAATGTATTGCTTTAGATGTACAAACAGAAAGCATTTGTCTTCGTATATGTAGGTGCGAATGCCATAAAATATTTCTTAAATCCATAAAAGAAATACCGTAACAAAGCTAGTATGCATAATCTTGCGAATTATAGAGCTGCTACTTTTTTGTGAATCTGCCTCTTCTTTTAGACATTTATCACACATCCACTGGGCTAAAAATCTTACATTCCTGAAGGGAAATAATCTCTCGGGCCTTTGCAGGAACCAGCATTAAAGCAAGTGCAGTGTCTGATGCAGCAAAGCTTTATCACTGACAATGGTGTATCTGGAAAACGACAAACATAATTAACATGTATTCATCCTTCCATACAAGCGTCTTCTATGACTTGCTGTTGTTCTCCAAGTATTTGTTATACCCACTAATGTCCTGTCTTAATTGGCTGATCACTGAACTAATGGCTGTTTCTTCTTCCTACAGCACATCCGGGTCGGGTGGGAGCTGCTCCTCACTACCATCGCCAGGACTATCAATGAGATTGAGACACAGATCCTCACGAGAGATGCCAAGGGCATCACCCAGCAGCAAATGAATGAATTCCGGTCCTCCTTCAACCACTTTGATAGGGTACAGTACTCATGCATTTCTCTACACCAGGCGGAGGCTTCTAGAGGGGAGCCATCTTGCAGTCCGCTCAGCTCTTTTATTCTGCAAAGTTGAAGCTTAGTCAGAATGTAGAGCTATAGGTGACTTATCACTGTCTGGCCGTAGCGCAAACTGCCTGAAAATCAAATTCACACTTTATATATGGGTGACCCCAAGGAGCAAATATCTTTGAATCATTAAACCTTCAAATATATTTCTGAAACGTTTTCCAGGTAGGGAGGCATCAATGATTCTTCTAATTATTTTCTCACTCTTGCTGTGTCATTATTAGTCAGTCATCAAAACATTTCAACCAATCAATGTTTATGAAAATTGCAAAAGTCAACACGTTTCAGTGCTTATTGCTGCTTCTTCAGGGCTAGATTGAGCTGTTGGCTATACTGCATAGTCCACTACCTCTTTATCACATATCTACATCATTCCATGACGAACAGTCACCTATTACATGTTTATTTCCTTTCACTGAATATAAATCCTAATGATATGCTAAAGTGTACTTTATGTAGGCAATATGATTGAAAACTGGTGGTCTCTTTGCTGAGTTTGACTCTAAAGAAGCAACCTTCAGTTGTGAAATGTTTGTTGGCACTTTCTCAGTTCCCCTGAATCTGGGTTTGCAAGGTTTGTTTGTTCTGCACCTCGGTCGCCCCTCACTGTAGAAAATAAGACTTAACTTGTATTCACAAAAATATCAAAGAAAATTCTAAGTTTGCTTTATGAAGAGCTGTTGTGCCAAGTGTTTTAATCCTGGGCATCCAAATTTCAATGATATTAGCACCCCGTATAAAATGCTGACACTGGCTCAGACAATTTGAATGCTTAGAACCCTGGCCATTAATAAGGGTGCTTGGCAATAGTTTATGTTCATTATAAATCTGCTGAGTGAGGCATATGAAGGAGAAGGGGACAGCTGGCTTCTTGGTAATCCTGTTGGAGGCTGTGCTGCTAACATATTTACTGCCCACATGCTGTCGATTCTAACAGCTGTTAATTGCCCCTTCACCTAACTAAGGAGCTTCACTATTAACTGTGCTTCCCCTCTTTATGTTCCTTCTCCTTCTGTCATTGTCGTTAATGCTGTAAGCAGAGGTCAATAATGTTTAAGTGTTCCATGGGCACTGAATTGAAATGTTGAGCCAATCACAGGTGGAAATAGGCAAAACTAAAATTTCTTGTGTTTTTTTTTGGGTGGTTTGCAGTGCATGGAAACCTTACTGTACAAAAAATATCTAGCGTGGCCAAAACTAGTTGTACTCCTAAAAACACAGGTTGTCTGTCGCTTCTGCTAATTAACACTGTAATCATCCCTGATTGTCAGAATGATTTGCCACTAACATGATTGCTTATTTTCCTTTCTAAATTTGTTTTGCGTCATCCATAACATACTACTAGACTGAGTCTGGGGAGCTGCGGCCTGAAGAATTTAAAGCCTGCCTCATCAGTTTGGGACAGGTTGGAAATGACCAGCAGGTAGTGCACGTGGAATGCTTTACATATGGATTCCATGCTCTTTGTGTTGTTTCTTTAAACCAGGCACCTGTAGCCTGCTCTTTCCTTCTTCTTATCAATATCCCTCACAACTTTTTTCATGTTATTCGGCACTGAACAGACCAATTTTCAGGGGTAGGAATACTTTCTCAAAACTTTGCTGTTCACTTACTGGTAATCTTTACTATTCTGATTACCCTTCCATATCCCATAATTTATGTAATTTCAGATATGTCGACCGATCGGAAGCAACACATCATTTATATAACCATAGAAAAGAAAAATGTACCCTTTCTTCCCTCACACTACTCCCCTTTCTCTAGTAACCACCCTCTAAAATGGACCATAAATGGAAAGGATCCTCTCACCTCGTCCTGTCATCACCAACCACTGTGGACCAAGGCTGGAGAATAAGAGGGGGAGGAAGGGAAGTAAATACTGGGATGCGGAAGGTTAATAAGATTAATGAAGAAATGAAGATTACCAGTAAATAATCGTGCCTTACCTCCTCAAGCCTCCTCATCCTAGTCATTACATAATTTGAGAATGTACTAAAACAGTATTAACCCAACCTGTTCCCACAAAAGACAATGACTTTATTTATTACAGAAATTGATTTAAAAGAAACTTAAGTAAGGAATGACAGTCGATAAAACCTTGCCCCCAAAATCCAGTGATTCCTTGTTGCTGTGGGAAATGATTGTAGAAAGGATTGCTCTGGTGGGCAGTTGATAACTAAAGCTTCTTAAGAAATTGAAATTATAGACGCCATTCAGCAACTAGGGGAAGAAGCTGAAGCTTGCGCATGCTCAAAAATACCAATATGAAAAAAGAGGTAATGGCAGGGTCAATAAGTAGCAGAACTAGAAATGTAAATCTGAATTGCTCTGGTGACATCAAGTAGATGTGAAGAAAAATTCAGAAAGAAAGAAGCAAGAGTTATTTTTTGCTCTTGGTACAATGTAAATTTTGCCTTAGGAATCCTAAACACAGACGCAAAACGAGTTGATCTGGAAAGACTCTGATGTAAGAGTCTCATAAAGGCTCAAAGGGAGACTCCTACAAAGCCTTGAGAGTTAGAAGTAGATCCCAAAAAGGAGCAACAGGTCTGAAAGCAGGACATGGTATTGCAAACGCATCTAGCCTCACTGTGGAGGAAAGCCCACCTCACTGAGCCTTTAGGGACTTAGCAACTGCCCACCATCTCACCCAGATCAAATCCATCTTGCAGAAACTGAAGAACCCACAAGATTCACAGCTAGGGGGATACAAAGAATAGTTCTGAGAAAGAAAACCAATGCTTTTAATTTGATTTTACGGTTTTTAGTCTTGGACAGTAGCATCCAAAGCTGAAAAGAAACCTAATTGCTATAACTCTCTTCTCTCAACTATCGACATGTTTGTTCATAATCACCTTGTGCTCCTTAACTAGGCAGAGACTGTTACAGGAGATTAGAGAGAGAAGGACTTTCTGAAGAGGAGTAGCTTTCAGAAGAAAGATCCATTCTGGGGAAACTGTTAGACTGTGAAACAGGGAAAACCACCTAATTTGTGGCTGCAATGGGACAATCAGAATGGCATCTGCCTCTTCATTGTGCAGTTTTACTATATATATTTGCAATCAGCGGAGAGAGAGGAAAGGTATACATCAGCAAAGGGGCCAAGAATAGGATAGCGCATCCGTCCCTCAAGACCACAATATGAAGCGGAAATAAAGAAGAAGTGCATTTTTAGGGGCTTGCAAAGAGGTCTACTTAAGTAGTCCAATGTTGCTATAAGATCCTAGAGAGGTAGACGTTGTGAGGAGTAGGAAATTCTCTGTTCACAACACGTGCTTCCATATTTTCTACTCTCGGATCTGGGGATCTCACAGTACAAAAAGATGTTGTCTTGTTCAACACCTATCTGGAATTCAAAGAGTTCAGAGACTGAGTGCCTGCCACTGACTGTCTTTTATATAAGACTATGCACATTATTGTCTATTTGTTCATAATCACCTTACACTCCTTAACTAGAGCAAACAAGAGGAGAGCACGATGCAGTGCTGCTTATTCACTCAAACTGAAAAACTAGACCTTACAATGGAAGTCAAATATCTTGTGCTGTGAGAAACCCCAAAGTCTCCCCACCCCATTTTGCTGACGTCTGTCACAACAGGCATTGGAAGGGAGAAAGGAACACGTTTTTTGAGGTTTGATGGAATGATTCAGAATGTATTTTGCTCTCTGGACTTGAGGTCCTGAGATGATAGGCTCCAAAAATGAGAAAGATGTTGCACCAGAGTACCCAGGTGAAGACTACTCTAAGACTCCATAATTACACAGGAGACTTGTGGAACAAGAAAACCCAAAATGGTTATGTTCAGAACATGAGGCATTCTTCTTTGCCTGCCCCAGGCAAAATCTTGATGTGTGTCCTTCGACTGTAAGCCATTCCCTAATTGGTGCATTCTCTTGAGCCAATAATGCAGACAGTTGATGACAGAGCTTGCACACAGCTTGGATGCCCGCTGAATAGGAAGAGGTACAAAATGAAAATGAGTCTGGAATCTTGCTCTAGTGAAGTCAGACACTACTTCTTTTGACCTAATCAGAAAGCTCTGGTGGGTTAAGAGATGACAACCTGTTCCTTTGTCTGTTGTGGTCCTGGAAGCAGACAGAAAGTCAATTATCCAATCATCAAGGCAGGGCTGGATTAGAATTCATAGAATACAAAGAATCTCTACCAAGGGGGATATGACCATGACGGATTTTTCTGGAAAGGTTATGAGTCCCAAACAGAACATTTTTGATAGCCAGTGGTAACCTTGAATGTTGAACCTGAGACATTTCTTTTGTGCTAGATGGATAGCTAAATGTAAGTAAGCATCCTGAAGGTCAACGGCTGCTGTGCACTCTTCTGAAGAGATCAAATGAATGACTCTTTGATGAGTCTCCATCTTGAAATGTACTGGCTTTAAATACAAATTTAGGGTGATTAGGTTGATGATCAAGTGATATGTCTGATATGATTTTAATATCTTACGCTTATGGGAGTAATCCTCTGACCCATCCCTTATGGTGGGACTGTGAACACTACATTTGTTTCCACTAGATCTGCTAGCTCTTGAATACAGCCAAATATCTTGATGAATCCGGGAGCCAAGGAGTGGGAACAGTGCTGGAATCTGGTAGCTGTGTCGCGTAGGTTCTCATTAGCCTAATGAGACCAGTGGATTCGGGCGGCAGAATCACCTGGACTGCGGGAGACTGAGTCTAATCCTGCACCACGTAACACCTGTCGGCCAAATCCTGGTTTCGTTCCGGCTAACTAGCAGTGCCTCATCTCCACCGAAGAGCAGGGATGACACAAATGACTGCTCAGGGAAATCGTGGTCACTCAGATCTCATCTGTTTCTCTCAGTGACATTAGTCTCACATATTCAATGACAATCAGAGGCAGAGTATAGTTCAATAAGGTTTTTATTGAAGTAACTGCATCTTAAATAATAAATCATGTATTGCAATAACTATGACGATGAAGCATGACAGGATTAAAATTGTGACAAGGAGAGTAAAACAGAAAAATAATTCTTCTATGTTGTCACTACGGTTTTTAAGAATATTTCCTACCTAGGCTATGTTAGAGCACAGCATGTTAAGCTCTAATTCTGCCCTTCAGGTTCCACTGGGAAGACATCATCCCTCATACCTGAGCAAGAGGCCCGTAGTCTACATGAGCAGCTGCAGCGAAGCACCCAGCAATCAGCATACAGTTGTGTTCATCTGGCTGGAATCTCCCTCTGACATACATGGGTCAAAGTAGTGTTTCTATAATAAAACAGCTGATGTTCCAAGAAAGGATCCCTACGTAAGAGTGTGTATGTTTCTATGAACATTGGAGACAAAGCATACCACTTTTGCCGGCAACCTATTTTACCTCAGCCTTGAGAAAAGCACAGAGTGAAGAAATGTTTTGTTTAAGAACACAGTGCTAACCTAGGCTAAGAGCAGTTAGATAGAGAAAATAAAACAAGACCGCAAATGTAGATATTGTTAAAATAATATAACAAAGCTAGAATAAAACATATCTAGGTTAAAGTGCATAGCAGCAGGCCTAGTTTTGCTAAAATAACGTGTATAAAACTATAGCTCAAATGGTTACACAACAGCTGCACTTCAAAATCAGACATTATCCTTGCTGAATGATCTCTTGAACCTCAGTGTAGGAAATTGATTTCTCCTAGAGGGGGCTGAAAAGAGAAAGCTTACCCACCTAGTACCTCCTACAGGCAGAGCATGCTATAGTCAGAAATTCTGCCGGGATTTACTGCTGGTAAATGCACAGTGGGAGTCTCCTTTGGGTCTAACGTCTGCCTGGATTTCGCACTTAGAAGGCTCTACTGGGACAAAAGTGATACTGGAACCATCTCCTGCCAAAAGACCGGTAGAAATGCCTATGTTGATGACTATGGGATGACAGACGGGAAGACTCAACTGACTTACGCTGTCCTATAAAATCTGGGTATCCTTTTGTTGTTTGAAAACATGAATAAGGTACTTCTTTAAATGGTGTCTAAATGGCATAATCTTCAAATAAGATATCTTGAAGAGAGCTGCTTTTTGAGCACCATGTGCCTCCCAGTTTTTCAGATTAATTTGTCAACAGTCTGCCACATTAGACCTAGAGGCAAATGCCAATGCTTTTGAACATCGCATGACACACTGGACAGAAATTTGGCCTGAACTTCCATGTGTATTAGGAGTCCTACACAGACTGTAGAGACAATGCAACTGCTTGAAACATCTTGGCTAGATATTGTGACTGGTAAACTTCATCAACATTTGCATTACTGCTAGATTTAAACCAGAAAAACTTTGTGCTAGAGTAGCCTCCACTCTATGATGAACAGGTGCCGATACTACCATATTCTGTTACCTCTGAGTTGTGGCTCACCAAGATTGCCAACATGAGGTCAAAAGTAAAAAATGAAGAAAGCTCCACTTCCCCTTTGGCCAAAGGGAACAGTTTCATACTAAACCTTGGCAACGGTAGTTTGACAGGATCTCTCCATCCTGTTAAAAGATGGTCCTAGATTTCTCTGTTAATCGTCAGTCTGTGATGAGACAAAACCTAGAACTGTTGGAACATCCCAATTCTCACCTAAATAATGAAATTGGCAGGTAGTTCAGACCATTGCACACAGTTATCTCTGGGTGCGGGATCTCGGTCAGGGGTCAGTCCTCATCCTGTCTTTCAAAAGGCTGAGATGACCTAGAGTAAGGAGACGAGATATCTGATGTAGAGTCTGATGCAAGGGAAGACGTATTCTCGTGAGCTACACATTGTGCTTAGCACGACCCCTTAGTTCTCTCCGGGGCAGCAGAAAGGAATTCAATAAGAGCCTGTATCCAAGGCTCTGGTCTTGTAGGAGGAGCTTCAGTTGCCATCATACGCCATTTCCTTTCTTTATCTTGGTGAGAAAAATAGTGAAATTTAGCAGTGTGTTTGCCATGCTGCATGGTCCAACACCAACACAAATCAACCAAAGCCAGTGGTCTGCGTATAAATAAAAATGCAAACAAGGCTCAAGGTGGCTGAAGCAAATGCCTGTGATCAAAACTGTCTGTGAATTCTCAGGGCTAGTACAAATACACAATAAAAAGGACCTTGTTGCAAAAAGCATATCTCATAGGAGAAATGCTGTCCATTTTCAAGTATCACTGATAAGAGTAGAGCTAATAACCCATAAATGCTTGAAGACAGGGTGGGGTGAAACCCAAAACTATTAGTGAGGTCCTTAAGGCAAATTATGATTGAGTTGCCAGATTAGCAAGCAGGCCCAAAACCAAGATAACTGCTGAACTCATACCGTTATCTATTAGATGGTGAGTCAAAATCTGAACTACTACAATACAATCATATTTCTCCCATGTTCTTCCTCCTACTGGCCCTAAATTCAAAGACAGGTCAATAAGAAGGATAACAAATGGTGAAGAAACTCCATTCCCCATGAGGGTCTCTTCACCTCTCTCACATGATCTCCAGATCCTTTAAGGAGCCCTACTCCCACTGTGCAGATTAACAAATAAGATTGTGGTACCAAAAATAGAGACCCGGAACTACCAATCCAAAGTTAAATACATTCAGTAATAAGAGGTCAGAGTCAACGCCCCTTTGACCAAGAATATCAAGATGCAGCCTTTACTGACCACAAAGAAGACTTTGATTTTGACGGCCTTGCAGTGAACCTAGACACCATATTGCTTAGACTAGGCCCACATACACCCAGAAGAACCCTTCTCCGTATCTCCGTCCAGCCTCTTCCTTACAAACTCAAGTGTGGTTGTTGGTCAAACGATTCCACACGAAGGTAGCCCAGCACAACCCGAGCTTTCATGGACTTACTACTTTATCATTATTGGAACCAGGGGACCCCAACTAAATCACTATTGGAATTCAGGGGCCCCAATGAGTCCTTACTTTTAGCCAGGGACTCAGGCCTAAACATTGTTGATGATGTGAACCACAAAACAATACACACAAAATACAGAAAGAAGCATTCCATCACACACATACACAAATAACACATTTTATTTAATTTGTAAACAAAATAAAACCCTGCTCTGTTCCCACAAATCAATCTGAGGTTGTATATTTGTATACACCTAATTGATCTGTTAATATTAGTTAATTTTCTAAGCAGCCACGGACCCCCTGAGGAGGCTTTGCGGACCCCAGGAGTCCTCGGATCACAGGTTGGGAACCAGTGTACCAAAGAACTTCTTCCATAAAAAACCCATGCCACGCTATACAGTGGAACCCCTTTCTTGTGCAACAACAAGGTCCTGGAAAACAGAAAAGTACAACAGATTAACTACATAGAACCGAGGCCCTACCAAAACCATGATAATGACTGCTGGGACTCAGCCAAACAACTGAAGGATGCGATGTGAACCATCACATATGTGGTTTGTGCTAATAGACTGACCTAGTTCCAAGGGTGCAGATGTGAGGGAAGAATTATACTTTTTCTGTATTAAGGGTTATCTAGATCATGGAGTGCGTGTGGAAGATAGACAAACCTCAAATTACGTAAGGACTGGGACAAGGAAGGACTGAGGAGATAATACACTTTTAAAATCTTAATTTAAAGAGCCTCAGTTCACTGGAGCGCAAATAAAATGTAAATAATTCACATTGAAAGGGGCCACAAGCATTATATGGTGTACATTTGGAAATAATTCTGTCTATTTTGAGCTGTGTGATGGTTTATATTTTTATTCTATATGGCAATCGTATGCAACAAAAAATAACAAAAAGAAGCAAATGTCTGCCTAAATGGAGCTGGTTATATGTCTACAGTACAAAATGTATGAATAAACAAATTAACCATTACATACAATTTACAAAAATAGAAGAAAATGTCACCCCCTTAAGGTGGTGGGCACATGCTTGCAAACAAATTTTAAAATTAAAAAAACTAATCGTTATGTATAATTTTATTAGAACTATACGTATATGTTTTAGCAGGCTGGTGTGGTTAAAACAGGTATAGTAATCCTTGTTAGTTTTAATGCACAATCGAAGGAAATTTAATTTGTTTTAATGCAAAGAAAAGGTGCTAATGGCTTTGAATTAATTTAACCTAAAGAAATTATTTTAAACACCTGTGTACGGCTAAAAAAGTAAAACAAAATATGATGGTAAATAATGGAAAGAAAAAAGCATTGGCTAAGTATAGTACTGGGCCACCAACCCTGTAGCACAATTCTTTTTAAACAGACTTGCACTTGTGATCCTAAAGATGCTGCCAATCGCAGTGAAACAGAACTAATGGCTGAAGTGGGCTGACCTATTTCCCCTTGTTGTATGCTGTGGTGGAGAGATGGATAGGACAATGAATGATAGGTGTTAACTCAAAGCCCTATTTTATAAGGATGCATTTTTATGTAGGAATTTTACTACATGAGCCAGGCTAAACAGCTGAAGCAGTGGCTACGGCTAGACCAAATCTAAAACAGAAGCTAGAGAACTTCGCTTGTGAAAAACACAAATATAGCACATACTTAAGCGGCTTCCAAGCACAAATAAGTACAAAGGCTGTCCATGCCACACAATGTTACTGAAAAAAAGTAACGGCTATAGCTTTAAGATGGAGATAGAAAATAAATGACCATGTATGCAAGCATGGTAAGTGCAGCCAGAATATGCGTTGCAGGGAATATGTGTGCACCAGACTGGCTCTGTGGGTTCAGTGCCTGCTGTGGAGTTTTGTGAGCAGGTCTCAGAATCGCAGTCCATCTGCTCCAAGGCTCCTCTTGTATTTCTAATAATTAATAGATATAGCACCAGGTGCATTTAAAAATGGGCACAACTCAAATAGCAAGGAAAGCAGGGTGCGTACCATATAAAATGTCAATAATTCACTGCAGTAACAAAAAACACTCACCGATGTGTCAGTTTTGTTAGGTATGATTTAAAACAACAACCCTTTCATTATAGCTATTTTGCAATAATGTTATTTTCACCGACTTTGGTTTTAATTGGAACGTATAGAATTTTTTTTTGAAAGGGCTTAAGGGGGTATATAAATCCCAGTTAGACTAAAAGATGGTATCTTAAACAGTACTACTCCTACTCAACAAACAATAAATTAATTAATTTAAGTAACATCTAAATCTGATAGAAGTGATTAGCCACATATTCCTTACCCTCGAATATTCCCCAGGTGTCAGAATGGATCCGGAAACTTTTCAAGTGTACCTCTGCACGACAGTAGGTGCCATGGGTCACCTCCTCTTCATGCCGGAAGTGACTTGTGCAGGCCTATATAAATTCTACCCCAACGTGTTGACCTCAGTTCTTTTCTTTATGTTCCAGTCAATGCATATCCAGAGAGAGCTACCTCCCTTAACTTTTTTGACTCACCTTTTTTTGACATTTTGTTGAACTCCTTTTTTGAGATATCGTCTCCCAGTGTGTCAAGGATGTCCCCCACAAAAAAATGGTGGGTCTTAAACTCTGTGGTACCTGTCAAAGGTAGATGTCTGTCATAGATCCTCCCCTGGTTTATCTTTCATACTTGGAGCTGTACCAGGACTCCAAGACCTAGAAGACTGCTGCACCATGCACCGGAAGGCGTTGCGGGAGCGGTCGCTGAAGCTCCTGGTTGGCCAAAGCTATATAACTCCATGATGTTCCAGATCCCAGCCATGTAGGAAGTCCCTGGAGCATTCGCAGGGCTGTTCTCGATGTCCGTCTTTGCAATCGAAGTCACTGTCGGGTAAGTCCCACAAAAAATGTAAAAAATCCAATAAGTTGAATCACTTTTCAACTTCACTGCGCTGGTCCAAGTCAGCGTACAAAGCACAGGAAATACATCACCGCTCCCACGCATCATCCACAGAGCCTGTGCCTGGGTCTGCTCCACGACTCCCAGAAAAGCCTTCACAGATGTCCTTCTCAGGGCCTGGGCTTAGCCCTGTATAGTGGCTCCTGTGCGCTGGACAATTGCCTGCCACCTTTGACCCACTCCTGGAGACCCAGCATTCCTCACCTAGCACTCCACCCTGGAGAGCCTGGTGGTCCAGGCCTCCACCTGTAAAGTCAACCCCGCTGTGTTCTCCACCACTTCACCAGATAGGGAATCCAAGAGGCTGAACAATTTCCGTAAGTAGATGTTCTCTTCAGCATCCTGGCACTGCTGTTGGTGAACACCATGTGCGTTTTGGACTGATACACCCACATCATATGGGATTCAGTTGCACAAGTGCTGCTCATGGTCTCAGATGAGGCCTGAGCCATCCTTACTCAGGCTATTGCCGATGGCAGGAATGCAGAAAAGTTCACCATATGCTGCGGACTGGACACGATCCACTTGCTAGGTAGAGCAATTGCATCATCAGTGACACTGAAACGCCACACATGGATGCGATCGACTGACTTTTTAGGGGATGTCCAGCCTTCCCTCTTGGACATGCTCTTTGATGGCACTTGTATTTTTTGGCAAGAAGGCGGATTCGGTGCTTGAGCACTTTAATGACATCAGGGCCACTGCCTGCTTCCTTGGACTTCCCATGGCCAATGCCAGTCCCAGTCCACCTTTTACCTGTACCACGGCTTTAAGAGGGGTCCTAGATGTGTTAATTCCCACCCAGCTACTAAGGTCAACAGGCTTCCCAGTCCTTTTGTGGCTGAGAATGTGGTTCCCACGTACTCTGTGGGACAACCAGCTAAAGGTAGACCCATTCTGCCACGAAACAGGCAGCCACAACCTCCAAACCCCTTTAGTATTCCCTCCTATCAACACCGGCACCCAGTGGGTGGCATGATACACCATCAACTGCCCCACTGGGAGTCCATAACATCAGACAAGTGGGTACTTCAAATTGTTCAGCGGGGTTACTCCATCCTCTTCCTCAAAACCCATGCCACCTTCTTTTAGCTGGCTGATGGACGATCACCTGTCCCTTCTTCATCAGGAAGTACAGGGTCTTTTGGCCTAAGGAGTTACGAGAGGGAGCCAGAATCAGAAGTAGGTCATAGTTGCTATTCCTGCTACTTTCTGGTACCTGTAAAGAATGGAGGCCTTTGTCCTCTTCTAGACCTATGAGTTCTCAACCTCTTCCTGAAGAAGGAGAAATTCAAGATGCTCACATAAGCTCAGGTTCTGTCATCCCTGGTTCCCAGAGACTGAATGGTAGCATTGGACTCACAGGATGCCTATTTCCATATTCCCATATTGCCTGACCACAGATGCTGCCTACAGTTCATGGTGGGTCGCAAGCACTTTCAGTCTGCAGTGCTTCACTTTGGCTTCTCCAGCATCCCTCAGGGACTCACCAAGGTTATGGTGGTGGCAGCAGCATAATTCCCGAGGTCAGGGGTTCCAGTCTTCCCCACCTCCATGATTGTCCGTTGAAGGCAGCCTCACCCCAGGCAGTCGTCTCCCGCCTCCAGACTACGGCAGACCTTCTGCACTTGCTGCGGTTCACTACAAACATGCCGAAGTCACACTTGCCTCCATCTCAGACGTTCCCTTTCGTTGAAGCTATTCTGGTTACAGTGCAGTTCCAAGCCTATTCTCCAGAACAGTGAGTCCAGGATTCAGACTATGATACTAACTGTTTCAGCCTATATTCTGGATTCCCTATACCTTCCCCTTCTCCAGAGCTGACTGTAGTGACAGATGCTTCACTCATGGGCTGGGGCAGCCACCTGGGAGAGGTGGAAAACAGAGGACTCTGGTCTCCGGCAGAGTCTCAGCGTTACATAAACGTTTTGGAGCCGAGAGTGACATGATTGGCAATGAAAGCCTTCCTTCCATTAGAGGGAGCCTGGTGCAGGTGTTCACAGACAACACCATTGCCATGTGATATTGCAACAAGTGGGGTGGAATGGGTGCTGGGGTGCACCCTGTGTCAAGAGGCCCTGTGTCTCTTGACATGCTGAGAATGTCAGGACATATTCCTGGTGGTTTAACATCTGGCGACATCTCTGAACGCCAGAGCTGACAAACTCAGACGTTGATGCCTGGTGGATCACGAATGGCATCTCCATCTGGAGGTGGTGCAAGGTCTCTTCCAAGAATGGGGAGAACCTTGGTTAGATCTATTTGCCACAGCCAAGAACGTAAAATGTCAGCCCTTCTGCACAATGGAGTTTCCAAAGCAACTCTCACTCAGAGACACTTTTCATGTTGAGTTGAGCTCAGGCCTCCAGTACTCATTTCTGCCAATACCACTCCTGCCAAGAGTTCTCAAAAACAGATTTGGAATGGCCAGGTCCATGTCATTCTTGTGGCACTGGATTGGGCATGGAGAGTTTGATATTCAAACTCCTGAATCTGAGCACTGGTCCTCAGATTAGGCTGCCCTTTCTGGACGATCTATTGTCACAGCAGCAAGGCAGGGTCCTACAACCAACCCTGCTCATGCTAAACCTTCATACATGGAGATTGAACAACAACAACTGACAGTCTTTGATGTTCCTCCACAAGTCTGAGATGTTATTCCATTAGCAAGGCGTTCCTCAATAAGACTGTGTACGCTTGCCGGTGGGACGAATTTGTGGCATGGTGCACCTCAAAACAGGTCAATCCAGTTTCTGCACCTTTATCCAAAATGCTGTTGTTCATTCTTCCTTTAGCCTCTCTTAGTTCGGCAAAGCTTTGCTTTGGGCACCATTAAAGTTTTACTTTTGCCCATTTCTTGCAGTTGCCGGATCATCCCTCCCTCTTCAATTCACCTGCTGTGACCCTTTTCTTGAAAGGACTCTAATATCTGTTCCCGCCAAAATTCTTCATTATGCCCCAATGGAACCTAAATTTAGTCCTGACATTCTTGATCAGCTTGCCATTCAAGCCCATGGATAACTGTCCACTACATCTGTTTACCATCAAAACAGCTTTCCTGGTGGCCCTAACATTAGCCAGGAGGGTCAGTGAAGAACAAGCACTATCTGTCAACCTCATTACACGTTTATTTCCTAGACAAATTGGTGCCTCCTTTTTACCAAAGGTAATCACCCCCTTCCGCTTAGGCCAGAACATCACACTGCCTACCTTCTTTGCTCTGCGTCATCCTTCCAAGGAAGAAGTGAGACTCTACCATCTGGCCCCAAACAGAGCCTTGGTATTCTACATTGATCATACAAAAGAGTTCCAGATAGACAATCAACTCTTCATTTGGTTTGTTGGGGCAAACAAAGGAAAGGCAGTGTGTAGAAACGGACCATCTCATGATGAATTGTACTCTGATTAAAACCTGCTGCTCATTGGCCAAGAAGCAACCCCCTGAGGGTTTACATGATCATTCCACCAGAGCCAAGGCTTTGACCACTGCATTAGATTACTGGGTCCAGGTCCTGGACATCAGACAGCAATGTGGGAGTCTCTGCACACATTCACCACCACTGCCTGGACAGTCAGGTCTGTCATGACAGGCACTGTGTCCGTTTAATCCTCCAGGACTTCCTGTCTAAATCAGACCCTCCTCCTGCGAGGTATTGCTTGGTTATCTATTGCAAGGTAAGGAATCTGCACTAGAAGTCTCTATCAGCTGAACAAGTTACTTACCTTTGCTAACGCCTTATCTGGTAGACACTATTTAGCCATATATTCCTTACCGACACTCCCGTCCTCCCTGCTCTGCGAACGGATCAGCAGACTTTATGGCTCTGTGCTTCTGGTGAGGAAATGTCACAGAAAGTAACTAATATCAGTGCTTTGGGGTGACCCCTATATAAGCTCAAGCATGTTATTTCCAGCGCAGATGACTCAAACACCGCCGACACACAGCTGACCGACACCACCTATCTGTGCGTAGAGGTACTTCTCAGAAAGTTTCTTGAAAATGCCTTGTGAATATTCTAAGGTAAGAAATCTGCGGCTAGATAAAGACTCAACCAGAGAAGGTATTACTGAAGGTAAGTATCTTGTTCTTCATGTTGCCAAAAAGGCTCAATGAAAGTGATAAACTTAATAACAGCACCTTTGGAAAGACAACTTTGGGTAAAGAATATAGGGGGTTATTCCAACTTTGGAGGAGGTGTTAATCCGTCCCAAAAGTGACGGTAAAGTGACGGATATACCACCAGCCGTATTACGAGTTCCATAGGATATAATGGACTCGTAATACGGCTGGTGGTAAATCCGTCACTTTTCCGTCACTTTTGGGACAGATTAACACCTCCTCCAAAGTTGGAATAACCCCCATAGTCTCATATTAGTGCTACCTGATAAGTCAGGAAACATAGTTTTTAGATTAAAGCCTTCTATTTAGGGGCTACCTGAAATTTGAAGCTGGATATAAAGTTTCAAACTAGTGTGGAAGTGTTGCATCACAGCAAATCATCTAATATTGTTCTTTTGCTGGAAGACTTTCATCACTAAACGTTTGTTTTCTTGTTATTTTACTTCTTTGTTTGTGCCTGTCTATGTTTGTTGGCCTTTTTTCCCCTTTATACGTATGTGCACCCATCTGTCTGGTCTCTCCTTGTGTTAGCTGCTTCTATTTCATTCCTCCTGACATCAACATCGACCTTTTTTGGCCATCTTTCCTCGTTGCATGGACTTGATCTTCTCCTGACCCTTCGTGTGGTGGTGGTCTCTTCTTGCACCGGTCGTTGATATCTCTACTTTCTGTATGCCTATCAATGTGTCTGACAAACAGAAGAAGAATGGACTGATGGATCACGATGATTTCAGAGCATGCCTCATTTCAATGGGCTATGACCTGGTATGACAATATGTTTAAAATCTTTCTTGAGTTTGACCTTTGCATGACCATGTTATTCACTTCGGCTTTCTATCCTTGACCTTGATCGCGAAAGGAATATATTAATTTCACCACTGTGGCTGTTGGTCAACTATAAAGGTAGAGAATTGGCCCCTACATATATATTTAGAGACCTTTCAACAGTTTCTGAATATATAAGTAGGGGCTGAATATATATGTAGGGGCTGAACTTAGGGCCAGATGTATCAAAGGGTTTTAGCCATTCTGTGTCTACGGGAAAATGCTTTAGCACATAAAGCCCTTAATGACTAATTTCATAACATATAATGGGAAAACAGAGTAAATAAATGTAATTATTTTTACATTGTTAAACATTATCAACGTATTAAAGTCTCTTCTACGTGGACAAGCTAAACTGTTAATTACTATTAGGAAAATGTTAAAACGTGCAACTTAATTGCAAGATAGTTTATACATCTGTTGATGTTGCAATCCGGTGCAAACAAGCCCAGTAAAGAAATACTTCGCCATAACTGAGAAGATAAAACATGAATAGTATAATTTGTTTGTTCAAAACACTTTCTTCAAGAGAATACATAAATTGTATTTCCACAGTTGTAAAACGGTCAAACTGAATTTATAAATAAATGTTTAAGATGCAGGCATGTAATTGTATTTATTTTAGGGCAGTTTAGCATATAATTAATAGCTCCAAGTAATCTCTTATATTTACTTTGGCGGATCTTGCCGGTTCTTAGAGCCACAAAATAATAGCGGATTTTTCCTAAAAAGTTGTGAAACACTTTTGCATGGTTATATCAGTGAGATCTTATTGAATCAAAGGTCTGAGAAGACCCATGAGCATCTATCCTGGAAAGGTTAAGTAACGTCCTAGTAAATTGACAGGTACACCACTTTTGCCACTTGCATAATAACTAACCTATCCCCACCTAGTTACAGTACTGTTGTGCGGAGTCGGTGTGACCACATTTCTCTTCATGTCAAGGGGCTACATTAGAGGTGAATGAACACCGTCTACCAAAAACCATAACAGGACATTTTTAACAATTATCACCTCGCCCAACATGTACAATTGTTGCCCTCTGTTGTTTCGCCACAGTAGCACATTAAAGGGCCTTTCACGAGCACTATTTTGCCTTTATTACATTTCCCAGGGAGAGGCTGAGTTTGCGCGAATTATGATCCTCGTTGACCCCAATGGCACCGGAACGGTTTCCTTCCAGTCCTTCATTGATTTCATGACCCGGGAGACTGCTGATACTGATACAGCCGAGCAGGTCATCGCTTCTTTCAGAATCCTAGCAGCAGATAAGGTCAGTTTATTAAAACTGAATGCTTGGGTATAACAGCAATAACACTGTGTGTGCTGAGCATATGCATACGTTTTTGTGTGCAGTGGTACCAGTGAAAAAGGCTCAATATAAGTCCTACATTTCTTGTTTATTTTAATAAATGACAATACACGTTGGCGTTGAATAGTGCCATATATCCTAATGCATGAAAGGAAAATGGCCCTCCTTTACTTTTGGGTATTGAAAAAAAGCCGTAACTGGAGTGCAGTGGGCCCCTCACATAATGAGGAAATTATTATAGCTGCACCAGGTGCACCATATAGGGCATGGGCAAAAGTTTTTGGATCACAAAGTACTTCACCCACTAAACAATGTTTTTTCAGAGAATAAGCAGACGTTTACAATATTTTTCGATGCACACAATACATAATTACAAAGCAAAAACCATCCCAGTAGGATACCAGTCATGAACCTTGCATAATGAATGAGAATAAGGGCCTCATTACAGGTGTGGCAGTCCGAGGAAGGCCACACTCGCGGTGACGGTCTGACCGCTGCACTCCAGGCAGTCTGACCGCCACATTACAACCCTGGGGGGAAGACCCACCAGGGGGCTGTCATCACTGCCAGGAACATCATTCCTGACTGGCTGACGGTGGTCTGAGTTGTACTCAGCCACAGTAACGTTGACCTCTGCACCGTCGTGCTGATTACAACTCAGCTTTCCACCAGCCTTCCCATGACAGTCACCCTGCCATGGAAAAGATGGAGGAAAGCCAGTGCCGGAGCCCTGCACTCCCCATGCCCAGCACCATCGGAATGTGCACTGTCTACTTTGCAGACAGTGTGCATTCCGATGGTGCTTATGTGCTATGGTATTGGTCTTTGCTTCCATAAAGGAGCCAAAACCAATACCGTAGCACCGTTGCCACTGGTCAGCCCAGCGGGAATGACGTAATACAATGTTCCCTCCAGTCAGCCAGGCAGGAACATGGTGGTGGCATCCTTTCCGCGAGCCGACCCCCAAACTGAAAATGAGGCCCTAAATTTGTTTTGTACCTTTTGATAGTCCATTATGAGCTCATTAAAGTTAAAAAAAGACTCTGGGACGGATTGCAATTGTCTCCTTGCACAAACACCTGTATGTGCAGGGATCGAAATTAGAAGTGGTGTGATCTTTATCACACTCGGCAATTAACAGGTGCAATAAACATCAAATACTGTTAAATTTCAGCAGGTGAATCCGGCCAAAATTTAACAAGGCCAACATGCTGATTTGAGTGCAGTAAGCACCAAAATCCACACATAATTCCCCAAAAACTCAGAATGTGAGAAAGGCTTCTACAGAAAAATTATGAAAGCCACCATAGTCTAATAAATCATATGGATTAAATGGACAACTGCAAAGCAAAGTGCTCCAGCCTCCTCAAAACGCAAACAGACCCAAAACATAACACATTGCAGCCAGAGGAGTCGTAAAATGTCCTAAATAAACTATTATTCAACATTCTAAACAAGTTCTTTTGGACAAATTGGACGCCAGAATTAAAATACAAGCAGCATGAGATATACATACATCAGTACACAGTAGCTTTCCTACTTATTTGAGAAAGTAAAATATCCAAGTTTTGTATCATCTTCAGCTCAAGCAACAATAATACTCCTATGCAACAACAGTGGGGCTGAAGGGATTAAGAGTATTGGAGCATGAATATTTAAGCCCTTTTAATCACCTTTTGGCAAGGCCCCAAGCTTTTCACTCCTTAAAAGCTCGATTCGTCACTGATAACAGGAAATAAAAGTATATAGACGCCAACCTTCCAAAACCCTTTTTGCCAAATATTAAAACTTCATAGCTTAACTGATATTAAAGCACACATACCAATAAAAATAAAAGACAAATGATGTAACTATGTTGTGGCATTGCTTGAAGCGTTGAGGTAATCTTTAGCAGTGGAGGCTCTTGCCTTCAACTTATATGTGTATTCCTGTGTATTGATAGACGTTGTTTCATATAACACATACAAACTTTGTACACTGCAAAAAAATATCCCGTTGACCTGTCAGGCAATAATAAATTAATGTGAATATTTCCTTACATAACACTAAGACATATGGACCACAGAAAACGTAATTAATTAACTCCACATACTGATCAAAATGGAACATATCCTGGCCTTGTATTTATTGTATTACAGATGCATATTCAGCCCTTCATACCCCTGTCAAGATCCTGATGTACATTAGCCAATACACAGCATTCTGCGCTCTGCAGAAGTACTTTGTTCAAAGAGTGTTAAATTGCAGAATGTTTATGTGGAGAGCACTCTGTATCGTGCAGGAGTGACCAAAGTGGTGCTTTTGTCAAGTTATTAGGTAGGTCACCATGCCTAGGCATGTAATGAAGAGCTGGAAGCATGGGATAAAAAAGTGGACCAAGGCATGCTCTGGCAGTTGGGATAAGTCCTGCAGGATCAATCTTTGAGCTTCCTTAGTTGGGAAAAAGTTGTCTTTACTTCCGTCCTGATTTTCAGATATTTTGGTACGTTTTTCATTTTGCCTGTGAGGAGTAACCATAGTTTCATGGTTTGTACAATGAATGCGGTTCAATTTATGCTTTTGTTCTTATAGAATGGGCTGGATACACTAATTATTATTCCAGGGCAGGATCCTTGGCGTTTAGCATGCATGAACAAAGGCATTTTCCCTTGACGGCACTGTGCAAGATGCAGAGTACATTGAAGGCAAAGTGCCTTACTAAATGGAACCAGTGGAGCCCCTGGAGTATTTTAACAGAAGGGAAAAGAGAATTAGGCCTTGTTGAACTCTAAACTGTGTGGTGAAAGGAGTTGACATGAGAAGGGATAGTGAGATGATCATGTGCTTTCCTTGGATTCAGGAGGTGATTTAGTTTTGGATACATCCTTGCATTCAGGGTGTCTCTAATTTCAGTAGAAACGTCTGTTGGTGGAAAGTGTCAAGGGAAGCTGATACATGCAGCCATACCAGTGTGACTACTCTATATCTGTCCACCATCCATTGTCTTTTATCAAGGCAGATTCTGTGCCTCGGCAGATCCTTTTTCAGGGTCTGAAAGTAGATTTGTCCCTTCTGTGAAATTGAAGATCTGTGAGAAGGCAGCGTGTTCTCTTAGTTTTAGTATAAATGAGTAGTTGAAGATTGGTTTGTAGCTGATGGGTCTGATGAGCAAAGATTGCTTTTAATTAGCTTTCTGAAGGAGGCGGTCGTGAGTTCTGAGTGGAAGGTTCCTGAGGTTAGGGAGGTTTTTAATGATGTTTCATGGCTCAGTGATTGCAGATATGTTGAGTTAGAGGTCTGTCATGGATATTCAGGTGGTTGACTGCAATGATCAGTTCTTTGGATTTGGCTTATGAGAGCTGCTTAAAGGAAGCTGGAAACAGTTGTTTGTCTTCACCTTTCAATGTGTTAGTCATGATTTTCACAGGCTACGCATGGATCATCTTGCCTGTCAATAGTCTTTAATAGTTTTTGTACTTGGGACTGGTTCATTAGCAATAGTGTTGCAGAAAGCTTCCTACTGTGATATTTTGGTGGAAGGGCACTTTGAATCGTGGAACTCTGAAAAGTTCCGATGTAGTTCTTTTGATGGAAATTTTGTATTGGCATTACTAATGGTCCTATGGAGTCTTTTTACGTTCCTGATGCATGAATTGTACAGTTTTTGTAGCGACTTGGATGTTTGATTTTCTCCATTGGCATTGTACAACACCTTGTTCAGTGTTTAGCTTTTTGTATCCTTTTATACCCTTGTCCTTTTACCTTTTATTTAGGTAGCTCTAATTCTGTGCTTGAGGCAATTAGACATTTTGTTGGCATTTTTTTGTTAAAGCGTTTTGTGAGCAAGTTGTAAAAATGATCCACTTCTGTTATTTGTTGAGAAAGGCCTCAATGATAGATCGAGGTTCTTCCATTGTATGTAAGTAGTTGTATTTTTTCTATTCTTGTTACAGTTGTTTGGTAGGGAGGTTGACACAAAGGGATGGCCAATCACATAAATTGTGTTTCCAGTTATTGTCATTTGCCCAGTGAAAATTATGTCCAATAATGTTTTGGATTAGAGGGTGTTGGACCTTGATCGTAGTTGTGTGAGGTGTGCTTGGTCAAAATCGATGTTTAGGTCTCTCAGAATGCATAGGTGGCTGAGGTTGCACATCGGAAATCAGGGCAGGAGCCATACAGAATGCATAAACATAAAATCCTTCCTCTGACACATGGGCAGCTTAAATATAATGGAAAAACACTTCATCCATGCAAACCACCAACATTACGTAAAACTATTTCATCCTGTCTTGATGAGAGGTTTTAAGATCAAGTTTTAGGTGCATAAAAGTCATAAATGTGCCCCCTCCTCAGCCACAGAACCCATTTCCCAGGCCAGAGGGTTTTGTGGCATGGAGCAGAACATGGGGAGGAAAACATTTATTTGAATGGGAAAAAACATGTTCCTGGGAGTTCCCAACATCAGGCAGTTTCCCAAAAGGCTTGTAGATAAAGACCTAAGTCCTGATATGCTGGAAAAGATTTGCTCAGTCCATGCCCCTAAATGTTGTTTAACCCCATTGTGTGAACCATTGGCAAAGCCAGGACATTGACATTTGCCCACATATTTGATTCAAATCAAATGATGCCCTTTTTGCTGAAGTAAATATTATGGTTGTGTTTTGAGTATATGTGATGATTGTAAAATCCTGGGGCATTAATTGAAAGGCCTATACAGAGATATTGCGAACCCTCCAGTTTGAGGAAGATATATTCCTGTATGACTATTTGCACTGTGCACATGCCTCTACCAGAGTCCCTCCATAACCCACAAAGTTTGCCTCACCAATAATGACCTCAGAATGGTACAAATCAAAATGAAGAACCCTTTACAAAGTCCTAAATTCAGTATCGTAATTTTAGGAACAAGCTGCCCGATTTGTTATTCTGAATGATGCACCAATGAAATCCAACAGCTGGGAATGATCAAAGCAGTTATTTTTTATTGATCAAGATTCAGTTCTCTTATTGTTGAGTGCATTTCTCTCTCAGGATCCTGCCATGTAATTGATAAGCATTGATAAGCATTGCCTTGAACAGAACAGGAATTATCACATCATGCTCAAGACTAATCTTCCAAAAAACATGCCCTAGTAGTTAAAAATAGCTGTAAAATCAGCAAACATTTGGGATAAATTCACATCTGCTGACCCACATCCAGGGCAGGTGGAAGATGCTTGCAGGCTTCACTGATACAACCTTTGTGGAGTATAATATATCCTGGCTTGACTGCTTTTACATGTCACACCATTTCATGTACACTTCTGATGGGACGTCTTTAACTCTCTTGTACTTCTGATTGTTTCAATAGCCCACTCTGGAGGATCGGATTTCTCAATCCCTTAATTCTGACTCATCATTTCTCAATATATCTCGCTCCAGTTTTTATTTGTACCTCCAGTGATCAAAGAAGACATTAGTTTTCCAAAGTTATTCAGCCAAAAATGTACATATCTCATTCAAAGGTCAATCTCATTCTCACCACCGTTTGGGCACACATTATGAAGGTGCCTGGTATTCAAACACTTTTGTTTTCAAACACCTATTTAGGAAACAGACTATTTTCTTCTAATATTACTGATAAATTAGCAAACATGGATTCAGGAGGACATTGATTCTGTTGTCCCACTGATACATGGCAACAGGTGTCTTACTTCTCAAAAACAATGCCTTAAACTTAACCTGGTAGATGATCAGTTCTTTAAGTGTTTGCTCATGAATGGAAGTTTTTGATCTCATTTTTCAAGCCAGAGTCTAACTGAACCTCTTCATAATGCCACAGTCGTTTGAGATTCGCACTTAGGTTCTTTATATTAGTCCACATTATGTGATAATACATCATTTAATCTTGAAAAGGCCACTTGTAATTGATCAAGAGAACTACACAAAATTTAGATATTAAGCAACCATTAGGCTGTAAGGAGGACCACTTTTCACGGGATGAAGGATGGATGTAAGGAGATGCTATTCCCCACCATTATGATAAAAAACAGCATAAGCTGACCAAAACACATGGTCAAGGCAATTAGAAGTTGTAAGACAAATGGCATTTGAAACAAACATCATGTGACTGAATTAAGGGTGAAGGTTGTGGAATTCCTGTTAGAATGTCTGACTTTAAAATGGCTTAATACCCACACTTCTTACACATGTGCACAATGGATCTATGGGTATCAAAGTAATAAGGAAAGTAAACCCACATATCCAAGTTGTTGAAAAAAAGTCAAAATAAGAAGTAAGGGTAAGACAAAGACTTTTCCTAAATCCTGGAGTAGCATGTTTGTGAATGAATATGTATGTAGGAGATTATGTGACTGGAGGACTGTTCATGTCAAGCAAACGGACACCTCTCAGTAAAAAAAGGATTGGGATGCAGATGTGGAATTATTAATCACTGGTATTGATAATGGAGGACATCTCTGATCGATATTAAATAAAGTCTGCAAGTGGAACTCCTAAGCAAAATCCCCAGAGTACTACAAACAATTTTGTATGAAGACGATAACCTGAAACGTACTTTCAAGACTTCTTGGTCTTCAGAAGCAAATTACCTGACCATGTCCTGTAGTATGATGCCACAAATAGGCACGCTGCAGTTTTAATTTCCTCAGGCAGAAGAAACATAAAGCATGGAGCAGCAGAATTAAATAAAATAGTGTTCAAGTGTGCCCCCAGCAATATTAGGCCCTATTCTCAAGCAGTTTTGTGCACCCAGGTTTTACCTTGGCATTCAAAAATGTCACTTTGCAAAAGTAAATCAACGACTGTTGAAAGGAAGCCCTGTGGGATATAGCCTGGTTTTCTTATATCCCGATTCACAAGAGAGGTGACATATCAGTTAATTACAGACTTAGATCTATGTTTGTATTTTATGCACTATTTCTCATTTGAGGGATTTTACCAAACTGACAGGCACCTACTTGGGGAAACTATAGATTTCATACTATATATGTCTGTTAGCCATACTATAAATGCGGGTGGTAAAAAGAGCCACTGATTCCCTGTTATTTGTAAATTTACTCTGTGAGGCAGGTTTGCTAACACTATGGGCCTCATTACAAGTCTGGTGGTCACAAGACCCGCCAGACCCGCAGATGGTGGTTGGACCGCCACCAATGCAGCGGTCCTAATTGCACATTACAACCCTGGCAGTCGGGCAGCCAGAGAACCGCTAGCTCCTCCAGGATCAGAGATCCTGGCGGTCTGTAGGGTGGTGGTTCTCATCCACCAGTGCAGTGCTGCAAGCAGCACTGCCTTGGGGATTACAACCTCGTTCTCCACCAGCATTTTCATGGTGGTAGCACCACCATGAAAATGCTGGAGAATGGGTGCAGGGGGGCCTCTGTACTGCCCATGCACTTGGCATGGGAAGTGCAAGGGCCCCCCCTGGCCAGCACCCTTGCAATGTTTACTGTCTGCTTTGCAGGCAGTGAACATTGCGAGGGTGCTGGTGCACCCTCAGGCTACAGCATTGCCGTTGGCTCGATTACGTGCCGGAGGCAATGCTGTAGCCTCTTTCCCGCTAGGCCAGCGGGAGGAAATTCCCTCTGACCTAGCGGGAAACTCTTAATAACTCAGGTGGGGAGGTCGCTTCATAGGTGGTGGCCACCCTGTCAGGAGTTTGGCAGACGGAGTTTTCCATCCACCAAACTCAAAATCGGGCCCTATGTTTAGGGTTTGAGTAAAAAAAAGTGATGTAAACCTGTGGCAAAGTTTTCCAACACAAATCCTGATTTGTATTAGAGAGTAGCCCTAACGTAACGCAAAATAGCACTACATGCTACTTTATGCAGCTTTGCGTCAAGGGGGTATTTAGTAGTACATGGGTTGTCCCATGCAGCCACCCATGTATTCTGATGCAAAGCTCTACCTACTGAAAAGGTAGACAGAACTTTGTACCAAAAATTCCCACCTTATTGAGGCAGATGCAAAGTTTAAGTTTTTTTCTTTCCTCAAAACATTTTCAGCTCTGCATGTGTGCTGCACTGTACAGCATATATGCAAAGTGGGAAAAGTGTTAAACTATGTCAAAGCATAGCATTGTATACTGGAAGAAGAGCCTTCCAGTAGCAACCCCATGCTTAACATCATGCACACACCCTGCCACCATAGTGCAAGGATGTATACATTAGTGCAAGGCAGCCTATAGTGTGCCAGCGCAGCAGGAAAGAGAAATAGTGCCATATGTTAGTACTTTTGGGGCTCTTCTGTTCTCTCCCTTTCATGCAACGGAGCACAGCAGAGTTTGTTGCTGTGCTGCATTGTAAGACTGCCCCTGAATCTTTTTCTGGTCATGTCCAATCTCTGAGCCCTATACCAAAAGTTATTTTGGCCATTATCTTGGCTAAGAGCCAGTGTTTAAAATCTATCAGTCCTCTATAGATTGTAACTGACTTTCATGCTAGCTAGGAAATCTCGTTTTTCATAGGTTTCCAGTTCTTCCTTCTGCTTTAACAATGGCAGATCTGTCATGCCATCCATAAAGGAAAAGTTATTCTCTATAATCAATTACATAGAATACCAAATGTGTTTTTCTGCTTTTGGAGGTCCTCTCTCTGTGCTCTATTTGAGTGCTGCCAGGCAGTGATTACCCTCATCCATTACCCTAATAGAACTTTCTACATACTGTGCTTTTCCCTGGGTTAAAGCTCCTTTTTAAAAATGAGATGGAAAGTGAACACTTCTATTTTGTTGTCTTCTTAAATAAAATGAAACATGCTTCCGCTGATTTAGGTCTTTTGTAGTTCAACGATAAGAATTTTCATAGAATAAGAACCAAAGACATTCACTTTCTACGTTAAACACTCTTTATAAATTCTAGAAATGTGTTTGCTTTTTTCGCAGCCCTACATTCTTGCGGAGGAGCTGCGCAGAGAGCTGCCTCAAGAGCAGGCGCAGTACTGCATCAAGAGGATGCCGCCCTACACTGGCCGCGGAACCGCGCCCGGCGCTCTGGATTATGCTGCTTTCTCCACAGCCTTATACGGCGAAAGTGACCTGTAGATGATGACCCAGCATACACAAGACACCGATTTGAATCCAGAATTTGCTTTTTAAAAGCTTTGATGAGGTTATTGATACACCTAATACAATGTTAAGAGTTGAATTTATCCAAAAAGATATTCAGCATTTAGAAGCTGCTCTGCATGCATGGTTTACAGTGCTGTGTGTCCTATGCGGAGGCAGGGATTTGTGGTGGGAAATATGCCAGATGTTCGACATTTTGAAAAGTGAACATCTGGCATTAGCAGTTCCGAAAGCCCCTCTATGACATAAATTCAAATCTTTTCAGGAGTTTTGGGGCATAATCATAGGAAACATTGATTCAGCCAGGTATTACGGCAAAACACACCCAGAAACAATGACCTGATGGGACACTGTATTTTATTCCAGAAATTAATGGGTGGGGCACAGTTTAGCCCTCATACCCCCCATTAATTATTAGGAATGTTTGTAATGATTTAGAGGGAGAAAGCACCTTGCAATCTGATTACCAAACACCTTTTACATTTCTACACCATAACTAAAAGGCTAGATATGAGGGGAATAGTCTTGCCACTGTGAATGTGTTTCTTCAACCAAACGATTCCCAAAGAAAAATCTCATTACCACAGGCCTCTGCTTAATCATCAGCCAATAAGCCAGCTGTAAAGCAAGAACAGGGCACAGTTGAGGTTGCAGAAGTTCTCCATTTTGAACTTGGAAAGTTGCTATGACCAATGAGGCAAGGAGAGGTGGCAGAAAAATGTGGCCTAGGGCAAAAACAAGTGCCTTTGTTGACCATGAAAGATGAGTGAAGAAATGTGTATGGTGATGAGCAGTCACCACACACAGTGGCTCGGTGCCCAACAAAAAGCATTTTCTTTCTTACATACATACGTGTGTTTAGCCCCTGTTGTTTCTTATAGTATAATGTATAAACATCTGTGGCTTTAAAGTCAACACAGCATCGATCATAACAGCATAAAGAATTATTCAAAACACTCTCTTACAGCTTCACATCCTGCAACTGGAAAACACTGCCTGACACACAACTAAACTTGTTACCAAGCGAGACATCTTAGACATTTAAGCATTTTAATTTACTGCAAACCAATATTGGCATTTTAACAGACACTACATTGGCCTGTCCTGTTTGGTAAATTACATTCACACTCTCTGTGCCTTTGTAAACTATTGAGAACTGACTCTTGTATACTGAATTAAATATGTATTGTTCCAAATTCAAATAAAAGTAAATGTGACACAAGGGGCTGATCGCTGTGTTTGTGCATGTTAAATATGATGACACGTGAGAGGAGGAACGGTAAGATTAGAAAAGGAATTAAGAAAATTCAAAAGGGTTCATTTAGAGCTGAGTGAAGTTTGGAAAGTGGACAGTAGCTCGTATAACACATATTTTGCCAGATTCCCCAATTTTTTTGTTTTGTGCGAAGATTGCACATACAATGCAGTGAAATAGAATCACAACACAGAAAAAACGGTTTTCGGTACTGTCAGATAGTTTGATGTCAATGAGGTGCAAACAAATACTTAAAACTTATTCCTAATTTTTGTGTGCAAAACACAATTCTTACTGTAATACCCAACTGATAATGTTAGAACTGCCAACAGTATTACCGCCTGAGAACATCCTGATTTTCGACATGAGTCTAAGGTTGATTTTACAGTCTCATCATGGTCCTCCAACACATCTTATTAATACCCCAATCTCTAAATTGTATTTTTTCATCTATGATTTCATAAGCATGGTCACACTCACCAGCACCTCTTAGATTGTACTATTTCTAACACAGATATACTAAGGTAGCTATTTCATTCATCTTATTAAAATTGTAGAGGTTTGCTAATGTCAAAGCCAGTTTCGTTTCATAGTAGATTAAATGAACAACAAATCCATTTTGGACTTTAAGATGTAATTAAAAAAAAACATTTTGCCTTGTACTTTGAGTTTTAATAGCAGCAAAATAATCAGGTAGAAGAAGGATAGGCGTTTGTCTACTGTTAAATAACCTCCTGTTTTACAGACTCAAACGTGTTCCATTAAGAATTTGTCCACTATGCCTGGTTGGTGTTCATCATCAATGACCATCTAGCATGTGTAGCTATAAAGGGGGTGCTTCCCTAACTACATCTTTGCACATATGTCGTATTTTGTTTATAAAATAATATTCAGGATTCGTCATAATAAACAGCACACACAGCTATTGTCTTAAATCCATGGAAGTACAGATAGGGAGTGTGATGCACCTCCAAATCCTTCTGTCATCAACACTATTGCTGTAGTCAATTTTTGCAGTGATACGTTGACATCAGCCTGGCTGGCACTTAGAGGGAACCTCATATTGTGTACCACTCTTAATGTTCTTTGGTGATGTTTGTTTATATTGTTTAAGTGGGAAGATGTGTGGCATCGGGCCACGCTGCAGTTTAGAAGGAATCTCAAACTGTGATGTCATGGAATTGTGGTGGAGATTTTTTTTAATGTAGACTACTGGACTTGAGAACGAGTTAGAGATGGTGGAGGTGTTTGCTGCTTATATTTTTTGTTTGAACCTTGTATTTAATAAACTTTCTTACCTGGGGCCTGGTGTGGCATTTGTCTTCCCAACACTGGAGACGTGGAGGCCTGAAGGACCTAGGAGCAGGAGATCAGTTGATATCCTAGATCTCCCACGTGCAACTGTAGAGTTTGGCAGTCAGATCAACAATTGTGGTGCATTTTGTAGGTGCACATAAGTCAACTGCTCTGACGTGGGAAGAGGCCTGCACAGTAGGCTCCGAAACTGTTTGTGTTCCAAATTGTTTTGCATTCCACTGTGGCCCAGGTCTCACATAGGAGTGCCCAGAGAGCTTATTGCATCATTTACACATAACTGTTGGTTTCATCACCTGCAGCCACCTCAGGAACTTGAGGCTGTGAATACATGCACATGCGCTCTGCAGTGCATTCAACTGTCGGGGTTGCCATTTTGGAGTTCGAATTGGAATGAACTTAATTCCAGCTACCACACAGGGGATACGGTTTTCAACTCACCACAAAGGAGGCACTGTTGACAAACCTATCTTCCCTTTATTTAATTTACAGCTGACATCCTCCCGTTGTTCTGCGAAGAACGTATTCACCTTGATTGGTGGATTTATGCACAGTGATCTAGTATTGCTTTTAGAATGCAGATATTCATCCTTTTATGAGTTGATTTTGTACTGAAAAGGATGTCACCCACAGCAACAGTGACTACTATCCAACTATATCGAGACCTACGCAATGTATCTTGTGCACTGCACCTTCTGCCCCTTTTGTCTGTATGTATACGACCTATACTACTTCTTTTGTTTTAATAGCTGTTTTCTTGACTGAATTTGAGGATAGTTTACTCAGTGTGTCTAGCATATTCATTCCACCTTTCTTTCTACCAACCCAAGATAACCAACAATGGAATAGAGTCTATGATATGAAATGTTGTTAACTTATGTTAAGGTACTTGAAGGGGAATATTGTACCCACTATAGAAAGTTATTGCCATTAAAGAACTGTATAAATGGGGAGAGAATACAACACTCTAAGTTGTTGCCTCAGTACCCAATGTTGCCAACTTGAATTAAAATACCTTTGTGTATGCAGTGAAGCAAATAGAAGCCAAGTATGATTGCAAAATAAGTACAGTGATGGCATGCTACACTATTCAAGGAGGCAAAGAGCAAGACATAGAATTGAGGACTAGATTGCTACTCGCAGGAATTTGGATTTGAGACAATTAATTATGATCTTGTCGTTGGAGACCAGATATTAATAAGAACAAATAGCAAAGAAATTCAGGAATGTTTATGAGCTACTTCTAGTCCTCGCAGCACCGGAATTGCAATGAATGTCATAAACAGAAGAAACAGACATGAGAGGAAAGGTGAATGGAATTTTGAGAGGTAGGGTCCCGTTATTGCATATTACAAGTCTGGCTGTCATAGTAATGTGAGGAATTCAGAAAATTGGCCAACTTCCATTATATGCTGTAAGAGATGGAAAAAGAGAGGGCATTTTGGATGAGTCTGCAAAGGGTAATGATTAGTTTAGTCCCCAGTGAACCATATTATGAGATCAATTTAGACCCCATTAGATGTTAGGTGTGGGAGTGGAAAGGATTTACCAAAATGCTAAATTTTTGTTCAGTGGCATTCAAGTACAAGTAATGGTGGATTTATGCGCCTGGTACATCGTCCTGGGAGGAGCCTGGTTCAAGAATATTAGAAAGGGAGGATATTTTGCCTACAGGCATACGACCTCTATGATACACCACTACTAGCCATTGTATAAATTATAATGTTTTTTTATGTGAAATGAATTTTAAAGGTTGCAGGAGTAAGGAGAAGGTGTAACTATTGACTAAGGTGATGCCATTTTAGCTGGCCACACCAGGAAGAAATGGTGTTTCCCCTAGTTTATGTCATTGATGCTGATCAAGATTGAACAAGATACAGTGAGGAAAAAGTGCAACAAAATATGAAAGGAGTATCAGACAGATATGTCTTGGGACTTAAAAGAGATTTTGTGAAAGTCTTTGCTGACAAGTTAGGACAGAATAAGGGATTTTATCACTGTATCAAACTCAGAAGGTCCTGAAAGTTCATTTATCTTACAGATTTAGAATGAAGGAAATCTTAAGAGATCTTTGTGAGAAGCGGGATGTGGAACCTATTGTACTTTCACTTATGATTGTGGCCCAGCTGAGTTTGTGTGCCCCTGAAGAATGTCTCTCAGTAGATGTAGTCCCTCCATTTTGAAATGTCCGTACACCACATATTCGTTTAAACTCCTTAAATTGATCACTGGTCTCCAACCTTTGTCCTTCTTTTCCACTATGAATACTGTGTTCACAAACACTTTGGGCCTGATTACAACTTTGGAGGAGGTGTTAATCCGTCCCAAATGTGACGGATATACCACCAGCCGTATTACGAGTTCCATAGGATATAATGGACTCGTAATACGGCTGGTGGTATATCCGTCACTTTTCCGTCACTTTTGGGACGGATTAACACCTCCTCCAAAGTTGTAATCAGGCCCTTTGTCTTCTTCTCCTACCTCCAAAATAGCCCCTTTTTCCAACATACAGTAAATCTCTTTGCTCACAACCTCTTTTATTTGCTTCTGAAAACAAATCTCCATGTGTTCTGTAATCTGATGTGGAGCTTCCTGTAACCTCTTACTGTCTTCAAACTCCAACTGACCAGTGATCAATTTAAGGAGTTTAAACAAATATGTGGTGTACAGGCATTTCAAAATGGAGGGAATACATCTACTGAGACATATTCTTCCGAGGCAAGATTAGTTCGCAAAAATAGATCTGACAGATGCTTATTTTACGATTCTTATGGCAAAAAAGCGTCAGCTGTATTTACAGTTCAGTTGGGAAGGATGGTTATTCCAGTTTACATGTCCACTCTTTGGCCTGTCCTTAGCTCCTTGGTGTTTTTTGAAGGTACTAAGACCCTTAGCAGGTTATCTGAGGAAAAGAGGAGTAAGGTTGATTATTTATCTAGACAATATTTTGGTCATGAATCAGGACAAATCCTTGGTGTTGAGTCATGTGAAAATGACAATAGAAATTCTTCAGGATCTGGATTTTGTGTTCAATCGGGAGAAGTCAGTTCTTTTGCCATCTCAGAAGATGGAATGTTTAGGTTTTGTGATGGACACAGTGAAAGCGCAATTGCAGCTGGTGGCAAAGAAACATTTGCCTTAAAAGAGAAAGATAAAATGTGTACTGAAGAAACAGAGGATCACTTTGAGGCGGGATCCAGACTCCGTTACATGCAACAATAGGCCCAAACCTTCCAGGCTTCCCTGTATCTTTTGTTTGTTCCCAGAGCCCATGACTCATTGAGAAGTTCTGAAGCCTTAACCGAAACTAGAAGGTTGAGTATCCCTTCCTCCACAAAAGGGTGTTCTTCTCCATCCATACCTTTCAACATTCCTTTGCAATGTTCTATTAGAAATGGTACATATACAGTCATTTCCAAAACTATCAGAATCAAAATTTGTGTATTCCAGAAAGGTGTTAGTAGAATTAATTCATAACTCTGTCTCCTCACGTGCACTAAAACCCTCTGAATCATAGCATACAGAGGGAATACTTAACCTTTTATCTGTGCCAAATTCTGAGTAAAAGCATCTACTGCTAACGCCCCTGGATCCAGACGCCAACTGAAATAATTCCTCTTTTGGATAGTTAATCGAGATACAAATAGGTCTGCCTCTATCGGACCCATAGAGAATTCTGTTTCTTTGAAAATCTTTCTGTTCAACATCCATCGCTGTAATACCTTATGTTGCATGAATTCCAATCTGCTATTGTATTTTCTTTCCCTGGCAAATGTTGTGCTGTCAAAGTTATCTACTGTTCGTGACAAAATTCCCACAATTCTTTGGCTATCTCTGTTAACCTCTTGGATCTGCTTCCACCTAACTTGCTTATATAAGATAATGCCGTAACATAGTCCATCCTCGGCAGTAATGAACAACCCTGTAACTTATATCTGAAACTGCGCAAGGTCAAAAATCCTGCTTTTATCTCCAAGAAATGTATGTGCTCTTGTTTCTCAGACAGAATTAAACTTCCTCCTGTCTCCTCTCTTTTGCACATCGCACCCCATTCAAAGGTGCGTGCATCCGAATGTAATGTATAATCTGGGATTGTTCCAGACACTGCCCTTCCATTCCAGGCTTCTGAATTTTCCAACCACCAGGATAACTCCTCTCTCGCCTCTTCTGATATGTTCACCTTGTCTACATACCATAAACCCTTTGACAAACCAGCACCCTTCAACCTCTAAAAATCCCTGTAATGTAAAGGACCTTGGAATAATGCCTAAATTGAAGAAGTCAAAAATCCCCTTCTCCTGAAATTCTGTACCTGAGATGTTACTCTATTCTGTCATTTATTTTTTAATGCACTCCTTTGTAAATTATATTCCTATATTAATAATGTGAAAATATCTATAAATAATGTACACTCAGAATAAATCTAGTCTATTCCTTTCTTCCAGAAATTAAAAATGCTATATATAAATTATTAAGATAATAATGAACTTTCTTTTCCTAAATATTTTTTATATATGCCCTGTTTTCTCAAATAACGCTTCTAACTAAACTCTTGCCCAAAAACACGATCAGATTTGCCAACACCTTTCCTAGAAATAAACCGTCGCTTAGAAACCGATCAGCATCCCAGCAATCTCTTAGAGCCACAAATCATGACTCGTTATGCGTTTCAAATAAGAGCTCTATTTCTGAAAGAAATTGACTTTTCTACTTTCCATCCAAGGCCTCAAAACCAAGGTTTTCGATACTCACGTTATGACAGTGTGCGGGAGGAGGACGCTGGAGCACGAGGAAGCGCTTGCTTTAAAATCTAAGGTTTAAAATCAAATTTCCTAAAGGTATTAGCATTAGACCTGTCAGCTGCCTTCATGATCTCCTTTGAACTTCCTCCAAACATAAAAGTCTTACTTACCATGGCACCTCTTACTGAATGTGCCGTAAACTTTGTCAAATTAATTCCTACTTCTTTCATTGCACACTTAACCCACCTTGCAATTGTTGCATTTGTGACTGCTTTAAATGGTTTTACATATGAAATTAATAACTGATCCATGCCTGTCTCTTTTGCATCATTCTGCATTTATACTTTTTAATACATATTACTACACACAGATTTGGAAAAGAATCCAAACTTGGATAAACAATTGAGCTAATCCTGGTCTTTGTTCTTTTCCATATTGTAATTGTTTAAATTAAACAAATAAAAAATGTCCTTGAACAGTGTAACACTAAACATAATTTGATCAACATATCAGATAATCATTAATGTTTTTTTCCTAATTAAAATACAGGGAAATTGATTTAACCTATCTTACTAAAGCAATGGTTTTAACCTGAACATTGGGCTAAACACAAATCCTGTTATAAAATATTAAACATTTTATATCAATACATCTCTTTCAACATTAAATTAAAATACTACATTAACATAAATGGCACATAAGGTATATTATCTGCACAGAAGCAGCAAACAAAAGAGGAACAGTGCTGTGGACACTGAGTTATATGTATTGTTATGGTTTTATTGTTATGGCGTCGTTAGGCCACCTATCACTAGTGATGGTATCGGACAAAAGAATAGTCATATCCAAACTATTGAACCTGTGAAATTTATGGCCAAGTTTATTGAAGATTATGTGATGAAACTAGAACTCATCTGATCACTCCTTACGAAAAATCCAAAGTTTCGGGAAAAGAGGAAAGGATGGTTTTGGAAATGTTCAAGGTTGATGTGGTGAATGCCCCTTACTCTACGTAGTTTGCTGTTCGTAAGAGGTGTATTGTGTCTGTTGATGCAAGTGGCTGTGGAGGGGGAAGATTTGCATCAGTGTGACAAACGGAAAACATGTATGGTGGAATATTGCTCCAGGACACCCAGAAAACCTGAAAGGAATTATTAGATGATAGAAAGGGAGCTAAAGTACTCCCCTTGGTCAGCTGATCATTTACGCTTGCTTTTGGTGAGGGAGGGACTACGATTACTTTTAGATCTGATGATAAGATACCTGTTAACATGCTTTCTCAAGGAGATAGAATATTCATGACTGCCAGTTTGGCCCCGGTTTGCAGCTAGGTGACAACATTTTTAGTTTAGCATTGAGGAAGTATCTGGGAAAAATAACCAGTATGTAGACTGATAGTCTCATGTACGTTTACTGTGTGAGATTGTGGTGAATGAGGAGTACGAGAGTGAAATTGTGTTCAATATATTTGTATTGGTTACAGGCAACAAGTCTATGACATACAAGTTATGTACGGAAAAAGATGAGGTTAGAACATCTGAGGGTGATCAGGATTTGTGTGAGGCAAAGTAGTACCTGCTGACTGGATGGTCAGATGAGAGGATGCTGTATCGTGAAATTTGTTTTGAAGATGTAGGGTGAGTTGATCTGGTAAGAGGGTGTGCTCCTCAAGAGGGGATAAGGCTGTTCCACCTCACATGTTGAGATGCATTATTGGTTTCCAGTGTCATGAAGGACAAATGGGTATGGCTGCAACTAAGGGCCAGATGTAGGTACAAAAAAATTAGCGACTCGCAATTTGCTAGTATGTGCGACTCGCAAATTGCGTGTCGCTAATAGGAATGCAGGTACAATGTCCGTGTACAATTTGCGACTCGCACCCAGAGTCGCAACGCAGATAGCGAGTCCGCTGTCTGCGAGGTCGCTTTTTGCGACCGCGCAAAAAACGAACTCGCAATTTGCGAGTGGGTGTCGCAAATTGCGAGTACCATGTAAATTGATTGCAGGTGCTGCAGAACACTCCAGAAACCACTCCAGAACACTCTGGAAACACTTCCTGGCACATGATGATGACATCACAGCCAGGAAGTTTACTAATACACCTGGGAGGAGGGAGGACCACACCCATTTTAAACTGCTGCACAGCCAACAGGAGGAACAGCAGCTACAATGGCTGAAACACCAAGAAAAAGAAAACTCAAATTTTCTGAGACGGAGCTGGAGGTGCTGACAGAAGAATGCTGTCAGCACTATGATGAACTCTTCGGAAAGGCAGCCCTCAATGTGCCAGAAGCAACCAAAAAACAACTCTGGCTGGAGATCCAAGAAAAAGTGAACTCCCTGGGGGTGAGCCACAGGAGAGTGGAAGAGATAAAAAAACAGTGGTATGACCTCCGCTCCCAGACCAAGGAGAGGGTGGCAGAAAGGCTCCGGGAGATGAGAGGCACAGGAAGGGGACCATCATCCGTACCACCACCCACACCCCTGGAAGAAAGGGTGGAGGAGACCCTGGAGCAGGAGGCAGTGACCAGAATAGGAGATCTGGACACCTCTGAGCCCACTACATCAACCGGTGAGTACCATGTGATATGCCTGTACCCCCATCAATGCCATACCCCCACCCACCATGTACACAGGGGCATGCACAACCAAGATAGCTCCATTACAGGGTAGCAAACACCAGAATGATGCATTATGGGAAATGTAGTCAAGTAGGCAGTTCATAGGCAAATCTTTATTAGGAAGTGTGCAACAGATAGTAGACACTGACAGTCTGTTCCCCATGTCCCACAGGTCTCCCACAAGACACCACAACAAGCCACAGCAGCCAGCCCCATGAGGACAGCACAGGAGCTGCCACCACCCCCACCTGCACGACCAACACCATCCCTGTGATGTCAACACCTGCTGCAACAGTGTTCCAGGAGGCTGCGCCAGCAACAGGCAGGAGTGCCACAGTAGAGCACACAGGGCATCCACCGCTGCGCAGGCGACGCATGTTCAGGAGAGCAGGGCTGCAGGCTGAGTCCGGCCATCCATCTACCACCAACAGCGAGGCACAGCTGCTCCGTGGTCAGCGCCTGCAGAACAATATGTTAGGGCGTATTAGTGGGGTGCTGCACCGCTTTGTGAGAAGCAATGAGGCCAGCATGCAGCAGCTCCATTCCCAATTGGACGTTGTAAAGAAATGGCTCCCTGTTGCAGTTACCCCCCACTTTTTGCCTGATACTGATGCTGACTTGACTGAGAAGTGTGCTGGGACCCTGCTAACCAGGCCCCAGCACCAGTGTTCTTTCACCTAAAATGTACCATTGTTTCCACAATTGGCACAACCCTGGCACCTAGGTAAGTCCCTTGTAACTGGTACCTCTGGTACCAAGGGCCCTGATGCCAGGGAAGGTCTCTAAGGGCTGCAGCATGTCTTATGCCACCCTAGGGACCCCTCACTCAGCACAGACACACTGCTTGCCAGCTTGTGTGTGCTGATGGGGAGAAAATGACTAAGTCGACATGGCACTCCCCTCAGGGTGCCATGCCAACCTCCCACTGCCTGTGGCATAGGTAAGTCACCCCTCTAGTAGGCCTTACAGCCCTAAGGCGGGGTGCACTATACCACAGGTGAGGGCATATGTGCATGAGCACTATGCCCCTACAGTGTCTAAGCAAAACCTTAGACATTGTAAGTGCAGGGTAGCCATAAGAGTATATGGGCTGGGAGTCTGTCAAAAACGAACTCCACAGCTCCATAATGGCTACACTGAATACTGGGAAGTTTAGTATCAAACTTCTCAGAATAATAAACCCACACTGATGCCAGTGTTGGATTTATTAAAAAATGCACACAGAGGGCATCTTAGAGATACCCCCTGTATTTTACCCAATTGTTCAGTGCAGGACTGACTGGTCTGTTCCAGCCTGCTGCTGAGAGACGAGTGTCTGACCTCATGCGGTGAGAGCCTTTGTGCTCTCTGAGGACAGAAACAAAGCCTGCTCTGGGTGGAGGTGCTTCACACCTCCCCCCTGCAGGAACTGTAACACCTAGCAGTGAGCTTCAAAGGCTCAAGCTTCGTGTTACAATGCCCCAGGGCACTCCAGCTAGTGGAGATGCCCGCCTCCTGGACCCAGCCCCCACTTTTGGCGGCAAGTCCAGGAGAGATAATGAGAAAAACAAGGAGGAGTCACTGGCCAGTCAGGACAGCCCCTAAGGTGTCCTGAGCTGAGGTGACTCTGACTTTTAGAAATCCTCCATCTTGCAGATGGAGGATTCCCCCAATAGGATTAGGGATGTGACCCCCTCCCCTTGGGAGGAGGCACAAAGAGGGTGTACCCACCCTCAGGGCTAGTAGCCATTGGCTACTAACCCCCCAGACCTAAACACGCCCTTAAATTTAGTATTTAAGGGCTCTCCCTGAACCTAGAAACTAGATTCCTGCAACAACGAGAAGAAGGACTGCCCAGCTGAAAACCCCTGCAGAGGAAGACCAGAAGACAACAACTGCCTTGGCTCCAGAAACTCACCGGCCTGTCTCCTGCCTTCCAAAGAACTCTGCTCCAGCGACGCCTTCCAAAGGGACCAGCGACCTCTGAATCCTCTGAGGACTGCCCTGCTTCAACGACGACAAGAAACTCCCGAGGACAGCGGACCTGCTCCAAAAAGACTGCAACCTTGTTCCAAGAAGCAGCTTTAAAGAACCCTGCAACTCCCCGCAAGAAGCGTGAGACTTGCAACACTGCACCCGGCGACCCCGACTCGGCTGGTGGAGAACCAACATCTCAGGGAGGACCCCCGGACTACTCTACGACTGTGAGTACCAAAACCTGTCCCCCCTGAGCCCCCACAGCGCCGCCTGCAGAGGGAATCCCGAGGCTTCCCCTGACCGCGACTCTCTGAAACCTAAGTCCCGACGCCTGGAAAAGACCCTGCACCCGCAGCCCCCAGGACCTGAAGGACCGGACTTTCACTGCAGAAGTGACCCCCAGGAGTCCCTCTCCCTTGCCCAAGCGGAGGTTTCCCCGAGGAAGCCCCCCCTTGCCTGCCTGCAGCACTGAAGAGATCCCTTGATCTCTCATTGACTAACATTGCGAACCCGACGCTTGTTCTAACACTGCACCCGGCCGCGCCGCTGAGGGTGAAATTTCTGTGTGGGCTTGTGTCCCCCCCGGTGCCCTACAAAACCCCCCTGGTCTGCCCTCCGAAGACGCGGGTACTTACCTGCAAGCAGACCGGAACCGGGGCACCCCCTTCTCTCCATTCTAGCCTATGCGTTTTGGGCACCACTTTGAACTCTGCACCTGATCGGCCCTGGGCTGCTGGTGTGGTGACTTTGGGGTTGCTCTGAACCCCCAACGGTGGGCTACCTTGGACCAAGAACTGAACCCTGTAAGTGTCTTACTTACCTGGTAAAACTAACAAAAACTTACCTCCCCCAGGAACTGTGAAAATTGCACTGTGTCCACTTTTAAGGTAGCTATTTGTCAATAACTTGAAAAGTATACATGCAATTGAAATGATTCAAAGTTCCTAATGTACTTACCTGCAATACCTTTCAAACAAGATATTACATGTTAAATTTGAACCTGTGGTTCTTAAAATAAACTAAGAAAAGATATTTTTCTATAACAAAACCTATTGGCTGGATTTGTCTCTGAGTGTGTGTACCTCATTTATTGTCTATGTGTATGTACAACAAATGCTTAACACTACTCCTTGGATAAGCCTACTGCTCGACCACACTACCACAAAATAGAGCATTAGTATTATCTCTTTTTACCACTATTTTACCTCTAAGGGGAACCCTTGGACTCTGTGCATGCTATTCCTTACTTTGAAATAGCACATACAGAGCCAACTTCCTACATTGGTGGATCAGCGGTGGGGTACAAGACTTTGCATTTGCTGGACTACTCAGCCAATACCTGATCACACGACAAATTCCAAAATTGTCATTAGAAATTGATTTTTGCAATTTGAAAAGTTTTTCTAAATTCTTAAAAGACCTGCTAGGGCCTTGTGTTAGATCCTGTTTAGCATTTCTTTTAGAGTTTAAAAGTTTGTTAAAAGTTTGAATTAGATTCTAGAACTAGTTTTAGATTCTTAAAAAGTATTCCAACTTTTAGAAGCAAAATGTCTAGCACAGATGTGACTGTGGTGGAACTCGACACCACAACTTACCTCCATCTTAAGATGAGGGAGCTAAGGTCACTCTGTAAAATAAAGAAAATAACAATGGGCCCCAGACCTTCCAAACTACAGCTCCAGGAGCTGTTGGCAGAGTTTGCAAAGGCCAACCCCTCTGAGGATGGCAACACAGAGGATGAAGATAGTGACTTGGAGGAAAATTCCCCCCCTCCAGTCCTACTTAGGGAGAGCAGGGCTTCTCAAGCCCTGACTCCAAAAATAGTAGTCAGAAATGCTGGCTCCCTCACAGGAGGGTCCAGCCTCTCTGAAATCACTGAAGGCAACTCCAGTGAAGAGGACATCCAGTTAGCCAGGATGGCCAAAAGATTGGCTTTGGAAAAAAAGATCCTAGCCATAGAAAGGGAAAGACAAGAGATGGGCCTAGGACCCATCAATGGTGGCAGCAACATAAATAGGGTCAGAGAGACTACTGACATCCTAAAAATCCCCAAAGGGATTGTAACAAAATATGAAGATGGTGATGACATCACCAAATGGTTCACAGCTTTTGAGAGGGCTTGTGTAACCAGAAAAGTGAACAAATCTCACTGGGGTGCTCTCCTTTGGGAAATGTTCACAGGAAAGTGTAGGGATAGACTCCTCACACTCTCTGGAAAAGATGGAGAATCTTATGACCTCATGAAGGGTACCCTGATTGAGGGCTTTGGATTCTCCACTGAGGAGTATAGAATTAGATTCAGGGGGGCTCAAAAATCCTCGAGCCAGACCTGGGTTGATTATGTTGACTACTCAGTGAAAACACTGGATGGTTGGGTAACTGGAAATGAAGTGTATGACTATGTTGGGCTTTATAATTTGTTTATGAAAGAACACATTTTAAGTAACTGCTTCAATGAAAAGTTGCATCAGTATCTGGTAGACCTAGGTCCAATTTCTCCCCAAGAATTGGGAAAGAAGGCAGACCATTGGGTCAAGACTAGGGTAACCAAAACTTCCACTGGGGGTGACCAAAAGAAAGGGGTTACAAAGCCTCCCCAGGAGAAAGTGGGTGACACTAGAAACAAAGAAAAAGAGTCCCCTGTAGGCCCCCAAAAACCAGACCAGGTGGGTGGGCCCAGAGACACAACCCAAAACAAAGGTGGGTACCAGGGTAAGAGCTGGGATGCCACTAAGGCATGGTGCCATAACTGTAAACAGACAGGGCACCACACCAAGGACACTTCTTGTCCCAAAAACAAACCCCCTAGCAAAATCCCAGGGGTAACCAGTGTAGCCATTGGGGATGACTCCTCAGATGAGGAGGTCTTCATAGCTTTCAACTGGAAAATGGGCCCAACAGGTGAGTTGGAGATTCCAGAGGGAAGTAGACACTTCCACCACCTACTGGTGAATGGAATCCCAGCCACTGCCCTGAGAGACACTTGTGCCAGTCACACTATTGTGCATGACAGGCTGGTGCTCTCAAACCAGTACATCCCAGGTGAGATGGCCAGAGTAAGAGTTAGCCCAGACAGGGTCACTAATAGGCCTGTGGCTTTTGTGCCCATAGAAGTGGGTGGAACTTTTAGCTGGAGAAGGGTGGTAGTCAGTACAGACCTCCCCCTTGATTGTCTCCTTGGAAATGACTACCCAGAGGTTAGTCAGAGCCCAAGAGAGGAACTGGTCCAGTGCCAGTCCGCTCCCAAGGATTCTGGAGTGCCTGCCTCTGCAGTAAATGCAAGTAGGCCCCAGAAGAAAAAGAAAAGGAAACAGAGTAGGAAAGGTGGACAACCTTTAGCCAAGGTTCCAGCAAGCCAAGGAGATTCTGCTCCAGTAGAGGAGAACTCCAAAAGTGGCTCTGATAAAGTCCAACCTGACCCACAAGAAGTCCTGGCTAGTCAGGCAACTGTTAAGCCTGAGTGGGTGGCTCCTCAGCTAACAGAAGAAAGAGTGGAAGAAGGGTGCTTACTACAAGATGTGGTAACCCCCCACTCTAATACAGCAGACAGGCACCCTGAACCCAAAGAAGCCTGTAACTTAGCCCCTTCCCTTGTAGGTGAAGAGCTAAAGGTGTGGTTCTGGGCACTGACAGCTGTCAGTGGCCTCTGCTGGGTGTTAGCCTTTATGGCTGCACTATCCTTGGCATGGTGGTCTGACCCCATGCCAAATAACAAGTTAGGCCCCCTGACCCTGTTGGTCATGGTGGGGTTACTCCAGCTCTGGGTAACCTCTTTGGGTAAGCTAGGGGTGACCCTGGCTAAGATAAGATTAGCAGAGGTGGATACCTCTAACCCCAAAATAGAGAGAATGGGTGAAGACATAAAAAGCACAGACAAGAGGCAGTTCAGACTAGGTCCTATCACTGTGGAAGTGGGTCAGTTCCCCAGAGGGAATGACCTGAACAGGAGGATGTAAGGCAGAGTAGGCCCTGCAACAAACCAGCCTATTTCCTCTACTCTTCCTCGCCTGACAGACTAGGAAGACTCTCCCAGCTTTGGCTGAGTCTCCTGGCCTGTGGGCTGGGGGGGGCTTGTGTAAAGAAATGGCTCCCTGTTGCAGTTACCCCCCACTTTTTGCCTGATACTGATGCTGACTTGACTGAGAAGTGTGCTGGGACCCTGCTAACCAGGCCCCAGCACCAGTGTTCTTTCACCTAAAATGTACCATTGTTTCCACAATTGGCACAACCCTGGCACCTAGGTAAGTCCCTTGTAACTGGTACCTCTGGTACCAAGGGCCCTGATGCCAGGGAAGGTCTCTAAGGGCTGCAGCATGTCTTATGCCACCCTAGGGACCCCTCACTCAGCACAGACACACTGCTTGCCAGCTTGTGTGTGCTGATGGGGAGAAAATGACTAAGTCGACATGGCACTCCCCTCAGGGTGCCATGCCAACCTCCCACTGCCTGTGGCATAGGTAAGTCACCCCTCTAGTAGGCCTTACAGCCCTAAGGCGGGGTGCACTATACCACAGGTGAGGGCATATGTGCATGAGCACTATGCCCCTACAGTGTCTAAGCAAAACCTTAGACATTGTAAGTGCAGGGTAGCCATAAGAGTATATGGGCTGGGAGTCTGTCAAAAACGAACTCCACAGCTCCATAATGGCTACACTGAATACTGGGAAGTTTAGTATCAAACTTCTCAGAATAATAAACCCACACTGATGCCAGTGTTGGATTTATTAAAAAATGCACACAGAGGGCATCTTAGAGATACCCCCTGTATTTTACCCAATTGTTCAGTGCAGGACTGACTGGTCTGTGCCAGCCTGCTGCTGAGAGACGAGTGTCTGACCTCATGCGGTGAGAGCCTTTGTGCTCTCTGAGGACAGAAACAAAGCCTGCTCTGGGTGGAGGTGCTTCACACCTCCCCCCTGCAGGAACTGTAACACCTAGCAGTGAGCTTCAAAGGCTCAAGCTTCGTGTTACAATGCCCCAGGGCACTCCAGCTAGTGGAGATGCCCGCCTCCTGGACCCAGCCCCCACTTTTGGCGGCAAGTCCAGGAGAGATAATGAGAAAAACAAGGAGGAGTCACTGGCCAGTCAGGACAGCCCCTAAGGTGTCCTGAGCTGAGGTGACTCTGACTTTTAGAAATCCTCCATCTTGCAGATGGAGGATTCCCCCAATAGGATTAGGGATGTGACCCCCTCCCCTTGGGAGGAGGCACAAAGAGGGTGTACCCACCCTCAGGGCTAGTAGCCATTGGCTACTAACCCCCCAGACCTAAACACGCCCTTAAATTTAGTATTTAAGGGCTCTCCCTGAACCTAGAAACTAGATTCCTGCAACAACGAGAAGAAGGACTGCCCAGCTGAAAACCCCTGCAGAGGAAGACCAGAAGACAACAACTGCCTTGGCTCCAGAAACTCACCGGCCTGTCTCCTGCCTTCCAAAGAACTCTGCTCCAGCGACGCCTTCCAAAGGGACCAGCGACCTCTGAATCCTCTGAGGTCTGCCCTGCTTCAACGACGACAAGAAACTCCCGAGGACAGCGGACCTGCTCCAAAAAGACTGCAACCTTGTTCCAAGAAGCAGCTTTAAAGAACCCTGCAACTCCCCGCAAGAAGCGTGAGACTTGCAACACTGCACCCGGCGACCCCGACTCGGCTGGTGGAGAACCAACACCTCAGGGAGGACCCCCGGACTACTCTACGACTGTGAGTACCAAAACCTGTCCCCCCTGAGCCCCCACAGCGCCGCCTGCAGAGGGAATCCCGAGGCTTCCCCTGACCGCGACTCTCTGAAACCTAAGTCCCGAAGCCTGGAAAAGACCCTGCACCCGCAGCCCCCAGGACCTGAAGGACCGGACTTTCACTGCAGAAGTGACCCCCAGGAGTCCCTCTCCCTTGCCCAAGCGGAGGTTTCCCCGAGGAAGCCCCCCCTTGCCTGCCTGCAGCACTGAAGAGATCCCTTGATCTCTCATTGACTAACATTGCGAACCCGACGCTTGTTCTAACACTGCACCCGGCCGCCCCCGCGCCGCTGAGGGTGAAATTTCTGTGTGGGCTTGTGTCCCCCCCGGTGCCCTACAAAACCCCCCTGGTCTGCCCTCCGAAGACGCGGGTACTTACCTGCAAGCAGACCGGAACCGGGGCACCCCCTTCTCTCCATTCTAGCCTATGCGTTTTGGGCACCACTTTGAACTCTGCACCTGATCGGCCCTGGGCTGCTGGTGTGGGGACTTTGGGGTTGCTCTGAACCCCCAACGGTGGGCTACCTTGGACCAAGAACTGAACCCTGTAAGTGTCTTACTTACCTGGTAAAACTAACAAAAACTTACCTCCCCCAGGAACTGTGAAAATTGCACTGTGTCCACTTTTAAGGTAGCTATTTGTCAATAACTTGAAAAGTATACATGCAATTGAAATGATTCAAAGTTCCTAATGTACTTACCTGCAATACCTTTCAAACAAGATATTACATGTTAAATTTGAACCTGTGGTTCTTAAAATAAACTAAGAAAATATATTTTTCTATAACAAAACCTATTGGCTGGATTTGTCTCTGAGTGTGTGTACCTCATTTATTGTCTATGTGTATGTACAACAAATGCTTAACACTACTCCTTGGATAAGCCTACTGCTCGACCACACTACCACAAAATAGAGCATTAGTATTATCTCTTTTTACCACTATTTTACCTCTAAGGGGAACCCTTGGACTCTGTGCATGCTATTCCTTACTTTGAAATAGCACATACAGAGCCAACTTCCTACAGACGTGATTGGCACAAACACTGGGGACCTAGCCCTGTCCATGAGGGAACTGGTGGCGTTACTACTGGCACAGGGCGAGGGTGGGCGGCGCAGGGACCGTCAGCTGCTACAGAGGCTTGACAGGATGGCCACATCAATTGGCAGACTGGCAGTTAACACCACTGGCCTGTCGAGAAGGACAGTTGGCCTCCAAGTAGAAATGGGCCATTTTGCAGGGGATGTGGCTAGAGGCCTGGGCCGGATCACACATGTGATTGATTTAATGGAGGCACGGCATCTGTCCAGGGGCACAGGGGACACACCCCAGGACAGCGAAGAGGGCTCTACAGTGAGCAGTGTCTCTGCCAGTGACACTAGGGTGCTCCAGAGTGGGAGTACCAGGCAGAGCACTGCAGAACAACCAGGGACCAGCCAGGCTGGCAGGGGCAGCCGTAGGACATAGACTGAACCATGTCCCTGATGTTGGGGCACATGACAGCAATGTGCCCCATGCATGGTTTGCATTTTGATGTACATGAACAGTTAGTAATTGTAAATAGTTGAATTTCTGCACATATTAAATAGTTTTTGTGTTCTACTTAACAAATGGACTATTTGGTCAATAGGTGAGTATGGTTGAAGTTGACACGTACCTTCCAAAGTATTGGGTTGCGATGTGTTCCCGTCTCAGTCTGCCTTGATTTGCTATACTCCGATCCCCATGATGGCGATGTGGTTGCTCTTGCTCTTCATCCTCAGAATCTGGGTCTGCAGGGGTGAGAGGTAGCCCACGTCGGGTGTCAATATTGTGCAGGATGGCGCATGCGACAACAATTTTGAATGCTGTAATGGGGGTATACTGGAGGGCACCTCCACGGCAGTGGAGGCATCTGAACCTTGCTTTCAGTAATCCGAAGGTGCGTTCTATGATGTTCCTGGTCCTCTTATGTGCACTGTTGTATCGCCTCTCTGAATCATTGCTGGGTGTTAAGAACGGAGTCATTATCCATGGCCGTAGAGCATATGCACTGTCACCTGTTGGGCACAAACATTACACTGTTAGAAAGTCCTGGTTGGTGTGCACAGTGACCTGTGTGTATGTCTGCAAGGTGTATGCAGCTCTACCTAGGAGGTATCCGTCTCCAAACTCCCCACGTTCCAGGTGTTGGTGTATCCCACTGTGCCTAAAAATGTAGGAGTCATGGGTACTGCCTGGAAATTTTGCAACAATGTCAGTGATGACATAATGGGCGTCACAAACAACCTGAATATTGAGTGAGTGGGTACACTTTCTGTTGCGGAACAGATGTTCCAGGTTTGCAGGGGGGCATATTTGAATATGTGTCCCATCTACACATCCTATGACATGGGGAAAGTTGGCAATCCGGTAAAAGTCCAGCTTGGTGCTGTTAATTTCTGCCTCATTCCTGGGTAGGTATATGAAGTGAGACATGTGTGTGAGTATGGCATCTAGGAAGGCCCTGAGGAACCTTGACAGTGCACTTTGAGATACCCCACCTGCCACAGCAATGACCCCCTGATAGCTCCCCGAGGCCAAGAGGTGCAGTGAGCATAGCACTTGCACATGCGTAGGGATGGCGCAGCCGCGCAGAGTCTGGCGTTCTAGCTGTGGTTTTAGTAATTCAATTAATTCTAGTATGGCTGCGCTGCTAAGGCGGTATTTATCGTATATCTCTTCCTCAGTTTTCTGAAAAAGAGTCTGCCTTGTTCTATAGATCTTCTCCTGTCTGTGGCTCCTCCTCCTCCTCTGCTGGGCTGCGTGGACTCTCCTCCTCACTGCTATCAGGTATATCTCCGCCATCTTGAGTAACCCAGATGCCTTCTGGGTCTCCTTTTATACTTTGGTAATGGTTACCACCTGCTCTGAGTTAGTGGTAAATTGGACATGCAAACTGGGCTTTTTGCGACTAGTCGCAATTTGCGAGTTGCAATTGCATATGGTTTGCGACTCGCAAATTGCGACTTCCTATTTGCGGGTCGCAAAATGGGGTTGCAATTTTTGCGAGTCGATAACGGCTCGCATCGCTTTTTGCGAATCGGAAATGCGATTTTTGCATCCCATTTCCGATTTTGCACAGTCGCAAATAGCGATTCGGCCCATTTGCGACTCTAAAAACTTTGCTACATCTGGCCCTAAGTGTCATATTCACAAACATAAATGGGCGGAAGTCATCCAATAACTCCTAATATGGTGGTCAGCACACCGCCAGCAGTCTGTTGGCTGCAGCGGCTTCGGCGGTCTTACAAAAATACCACCAAAGTCGTAATGAGGCCCAATGTGTTTTTTTTCTACCCATTTTAATAGTTTGTCTAGGACTTGTCTTGCAAATACTTTATGTAAGTTATCTATAAGGTTTTGGGGCCTATAGTTAGATGGAATACAGGCATTGCCCTTATCATAAATGGGAATTATTTCCGACCCTTTCCATGAGTCAGGCATTTCCCCGCCAGCCGAGATGCCATTGGATAGTAAGTTGACATAACTAGCCCAAAATTAGGACTCTGATTTATACAGATCACTAGGTGTTTTGTCAGGGCCAGGTACTTTAGCTGATTTTAAAAGAGAGACGGCGCTAACAATGTCCTCACTGCTAAGGTTATTGTACCATTTGCTCCAGGATCTAGTACTACTGTGTCCTCAATGGTTCTCAAGCCAGGGCTTGGGGGAACACCATCAGGGTTATTTTTGGCATACATCATGGAAAAATTAGTAACCCATGTATCGGGCAGAATGTGGTGCTGATATGTTCTCACACTTTCTTTACTGCCATGTGATATCGTACGCCAAAAAGACCTGTTATGGTTGGTTTTAACAGCACAGAGCAAAACCTGCCAGCTCTTATCATCCCAATTTGTTTTTAGCTTTTGTGAGAGCAGATTTGTAGTTCCACCTTGCCTCTATGATATCCACCCACCTGCAACACTTAACAGCTATTATAATGTTTGTTTTGCTGTTTTACACTCTCAGTGGAACCATTTTACCTCCGTCCTGCTGGCTGTGTGCTTGTGATGAATTCCTCTGTAAAAAATATCTTGTAGCTTAGTGAAACGCTGATTATGATTGTTTAGAATAGGTTTGCAGAGCTGGGAAAGCCTTCATAATTGGACAGGGAAGACAAAAGGAGGCCGTATATCTCCCAGTGCAGTTCATGATTTCCCATAACTAAGGACCAGGAGACTCAAATGCAGTTGTTAGCTAATATGGGCTCTGGTACTATGGTAAAATAAACACTAGAGGCCCTCCTTAGGGCTTTCCCAGAGATGGATACAATCAAGGAATTATGATCGCTGTCTATTCGAGTTTCAACTTTCATATCGACCAGTAACAGCCAGAGCCTATGCCTAGAAGAACATAATTGATGACACTCGAGTAAAGGCTTCTTTTGAAAGTGGCTGCCCTCTTAGGATTTGAGTTGGTACACCCATTACAAGTCATTATCCCCTAACCAACACATACAGAAGCTAGTTGGAGAGCAATGCCAGAGATGCTACACTGTGGTTTCCCTGATAAATGGAGAATATTCCATTGTTCATCTTCTACCTCTATTAACTTATTGATGTAAGGTGAGGGTTCAAAGGAAGTACTGAACTCCCCCACCACTATTATCTTTGTGTATTGCTGGCATGATTCAATTAGTTCATCTAGTAGAGCTAGAAAAGGAGACTCACTGCTGGTAGAAACAGATCTTACATAGACATTTATTAACGCCAGAGGGGAATTTAAGTGTAATCCCCATGATATTAGGGGAATCAACCCTCAAGGCAGTATGTGAACAGAAGAGATTGCTTTTTTACTGAGATTAGGGGCCCACTAAAAGCCCACCCAAATTTCCTAGGGGGCTTTGCTTCCACACTGGAATTCGCAAAACCATTTATAGACGCTCTATTGGTTGCCAAAGTCTCCTAAAAAATGCAAACTTCACAATCCCCACAAGAAGATATCAATTCAGAGTCAACCAGTTTAACCTTAATGCCAGCCAAGTTTCAAGAGATTATAGTAATACTAGTGCAAGAGTCAGAGTCACCACTAGGGCACTGGACATCTCACGATTGTGCACTTACAGCCAAAGCTGAACCAGACGAGTTGCCATCACTTTCCCCCGGTTGTATAACAGAAATATTATGCCCCGGTATTAAAACATCGCTAGTAGGGGGTAAACTTCCGGGCACAAAATAATCACCTGTTATAACAGACTCACCTTAAGGTGTCAGTCAGGTGCATTTAAATCCGACACCTCTGGTTGTACAGTGCAGCTGGGTTGCCGAAAACACAGTTTAGGGGGATTGTTCGAGCAGTACTGGATAAATGTGTTTGCTGGTGGTGATAGCTTTAACCTGATTTCGGTCTTGAGCAAACCCGCAAGATGGCAGGTGCGCAGTTGAAAGCTTATACGGTTTTCAGCCAGAAAATCGGTATTCAGCGTCACAAGGATGTGATCATAAGTAGAAGAATCGGCAGTTCTTCGTCTAGCATAAACAATCCCAGACCGGACCATAGAGAGGCAATTGCAGTTTGTCCTGAGCCAATGCGTAAATGTGTCTATCAGTGACTCAGTATCCTTGAATGATCCGGAGGACAGTTTAGGTACCTCGGTCATATAGATTACTTTCCCAGGGTTATCCCCATGGCTGAATAGTGATGGAGTTCTCTGGCGAAGAGGCCGCTGCCATAGCATGTTCCTCTTAGAAAACGGTACTCCCATCATCATAATAAACTTAGCAGAGGAGAGATCATGTTGTTGAACAAAAAGAGGTCTAGGACCGTACGGATAGACTAAGGGCTAGACACAGGTGAGGAAGAGGTGCAGGCACCGGAGTCAGCTGCAGGCACAATGCTTTCACATGATGATTCAGACTTCCACTACCACTGTCCTTTGTGCCCTGCAGGGGCAACTGAGTTTTAACAGCATGATCTGGCCCCTGATAATAGAGAAATTGGCCCTCATTATGACCCTGGGGGTGAGTGATAAAGTGGCGGTAATACCGCCAACAGGCTTGCGGTAAGTACACCCAAATTATGACCATGGCGGTGAAAACTCCCATAGACAGACAATGTACCACACCAACCGCCACGGCGGAAACAACAGTCACCACAGCGATAGCTGTCAACAGCCAGGCGGGAGACAAAGTACCGCCCACCATATTATCATACAGGAAACTGCCACTTTTTCCGGGGTGGTACCAATGCCATCAAAAGCCTGGTGGAAACAAATCTCAGAAGTGAAAGGACTCACCATCGGAGACACAGGGAAGAGCCAGGCCACCATGGAACCCGAACTGCAAGGCTTCCCGATGATCTTCTACGTCATGCTCCACCTGGAACACCAACGCCGATGATGACGGTGAGTACAGCTGCTTAGCACACAAGGGAGGGAGGGAGGAAAACGAGAGTGACACACACATGCACAACACACAGCCTGCACACCCACACCATACACACAACCAGCTGCACACGTAAACCAATTTCACATGACACACGGCATAATAAAACACGGACCATAATGCTGGATTAACGACAATGTATTAGCAGAGCAAAATCCACCACATGAACCAAATATTTACAAATATCCATTAAGGGCCAATGCCCAGTCCAAAGTCATGAAGGCACACAAAGCCACAGGGCACAGTCCAAGGCCCAACCTGTTTCCTGACACAGCTGGAGAGAACACTGCAGGGGCATCATTTTGCAAGTGGGAAGGCACCTCCAGTGGATGGTGGGCACCTCAGCCGACTACGGGAACGTCTCCACTGGTTCTGGATGGGTCAATATGCCCATTTCTTTGTCCTGGGGAGTGCAAGGCCACAGTCTCTCAAGTGGGTGACTTGCCCACTGGTTCTGGAGGGGGCAACATGCCCATTTCTTTGTTCTGAGGAGTGCAAGGCCACAGTCTCTCAAGTGGGTGACTTGTCCACTGGTTCTCGAGGGTCAACATGCCCATTGCTTTGTCCTGGGGAGTGCAAAACCACAGTCTCTCAAGTGGGTGACTTGCTCACTGGTTCTGGAGGGGGCAACATGCCAATTTCTTTGTCCTGGGGAGTGCAAGGCCACATTCTCTCAAGTGGGTGACTTGCCTACTGGTTCTGGAGGAGGCAGCCCGCACAGCAGCTCCTGGAGGGTGGCCTACATGGCATCTGCTGGCAGTGACGGCTGCACTGTGGTGGTGGTTGGAGGAGCCTCCTGGGCAGCCCCTGCACTGTCCGATGGCTGCATTGTTGTGGTGGTTGGAGGAGCCTCCTGGGCAGCCCCTGCACTGTCTGACAGCTGCGTTGTGGTGGTGGTTGTAGGAGCCTCCTGGGCAGCCCCTGCACTGTCCGATGGCTGCATTGTGGTGGTGGTTGGAGGAGCCTCCTGAGCAGCCCCTGCACTCCCTGATGGCTGCATTGTGGTGGTGATTGGAGAAGCCTCCTGGGCAGACTGGGCTGATGGCTGCTCTTCCACAGCTGGCAGTGGGGGACCCGTGACAGCTGGTGGTGGTGGTGCTGTTAGCCTGACAGCTTATGCTGGCGTAGATTGTCTCCTCTCCTGTCCATGGGTCGTGGATCCCTTACCCTTCCTGGCAGGGATGGATGGACTCTTCCCCTCTCTGCCTGGTGGTGCAGGCTCCTTCCCCTTCTTCATAGCTGGTGCAGGCCCCTTCCCCTTCTTCACAGCTGGTGCAGGTCCCTTCACACTCTTCCCTGGTGCAGGCCCCTTCACACTCTTCCCTGGTGGTGCAGGACTCTTCACACTCTTCCCTGGTGGTGCAGGCCCCTTCCCCTTCTTCCCTGGTGGTGCTGGCTGCTTCCCCTTTTGTGCTGAAGGTCTGGTATCCTTACCACCACGAGTAGGTAGTGCTACCACTGTCCCCGTGGACTGTTTGGCTGAGGTGCTGGGCTGAGTCCTTGATACCCTGCCCATAGGTGCAGGACAGGTGGGGTAGGGAAGAGGTATATTTGGGAAAGGAAAAGCTTTTTAGGGACGTTGGGGCTGGAGAAGGGAGGAGTAATGGGAGTGGAGGATGAGGGAGTGGTTGTTGGAGGTGTATGTCTGCTGGATTTCGGTGCAGGTGCATGGGCTGTATGCTGATGTGAGGTGGATGGCTGTTAGGTGTGTGAGTGCTTTCGTTTGTGTCCCTTAGGAGGGGGGGACAGACACGGTGGGAGAGGACACAGGGGATGCATGCATGGTTGTTGTGGAGGTGTCTCCCAGTGAGATGTGTGTTCTGCTTGGTGTGGTGATACTGATAATGGATGTAGATGTAGTGCATGCAGATGTGAGTGTGGACGTGACTGGGAGGGAGGTGGAGGAGGAGGAGGAGGGGGAGATAGTGGAGGCTGTGGATGTTGTCATTTCTGCAGCTGTATGGTGTTTGTGTGAGTGCCTGTGGGATGAAGTGTGGTGCTTGAGTTTGCCTGTGCCACTCTTGTGTGTTGCCTTGTGTGCATGCTCATCTGTATGTGTGCCTGGGATGGGTTGGGGTTGAGGGGAGTGGGACTGGGAAGTGGTAGTTGGAGGGGGGACGGTAGAAACAGGGACAATGGCTGCCATCAGAGAGGACGTCAGAGCCTGAATCGATCTCTGTTGGGCAGCCAATCCACTGTGAATGCCCTCCAGGAATGCATTACATTACTGCATCTGGGATGCCAGCCCCTGGATGGCATTCACAATAGTTGACTGCCCTACAGAGATGGATCTCAGGAGGTCAATAGCCTCCTCAATCAGGGCAGCAGGGCTCACTGGGGCAGGGCCTGAGGTGCCTGCAGTGAAGGATATGCCCACCCTCCTGGGTGAGCGGGCACGGGCAACTCGCTGAGGGGCTACTGGGAGGGTGGTGCTGGTACGGGGGCTGTACCTGCAGCTGGGGTGGTCACAGAGGTGTCTGCCACCACCAGGGAGCTCCCATCAGAGGAGGTATTAGAGTCTGTGTTGTCCCCTCCAGTGTCTGCCGTGATGCTCCCCTCGCCCTCTGTCCCACTGGTTCCCTCAGCATCGGTGGACTCTGCCTCCAGGGTCATGTGGGATGCAGCTCCCTCTGTCACCGGTGCCCCTGCTCCTCCACCAGATGATGCTAATGCACACAAGGACAGGATGACAAAACAAGAAAGGAGAGGAGAGAGACAAAGGATACACTGGGTCAATGACTGCACCAACACCACCGGCGTACACAGCAACCTCACACACAGGGAACAGGCCTATGCAATATGCATTGCACTACCAGTGATATGGCTAGTCACTAAGGCATAAGGAGGAGCACACACCGCCAACTGCAGCACACCTGGGACCCACAATGCCCTGCCTGAAAGTGACTACTAACAAGCTAGGTTACCTGTATTTGCCATGCAACCATTACCCTTCAGAGGACCCACGCTGCAATGTCTGGCCTGGCCTTAGGGGCACCCACTAACACACAACCACCACCCGAATACCACGCCACCATCCAAAATTTGTAATGATACCCACTGTACTCACCCCCTTGTGGCTGCTGTGATTCCCTCAAGCGCCCATCCAGCTCAGGGTAGGCCACCACCAGTATGGGGGCACCCCTTCCTCGTTGGGAGGCCATCCCCACCTGGGCCTCCGCAATCTTCCATGCCCAGCGTCTCTGGTCCTCCCACCGTTTCCGACAGTGGGTGCTCGGCCTGCCATAGACCCCCAGGGTCCGCACCTCCTTGGTGATGGCACGCCACATTCCCTTCTTTTGATGGGTGCTGACCTGCAAAGGCAATAAAGACAGGAGAACACCATTATACTAACAGTCCAGCCTGTCACACACATGGCCCACCATACCTGTTTCCATCACCATTGGCACACACATTGCCCAGCGCACAACATGTACAGTAACAGACAATCCCCCGCCCTTACACAATGCCTTCACACACATCTCCATGCATCCATGCCACATGCATCCTGCCCACAGTGTACTCACCTGTTGGTCTGGAGGCCCATACAGCAGTCTGTACTGGGGTAGGACCCCATCCACCAGTCGCTTCAACTCCTCCGAAGTGAAGGCTGGTGCCCTTCCCCGGTCACACAGGCCATGGTAGGTTCCAGACACAGGTCACAGCAGCACAGACAATGTAGGTCTTCTTCTGTTGAAGGTCAGGAAACAAGTGAGGAATGATTTAGAAAATGGCGGTCACGTCCACGGTGGTGTACACAGTCAGCGTACATCCCCATTGGCCACTGTACTCCATAGGGCCCACTATTATCTAATGAGGAATTGAATGGCGGTTCATGACCGCCTACCGCCACGACGCCCAACGTCGGCGGAATGACCTCACTTCCACCTGTTCCTCCACACAGGACAGGAGGTCGCCATTTCATGGGGGTGGTGAATAGGCCTATCGATAATTGCTGCATCACATGATAAATAGGCACATACTTAGAAATTTACACTGTCTCAATACCAAATTGCACAATGTGGACTGCTGTTGTGGTTTAGTTGTTCAAATTGTGATAGCCTACTCACTTTTGTGCCCTTAGATACCTACCGCTGCAGATGAATAGGAGATGGAGACATACCCCTGTGTACAGACCGCTGGTGGACTTGGCAAAACTGGAGGAGAGGCACATTCTCCTCACCTATAGACTGGACAGGGCCACAATCACAGAGCTGTGTGCCCAGTTGGAGCCTGGTCTGATATCAGCTATTCGTCATCCTACTGGGATCACCCCTGTTGTGCAGGTTCTACCAATGCTCCATTTCTTGGCAACTGGTTCTTTCCAAGTGACAATGGGCTTAGCAGCAGGAATGTCACAGCCAATGTTCTCAATCATGCTGGCAAGAGTCTTGTCTGCCCTGGTAAAACACATGTGCAGCTACATTTCTTTCCCCCAGGTGGAAGATTTGGCCACAGTGAAGGCCAGATTTTATGCAATGGGACATATCTGCAATATTATTGGGGCGACTGACGGGCACATATTGCATTTGCCCGTCCCCCCCGCCAGAATGAACAGGTGTACAGGAATTGTAAAAGTTTCTACTCACTGTCTGTACAGATGGTGTGCCTGGCGGACCAGTACATCTCCTACGTCAATGCTAAATATCCTGGGTCGGAACATGACGCCTTTGTCCTGAGGAATAGCAGCATCCCAAATGTGATGGGCCAACTACAGAGGCACAGGGTGTGGCTTATAGGTGAGCCTTGGTCCCCACTCGGTGTATGTTAGTGTCTGCCTCTGATGTTAACCTAATAGGATAGTGTGTGGCTAAATGTTATCCCTCAATGTCTGCAGGTGACTCTGGATACCCAAACCTATAGTGTCTGCTGACCTCTGTGAGGAATGCCTGGACAAGGGCTGAAGAACGTTATAATGGGGCACATGGGCGAACCAGAAGGATCATGGAGAGGACCGGTGGCCTCCTGAAGGCCAGGTTCAGGTGTCTCCATCTGACAGGTGGATCCCTGTGCTTCTCACCTGAGAAGGTCTACCAGATAGTAGGGGCATGCTACATGTTGCACAACCTGGCCCTCAGACGTTATGTGCCTTTTCTGCAGGAGGAGGAGACTGAAAATGCACCTGTGGCAGCAGTGGACCCTGAGGACAGTGAGGATGAGGAGGCAGAGGAGGAGGATGTGGACAACAGAAGATCTGTTATCCGTCAGTACTTCCAATGACACACAGGTGAGACAATGCAACTTCACATTTCAATGACTATTGGTGTATTCTGTATGGCAGAGGCATGCTGGCATTACCCACCTGTTACCTCGACTTACTGTCACCTATGGATTATCATTTTACAGATGTTGGTGATATGACAAAAATGTCCTGATGTGACCACTACAGCAAGCTACAGGTCATTCTTTCTATGATCTCACTATGTACAGTTCATTTGCAAAGGATGTAGCTGTTTCCATCAATACAGATTTCAATACATGAAAGACTAGTAGTTGAGTTTTTTCCAAGGGTGTTTATTGTAGTGCTAAGAAATAGAGGGTAAAGTACAATGGAATGGGGTGATGATGGAGGAAAGTCAAGGGTATTGATCAAGTCTGTTTGTAGCACAGGTGCAGTGTCCAAGGGGCCATAGGAAGGGGAGCAATGGCAGTTCAAGGTGGACAAGGTGACTGAGTGGGACACAAGGGGGACAATCAGGAGAGTCTCATTTCCTGGCGGTGGTCTTGGCAAGTGTCTCTGGCTTCTGTCTGGGTCGCAGGGAACGTTTGTGGGGTGGTTCACCTTCTGCAGGGGCAGGGGTGCTGGTGGCCTCTGGGTCCTGTGGCGGGACATCCTGCCCACTAGTGGCAGCAGAAGTGGCGGGCTGGTCAATGGACTGGCTAGTGGTAGGTGCCCACTGGTGTGCTGTTGCTTCCCTAATGATGTCGGCCATGTCTGCCAGCACCCCTGCTATGGAGATCACGGTATTGTTAATGGCCTGCAAGTCCTCCCTGATCCCTTGATATTGTCCCTCCTGCAGCTGCCTGTTGTCCTGTACGTTGTCGAGGATCTGGCCCATCGTGTCCTGGGAATGTTGGTAGGCTCACAGGATCTTGGAGAGTGCCTCCTGGACAGTCGGTTCCCTGGTCCTGTCCTCCCACTGGTGCACAGCAGTCCTCCCATTTTCCCTGTTGGCCTGTGCCCCTGTCCCCTGAACATTGTGCCCACTGCCACTGACCCCAGGTCCCTGATTGTCTTGGGGGCGAGGTGTGGCCTGGGGTCCCTGCACAGGTGGGCACACTGCTGACTGCCGTGTCCTGGGGACAGAGTTTTAGGTACGCTGGGTGGGTGCTGTGATGTTGGATCCTGATGGGGGAGGCTCTGTGGTGGTCTGTGATTGTGCTTGGGTGACCGGCTGTCCGGTGGTCCCTGATGGACCAGGTAGGTCCTCCACATCCAGAACTGGGGGCATCTTCTGTTGGGGGACTGGATAGTGGTGGCACCTCCTCTCCACTGACACTGGCTGGGGTACCTGTGGGGATGTGAGTGATGTATTATGCTTCAAGTGTATGACATTTGTACATCCCTAGCTTCCCCTATATGGATGGTGTTGCCCTTCCAACTTTTGCTTGTGTATGGTGATGTATTGTGGGATTGTTAGTTTCCCTATGCTGTGCATGCTTTAGTGATGGGTGTCCATGCAGGGCTGGGAGGGGTGTCCATGCATTGGTATGGCATGAAGGGCTTGGCACTGGGGTTAGTGAGATGTGTAGGTGCAGAGTGTGGGATGGAGTGGAGTGATGGGAGTGAGGGTGTGGGTGTGAGATGGCATGCAGGTATTGGGGGGGATGATAGGTAGTAAATGTTGACTTACCAGTGTCCAGTCCTCCGGCTACTCCAGCGAGTCCCTCAGGATGCAGTATTGCCAGTACTTGCTCCTCTCATGCTGTGAGCTGTGGGGGAGGAAGTGGGGATCCACCGCCAGTCCTTTGTATGGGGAGCTGGTGCCTTGCTGCTATGGAACGTACCTTCCCCGTACCTTCCTGATGTCATCCCTTGTTCTTGGGTGCTGTCCCACGGCGTTGACCCTGTCCACAATTCTCTGCCATAGCTCCATCTTCCTTGCTATGGATATCTGCTGCACCTGTGCTCCAAACAGCTGTGGCTCTACCCTGACAATTTCCTCCACCATGACCCTTAACTCCTCCTCAGTGAAACGGGGGTGCCTTTGTGGTGCCATGGGTGTTGCGTGATGTGTGTTGGTGTGGGTGTGTTGGGTAATGTGGTGAGGTGTGTGATGTGGAGTGCGTGAGGGGTGTATGGGTGTAGTTGGTGTCTGTGTCTAGTTGTCTCTGTTCTCTTCTTCTCAGTCTCCTGGTGGCAATTGGTGTTCGTAAGGCTTTGTGGGTAATGTGGGTGTGTGTTTTATAGTGGTGTTGGTGTCTGGGTGTGGTGTGTGTATGGGTGTCAGGTGTGTGTATTTGGTATTGGCCAATGTAGTGTTGTTTTGTATGTGTATCTATTCTGTGTGCAGCGGTATGGACCGCCAATGGTTTACTGCCGTTGAATGTCCACCGTGGTGATTCGTTGGTCATAATGTGATGGGGGTTGTTTTGTAGGTGTAACGGTATGGGTTTTGGGACCGCCACTTTATCATTGACCTTTTGTCTCGCGGATTTGTGTATGTGGCTGTATTCTGTCGGATTGGTGTGTGTGTGTGTCATAATATAGTGAACGGATATCAGCCACCGCGGCGGCATGTTGGCGGCTATCAGCATGGCGGTAGCAGCATTTACCACCAATGTCATAATGAGGGCCATAGTCTGCTCGTAGAGAGCTCTCTTTCAGAAGAGTTAGCTCCAGTGAGTGTCAGTTGTTGCATCCTCAGTCCCCTTGCCACATAAGCATTTTCAGCAGCATTGATTACATTTCATATGTATTATCTGGTTAGATAGAGAAATAAGTAAGCTCTTTAGATGATCTAATTTGTGATGGAATAATACATGATCCTTGCTATTTTCAGGTGCTTGGGTAAAGGCGCAGAGATCGTTGTTGGTTTTAACTAAAGCTTGGGTTTGGGATGGTTCCGTGGGTTCGAGAGGAAGCTGGATGGTTCCCTCAGTTATAATTAAGGGAGAGAACTTGTTGGAACAAGGTATGCTCGAGATAATGTTCGCTTTGGGAGACAATGGTTTTTGGGGCAGTAACAATGGATCACTGGGAGAAGATTCTCCATGCCTGACAATTGTCGGTTCCATGATCCCAGGGAGTTCAGGGGCCCTTTGAATATCAGCGGTGGTTTTCCACAAGCGTCGGCAGTCCTACTAGATAACCTCTTCGATTACCAGTACATATCTAGCACTTTAGTTGGTTTATCTCTAATTGTAGGTGCTTTGGTATTCAGCAGTGACTCCACTTTTGTCAATTAGGTGCTCAATATCCTTGAGCATACAGTCTCTATCAGTATCAGTAGAGAGCCCTAGACCGCCTAGGGGATTGCTTGATTTTTAAGCACAAGCTGAAGATCTGGATGCTTCTGTGTCTTTCCATTCCCTCATAGTTGTTAACAGCTTTCCATAGCAACAGGAAGGGCAGTAGGCAAACAGCTGAAGAATTGAGATATAAAATGAACTTACAGAGTTCCAGAAGTAGTGTCCACTGGATCATAGGTTAGACAGAGTGGCCCGGTGTCTTCTGGGGGATGATGGGTGAAGACTGGGCCCTCTTGGTCTTGCCTTGGCTTGGGCACGTGCCCGGGCACGTCCCGCGCTGCGCGGCAGAGGCACTAGTTTATACGCTGGAGGTGCTTTCACTGCAGGTGTTGCAGCTCCTGCCACAATGGATAATGGTGTCCATATTCCTGCGCACATGATACAGTTGCTCCCCGCACTGCGGGACAGTGGCTCTGGTTTTAAGCACTTGATGCGTTTTCACTGCAGGGGTGGCGGCTCCTTCCACGACAGATAACGGTGCCGGTGGTCCTTCGCACATGATACAGCTGTTCCCCGCACTGCGAGATAGAGGTGCTGGTTTTAAGTGCTGAATGCACTTCCAGTGCAGTAGTGGCGGCCCCTGCTATGTTGGGTAATGGTGCCTGTTGTCCTCAGCTCACGATACAGCTGTTCCCCGCACTGCAGGACAGAGGCGCTGGTTTTAAGCGCTAGACGCACTTTCACTGCGGACTTGGCAGCTCCTTCCGAGATGGAAAATGGTGCCCCTAGTCCTGTGCACATGATGCAACTGTTCTCTGCACTGCAGGACAAAGGTACTGGTTTTGAGTACTGGATGCGCTTTCACTGCAGGAGTGGCAGGTCCTGCCATGATGGATAATGGTACCTATAGTTCTGGGTTCTCGATATGGTTGTTCCTCGTATCAGTTGTCATGGTAGTGGGAGTAGTGACAATGATGGTGGTAGCAGCTCTGGTAGTAATAGGGGTGATGCAGAAGGTGGCAGTGATCTTTATGGTGGTGATGAGTAGAGGTAGCACTTATGATATTTTTGGGAAAAGTAAGGAAAAAGTGCGCCAGATAAAAGTGTCTGTTTTTTCCCCCGAAAAATGTCATCCACGGATGGTTTCCAATTTTTGTACCACAGTTTTAGCATTTTTCTAAGAGTTAGCCTATTTTCCCTATTTTTGTGTTCTCAACCTACTTCCGGTTTGTGGTGAAAACCAATGTCAAACCATTGGATTATCTAGAAAAGCTATACATTTCAGAAAAGTAGGCCAAATTCTTAATTCAGCAAAGGGTTATGTGTGTGAATTCTTCAAAGTTTTCCCAAGGAAACCATTGTTGGAAAAATAAATATTGAAAATGAGTAGGAAATGTTGCTTTTGTGTTTGCATAGAGGTTCTTAGTAACCTCAATGCATGGAGGAGGGAAGGCACACTTTAATAAAACTAAGAACAGTACTTCCCATTATACCTGGTCAAGTGCCTTTTTGGCATCCAGCAAAATAATTGCTCTTAGTCCTCCATGTAGAGAGGAAATCGATTGCTTGGGTCAAATGAGTATTGGAAGGCATGCTTCTCCTTACCACAAATCCATTCTGGTCATCATGATTTACTGGAGGGACTATGGCTGCCAAACGGTTTGCTGAGATTTTCTTAAACAGCTTATGGTCACAATTAAGCACACTAATTGGTCGATAGGAGTTCATGTTGCTTGCTGTAAAGGAGTCAGGGATTTCCAACCCTTGTAGGATTGTGTTAAACAGGTTGACCAGGAATTATTTTATTTGTGGTAAAAACATTTTATACACTTCAGCTGGAATTCCATCACCACCACAAGCTTTGGCACACAAGCTTGAATTTCACGCAAGGGGAGCGACCCCTTAGGCAAGGGTCGCTCCCCTGGGGGGAAAATTTATTTTAGGCCATTTCTGCCCCGCTGGGGGGCAGATCAGCCTATTTTGATTAGGCCGATCTGCCCCCAAGGGGGGCAGAAATCACTAGGCACGGGGATTTTTTTTTGTTTTTGTTTTACAGATGAGGAGCGACCCCTTGGACAAGGGTCGCTCCGCTGGAGGGGAAAATTGTATTTAGGCCATTTCTGCCCCCTTTGGGGGAAGATCGGACGATTTTTTCTACACCAATCTTCCCCCAAGGGGGGCAGAAACCACTAGGCACCGGGGATTTTTTTTTTGCGCCAATGTCACACAGGGGGTGCGACCCCGTAGGCAAGGGTCGCTCCCGGGGGGGGGGGGGGGGTTTGGTGGGTGGCAAATTTATTTTAGGCCAGGGCAAATCTTTTTTTGTGTTTTCCTTTTTGTTTGTTTGTTTTTTTAGAGATGGGGAGAGGCCCATTAGGCAAGGGTCACTCCCTTGGGGGGGGGGGGCAAATTGTATTTAGACCATTTCTGTCCCCCTTGGGGGCAGATCGGCCGATTTTAGGTCAAAAACCACTAGGCACTGGGTTTTTTTTTTTCCGCCAATTTCACGCAAGGGGAGCGACCCAGTAGGCAAGGGTCGTTCCCGGGAGGAGGGTTGGGGGGACAAATTTATTTTAGCCCATTTCTGCCCCCCGTGAGCAGAAACCTCTAGGCGCCAGGGCAAAAAAAAATGTTGTGTTTTTTTTTTTTTTTTTTGTTTTTTTAGAGATGGGGAGCGACCCATTAGGCAAGGGTCGTTCCCCTGAGGGTCAAATTGTATTTAGACCACTTCTGCCCCCCTTGGGGGCAGATCAGCAGATTTTAGGTCAATCTGCCCCCAAGGGGGCAGAAACCACTAGGCACTGGGGATTTTTTTTTTTTGCGCCAATTTCACACAAGTGGAGCGGCCCCGTAGGCAAGGGTTGCTCCCGGGGAGGGGTTGGGGGGGCAAATTTATTTTAGGCCATTTCTGCCCCCCCCCCCCGGGCCGGCTGAGCTAGAGGCCAAAATCTACAGGTAGGCACTTTGCAAAAAACTCCTCTGTTTTCTGTCAAAAATTGTGATGTGTCCACGTTGTGTTTTGGGGCATTTCCTGTCGCAGGCGCTAGGCCTACCCTCACAAGGGATGTGTCATTTTTATCGGGAGACTTGGGGGAACGCTTGGTGGAAGGAAATTTGTGGCTCCTCTCAGATTCCAGAACTTTCTGTCACCGAAATGTGAGGAAAATGTGTGTTTTTAGCGAAATTTTGAGGTTTGCAAAGGATTCTGGGTAAAAGAACCTGGTCAGAGCCCCACAAGTCATCCCATCTTGGATTCCCCTAGGTCTCTAGTTTTAAAAAATGCACAGGTTTGGTAGGTTTCCCTCGGTGCCGGCTGAGCTAGAGGCCAAAATCTACAGGTAGGCACTTTGCAAAAAACACCTCTGTTTTCTGTCAAAAAATGTGATGTGTCCACGTTGTGTTTTGGGGCATTTCCGGTCACGGGTGCTAGGCCTACCCACACAAGTGAGGTATCATTTTTATCGGGAGACTTGGGGGAACGCTGGGTGGAAGGAAATTTGTGGTTCCTCTCAGATTCTAGAACTTACTGTCACCGAAATGTGAGGAAAACATGTTTTTTTAGCCAAATTTTGAGGTTTGCAAAGGATTCTGGGTAACAGAACCTGGTCAGAGCCCCACAAGTCACCACATCTTGGATTCCCCTAGGTCTCTAGTTTTCAAAAATACAAAGGTTTGGTAGGTTTCCCTAGGTGCCGGCTGAGCTAGAGGCCAAAATCTACAGGTAGGCACTTTGCAAAAAACACCTCTTTTTCTTTCAAAAATTGTGATGTGTCCACGTTGTGTTTTGGGGCATTTCCTATCGCTGGCGTTAGGCCTACCCACACAAGTGAGGTATCATTGTTATCAGGAGACTTGGGGGAACATAGAATAGCAAAACAAGTGTTATTGCCCCTTGTCTTTCTCTACATTTTTTCCTTCCAAATATAATAGAGTGTGTAAAAAAGACGTCTATTTGAGAAATGCCCTGTAATTCACATGCTAGTATGATCACCCCGGAATTCAGAGATGTGCAAATAACCACTGCTACTCAACACCTTATCTTGTGCCCATTTTGGAAATACAAAGGTTTTCTTGATAGCTATTTTTCACTCTTTATATTTCAGCAAAAGAATTGCGTATACCCGGTATAGAATGAAAACGCACTGCAGGGTGAAGCTCATTTATTGGTTCTGGGTACCTAGGGTTCTTGATGAACCTACAAGCCCTATATATCCCCGCAACCAGAAGAGTCCAGCAGACGTAACGGTATATTGCTTTAAAAAATCTGACATTGCAGGAAAACATTACAGAGTAAAACGTAGAGAAAAATTGCTGTTTTTTTCACCTCAATTTCAATATTTTTCTTTTTCAGTTGTTATTTTCTGTAGGAAACCCTTGTAGGATCTACATAAATTACCCCTTGCTGAATTCAAAATTGTGTCTACTTTTCAGAAATGTTTAGGTTTCTGGGATCCAGCATTCGTTTAACGCCCAGTTCTGTCACTGACTGGAAGGAGGCTCAAAACACAAAAAATCGTAAAAATGGGGTATGTCCCAGTAAAAGGCCAAATTTGTGTTGAGAAATTGGGTTTTCTGATTCAAGTCTGCCTGTTCCTGAAAGCTGGGAAGCTGGTGATTTTAGCATCGCAAACCCTTTGTTGATGTCATTTTCAGGAAAAAAAACACAAGCCTTCTTCTGCAGCCACTTTTTCCCATTTTTAAAAATAAAACGAAATTTTCACTGTATTTTGGCTAATTTCTTGGCCTCCTTCAGGGGAACCCACAAAGTCTGGGTACCTCTAGAATCCCTAGGATGTTGGAAAAAAAGGACGCAAATTTGGCTTGGCTAGCTTATGTGGACAAAAAGTCATGAGGGCCTAAGTGCGAACTGCCCCAAATAGCCAAAAAAAGGCCTGGCACAGGAGGGGGAAAAGGCCTGGCAGCGAAGGGGTTAAGGTGGTGCTCTGCCGTGATTGGGCCTCCACATGATGTCACCTAGCAAAAAATGCCCCCCAAAAGTCTTTCACAGCCTGCAGGAGTCCTACGGAGGGGCCTTGCTCGGTCCTCCCTGCCATTAGAGTTGGCACACAAGATGCAGCTGCTCCTAGTCCAAGTGTGCCGTACCTGCCTTTGGCTGGGGCCACGCTAGCTGTGCTCCATTAGTAGGGGGCAGCGCTGCAGTCCCCCAGGGCAAGGGATGGGTCGCTCCTTCTAGGAAAATTGCAGTCCGGCTCCCCGTGTGGCAATCACGGTAGTAGACTCCCTTCTCTAGGGGAACCGAGGCCGCAACAGTGTTGGTGCAGCGGGGCTGGAAAAATGGCGAGGGCGCTCCTCTTAGGGAGATTACAGTAGACTTCACGGTGTGGGAGCCCGGGGGCCTTTCCTGCAGCAGCCTTTCTGTCAGTCTTTGTGTGTTGGTTGGTGCGGCACCCATGGTGCGGTGCACACAGTGCATTCAGGCAAAAGGTCCCATCTTAGATCCGCCCTCCATGCACTTCCGGGGGGGCACCTTCCCTTTCCAGTTTGCCAGCTCCACAGAGGAATCCAGCAGAGCACTCCTCTCCTGCTAAAGAACCTGGGAGTGTTCACTCTTTATTACATGCAGGCGGGCGAGCAATAACGATGGTTGTAATGGCAGGTCCTGGGCGAGAATGAAAGTGCTTTAACTCAAAGGCACCACTCCAGCAACCATAGGCAGCACTCCCCATGCGCTATAAGTGAAGACAAGACTCAGTGAACAGCTGTGCCCTCACAGTGATTGTTCAAAGCTCGGGGCAGGCCACCAAGTCCTGTGAGACTCTTGGGTTCAAGGTCAATTAGAAGGGTCCAGTCCTTCTCCTTGCAGGGCAGGCACAGCAGACAGCAGGTCAGCACACAGGTCAGCAACTAAGTGACAGCAGTGTAGTGTAGAGTGCAGTCCGTCCTGACAGTCCTTCTCCCTGGCAGGGTGTCCTTGCCCCAGCAGAGTTTCAAAAGTGCTCTAGAAATCCGGGGGCTCATTTTCTCAGAAATGCCTTTGTTCAGGGGGTAGCTTCAAAAGAGCCCTTTCAAGTAAAGTAACAGCCTTTCAACCCAGCCCTGTCTCCCGACATCAGTAGAGGGTAATCAGTCCATTGTGTAAAGGCAGATCAGAGCCTTTTCACATGTAAGGTGTGAACGACCCTCCCTCTCCCCAGCTCAGGAAGGCTATCAATATGCAGTGCCTCTTCAATCACACCCAGCCATTGCTGACTGATGGCTGTCTGGAAAGTATGCACTGAGTGGAGCAGCTATCACTCTGCCCCAGACATGGAGTCAGGCTGCAAAGCACTAGAGATATAAGCACAGAGAAATGCCCACTTTCTAAAAGTGGCATTTCTACAATGGTAATAAAAAATCCACCTACATCAATAAGCAGGATTTCTCACTCCTATTCCAAACATACTAGACATGCCCACTCTATTTCTCATAGATCAGAAGATACCACTTAGACATATGTCAGGATATTTCCAAAGCAATCCTATGAAAGGACCAGCACTCACAGTAGATGGGGTTTCTAGTTGGCAGTCAGTTTGCACCCTGTCCAAGTAGGGACCCTATTTTAGTAAGGATAAGGGAGATACCCAGCTCAGATAACCCCTGCTTTCCCCCTTGCTCGCAGAGGCAGTCAGGCTTATGTCAAAAGCAATGTGTAAAACATTTGCACATAACACACAGTAATACAGTGAAAACACTATAAAAGGAGACCACACCAGGTTTAGAAACATAATCAATATTTATCTGTGTAAAACAAGACCAAAACAAGAAAAATCCAACATACAGTCATAAAGATATGAATTTTGCAAGAATTACTTAAAAATACAGTTCCTTGAAGTCAATAGCTCCATCTGGGGCTGTCACGGCATCGAGAACAACAAATCCAACAGTTCAGGCCGACCACGGGGTTGCGGGCCAGCTACGCTGTTGGGAAGACCTGCAAACAGTACCTTAGAAATGTAGGGCGTTGTGATCCTCGCGATGAGATCCGGACTGCAGCGTCGCTGGTGTCAGATGTCGGTGCAGGAATCGTCGGGCCCTTGAAGTCACACGCATTGCAGATCGAACTCCAGGCTGATGACGAAGTCAGGAGCACTGGTGTTGATGGCGTCGGGCTGTGGTGCTAAGCGGAATGATGTGACATGTAGTGCCCACAGGCCACGGTGCAGGCAGGGGCTCGGTGATGGCGTCCTGTGGCGTCAGTGAGACCAGGGCTGCGGAGTGTGCGACCTGCAGTGTCTCCAGGTTGTGGTGCAGGCAGTGGCATCTTCATTCCTGAATCGCTGTTGTTGTAGGCCAAAGGCGGCAGTACGACGTGGGGCGGGCTCTGTGTGGTGACCACAGGTTGCAGTGCAGACAGAGGCGTCTGTTGATGATGCTGGAGTCGATGGCACTGGTGTTGGTGGACTGAGGCTGCGGGACGGTGCTTCATTCCGTCTGGGGCTGTTATTGCATCGTGAACAATAAATCCAACAGTTCAGTCCAACCTCGGGGTCGTGGGCCAGCTATGGTGTCGGGAAGACCTGCAAACAGTACCTTAGAAATGTAGGGCATTGTGATCCTCGCGATGAGACCTGGAGTGCAGCGTCGCTTGTGTCAGCAGGCGTCAGATGTCAGTGCAGGAGTCGTCGGGCCCTTGAAGTCACACGTGTTGCAGATTGAACTCTGAGCTGATGACGAAGTCAGGAGCACTGGCGTTGATGGCGGCGGGGATGGCAAGGCGCGGTGTGAGCAAAGTGATGCAGAGTGCGGGCCCACAGGTCACGGTGCAAGCAGCAGCTCTGTGACGGCAACAGGTGGTGTTGTCGGTGAGACCAAGGTTGCAGTGCGAAGCGGGGCACAACTCTGTGTGGCATTGTCAGGTCACTGTGCAGGCAGCGGCATCGTTGACAACTTTGTGGTGGTTTTTCTTCTGTTGCAGCACAAAACACAAGTTTGCCAGTACTGTAGGCAGATGAATCTGAGGTTTTTGATATCCCTGGGACTTTCAACAGGAGGGAAGCTCTAGGCAAGCTCTACTTCGAGCTCTACTTTAAGCACTTGGAGAAAGTACATAAGCAGGATACACACCAAAGTCCAGTCTTTGTCCTCTTTAAGGCAGAGGAAGCAACAGCAGGCCAACCCAGCAAAGCACACACAGCAAAGGGGAAGTACTTCTCTTCTAGCTCTTCAGCCCTTCTCCTTGACAGAGGTTCCTCTTGATCCAGAAGTATTCTAAACATCTGGGGTTTTGGGTCCACTACTTCTACTAATGTCTGTCTTTGAAGCAGGCAAACTTCAAAGGAAAGCCTCTGTTGTTCACAAGATCCTGCCTTGCCCAGGCCTGGCCCCAGACACACTCCAGGGTGTTGGAGACTGCATTGTGTGAGTACAGGCACAGCCCTTTCAGGTGCCGGTGTCAGCTCCTCCCTCTACACTCTAGTCCAGGAGACTCATCAGGATATGCAGGACACACCTCAGCTCCACTGTCTAGAGGGAATTCACAAACAGCCCAACTGTCATTCTTCCCCAGACGTGGATTCTACGGGCAGGCAGAGGCACAGAATGGTTAAGCATGAAAACCCCCACTTTCTAAAAGTGGCATTTTCAAACAGACAATCTAAAAACCAACTCTACAAAAAGATCTATTTTTAAATTGTGAGTTCAGAGACCCCGAACTCCAAATCTCTATCTGCTCCCAATGAGAAATTACACTCAAAAGGAATTAAAATGCAATGCCCATGTTAAGGTATGGGAGAGATAGGCCTTGCAATAGTGAAACACAAATTTGGCAGTATTTCACTATCAGAACATAAAAAACACACCAATACATGTCCTACCTTTCAAATACACGGCACCCAGCCCATGGGGCTACCTAGGGCCTATCTTAGGGGTGACTTACATGTAGTAAAAGGGAAGGTTTGGGCCTGGCAAGTGGGTACACATGTCAGGTCGGATTGGCATGCAAGACTGCGCACACAGACACTGCAGTGGCAGGTCTGCGACATGTTTACAGGGCTACTCATGTGGGTGGCACAATCATTACTACAGGCCCACTAGTAGCCTTTGATTTACAGGTCCTGGGCACACATAGTGCACTTTACTAGGGACTTACTAGTAAATCAAATAGGCCAATCATGGAAAACCAAGAGAGCATCTGCACTTTAGCACTGGTTAGCAGTAGTAAAGTGCCCAGAGTCCTAAAGCCAACAAAAGTAGGTCATAAAAAATAGGGGGAGGGAGGCAAAAAGCTTGGGGATGACCCTGCAAAAAGAGCCAGGTCCAACAGGGCCATTTCCAACACAAACCATAAAAGCAGGACAAGACAATCAACAGATGATCATCAATAAATACCATAAAATGTTACTTAAACATCACCAAACCATAAAAACAAACTACAAATGCTAAAACAGAAATATACAGCATTGGATCTCTTGGTAAATGCCATAAACACTTTGGGCTCTTAATCATAACTGTTCCTCAACCTAGCAGCAACTTCCAGGAAGCTAAGTACATTAAGAATAATGTCCCCCAAGAGCACTGGCAAATACATAAGAGCAATCCTGACTTGTAAAAAATTTGCCCTCTTTAAGACAGGAACAAAATAGGCCTTCAAGGGTATTGAATAAAAGTTACGAAACATCATAAAATGCAAGGTGTCCTGAGGGAACCTATTGCCGCAGCCGCAGGGTGCAAATTTGTACCACCTGACCTTGCCCCTAGGGTAGGCTAAGAAATAAGATAACAGATCAAATCCAAACCTGGTTAAGAGGAAACGATCATGCCCTTTTCTTTTTGAATAGAAGGTAGGATTTGGTGGTTGGCACTAACTTCAGGATTATGGGGGTCATTACGACATTGGCGGGCGGCTACCGCCGCCCACCAAGCGGTAACAGCCGTGCGTCTGCCAATGCGGTCGCACTCCCGCGGCCCCCATTACGACATTGCCGCTGGGCCGGCGGGGATGAGGCCGCAACATAGGAACCGGCGGTGTTGCGGCCGTGCGACAGGTGCAGTTGCACCCGTCGCGCTTTTAACTGTCTGCTATGCAGACAGTGAAAAGCTGGCCGGGGCCCTGTTAGGGGGCCCCAGGACACCCCTTACCGCCAGCCTCTTCCTGGCGGTGCAAACTGCCAGAAACAGGCTGGCGGTAGGGGTGTCATAATCCCCAGGGCAGCGCTGCCCTGGCGGATTATCACCGGCGGGGCTAAAATGGCGGGAAACCACCGGCCCCGGCAGTGCGACCGCGGCGCTACCACCGCGGTCGTAATAAGGGCCTCTGTACCGCCAGCCTGTTGGCGGTACGGACGCTACATTACCCCTGCCCGTCTCCGACCGCCAGGGTCGTAATGACCCCCTATGTGTTGAAAGGCACAGAGCTTCTCTAAAACAGACCCCTCCTTGTCGAAGGCCCTCTGTCCAAAACAATTAGCGTTAACTCAGTGTTGTCGGTGGTGCATTTCCCCTCCGGAGACCTGAAAAATTCACGCCTACCTAATTTCTGGAAGGAGCCCCTGACATACTAAAGCCAGGGAATATGGAGTGCATGATCAAGAGACAAACAGTCCTGCAGAATCTCCTTACTAAGTTTACACCAGACTGAGACCAGATGTTTAACCAGAGAGCAAGCGGGTGAAGGGCCATAAAGTTTGAGATATAGCCTACTCCTAACTCCTCATGCACTGAAAAGGAGGGGTTACTTTGTGGAAGACACAAAAGCATTCTTAGGAACTTAGGGGGTTATTACAACTTTGGAGGAGGTGTTAATCCGTCCCAAAAGTGACGGTAAAGTGACGGATATACCACCAGTCGTATTATGAGTCCATTATATCCTATGGAACTCGTAATACGGCTGGTGGTATATCCATCACATTTAGGACGGATTAACACCTCCTCCAAAGTTGTAATAACCCCCTTATTCTTTAATACTTGCAACTCGGCCTGGTTAGCATAGCCCCAAATTTCACTCCCATAAATCCCTTTGGAGATATATTTCACCATATAGATCTGCAAAAGGGCCTGATCGGCCTGCCTCCTAGTCTAGAGGCAAAATTAAAAAACTGCGGCATTCGTATGCATAAAATCCTCATTTTTCCTATTCTGAGCCAAACAGCAAACCCAAATAAGAAAATGCTCTGCTATTAGTGAAAGCGCTGGATCCTAAAATTAATTTGGATGGTTTAATGGGACAGGACCCAACTACAATCACAGAAGATTTCTTTTCATTGATAGAAAGATCCAACTCATCCATAAACTTGACAAAGGAGTTCAACAGGGAGTGAAGACCTATAGATGTTCTAGCCATGAGGAATGCGTCATCTGCATGAAGCAGAACCAGTAGACTACATGACCCCACTCGTGAGCAGTCTGCTTTCACATCTGCCAGAGCTTGCTCTAAGATATTAATATACAGATTAAATAAAAACGGGGCCAAAATACAACCCTTCCACACTCTTCTGTTAATACTGAAACTATGTGAGCAGTGGAGATCTTTAGAAAAATGAGCCGCGGCCTTGGTGTCCCTATAAAGATCATGTAAAAACAAAACAATGTCACGCTCCACCCCAGCGACAACATGATCTCCCACAGCTTAGATTGGTTGAGCCAATCAAACTTGGATGTGAGATCCATAAAGCCTACGTAGATGATGCCCGAGCGTGCAACTGTGTATTTCCCAAGGCACAAATACAAGTTCAAACATTGCTTAACAGTGGACCTTCCAGTGCGGAACCCATATTGAGCTTCTGACAGCATATTGTTTTAAAGACTGATTTGCATATGGTTGGGTCCAAACTGGGGTGACGTGGCGGGCAAAATAACAGTGGATTAAACCCAGATCTGTGACTGGGGAGCGAGTGTTTGAAAAGTTTCAAAACTCCGTCCATCATTTTATTTTGTTTTGTGATGTTGCCCTGTGCGCCCTAAGTAGCTAGGGTATGCCCAGACGTGGGTCTCGTGCTCGCTGCCCCACTAGTTTCAAGTTAGTCTGTCAGATGAAGGGTGATACCCTGAAACCGGTCTTAGGATGCTTGTTTCCTGTCCAGGGAGGACCTGGTCTGGCAGTTCGGGCTGGACTGTTCCCATGGGGAACAGGGTCAAGACTAATTTGCATATGGCTGGGTCCAAACTGGGGTGACTTGGCGAGCAAAATAACGATGGATTGAAAGGTTTTAACACTCCGTCCGTCATTTTTTTTTGTGATGTAGCATATTGTTGTCTTCAGCCCACATCGAAAGTCTCTCCAAGAGGATTCGACTAACAACCTTAACTACTGAGTCGAGTAGGGAGATGGGCCTGTAACATAATGTACTATCTTAGTCCCCCTTCTTAAAGATTGGTACAATGGTGGACATAGCCCATGACTGTGGCGGACCAACCTTCACCGCCATGTTGACAAGGGCTGTCAGAACAGGCACCTAAGCACCCACATCATTAAAATAAATGTAAGGCGGAATACCATCTGGGCCTAGGGCCTTGTTGATAGACGGACCCCAAATTCCCTTTCTTACTTCCTCACTGGACAAGATTAACATGGGAGACTCTCCTCTGAAGCTCCAGCAAGACCGAGCTATAAACGACTTTGAAGTGAGCCACCCAAGCATCTTCTGTAATATTTGCCTCTACGGAAGCTGAGAACTCTGGGGCAAACAAGAGTCCATTAATGTTGCCCCAGAATTTCGAGCTGCAATTCAAGGCACTAGCCTCAATTCAATCAGCCCAGGCCTCCTCCATTAAGTTGTGTTTATGCCTAGCCCGTTCCCTTTTATACAGGCAATGACACATCTTAACCAGGGCTGGTCCCTGGCCTTATGGAATAAGGCCCATTGAGTACCAAGTATAAAACAATTCTCATAGCAAAATAGGCAGAGTGAACAATTGGTATCAAGGAAACATCTGTATTTCTGAAATGGGCACAGGATACAGAGTTTAGGAGCAGTGGTCATTTCTACATCTCTGAATTTGTGGGTACCCATTCTAGCTTATGATTTGTAGGGGATTTTTCAAAATGTCATTTTTCTTATACACTGGCTTACATTTCAAAGGCACAAATGCAGGGAAATCCAATTGGGTAGCTCTAGATTTTGGACCCTCGCTCAGCCAGCAACTAGAGAAACCAAGCCAACCTGTACATTTTGAAAAGGTAGACACCTAGGGGTTTCCAGGGTGGGCTGACTTGCATGTCTTGCACCACATTTGTGTTCTAGATTCCCCTGCAAACCTCAAACATTGACTAAAAACACTGGTTCCTCCCACTTCTGTAATAGAAAGTACTGGAATCTGCAGGGAGCCATAACTTTCCTTCCACCCAGCATTCCCCCAAGTCTCCTAAAAAAAATGGTACCTCACTTGATTGAGTAGACCTAGGGGCATATTAATAGTTTTTGATGCAAAACTGCACTATTGCAGTTTTGCATCCAAAAGTTTAGCACCGGCTTGCGCCAGCCGGGCACCTTATTTATGGAATGGTGAAAGCCGGTGCAATTGGTGGGCTTGCGTGAAAAAAAAAGACAGGAGTCATGCCCACCACCCCAATGGCCAGCACACAGCATGTATAGAAACTTAGCCAACCTATATATTTTTGAACAATAGACACCTAGGGGAATGCAGGATGGCGTGACTTGCGTGGATCCCATTAGTTTTTTTTTTGTTTACCCACAATGCCCTGCAAACCTCCAACTTTGCAAGAAATCATGCGTTTTCTTTACATTTTTGTGATGGAAACTTCAGGAATCTGCAGGAATCCACAAAATTCATACCACCCAGCACTGACCCACCTGTGCCGATAAAACCGCTGCTCCACTGGTGTGGCTTTCCCCCCACCCACCCCAGGGGGTAATCCAGGGGTAATAATCCTCATCTTCCTCCAAGGAAGGGCAGAAAGACAGTGCCCATTTTTGGAGGTGTGGGGGGCATAGCCATGCCCTTTCTGAGCACCCCCCACTACTACACTAACAAAAATAATAATCTCTGGTGTCTAGTGGGCTTTCTGCCGTTCCCCCCCAAGGGAGCAGATCAGGGGCAATAAGTCCCATCTCAGAAAGACTGGCTATTTGTATTTGGGGGTGGGGCATTAGCATGCCCATTTTGGGCAGCACTCACCCCTGTATATTAAACAAAATGATAGTTCCTGGTGTCTAGTGGGCTTTCTTCCCCAAGGGGGTTGAAAGACTGTTCCCATTTGTGTTAGGGTGCTGGGGGCAACCCCCACCTCTACATATTAAAATAATAATCCTGGTGGGCTTTCTGTCCCCTCAGAGGGGACAGATCGGGGACTATTGCTCCCATCTGCCCCCCAGGTTGGGCAGAAAGTATGTATTGGTTAAAAAATACTGGGCGGAGCCAAAGCCCTTCCCCAGAAGGCCGCCACCTCCCTGTTGTCTAGTGGATCGCCCTTCTGTGGCGATCCTCAAGTAGGAATTTAACTACGGAAAGGTATCATTGGAAAGGGGAGATTCTCCCCTCTCCAATGATATCTATCCCGTCTGCCTAGGTGCTTGGGGGGGCTGAGAAAGCCCAGCGAGCACCTATGCAGTGAAAGTGAAATGAGCCGATCGACTCATTTCACTTTTGTTTTCAGTGAAATTACATCAGCATGCCATGCGCGCTGATCCTCATTTCAGTGAAAAAAAAGAAAAAGCCTCAGGAGCTGGGGAAGCTCTCCCCCAGCTCCCAGGGCTGTTTTGTTCAGCAGGAAATCCCTCTGATGTGAACACCAGAGGGATTTCCTGCTTCGTGTGCGGAGACCACTGGGAGCAGGGCCGGCTTTTGGGCGGTGTGAGCGGTGCGACCGCACTGGGCGCTGACCTTAGGGGGGGCGCCGTGTTTAGAAATAACTTCAGAAACATGCCATTTAAAAGCACCTGCTGAAAAGTTCCTTGTGCGTTTATCCTTCAAGAAACATTTTAAAATGTCAAGGTACCTCTTGTGATTAATGTTCCTGCTAGGGAGAGAGATGGGAGTTTTGTCTAATGGCAGCTTTGACTCAACATAAGGTAGCATAGAGGGTTAATATGCCTGCTGCAAAAAATAGAACTATGGGGCATATTTAAGAAAAGAAGCGCCAATTTTCTTGCACCCCTTAGCGCCCCCCTAATGCCACCATGTGTGCATCATATTTAAAATATGGAGCACTGTGGCAGTAGTTGTGGACTAGCACCACCATTTTTTATGCTAGTCCGGCGCTTTGCTGGATTAGCGTAAAAAATGTTGACGCTAATCCTTCAAAGCACCCAGAGGCCCATTGTAACCAACGGAAGCCTCCTTTTAATGTCTGCTCTGAGCAATCCAACAGATTTCTTTACGTCATTTTTTTGGCCCCCCTAACTGAGGGATGCCCCCTTTGCGTACAGTATGCCTGGCGCAGGCACAATGTAGTGCAAAGGGTTACAAAGTGGCGTAATGCATGATTGCGCCTCTTTGTAAACATGGCGCAGTGTTTTTGGCCTTCTAATGCCACATTAATGTAAAAAAATGACACTAATGTGGCGTTAGAATGGCACTAGGAGCTCTTAAATATGCCCCTACATCAGTGCTTAATTTGTGCTTATTGTTTTCAGTGCCCAGCACCGACACCTATTTTTGAGGGCCGGACCTTATTTTTCTGCCTCACTCATTTACTGCGAGAAAAAGACACATATGGGAAAGATGGAGGAAGAGAAAAATGAAAAAGTGTCACAATGGGAAAAAGCAGAAATCCACAAGAGTGAACTGAAGGGGCAGGGAGGGCCTGTAAATGGATTGAAGAGGCCTGAGATGGCTTCAGGATGTATTCCGTGTTCACACATTTAATTACAGCAGCCGCGTGTTTAAGAGGAGGGCTTTGGGCACCGGTACCTTTTTATTTACAAATTAAGCACTGCCCTATAGGGCATATTTGAAAAAAGTGGCACTGTACACAGTGCTGTGCCACTTTTCTTGCACCCTTTAGCACCCCCCCTAACGCCACCATGTGTGCGTCATATCTAAAATACCAGCACCATGGCGGTAGTTAGGGGACTAGCGTCAGAACTTCTTATGCTAATCCGGCGCATTGCAGGATTAGCATCAAAAATGTTGACGCTAATCCTGCAAAGCACCCAGAGGCCCATTGTAACCAATGAAGACTCCTTTTAATGTCTGCTCTGAGCAGGCATTAAAAGTGCCGGAAAAAAATGAAGCAAAGAAATCTGACAGATTTCTTTGTGCCATTTTTTTGGCCCCCCTACCTGGGGGATGCCCCATTTGCATACATTATGTCTGGTGCAGGCATAATGTGGCGCAAAGTGGTGCAATGCCTGCATTGCATCACTTTGTAAATATGGCGCAGCATTTTTGGCCTTCTAATGCCACATTAGCTTAAAAACAAATTACACTAATGTGGCGTTAGAATGATACTAGGAGATCTTAAATATGCCCCTATGGGGCACATTTGAAAAAAGTGGCGCTGCACACACTGCTGCACCACTTTTCTTGCACCTCTGAGCACTCCCCTAACACCACCATGTGTACCTGTATTTAAAATATGGCGCAACATGGCAGTAGTTAGGGGACTGGTGTCAGAATTTTTGACACTAGTCCAGCGCTTTGCAGGATTAGCGTAAAAAAGGTTGATGCTAATCCTGTAAAGCATCCGGAGGGCCATTGTAACCAACAGACGTATCATTTCAAAAGTGCCGGAAACAAATGATGCAAGGAAATCTGTCAGATTTCTTTGCGCCATTGTTTTGGCCCTCCCCAACAGGGGAATGCCACCTTTGCATTAATTATGACTGGCCCAGGCATAATGTAGCGCAAGGGATACAAAGTGGCGCAATGCATGCATTGCGCCACTTTGTAAATATAGCACAGCGTTTTGGGCCTTCTAACGCCACATTAGCGTAAGAAAATGATGCTAATGTTGCGTTAGAATAGTGCTAGGGGCTCTTAAATATGCCCCTATATTTTATGTGACTAGCTGAGTGGATTAGTAAAGCCAGCCTTTACAGGTGCTTTACAACACATGAATGTATGTGAAAGGGGAGTGATGGAGAGATGAGGGGCACATTTTCGGGGTGGTAGTGAGTGAAACCAAAGAGGAGGTCATGGGGTGGGGGGTGCTACAATAAACTGTCGCACAGGGTGCCACCAGTCCTAAAGCCGGCCCTGACTAGGAGCCGTCCAATGCACACAAGCACCGTGGCATGGGAAGGCTCCCAGCCACCTGAGCAGCTCCTTCTACATCCATTAAGCACTATAGCATGGTGCAAGGTCTTGAGATGGAAGATGTCTTTGGCTCTACGGTTCTGTCTGCTTTGAAGTTAACAATAGAAAGATAATTTCAGAAGAAAATTTGCTTTTCTTTGAGCAGAAATGTACAGTTGTCCCGGTGTTTTGTTTTCTAGGGTACACCTCATGGTGTAATTCATCCAAGGCGACATGGACGACGGGGTAATTGTTTTTTTGTTTAGAAAATACTGTTAGTGGACGGCTGCATACTTTAAACAGCATTGGTATTTCTGAAATTGAAACATATTTCTTTAATGTATATGTTAATGACATGGGGTACTCATTCGATTACTTATTTGTAATTGCAATACTCGGAATCCACCTCTCACCTTGATTAATTAAATCATGTGGTCTCTGTGCCTCTCTGTCACAGTCCCTATGATCAGATTAAAACTCTCTCCCGCCTTTCAAACATCCAGTTTCTTTCAATGAGCCTGCATAACACAACTGATCTGGACAGACTGGGTGGGAGGGAGCGAGAAATAAATTAAGGTGAGAGAGGGACTTGCGGTAATGCAATTACTGGTATGTAATCGAAGCAATTACTATTATCCAGGTACTTACTATGGACTACATTAAACATGCAATTGCAACAAACAGAAAAAAGCTTGCCTGAAAAAAGGGAACTACAACAAAGAACACAGTTGAAAGTAATACATTAATATCAATATTACATACTATAGTAAGTGCATGTGTAAATACGCATATGCAGCAAGTGTTAAAGAAGGATCGTTGAGCAGATAATAGGACTAAACTTTAAGCACCATTTATTTGAGAAGGCGAACACATATTATACCATACAATATAATCCTTCTGCAGCTAGCAGGGAACGGAGGAAGGAGTTATTTAAAACTTCACGCAAAAATGTTTTTCAGAAAACATATTAGTGCCATTACTATGTAAAAATAATTGCATTTACAAGCACCAATGTGCTGCTTTTCTAAAAAGAAAACCCAAGAGAGATTGCGCCATAAACAAAAATACCCCAGAGAGGAGAACTGAGATTTTGTTTAAGGGATTCTTATCTATTACAGAGGCCGCTCTGTGAACAAGCAGTCCAACAGGAAGAAAGGAGGACTCACGAGGAATCCACTTGTAAAATAAACAAGCAGTGGGAAAGTTAATAGGGCTCAGCAATCCGAGAGCTAGTGGAGTTGTCAATGTCAATGTCTTTTAGCCATGTGTTATAGAGTGGAGCTGATGGATGTGGTGTGGAGTTGAAATATGTACAGTGTAAATATGTGGCATGATGTGGAGTGGAACTATGTGGAGTAGAATTATGTTTCATGGTGTGGATTTACGTGGAGTGGCATTGTGTGGCATGGAGTGGCATGCAGTGTAGTGGAATTATGTGGCATGATGTTGAATTATATAATGTGGATTGCACCTATGTGGTGTGGAGTAGGAATATGTGGGTTGAGTGGAATTGTGTGACATGGAATTGTGTGGCTTTGAATTGTGTGGCATTGAGTGGAGTTATATGTAGGGGAATGATGATGTGCAGTGGAATTATGTGGATAGTAATTATGTGGTATTGAGTGTAGTGGAATTATGCAGTGTAGGATTGTGTGTCATGGAGTGTAATTATGTAGAATGGTATTGTGTGTCATGAAGTGGAGTGAAATTATGTGGTGTGTTGTTGAATTATGTGGCATGGTGTGGGATTCTGTGGTGTAGAATGGATGTATGTGGTCTGTAGTGGAATTATGTGTTGTGGAGTGGAATTATGTGGTATGGTGTGGGACTATATGGTGCTGTGTTGAAATGAATGGAGTTGACTTCTGTGGCGTAGAATTGTGTGGCGATGAGTGGAACTAGGTGTGTGAAATTATGTGTCATTGTGTGGAGTGTATTTATGTGGAGTGTTGCTATGTGGCATGGAGTGGATTTTTGTGTGGAGTGTAATCACATAGTATGAAGTGTAATTATGTGGAGCTGAATTATTTGGCATGGAGTGGTATTATGTGGAGTGTAATAATGCTGGGTGGTGCTTAATAGTGTGGTGTGGAATTGTGTGTTGTTGTGTGGAATTATGTGTTATGGTGTGGGTGGAATTATATGGAGTGGAATTATGTGGCATGGTGTTGAGTTGCATTTTGTGGAGTGGAATTATGTACTTTGGAGCTGAGTATATATATATATATGTGTGTGTGTGTGTGTGTGTGAAGTGTAATTAGGTGGCGTGGAGTGTAATTATGTAGAGTGGAGTGGAATTACGTGTAGTGGAATTACCTGGAGTTGAACTGTGTTGCGTGGAGTGGAGTTATGTGGATTGGACTGGAGTGGAATTAAAGTGCATGAAGTGGTATCATGTGAAGTGAAATTATGTGGAGCTGAATTTGTTGGATTGTAGTTATGTGGCCAGGAGTTGAATGATGTGGAGTGTAATTGTGTGGAGTTGAATTGTGTGTCATGGAATTGTGAGATTTTGAAATGTATTGTGTATAGTGGAATTACGTGGTGTCAATTTGTGTTGGGGGGAACTGTGTGGCACTTAATTGTGTGGCTTTGTGTTGTATTATGTGGAGTTGAATTATGTATAGTGGCATTGTATGTCAAGGAGCGGAATTATGTGGAGTGGACAGGACCAATTGGAGAGGTTGGTTGGCAGGCTGGAGAGGAAGAATGAAGGACGGTGCAGGAGGGAATAGATTCAATTGCAAGGTTACCAGTGGCAACATAAATACTACCAGCAAAGTAAACATGTTTATCTGCCATCTGTTATCTGTAAGCAAGCCAGGGGAGAGGATGTGGTGTACCCGCCAAAGCAGCCGACTTTAGAGCTGGGGAACCTGGTTCTAGTGTTGACGCTGGCTCAACATCATGTGACTCTGGGCAAGTCACTTAATCTTCCTGTGCCTACACAAAATGAAGTTATCAACCAATTTATTCTTTCTTCTTCTGCCAGGCAGCAGAGCCTATTTGCCAATATCAAAGCACTAAAATAGGTATTTGTGTCTTTTGTGTCACAGGAGCTTGCATGTTGCTTTTGTTATATTTTTCAGCAGGTTCCATAGAAAAACCGTAAGATAAATTGAACACTTTATACATATTTTGTTGATATATTACTCCATAAAACTTTCAGCCAGATGTCAAATGTAAATTGTTTAAAGAGCAATGTATCATCTGGCAGACCACTTAGCTTTTTGTGATTTTGCGAATCGCGTATTTGCACTAAAATTGCCAAGGTACACGGTGCAATTTTATGCCGGAGTGCCTCGATTAAACACAAAGTGCTCCTTCCTCGATTTATGTATTGTTTTATTGCAGGATGCCTTAGGGCTCCAAACACCTCTCTCTCCATGAAGAAAGGGCAGCAAAATGTGCCTTTTTGCTACATTCATACCCTCTCAAGACCTCCTCTAAATAATGTTGCTTGGCCTTCCTCTGCCTCCTTCTTCCTATTACTGGGAAACCATGCCTGTATCCATATTTTATTTATTTAAGATAGCACGAGCTTTTAACCTATAGTGAGCTCTGATATAGTTCTACTTATTTTTGACTACTACTCGTTTCACACATCCCTCTGCCTGCTCCTTGACCTACCAAACTAAATGAAAGTTTACCAGCCTGGGGGCGGTCAGGTGAAGAGATAGGCGAGCCAACAAATAAACAGAGAGCGAGTCAAGAGCCAGCCCTGGCTCTAGCAGCCCATATACGAGCCAAGGCCTGAAAGTATTTGGCATGTAAGTCGTGCAACAAAGATATTGTTAGAATACAATAAGGTGTCTTCAAAATGCAGAATCATTTCACCTTAATACACCTGATTAAGTATTCCCATTGAGAAATATTTATTAATGTGAGCGCATTTAAAAATGAACTGAGAAACATAACTTTGCTGCCCTGATGACAATGTTATTAGTCAACTAAGAGCTGGGCCACTGGAATTATGCTGGAGGGGAGCACCAAATTATGCAGTAGGGTTTAGTAGATTATGCAGCAAGAAAAAGCTAATTATGCAGCATAATGCAGCACATTTTTGATAGTATCACTTATTTCTATTTTCTTTACATAGTAATACTATTTGGGCAAATATGTAATCTCATTAGTACCAATTTAACAACCATGCAGAAATAAGCAACTGGAAGATGACCAGTTAACCTTTGGGAAATGCCCTCCACTGCACGGGGACAAATGTCACCACATATTTAGTAACTTTTGATCTGTTTATGCAAGAAACAAAAACATTTTTGTTAAAATCTGCAGAATATGCAGCAGATTAATGTGTGGCAAATGCGGCAAATCCATAATTATGCGAAAAAAGCCACAGCCGCAGACTGCATACGACTAGCGGCCCTGACTGAGAGGTAAGTCAATTGTCATGTGTACTCTTTATGTGGCTTAGATTGTTATTGAAAATGGGGCAACGTTATATACTGTTAAATCAAACACAAGATGAGTTTGTGTATCTAAAGGCCATACGTTCCATGCCCATTAAAAGTTACCACTTGACTTATGTACTTTCTGCAGGCACAGAACTTGTAGACAAATGTTCCTGTTTCCAGTGAGATAGTTTGTTATTTTGGATAATTGGCCCTGTAACCTCGGTTACCCATAGCGGATCGAACTGGAGTAAGTGCATGGAATGATTTCCTTGAGAGAATAAGACTAATCCCAATGACCAACAATAACCACTGGACTAACCACTAACTTTTGAATCCTGAGTAGTGTGCTACTCATCATAAAATGCTTCGGTTCCTTGTGAAGGGTGGTAAGTGCTATAAAAATTCAATTACATTACAATACAATTTCAATTGAATCAATGAGACCAACACAGCTAAAAACAGTGATTTCTATAAGGAAAGCCTAGTACTGGTGCACAGTGTTCCTGATAGCATGGTGTCATCTGATAACTTTATTTGTGTATAAAGTGCAAGCACAAGTAAACCTCTTGTTACAAACTGCCAATAAACATAAAATATTTTAAGTCACTATGGCCCTCATTCTGACCCTGGCGGTCTTTGACCGCCAGGGCGGAGGACCGCGGGAGCACCGCCGACAAGCCGGCGGTGCTTCAATGGGGATTCCGACCGCGGCGGTAAAGCCGCGGTCGGACCGGCACCACTGGCGGGGTCCCGCCAGTGTACCGCGGCCCCATTGAATCCTCCGCGGCGGCGCAGCTTGCTGCACCGCCGCGGGGATTCTGACCCCCCCTACCGCCATCCAGATCCCGGCGGTCGGACCGCCGAGATCCGGATGGCGGTAGGGGGGGTCGCGGGGCCCCTGGGGGCCCCTGCAGTGCCCATGCCACTGGCATGGGCATTGCAGGGGCCCCCGTAAGAGGGCCCCTACATGTATTTCACTGTCTGCTGCGCAGACAGTGAAATACGCGACGGGTGCAACTGCACCCGTCGCACAGCTTCCACTCCGCCGGCTCGATTCCGAGCCGGCTTCATCGTGGAGGCCTCTTTCCCGCTGGGCTGGCTGGCGGTCTGAACGAGACCGCCCGCCAGCCCAGCGGGAAAGTCAGAATTACCGCCGCGGTCTTTCGACCGCGGAACGGTAACCTGACGGCGGGACTTTGGCGGGCGGCCTCCGCCGCCCGCCAAGGTCAGAATGAGGGCCTATGTGTTGTGATACATTATGCATTAATCCATGACACTTTGGTTGGTAATTCTTCAGCAATCTGCTTTAGATTGTTATCATTTACAAAAGCTTATAATTGGAAGTGAGTGTTGGTGAGGGACAATTGTAGCACTAGCATCTCCCCAGCCAACCCTCATTAGGGGCGAGCGCAAAGCCTCCTGTCCCTCTTCTAATCTCTCTTTAGGGGGATTTTAACCACGCCCATGTTGACAGTCACTTTCATTGGTTCCTAGGCTTACCTTTTAAAATCCGCTTTCTTTCATTCATGAAAGGCATGCATATGTCATGCCTTTTCCGATGTTTAGCCCTCCACGAGAGCATTGGTAAACTACTGGAAACATACGAGGCTCCATGTTTTCCGTATGGTTTCTGGACTACTTTTTCTCTTTATTTCGCAGCACGATTGCGCTGTGTTTTACACGATCATGCTTGTTTTTTTCCTTCATTTAAGGTTTGGCAAGAAAAGTCCGGTTAGGAGTTTACAACGCTAATAGCTCTAACTCGACGTAATGCGAGACCCGTTGCATTGCAAATGCTTGTTTTTAAAATGTAACCACCAGCTGTCACACCTACCCAGTCCACCTTCCTTTAAAATAAAATAAATTTGAACACCAGATTGACCATCTCCTGAGGCCACCATCAAACGCAAGCTAAAAGTCTGCATAACTATTGAATACCACTAAAAGGAACACTCCAGGCAGAGGTCTTCCTCACACCGACTCCTACAGTGGGCAAGAATACAATTTGAGATCCACCAAGGGGTGGTATTAGCATTTTTACACTATTTTACACCATTCCTTTTCTCCTCTGCCCCGTCCACTTAAATAGACCTTGACACCCATACCACTCCTCTTATAGGGTTCTCTTCCAGACAATTTACGCCTCAAGAGCTCTCTTCCACCAGGGTTGTAGCCCAAACCGATACCCCAACATAGTGTCAGAGTGATAAGGAGCCCTATGCTGTTAGGACAGCATACACCATGTTTTTGTCCTCCAGATTCCCTTTTTATTTGGACATAACTATTAAATGGCACTAAAATAAGGTGCCACAAAAATGCAGCAAAAAATGCAATAGTGTGCCACAAACTTTCCATTTTTGTTCTGCAAAATTTCCCAATGCATGCGCAGTATCTTGGGGTCTGATCTTGCTTCCTGTTTGAAGTCCCCAAAGGCAGTGCTTCCTATTGCAAAAATAAATATCTTCAGCTTTTGCTCTGGGAAGCTCTGCATTGGGGGACTTCAAATATAGAAGCAAGATCTGCAATTTGATATCTGCAGGCAAGGGAAGAGGATATGGCGTAACAGCCAAAGGTGCAAGCAGTGTAAGAACACAAGTGCTAGGACCATGTTCAAGGAAAGGGACACATGCAAGACGAGGGAAGCCATCCAATGGTAAGAAATGGGTGGCCTCCAATCCCACTAACAGTACACAACATGTCTCAAAGAGACATCCCATATGCTGTCTAACTGAGATCTAACAAAATGAATCAATTAAAAAATGCTTACTGGAGGAAGTAATAGAATGATTGCATTGTTTTACAACATTCAAAACAAGAGGCAGAATGGGAAGAAAGCATCCGGTAGCATTTTGTGCAGCACCAAAAACAAAAACAAAATGCAAACCAACAAAAAAGAAAATAATTGGGGAAACCAAATGATAAGCTATAATAAAAAAAGGAAAGCAAACTATTTCTTTAGGTGCATGTGTACACTCACATGTGCAAAATGCAGACATTCACTGTAAGGGGAGGCAATGACAGAAGTAGTCTGACCGATTGCCCCGTGCTCTATGCTGTGATGGCCAGAAGCAAAATGTGAATTCCATTTTAACAAACCAATAAATGAAGACTGCAGACCAATACAACTCTATAAATGCAGATAAATGTAGTTATGTTTTTAGAAAGCATAAGCCTGTTAATACAAACAAAGCTGTCCCTAGGCAGACATAAAATATAGGAGTAGATTATAGAAGACAGATGCCAGATCATGAACTGCTGCTAATAGTCAGAATTCGGACATCAGAATGTATACAATGTATGCCCACAGACAGCCTGATTTAGATCGTGGCAGAGGGAATACTACGTCACAAACGTAATGGACATCCCGTCTGCCGTATTAAAATCCACATAGGATATAATGAGATCGTAATACAGCAAACAAGATATCCGTCACATATGTGGCAGAGTATTCCCCTCCGCCAAGATCTAAATCAGGTCCTTAATTGAAAAGGGTAACTAAAAATACCACTACTGTTATTGGCACTTAATGCTGAAAAGTTCTTTGACAGAATGAGCTTGACATTCTTAAAGAAGGTGATGAAGAAAATTGATGTGGGAAATAAGTGGAGCAAAATGGTGATGACGTGGCACGTAAACCAAATGCCGGGCTTTTAATGTGTGGTATGTTCGCTGAAGGCTTTCACAATCAAAGGGGTGCCAGTCAGGGCTGTTCGGTGTCTTGTCTCATTTTTTTCTCAGCAGCAGAGCCCATGAGGCTGGCTTTTTGGCACTCAATTGAAATTACCAGACTGGAATTTGGGGGTTCAGAACATGAAATTGTGGTTCTTGTGCACTGTACACAATGTCATTATACATCTGACAAACTCAACCACGGTAATTTACATCTTTTGGCTTTTATGCCAGGACTTTGGGGAAGACTTGGGGTGCAAGGCCAATGCTGCCAAACAGATATTGCCTTCTGTAGGGGTAGAGAAGAGTAATAATAAATGACTAAGGGCCTGATTAAGACCTTGGATGATAGAATACTCCATCACAAATGTGACAGACATCCTACCTGACGTTTTACAAATTCCATAGGATATAAAGGAACTTGTAATACAGCGGACGGGATATCCATCACGTTTGTGAGGGAATATATCATTTGCCAAGGTCGTAATCAGGCTCTAAGGGGGTGATTCTAACTTTGACGGGCGGCGGAGGCCGCCCGCCAAAGTTCCCCCAACAGAATACCGCTACGCGGTCAGAAGACCGCCGCGGTTATTCTGTGTTTCCCGCTGGGCTGGCGGGTGACCGCCAGAAGGCCGCCCGCCAGCCCAGCGGGAAACCCCTTCCCACGAGGAAGCCGGCTCCGAATGGAGCCGGCGGAGTGGGAAGGGTGCGACGGGTGCAGTTGCATCCGTCGCGATTTTCAGTGTCTGCAAAGCAGACACTGAAAATCTTTGTGGGGCCCTCTTACGGGGGCCCCACGACACCCCTCACCGCCATCCTGTTCCTGGCGGTCAAAACCGCCAGGAACAGGATGGCGGTGAGGGGGTCGGAATCCCCCATGGCGGCGCAGCAAGCTGCGCCGCCATGGAGGATTCCTCAGGGCAGCGGAAAACCGGCGGGAGACCGCCGGTTTTCCGTGTCTGACCGCGGCCAAACCGCCGCGGTCAGAATGCCCTTAGGAGCACCGCCAGCCTGTTGGCAGTGCTCCCGCGGTCGTTGACCCTGGCGTCAATGACCGCCAGGGTCAGAATGACCCCCTAAGTGTCATCTTGCACTTTAAAAAAATACCTTTTAAAATATTTGAAAGTTTATGTAACACCGAGGGTAAGGGAGTTGTTTGCAGCTAATATATCATGAAAGAAAATATTACAAAGAGGTGTATGCGGTGAGCACCAACTGTGTGTTTTGTAGCTAGACAAACAGGAAACCATACTAATGGTGACACTGCCTAAGGTACGATATGCATTTCAAGCACATCCAATAAAGGTATGCATGTAATCTATGTAGCGGTTATCAGTTGTAGTGCTCTCATGATGTTGAAGGTGTTTTTGCAAACATGTTGACTTGTTTTCAAAGTGAACTTGGAGTCCATGATCATTCCTACACTCTTTACTTTAGCCAATGTTGTAGGAAAACCAAAAGTCATACTGTAGCAAGGTCTTATTCTTTCCATGATCTGCATGGCAGGTTCTCTGTTTACTTTTGCTAATTTTGTAGCATCCAGTTTACTCTGTCTAAGTATTTTGTAAATCCCGACGTCCTGAGATGTGATGAGTTTTCCACTTTTAGGATAATCTGAGTCTTGTCTGAATAATTCTAGCAGGTGAGTGCAAAAAAGATTATAACTTTTGAAAGTGGGGCAAGATACACGTTGAATAGGAGAAATGTAAAAATTAAACCTTGCAGAATGCCTACATTTTGTGAAGGTTTAAATTTGCGAAGTTGGTCTGTATCCATTTTTAGGTAGCGCTTTGTATGCCTGTTTTCTTTAATCCTTGCAGTGAAGGGTCATGGTCCTTGGTATCAAAAACTGCTGAGAATTCCATTAGGAGGAAGGCATGCTCTCTGTTATGGTCTACCGTAGTCTTGAGGTCAGCCAAGATTACGTTTAATGCTGATTTAACACCAGGAGCCAGTGTGGAGGCCAGCTTGCTGGTCACACAGGGGCATATTTTTCTTTAATATCTGTAAGTCTACTGCTTTTATGATTAGTTTGCCCTTGAATGGCCATTTCAATATTAGTTTATCAGTTGTTGTTGGGTCTTTACAGTCTAGTCATTGTTTCTTCAGAATTGGTTGGAGATATTTTTTTTTGTTCTCTGGGGAATTCTCCAGATTACAGTGATTCACTGATTACTGCTCTGGCTGGTATTGCAGAAGTAATGGATTACAGAATGTTCTTGGAAATGTTGGGAGGCGGGGGTCATGAGGTTATCCAGTGAGCCTTTATCAGCTCCTTTGTTTCACTAATATACAGAAGACTGAATGAGCATAGTTCTGGTTGTGTACTTTTGAGGTCATAATTTGGTGGAAGTGGTAGAAAAGTATGGCTGTCTTTGCTAGGAATTGGGTATCTCGATCATTTGCTCTTTTATTGAGACGTAGCATAGTTCTTGAGTGTAGTTATTGTTGTTTGGCATTCATTCTCATTTTTGGAAATAAGTGATGATTTTTTTAGCACTTTGGTTGAGTTGGTGACATTTAAAATGCACTGGGAGTAGTGAGTTCTTTTCTTTTTTGATAGTAGCTTCGTAAATGTTATATAATTGTCGTATCGTGTTTTTATTTTCCTGGTCATTTGCATTCCTTCACTGTCATTCTTTGCTTCTGATTTTCAGAAGCTTATGGGCATGAATAAATTCCAAGAAAGCTTTGCTATGAATACTGTTCAATGATTTTTCATTGAAACCTTTCCATGGTCTTTTGCTGGACATGTTGCTTGATGTCATTAATTGGTAGGTTGGTGTTGAAATAAATGATATGGTGATTGCTCCAGATAATGGGCTTTATTTCTTCAACCAATACAAGGAATGCAATGGCAAAGGTAGATAATGGTGAGCAGTGAATGATTAAAGATCCACACACAAGTATAGAGTGATCTTTAATAATTGCTGGATCTAATTGTGGCCGTAGACTGCTCAAGGCCTACACTATCCCTATTGTTTGGTCGGTTTTGGTAAAGCATTATGTATTTTTAGGAGTTCATCATATAGAATGGCTAGGATGTCGTCTCCCACCCATATGTCTGTGATACATATCACATATTGCTTGGAATCATGTAGCATATCATGTATGTGGGTAAACTACTCTCTTATGGATCTTGCATTAATCAGGATGCAAGATGCAGGACAATTGATCATTATGACATGGACAGAGGTGACCCCCGAAGACACAACACGCATGATGAACACCACCATGTCTTCAACAAGGCCGCCTCTACCATCGCACCCCACCTCCGAGACATCATCAACACCTCCTTCGACACAGCCACCTTCCCGAAGAGCTGGAAGCACGCCGAGCTCAGCGCACTGCTGAAGAAACCAACAGCGGACCCGACCGACCTCAAGAACTTCCGCCCCATCTCGCTCCTTCCCTTCCCTGCCAAAGTCATCGAGAAGGTCGTCAACAAGCAACTGGCCGCCTTCCTCGAGACGAACGGATCCCTCGACCCATCGCAGTCTGGATTCAGAGCCAACCACAGCACCGAGACCGCCCTCATCGCAGCCACCGACGACATCCGAGCCCTGCTCGACAACGGTGAAACAGCGGCACTCATCCTCCTAGACCTCTCTGCAGCATTTGACACTGTCTGCCACCGCACCCTAGTCCAACGCCTCAACGACACCGGCATCCAAGGGAAGGCCCTGGAATGGATCATCTCATACCTCTCCGGCAGAACACAGAGAGTACGCCTCCCTCCATTCCTCTCGGAGGCCACCGAAGTCATCTGCGGCGTCCCGCAAGGATCATCGCTCAGCCCCACTCTCTTCAACATCTACATGAAACCCCTGGCTGCCATCGCACGCCAACACAACCTCAACATCATCTCCTACGCCGATGACACCCAGCTGATCCTCTCCCTCACCAGAGACCCCGACACCGCCAAAACCAGCCTACACGAAGGGATGAAAGACGTCGCCAAATGGATGGACATCAGCCGCCTGAAATTGAACACGGACAAGACAGAAGTTCTCATCCTGGGACCGTCGCCCTCCGCATGGGACGACTCTTGGTGGCCCCTGGCCCTAGGCACCGCTCCCAAGCCAACGGACCACGCACGCAACTTGGGCGTCATCCTGGACTCCTCCCTCTCGATGACCAGACAAGTCAACGCCGTCTCCTCAGCTTGCTTCCACAACCTCCGCATGCTCCGTAAGATCTTCCGATGGATCCCGACCGAGACCAGGAAGACGGTCACCCAGGCCCTCGTCACCAGCAGACTAGACTACGGAAACACCCTCTACGCCGGTACAACAGCCAAGCTTCAGAAAAGACTCCAGCGTATCCAGAACGCCTCCGCCCGACTCGTCCTGGACGTCCCCCGACGCAGCCACATCTCAAGCCACCTGAGAGACCTGCACTGGCTCCCTGTCAACAAGAGGATCACGTTCAGACTCCTCACCCACGCACACAAATCCCTCCACGACCTGGGCCCAAGGTACCTCAACGACCGCCTGACCTTCTACTCGCCCACCCGCCAGCTACGTTCCGCGAACCTCGCCCTCGCCCTCGCCGTCGTCCCTCGCATCAAAAGAGCCACCGCCGGAGGAAGATCCTTCTCCTACCTGGCGGCTAAGACATGGAACTCCCTGCCCGTCCACCTACGGCTGACCCAGGACCACCTCGCCTTCAGGAAACAGCTCAAGACCTGGCTGTTCGAGCAGTAGCAGACCCCCTCCCCAAAGCGCCTTGAGACCCTTCCGGGTGAGCAGTGCGCGATATAAATTCCTTGATTGATTGATTGACTGATTATGTCAACTGGAAGGTTGTGTACTTTCTGTATGCTTTCAATTCACTGATAACTGATTTTGGTGTAGAGACTTCATGGTCTTAGTCTGGGGCTTCAAGTTGCTGAGTGTTCATGGATCAGCTGATTGCTCTGACAACTGTATAATTTGTATAAAATGTGGCATCTGTGGACATAGAATGGCATCACGCCATTTTGGTGATATTTAAAGTTTTGAATTAATGGGTCTTCAATGTTTTGCTACAGAGGTTCCTGAAGTCAGTGTGGCTTTGGTCTTAGTGAACCTGGTAGAAATTCTATGTTTATTCTTTATCTGAAGGTTTTCTGCAGAATGAAAGTCTTGGTTAGGTTATCTTTCTTTCAGAATGTGTTAGATGATCCTCATTATATATTTTCCACTTATGTTTCTTCTGAGAAATGAGATAAATTCTTTAGGTAGGAAGTGGAAGAGATAGTGACCTTCTGGGGTGAAAAGCATTATCTCTTTTTATCTGAATCCCACCTCACTTGTGTCTTCTCCTACAAACTCTTTGAAGAGTTATTCCCCATTTCCTACAACACATTGCCAGATTCATTGCCATGTGGCAGAAGAAAGAAGTTGTAGAGATTTTGCCGGTGCTGTGTGCATGCTTCATACTTGAGTGAAGTGGGATGACGCTCAACTGTTACATGTGTTGAATCTGTGCTGTGTTCAAGTAAAAATAGCAATATTGCAATGCTGGCTCCAGTGCCGAGTCTGAGTCTGTACTGCACGGGATAAGGATGTACTGCCCTGCTTTGTGTGTTTGTGCACATGTGTTTAAAAACACTGGCATAATGTTCTATAATTATTTGAAAGGTAAAGTAATCGGAACACTCCACCGTCTTGTAATGCCAAAGAATGCTGTCAAAGAAATTACATTCTGCAAGAACAATTGGGCAAACTAATTGATCTAATCCTTACAAGACCTAATGCAAGATAAGGTAATAAACATGATCACATATGATTCAATGCAGGACAGAGAATGGTCAAATAAAAGTAATCTTCAGTAATATTTTCAAGGGTTCAGTAATCAGAATAACCTACTTGTGTAACATGTGTAATTATGTCATGAAGTGCTGTGCTGTGTCTTGCTGTAGTGTAAAATAATAGTAATTATTACCTTCTGTGTTCTAGTGCAGAACTGACAGGGTGAAGTAACGTCTAATTTCCTAAGAGGCCAAAGCAATCAGAGTGATGTAATCTTTAATGTACGTGAAATCATCTGATGAGATGAACCCCTCTTCTTTATTCTAATGCTGGATATTGTAGTTATGGTAATTTCCTTCTGTAATCTAATGCAGAATTAAGCAATATTTCATAATGTAATGTAAGATAATCAGTCAATCAATCAGTTGACTTGTAGAGCGTGACTTGTCACCAATGAGAGATTCCAGGTGCTGGCAGGGTTTCAGTCGAAGAGCCAGGTTTTCAGAATCCTACGGAACTCGTGTAGAGCAGGGGAGGTCCTTATGTGCAGGGGGAAGCCGTTCCTGGCTTTGGCTGCGAGGTAGGAAAAGGAGCCTCCTGCTTTGCTATGTTGTTTGCGGGGGTAAAGGCCAGAGGGAGGGAGGCGGAGCGAAGGTGCCTGGAGGGTTTGTGGACTCCCAGGTGGTGGATGATATGGGCAGGTCCGGAGTTGTGCAGTGCCTTGAACTGGTGGGTGATAAGCTTGAACTAGTATCTCTTCTGAACTGGGAGGCAGTGGAGTTTTTTGAAGTAGGGTGATGGGGGTGTGGTGAGGCGGATCGAGGATGAGTCTTTCTGCAGCATTGTGGGTTGTCTATAATCTTTGAACTAAGTGTGCCTCGATTCCCACATAGAGGGTGTTTCAGTAGTCCAGTCAGCTGGTGACAAGGACTTGGGTGATGGTGCGTCTTGCGTTTTGGGGTAGCCACTTGGAAATCCTACGCAACATGTGCAGGATGAAGAAGTAGGAGAATGACACTGCTTTGACTTGAGACCTCATGGTGAGTTTGCTGTCCAGGAAGATACTGGGATTCCTGGTGTGTTCAGCGGGGTTGGTAGCGGGCCCAAGTCCTAAGGGTCACCAGGAGGCATCCCATGGGGCGTTGTCACTGCTGAAGAGTAAGACTTGCGTCATATCTGTGTTGAACTTGAGGTAGTTATTCCCCATACGATTGGCGGCGCTGGTCATGTATTAGTGGAAGTTGATTCTAGATGCCGTGAAGTTTTCGGAGAGGATAAGTTGTGTGTCATTGGAGTAGTACATAATGTTGAGTCTGTGGCATCTGACTATGTTGGGAAGGAGGACCTGTAGATTTTGAAGAGTGTGGGGCTGAGAGATGAGCCTTTAGGAACCACGCAGATAATTGGCTTGGTTTCGGAGGTGGAGAGTGGAAGGTGGACTCATTGTGTTCTGTCGGTGAGGAAGGAGGCGATCCATCTGAGGGCGGCTCCTTGAATGCCTATGTCATGAAATCTGGTGCTGGGCGTGTGGTGGGAGATGATGTTGAAGGCTGTTGCAATATGAAGCACACAAATGCACTATACTGTATTCAGGGCGTTCCAATTCTGTGATCCAATGCTGGATAAATAATTTTAGTTGTTCCTGCTGCAAGGGGTCATGAGGCCTATTCTACAGAGGATAGAGTGGCTTAGTGAGGTGTTTTCAGGTGGTGGTTGGCAATAGCTTCAAGGTAGGGTTTCTCATCCCAATTAAAAGATGATGGTACCTATAGTGGTAGGTAGTGTTTTGTTGCGTCTGGTTTTCAGTGGGTTGAGTGCTTGGTGAACTGGCATGATCAGACTAACAGAGGTTACAGAAATCATTGTCAGAGGTCTCCAGAGCACCCATATCAGCTGAGGCAGTGATCTGCCACTCAGGTGGTAGACCTGAGAGGTGGAGGTAGAGAAAGCTAACACACTGCTTCCCAAGGGAAGTCTGGACCTATATCTGACGGGTGAGATTTGAAGACCCCACAGAATGAGGACACAGATGCACTGTCTACTTCAAGTGGTAGAAAGAGATTAAAGACCTGTTAGTATGCTTGCAGGAGATTACAATGGAGAAGTGCATGAGACACAGTGAAAACGGGTGATAACTCTCTACTGTAGGCACATAATCCCAAGTGGCCGGTTTGATTGTGCACTAGAACACCAATAATGACTCGTGCACACCAGAGTTCTAAGAAACTTCTTTGGCTAGGGAAAATATCAGGATGTTGCAGAAAGAAGCCATGCGAACTGAAGAAGAATGTGCAAGAGGAGGAAAACATAGCTCAGTTTGTTCACAACCCTCCACACAGGTATGTGCACCAAAACTGATACCATAGGTCCTACTATTAATGCCAGAGAGGTAAACTAAAGGATTTATCTGGCAGAGTATTCAATGTGAAATCCAGGTCTGTGGTTCATTGTTGATTCTTGAACAGCATAGCTCCTATTTTGAATACTCCACAAAGAAGTGCCAACACTTCAGCCACGCATAATTGTCAACATTATGTGATTGCAAGCAAGAGTAGAGGCTGAGAGAACACAAGGAGAGGGCTGAAAATAAGGGTACTAGGAGTGGTGCATGCAGTGAAAAAAGATGAGCTATGGAGAGTAAAAGAAAGGCTGGTGAAGGAACTGCAGCAGATCATGAAGGACTGCACCACTGTAGCACATGCATGGTGAATAATATCAATGGCAAACCAAGTTAAGTGAGATAAATGAGAGCTAGGGGTCAGCCAATCGTAAGGACTCTGCAGTCTAGACTGACATCCTGAAGAGAGTGTTCAAATGTGAAGCCCAATATGTGCTAATCACAGATCAGAACACTGGCTGTTTGAAAGTAAAGAAGACCATTCTGTGGGAAGGAGCCTAAAAAATCTGTGAATTGTGTTTCCATCATTCTAAAAAAAAGTAGAGGACTATTAGTGCCACAGATGTTCATATTTACATGGACTGAGTACGTCTTTCATGGAAGATGTAAAGGCCAATACAGAATAGTCAACTGCTAAATGACATAACCTGTAAATGCTTCTTGTTTAAATGGAGATGGGCTAATGCACCATAGCGAAAACTACCAGGAGTAATCTTTTGGGGAAGACAAGAGACATCAGATGTGAGTGACTTTAGGCAAATAACCCATCAGAGTCACAGAATATCTGCATATGAAAGTAATGTACTGATGCAGAGGAGCGGGCAAAGGCATACACCAGGACAGGACAAACATGTTAAAGCACAGGAACAGGATAGGGAAGGCAAGCAATCCTAATGTGCACAAATATACGGCTGAACCAGTAATGGATAAACACACTAGATTACCATACTACTATGGTTGTACACAGGTAAGACTCCGATATTCCACTGCAACAGGAAATGCCAAAGTATCAGTGCAGATTACTATTACAGATCCTCAGCCTGCAAAATCAAAAGAGGGAGCAGAATTGATTCTGTGCCTGGGCACAAGGGCACAAACATAGATTGTATTTATATAAACTAGACAAATATGGGTCCAGCAGGAGACAAAGTGGCTATTCCTAAGAAAGAGGAAATGTTACAATGTCACAGTTAGGCACTTACGACTAGATGTAACACCAAGGCAAAGCATGGGGTAGTAATTGCCTCCTGGAAACAAGGAGCCAACCCTGTGCAAAGGAATATACTAAAACACTGGTGAGGAAAAAATAGCACACTTACCAGACACAAAAGCCTTAGAGGGGAACATAGAGCAAGCACTAGAAAGGAACTTAAGAACTGTAGCAAATAACCAGAAGTAGGGCATTCAAGGAAAAACTTGGGATCATACAGGCAAGTGAAGTACAAAGATTCTAGGAACTCTAACAAGCACGAGGCTGGAACTACAGACTGCAAGAGAACACTGAGAAAGAGAACATAAACAAGGGGTACAATCTAGGAGCCTGGGAACAAAACATAAGAATTACGATAAACGAAAAAATAAACAAGAAAATCAATAATAGGTACAGAAGGAGCAAACTAGGAACCATTAGAAACAGTGGTGTTACAATAGCCCCGCAGCACCTGTGATACAGGGGCCCCAGAGCTCCAGGGGGCCCCCTCCCGCTCTGTACACGGGCCATAGGCCCCTCACCTAAGAGCTCCTGACTGGGTCTGGAGCGTGTGGGGGGGGGGGTGCCCCTCCATGTATTTTGCAGGGGGGACCCCTCAAGTTTGGTTATGCCCCTGATTAGAATAGGATCAGCTGAAGCGCTGCTCCTGACTGTAGAAAAAAGGCAGACCAGGGAGTAAAGCAAAAGCAATGCAGGACGGAGAGAAATCTGCAACAAGAGGCTCAGGAACAGGACACAGGCTCTGGCGGATGATGCAAGAAAGGAACTGGACAGTTTAAAAGGCAACAACAGGTATGGTACCTAGAGGTTCACACTTCAATGCACAAACAAGGAGCTTTAGCAAATGGCATCTTATGGGCAATTTCAGGCAGCAGCAAGCCCAAGGTGGAGTCACATGTCTGAGCTGCACAAGAGGGATCACAGGTGTGAGCAATTGCCATCTTTCACAATTCCTCGAGGAGAGACTCCGGTCCTGGGGAACAGCAGACCTACTCCCATAGAAAGCAATGCACAGTGGATACTAGGTCTTGGTGGGTACTTGTAGAACCTCTAGCAAATGTATGTTTTCGAATGTGCCCAAGGTTAAAAAGGGGAGCAAGCAGGAGTCATACAGGGACTTTGGGAAAGTTTTAGTGGTGAATTCCAAACTGCCGTTGGTCTATGTATAGTGCCTCCAGAGGCAGGAAGCAGAACAATGGAATTGTAATATCGAATGACTTAAAAAATGTGTACACAATCCTGTGCCTTTTCAATTACAATGATCTCCCCACCTTCTACAATCCTGGACTGTTGCAACTGTTTATCCTCTATTCATAAATTCAGGAAGGCTGCAGGTTCAAATATACTATGGCATTTTTAATTATAAATCTCAGAAAGTGTCAGATGAAAGCAATGGTGGTTCCAGATGATTTGGTAACACTCACATGCAACGATGTACACTATTAATCACTGAAGTGTGCTGTTGGCACACAGGCTGCTTATTGCTCACAAATGCCACAACATTATTCAGTGTTAAGTAAAATATCAGGATGTTGCAGGAAGAGGCTATGTAAATTGAACAAGAATGTGCAAGAGGAGGAACACCTAGCTCAGTTTGTTCACAACCCTCCACACAGGTATATACTAGGTAAATACAAGGCCTAGATGTGTACCAAAAGTTGGTCAGCTCAGGTATACATTTGGATACTCGTAAAATGCCTCAATCCTAGAAATGTTTCCTGACTTGCCAATGACAAAGGAAGAGGTCCAGGTCTGCTTACAGACTGTCAATAGTGTGAGAGTAAAAAAATATATTACTTAGCTGTGTTAGCAACAGCTGTGTTATTATCTTATATTTCTAAAGAAAAAATAAATCATGTGGGATTTTTTGGAGGTACCCATGTCTTAACCTATAAAAATGTTGTATGTCTGGTATCCTTTCACCCGAGACACCAAACCTAATCAATAACTTGGATCAGCTACCTTACTGGACATATTTCTGTCTTAGAGAGTCAGCTGACCAGGAAGTAGGACGGAGAGAATATTTTCGATCTATTGACTCCATTGGACATTTTCAATTTCCTGGGCACCTGTGAGCCCCTTTCTTCATATCAGTGGTTACTGGATAGTATCAGTGGCATAACACAAAATAATCGGACCCCCCTACAGACTGTGGTGGGGGCCACTTGAATATTTCGTATCTCACAGATTTTGATTGACCTTGGCCTGAATGAGAGCCCCCAGAATGTGTGCCCCCCCTCAAAGGGGTGGGGACCCACCTGCAGCGCAGGGGCTGCAGGGGCTTGTGTTACGCCCCGTGCAATGTCTTGTGTAGGTACTATTGATTGATGCCAGTGTCTAAGGGCCACAAGTAAAAATGCTATCCAATAGGATTCCCAAATTATTCCCTTTGTACAATTCAAGGTTAACATCAGGCACTTTAGGCTGTTACCTGGAGGTGATAGAGGATTCAGAACTAATTAACTCTCTCTGACACAATTATTACACTGAATAGAAACAGAGTTCAGTCAGAGTTATAGCTTTTAAGAAGACTACTATTTTCTTTCATATAAGAAGGTACAGTTGACAAAGTTAGTTAACAAAAAAGGGGAACTTATGTAGTAAATTGCTACAGTAGGGGTTAATAAGCTCTCTCTGGCTAGTGTTACCAAACTGTGATGGTTTTGGGTTTCCTCAGCTAATATGGAAAACTCTCTGGGTTTTGAATCTTCTAGCATGAATGATAGGTTAAAAGTACCAAAGAGAAAACTGTAGGGTATCAGCCTTGCAATAATAAGTCTGTACTTTACCCTGGTTGTGCAAAGGGCCTGCTTGCAAGGAGGGGCAATTTTAAGGATCTGATCTGCTGGGAATTTGCAGATGTTCCCAAAATTCCAGCCAGTAAAAACCCATCACAAAAAAAAACAGAGGTCCTCACCATTCTCAGTAATAGATGATCTAAGGTATGTACATTGGGGTATCAAATTTCATCCGCCCTCATTTGAAAATGGCTGGTCGTGTAAGGAGAGCACCAATGGAAAGTAAATCCCTGGTATTACAGTTGCCCAGCAGTGATTTCAAGACATGATAGTCTCCTGAATTGCAAGCCCTACTGGGATAGTCCAAATGCATCCAGAATTTTTGCACCAACCGCTTTCAAGGAGACACATATTTAACCTCTTCAAAAAGATGTCTTTCAATTCAAATCTATTAAACTGGGTCACATGTTTCCATGGCTCCTTCATGTATCACATTATTGCAACATTATCCATGCAGGCTGCGGTGAAAATGACATTGCCTTTTTTCGTTTAGGTCAGGTGATTGTTCCTTTGCACACCAGACATCACAATTTCTGCTTCTCCCATGGCAGACTGAAGGAGCAGGGTTCTCCAGATTCTAAGGCTGGGCCTACACATAAGGGGACACAGCACTTAGCAAAATTCTGTTCCTAGAAAACATCTCTCTACACCAGCGTTTCGCAAACTGTGGGTTGTGACCCACTGGTCAGTCGGTCACCAGCCAATTTCTGGTTGGTTGTGAAAGAGAAATAAATAAAGATGCTGTTATATTTTGTATTTATCTTGTCTCAATTGTGGTGCTTCAGAGACAGAGGTGAAATGTTAGGCTATGATGAGTTGCTGCTTATATTTTTAACATGGGGTTTGGTGTTCAATTGTTTTTTTCTGACTGAAAAGTAATAGGAGTTTTTAAAGCGAACTATGTGACAATCTTGCTGTGATACAGGGAGTGTGAAAGGAATGGTTGTTGGATGCACACAACACACAACAACATTTAAATACCTATAAATGTGCTGTACACATATTTCTGAATATATCAGCAGTTAGGAAAGTAAAAGTGAAGCACATTTTTTTGTAAGTGTGATGGTAACAGATTGTAATAGGATCAAAGCAAATAAAAGCACTTTTACTTGGTGATGAGCAATAAGAAATATTTATGGAAACTAGATTTCCACACATCTTTTGTGTGCTATATAGTTTTATCATTAAAACTCTATGGGCCAGATGTATCAAGCTCCCGGTTTACATTCCTTAAATAGCAAATTTGAAGAAATCACTATTTTAGAAATGCAAAATGGGATGTATCAAAATTGCCAGTCAGTAATAGCGATTTCTTAAAATTCACAAACGCAATTTGCGAGTTGCAAATACCGAATCGCAAAAAAATTAGTGAATCGGTATTTGAAAATCGCAAATTGCGAAAACAGCAAACTGAAACAGGCTGATGACATCACAACCAGGAAGTGAGTCAGCCCATGCTGTTTTCAGGAGCCACACCCACAGGAGCAAGCAGAGAGACACAGCCAAGCACCAGGGAGGCAGCTGTGTGAGCCAGCCAGGACCAAACAGCAACATGGCCAATGATGGGCATGTGAAGGAGAAAGGAGACAGGAAGCGCAAGCTCAAATTCAATGAGCAGGAATTGGAGGTGCTCACTGAGGAGGTGATAAGGAACCACGACAAACTTTTTGGGAAGAACTCACTCCAGGTACCTGAAAGTGAGAAGAGGAAACTGTGGTCAGAAATCCAGACAAAAATATGCACAGTGGGTGTTGTGCAGCGCTCTGTTGAGGAGATACACAGGTGATGGTACGACTTGCGTTCCTGTGCCAAAGAAAGGGTGGCCAGCAGGCTAAAGGAGGCAAGGAGCACCGGTGGAGGACCACCCACCCAGACACCGTCTACACCAATGGAAGACATGGTAGAGTCCACACTGCTTCCTGAAGCTGTCAGTGGTGTCACTGACATTGACAACTCAGGGACTCGCAGCATCAGCAAAGGTAAGGGCAATAATGATGTGTATCCCCATATGTGCATGTACAAATGCCCCTTAGAAAATAGCTGTCAGCTCGATGCATTGTGATAAGTAGTCCATGCCACATCTTACCTACAAATCAACAATGCCTTATGGGAGTGGTAGTCCTCACCCCTAAAGTGCTAATCCCACATATATAGCAAGTTAGTATACAGCCACACAGAGGAACAACACAAACAACTCACAGTGAGACGATGTTAGTGTACAGTCATTACCATTGTGCAACATTTTGTGAAATATTCATAAATGACATGCTGCACTTTGTCGTTGTAGATGTCCCGGGCCCTGACACAGCAGAAGGTGGAAATGTGGGGAATGGCGAAACACAGCCACAGTCCAACTCAAACACCAGTGAGTCCTTCAGTATTGCACCAACTAGACGCAGGGCAAGGGTGTTACTTCTCCCAGAGTATAACCTGGACTCAGATGAAATACTGGAGGAAGTACCCACATCACCCCCAGAGGCTAGATCTACAGGAAGATATCAGTCCCTGCCCAAGCGTCAGTCAATTCCCCTTCAGGAGGCGTCACGATGCAGGCAGACAGTGCAGAAATGAAGGAGAGGGCCCATCAATCTTTGGCAGCCTTGAAGCTTCATGCTGAAAGTGCAGCGCCTGCAATGCAAACACATGAGATCAATGCACAGGCAGTTGGTGTCTCACAATACAATATGGGAGTACCGCACAAGCAGTTGTATGCACTCAATGAAAACATGGGGTCCATGCACAAACAGTTGGAGTCTCTGAATGAGGGACAGCAACAGCAGCAGAAAACACAAATAAGTTGACAAATGTCGTTTGGGAACTCTGCACTGAGATTCAGTAGGAGTGTGTCAGCCACCATAGGCGCCATCACCAATTTATGGGAAGGTTTGATGGTTTCTGCAGATAGGTCAATCAGCTCGCTAGCTCAACTGCTTTGATATCACGACGTGCTGTGGGCATACAGGTGGAGATGGCACATTGCAGTTGGGACATTGCACAGGGATTGATGCAGATAACCAATGTTCTTGATACAATGCAGACAGCATGCAGTGCTAGAAATAGCGAATTTGGTGGTGGGGATAGTGAGGAACTTTCTAGCCTCAGCAGTCTTACACCCCCTGTGATGGATCCTAGGCATCGCAGTACCAGACACAGTACTGTCTTGGAACCCGTTACAAGAGGTGCCAGTGAGGCCACTGAACACTCAAGTGGAGTGCGTGGACGTAGGAAGTAATGTTGAGGGCTACAGAGGACTAGCTTAACACGTAGCAATACAGTTATACTATGATGCTAATAGTGTTACTCGCACATATTTGCCTATAGTGCATAGCTATGTCCTATTGACACATATGTTACTTGAAGTCAAGGTAATAAAGGTGCTAACTACAGAAATACATAAAATTTAAGTGGTGTTGTCATTACTTACATCAGAAATGGTTGCGTGTGATGTCAGCACGTCTTAGCCTGCCCTCTGCTGCACTGCTCCTGTCTACTGGGTGAAGGGGTGGTAAGGGATCACCATCTTCATCTGAGTCCGGCTCCGTGGGTTCCACAGGTATGTCCCTTGTTGTTGAAATGTTGTGCAACACAGCACATGTAGCCACAATTTTGCAGGTCGTCTCTGGGCTGTAGTGTAGTGCACCTCCACTCTTATGGATGCACCTGAAGCGGCTCTTCAGCAGTCCGAAGGTCCTCTCCACCACACTGCTGGTTGCCCTGTGTGCAGCATTGTACCTCCTCTCAACTGGCATTGCAGGGCTCAGCTAGGGCGTCAGTATATAGGTCCGCACTGCATAGGTATTGTCTCCTGGAATGAAAAGAGAGTAAAATGAGTACTTGTGATATCTGACGTCAAAGTTACATCAATGCAACATTGTCAACTATCAAATTCCCCAGTAGATATCCTTCGCCAAACTCCCCAGCTACTAGTCTTGTGTGAATTCCGCTGTGGCGAAAGATATACGAGTCATGTGTGCTACCTGGGTATCTGGCCACGAGATCGGTTATGATGTTGGAAGCATTGCTAATCACTTGTGTGTTCATGGAATGATGGTTCTTACGGTTCCGATAAACATACTCGGTGGCTGATGGTGGACAGATAGCTACGTGTCCCATCAATGGCACCTATGACATGTGGGAATTGGCCAATCTGGTAGAAATCGAATTTTGTCTGTAGTAATTCCTGTGGGGTGTTGGGGAATCTTATGTGCTGTTGAATTTTGCTCAGCATGGCATTGAGAAATGCATTGAAAATCGTGAGAGGGCACTCTGTGAGACCCCTCCTGCTGCTGCTATGACCCCTTGATAGCTCCCTGAGAGTAATAGATGCAGGGAGCATAATACCTGTACATGGGTGGGTATACTATTGGTCCTCTGTGTGGTGCCCTGCAGTATGGGTTGTAGATCAGCTATCAGGTCAAGTATCATGGCTGAGCTTAACCTGTCCTTCTCATATGTCTCCTCCTCTGTCTGGTCAAAAAGGGTTATGCGCACTCTGAAAATGCGCTCCTGTCTCCTCCTCCCTCTCCTCAAACCTGCCAGGATCCTCATTCTCCCTGCCATCACATAGAGTGCAGGCATTGTGGAAAAGAGGCTGAGTCATTCTGGGCCTCTTTATTTAGGTTGCACCTGGTTACCACCTGATTTCAATTTGTGGTAAATTGCATGTGCAAAAGGCCATTCTGCAAATATTCGCTATTTGCAAATGTTTGATGCATCGTATTGCGAAATGGAATATGTGTGTCGCAATCTGCATATCGCAAATAGAGTCATGATTTTGCGACTCGCTATCTGCGATTCGCAGATCTAGGCCGCAATTTGCATAACGCAGATAGCGATTCGCTAAATCATGCCGCTATTTGCGATACCTAGATTGCGACACGCAAAATCATGTCGCAGTCGCAAAGAATCCCTATTTTAGCGATTCCTTATTTTTGCAGTGCAAATGTCTTTCATACATTGTATTTGCCATTTTTGCATTCGCAAACGGCTGATTTTTGCGATTCCCACCGTTTGCGAATACAAAAAAGTTTGATACATATGGCCCTATGCCTTTGCAAACTCAAGCAATATATTTGCGACAATGAGCACCAAAATGGATAAACAGCTACATCTTACACCCTTACCAGTCTCCTAGTGAAAGCATTTGCTACACTTTGTGTGGAGTTAGGAGTTTTCACAAACCCTGTGATTTCAGTAATGTAATATTGATGTCAGCACCCCACACAGAAAATTGCTCTAGCACCGCAGGTGCAAAGTTGCTGAGCTATATCCTTAAGTCCAATTTTAAAACAAACCCTTGCAGGTATTTCCAAACAAGATTCTGAGTGAACCTTCCAGTATTTTCTGTTGCTGTTTTGTTTTATTACACAGAGCTTTTTCAACAGAGAATGTGCTCACTCTACTTGATCAAACACACTCATGCTACTTGTGTATGCCTTTCATATATAAATTGAGAAATATGGAATTGGCCTACCTGCCGGAGTTCCTTTCCTCAGATCTGTGGAACCAAGTTCAAGTCCTAGCATTGGCTTTGCGAAAATGATTTAATCTCCTTTGCTTAAAATAAAATTAATCTGACCGTATGCAATGCAACCTAGTGCTGGTGTAAGGTGCACCAATGCCACTGGGCAGTGTTTGTGCTGTTTAAATCCACAATTTATGTATGAGTCCAAAATGCACCACTGTATGTTGTTTGAACCCAAAAATGGATATGAGGCCTTGCCCACCCTCTGCTGGAGAGGGTTTTTTTCCAATTTGTTAAAATCACCGGTATCAACACCAACTTGTTTCAGTAGCCTTGTGATTTAACCCCTTCTGTGCCGCGGACGTAGTGGTTACGTCCTGCGGCACAGTGCTGCTGTGCCGAGGACGTAACCACTACGTCCTCGGCACACAGCCCAGAGGGAGCGCTCTCGCTCCCTCTGTGGGGTTCCCCCCCACCCCCCCAAGTCAGGGATGGAAGGGGAAGCCCTTCCCCTCCCACCCCCGACCCCCCCCCAACCCCCCCTGTGACGTCAGCGCGCGAGCGCGCGCTGATTAGTCACAGGGTCTCCCCCATCGCGCTGGAAGCAGAGCTTCCAGCGCGATTGAAAAAGAAATGCTTTTGCATTTCTTTTTCAATCCCATGGGGGAGGCCCCGAGAGGCTTCAAAGGGAAGGAAATGTATTTCCTTCCCTTTGAAGTCTCTCACAGGTTTCAAAAGCTGGATTGCTTGCAATCCGGCTTTTGAAACCCCACTAGACACCAGGGATTTTTTTTTTTTCTTGAAATTGGCAAAAGGGAGCGACCCCTTGGGCAAGGGTCGCTCCCAGGGGGGCATTTTTTTAGGAAGGCCTTTTCTGCCCCCCCTGGGGGCAGATTGGCCTATTATTAGGCCGATCTGCCCCCAGGGGGGGCAGAAACCTCTAGGCACCAGGGACCATTTTTTTTTTGTTTGTTTTTTTGTGATGAATTCTTTTTTTTTAGGTGGGGAGCGATCCCTTAGGCAAGGGTCGCTCCCCTACGGGGCAATATATATTTAGGCCATTTCTGCCCCCCTTGGGGGCAGATTGGCCTATTTTGATAAGGCCAATCTGCCCCCAAGGGGGGCAGAAACCATTAGACACCAGGGAGTTTGTTTTTGCGCGCGAATGTCACGCAACAAAGCGACCCCTTTGGCAAGGGTCGCTCCCAGGGGGGGCAATTTTTTGGGAAGGCCTTTTCTGCCCCCCCTGGGGGCAGATCGGCCTATTATTAGGCCGATCTGCCCCCAGGGGGGGAAGAAACCTCTAGGCGCCAGGGCAAATTTTTTTTTGTGTTTTTTTTTTTTGTTCTTTTTTTTTTTTTAGAGATGGGGAGCGACCCATCAGGCAAGGGTCGCTCCCCTGGGGGGCAAATTGTATTTAGACCATTTCTGCCCCCCTGGGGGCAGATTGGCCGATTTTAGGTCAATCTGCCCCCAAGGGGGCAGAAACCACTAGGCACCGGGGATTTGTTTTTTGGCGCCAATGTCACGCAGGGGGAGCGACCCCGTAGGCAAGGGTCGCTCCCGGGGGGGGTGGGGGTTGGGGGGGCAAATTTATTTTAGGCCATTTCTGCCCCCCCGGGGGACAGATCGGCCTATTATTAGGCCGAACTGCCCCCGGGGGGGGGCAGAACACTCTAGGCGCCAGGGCAATTTTTTTTTTGTGTTTTTTTTTTTTGTTGTTTCTTTTTTTAGAGATGGGGAGCGACCCATCAGGCAAGGGTCGCTCCCCTGGGGGGGCAAATTGTATTTAGACCATTTCTGCCCCCCTGGGGGCAGATTGGCCAATTTTAGGTCAATCTGCCCCCAAGGGGGCAGAAACCACTAGGCACCGGGGATTTGTTTTTTAGCGCCAATGTCACGCAGGGGGAGCGACCCCGTAGGCAAGGGTCGCACCCGGGGGGGGGGGGGGTGGGGGTTGGGGGGGCAAATTTATTTTAGGCCATTTCTGCCCCCCCGGGGGACAGATCGGCCTATTATTAGGCCGAGCTGCCCCCCGGGGGGGGGCTGAACACTCTAGGCACCAGGGCAATTTTTTTTTTGTGTGTTTTTTTTTTTGTTGTTTCTTTTTTTAGAGATGGGGAGCGACCCATCAGGCAAGGGTCGCTCCCCTGGGGGGGCAAATTGTATTTAGACCATTTCTGCCCCCCTGGGGGCAGATTGGCCAATTTTAGGTCAATCTGCCCCCAAGGGGGCAGAAACCACAAGGCACCGGGGATTTGTTTTTTGGCGCCAATGTCACGCAGGGGGAGCGACCCCGTAGGCAAGGGTCGCTCCCGGGGGTGGGGGGTGGAGGTTGGGGGGGCAAATTTATTTTAGGCCATTTCTGCCCCCCCGGGGGACAGATCGGCCTATTATTAGGCCGAACTGCCCCCGGGGGGGGGGCAGAACACTCTAGGCGCCAGGGCAATTTTTTTTTTGTGTTTTTTTTTTTTTTTGTTTCTTTTTTTTAGAGATGGGGAGCGACCCATCAGGCAAGGGTCGCTCCCCTGGGGGGGGCAAATTGTATTTAGACCATTTCTGCCCCCCTGGGGGCAGATTGGCCAATTTTAGGTCAATCTTCCCCCTAGGGGGCAGAAACCACTAGGCACCGGGGATTTGTTTTTTGGCGCCAATGTCACGCAGGGGGAGCGACCCCGTAGGCAAGAGTCGCTCCCGGGGGGGGGTGGAGGTTGGGGGGGCAAATTTATTTTAGGCCATTTCTGCCCCCCCGGGGGACAGATCGGCCTATTATTAGGCCGAACTGCCCCCGGGGGGGGGCAGAACACTCTAGGCGCCAGGGCAATTTTTTTTTTGTGTTTTTTTTTTGTTGTTTCTTTTTTTAGAGATGGGGAGCGACCCATCAGGCAAGGGTCGCTCCCCTGGGGGGGGCAAATTGTATTTAGACCATTTCTGCCCCCCTGGGGGCAGATTGGCCAATTTTAGGTCAATCTTCCCCCTAGGGGGCAGAAACCACTAGGCACCGGGGATTTGTTTTTTGGCGCCAATGTCACGCAGGGGGAGCGACCCCGTAGGCAAGGGTCGCTCCCGGGGGGGGGTGGAGGTTGGGGGGGCAAATTTATTTTAGGCCATTTCTGCCCCCCCGGGGGACAGATTGGCCTATTATTAGGCCGAACTGCCCCCGGGGGGGGGGGCAGAACACTCTAGGCGCCAGGGCAATTTTTTTTTTGTGGTTTTTTTTTTTGTTGTTTCTTTTTTTAGAGATGGGGAGCGACCCATCAGGCAAGGGTCGCTCCCCTGGGGGGGGCAAATTGTATTTAGACCATTTCTGCCCCCCTGGGGGCAGATTGGCCAATTTTAAGTCAATCTGCCCCCAAGGGGGCAGAAACCACTAGGCACCGGGGATTTGTTTTTTGGCGCCAATGTCACGCAGGGGGAGCGACCCCGTAGGCAAGGGTCGCTCCCGGGGGGGGTGGGGGTTGGGGGGGCAAATTTATTTTAGGCCATTTCTGCCCCCCCGGGGGACAGATCGGCCTATTATTAGGCCGAACTGCCCCCGGGGGGGGGCAGAACACTCTAGGCGCCAGGGCAATTTTTTTTTTTGTGTTTTTTTTTTTTGTTGTTTCTTTTTTTAGAGATGGGGAGCGACCCATCAGGCAAGGGTCACTCCCCTGGGGGGGGCAAATTGTATTTAGACCATTTCTGCCCCCCTGGGGGCAGATTGGCCAATTTTAGGTCAATCTGCCCCCAAGGGGGCAGAAACCACTAGGCACCGGGGATTTGTTTTTTGGCGCCAATGTCACGCAGGGGGAGCGACCCCGTAGGCAAGGGTCGCTCCCGGGGGGGGGGGGGGGGTGGGGGTTGGGGGGCAAATTTATTTTAGGCCATTTCTGCCCCCCCGGGGGACAGATCGGCCTATTATTAGGCCGAACTGCCCCCGGGGGGGGGGGGGCAGAACACTCTAGGCGCCAGGGCAATTTTTTTTTTGTGTGTTTTTTTTTTTGCTGTTTCTTTTTTTAGAGATGGGGAGCGACCCATCAGGCAAGGGTCGCTCCCCTGGGGGGGCAAATTGTATTTAGACCATTTCTGCCCCCCTGGGGGCAGATTGGCAAATTTTAGGTCAATCTGCCCCCAAGGGGGCAGAAACCACTAGGCACCGGGGATTTGTTTTTTGGCGCCAATGTCACGCAGGGGGAGCGACCCCGTAGGCAAGGGTCGCTCCCGGGGGGGTGGTGGGGGTTGGGGGGCAAATTTATTTTAGGCCATTTCTGCCCCCCCGGGGGACAGATCGGCCTATTATTAGGCCGAACTGCCCCCGGGGGGGGGTGGGCAGAAACCTCTAGGCGCCAGGGGAATTTTTCTTTTTTTTCTTTTTTTTTTTTCTTTGTTTTTTTTTTTTTAGAGATGGGGAGCGACCCATCAGGCAAAAGTCGCTCCCCTGGGGGACAAATTGTATTTAGGCCATTTCTGCCCCCCTTGGGGGCAGATTGGCTGAGTTTAGGTCAACCTGCCCCCAAGGGGGCAGAAACCACTAGGCACCGGGGATTTGTTTTTTGATGCCAATGTCACGCAGGGGGAGCGACCCCGTAGGCAAGGGTCGCTCCCGGCGGGGGAGGGTAGGGGTTGGGGGGGCAAATTTATTTTAGGGCATTTCTGCCCCCCCCCCCGGGGCCGGCTGAGCTACAGGCCAAACACCGCAGGTAGGCACCTTGCAAAAAACACCTCTGTTTTCTGTGAAAAAATATGTTGTGTCCACGTTGTGTTTTGGGCCATTTCCTTTTGTGGGCGCTAGGCCTACCCACAGAAGTGATGTACCATTTTTATCGAGAGACTTAGGGGAACGCTGGGTGGAAGGAAATTTGTGGCTCCTCTCAGATTCCAGAACTTTCTGTCACCGAAATGAGAGGAAAAAGTGTTTTTTGGGCCAAATTTTGATGTTTGCAAAGGATTCTGGGTAACATAACCTGGTCAGAGCCCCGCAAGTCACCCCATCTTGGATTCCCCTGGGTTTCTAGTTTTCAAAAATGCACTGGTTTGCTAGGTTTCCTCAGGTGTCGGCTGAGCTACAGGCCAAAATCCACAGGTAGGCACTGCTTTTTATAAAAAAATGTGATGTGTCCACGTTGTGTTTTGGGCCGTTTCCTTTCGTGGGCGCTAGTCCTACCCACACAAGTGAGGTATCATTTTTATCGGGAGACTTGGGGGAACGCTGGGTAGAAGGAAATTTGTGGCTCCTCTCAGATTCCAGAACTTTCTGCCACAGAAATGTGAGTAACATGTGAATTTTTAGCCAAATTTTGAGGTTTGCAAAGGATTCTGGGTAACAGAACCTGGTCCGAGCCCCGCAAGTCACCCCTCCTTGGATTCCCCTAGGTCTCTAGTTTTCAGAAATGCACAGGTTTGGTAGGTTTCCCTAGGTGCCGGCTGAGCTAGAGGCCAAAATCTACAGGTAGGCACTTCGCAAAAAACACCTCTGTTTTTTTCCAAAATTTAGGATGTGTCCACGTTGCGCTTTGGGGTGTTTCCTGTCGCCGGCGCTAGGCCTACCCACGCAAGTGAGGTATCATTTTTATCGGGAGACTTGGGGGAACGCTGGGTAGAAGGAAATTTGTGGCTCCTCTCAGATTCCAGAACTTTCTGCCACAGAAATGTGAGTAACATGTGTATTTTTAGCCAAATTTTGAGGTTTGCAAAGGATTCTGGGTAACAGAACCTGGTCCGAGCCCCGCAAGTCACCCCTCCTTGGATTCCCCTAGGTCTCTAGTTTTCAGAAATGCACAGGTTTGGTAGGTTTCCCTAGGTGCCGGCTGAGCTAGAGGCCAAAATCTACAGGTAGGCACTTTGCAAAAAACACCTCTGTTTTTTTCCAAAATTTAGGATGTGTCCACGTTGCGCTTTGGGGTGTTTCCTGTCGCCGGCGCTAGGCCTACCCACGCAAGTGAGGTATCATTTTTATCGGGAGACTTGGGGGAACGCTGGGTGGAAGGAAATTTGTAGCTCCTCTCAGATTCCAGAACTTTCTGCCACAGAAATGTGAGGGACATGTGTTTTTTTAGCCAAATTTTGAGGTTTGCAAAGGATTCTGGGTAACAGAACCTGGTCCGAGCCACACAAGTCACCCCTCCTTGGATTCCCCTAGGTCTCTAGTTTTCAGAAATGTACAGGTTTGGTAGGTTTCCCTAGGTGGCGGCTGAGCTAGAGGCCAAAATCTACAGGTAGTCACTTTGCTAAAAACAGCTCTGTTTTCTGTGATATGTCCACGTTGTGTTTTGGGGCATATCCTGTCGCGGGCGCTAGGCCTACCCACACAAGTGAGGTATCATTTTTATCGGGAGACTTGGGGGAACGCTGGGTAGAAGGAAATTTGTGGCTCCTCTCAGATTCCAGAACTTTCTGCCACAGAAATGTGAGTAACATGTGTATTTTTAGCCAAATTTTGAGGTTTGCAAAGGATTCTGGGTAACAGAACCTGGTCCGAGCCCCGCAAGTCACCCCACCTTGGATTCCCCTAGGTCTCTAGTTTTCAGAAATGCACAGGTTTGGTAGGTTTCCCTAGGTGCCGGCTGAGCTAGAGGCCTAAATCTACAGGTAGGCACTTTGCAAAAAACACCTCTGTTTTTTTCCAAAATTTAGGATGTGTCCACGTTGCGCTTTGGGGTGTTTCCTGTCGCCGGCGCTAGGCCTACCCACGCAAGTGAGGTATCATTTTTATCGGGAGACATGGGGGAACGCTGGGTGGAAGGAAATTTGTAGCTCCTCTCAGATTCCAGAACTTTCTGCCACAGAAATGTGAGGGACATGTGTTTTTTTAGCCAAATTTTGAGGTTTGCAAAGGATTCTGGGTAACAGAACCTGGTCCGAGCCACACAAGTCACCCCTCCTTGGATTCCCCTAGGTCTCTAGTTTTCAGAAATGTACAGGTTTGGTAGGTTTCCCTAGGTGCCGGCTGAGCTAGAGGCCAAAATCTACAGGTAGTCACTTTGCTAAAAACAGCTCTGTTTTCTGTGATATGTCCACGTTGTGTTTTGGGGCATATCCTGTCGCGGGCGCTAGGCCTACCCACACAAGTGAGGTATCATTTTTATCGGGAGACGTGGGGGAACGCTGGGTGGAAGGAAATTTGTGGCTCCTCTCAGATTCCAGAACTTTCTGCCACAGAAATGTGAGGAACATGTGTTTTTTTAGCCAAATTTTGAGATTTGCAAAGGATTCTGGGTAACAGAACCTGGTCCGAGCCCCGCAAGTCACCCCTCCTTGGATTCCCCTAGGTCTCTAGTTTTCAGAAATGCACAGGTTTGGTAGGTTTCCCTAGGTGGCGGCTGAGCTAGAGGCCAAAATCTACAGGTAGTCACTTTGCTAAAAACAGCTCTGTTTTCTGTGATATGTCCACGTTGTGTTTTGGGGCATATCCTGTCGCGGGCGCTAGGCCTACCCACACAAGTGAGGTATCATTTTTATCGGGAGACGTGGGGGAACGCTGGGTGGAAGGAAATTTGTGGCTCCTCTCAGATTCCAGAACTTTCTGCCACAGAAATGTGAGGAACATGTGTTTTTTTAGCCAAATTTTGAGATTTGCAAAGGATTCTGGGTAACAGAACCTGGTCCGAGCCCCGCAAGTCACCCCTCCTTGGATTCCCCTAGGTCTCTAGTTTTCAGAAATGCACAGGTTTGGTAGGTTTCCCTAGGTGGCGGCTGAGCTAGAGGCCAAAATCTACAGGTAGTCACTTTGCTAAAAACAGCTCTGTTTTCTGTGATATGTCCACGTTGTGTTTTGGGGCATATCCTGTCGCGGGCGCTAGGCCTACCCACACAAGTGAGGTATCATTTTTATCGGGAGACATGGGGGAACGCTGGGTGGAAGGAAATTTGTGGCTCCTCTCAGATTCCAGAACTTTCTGCCACAGAAATGTGAGGAACATGTGTTTTTTTAGCCAAATTTTGAGGTTTGCAAAGGATTCTGGGTAACAGAACCTGGTCCGAGCCCCGCAAGTCACCCCTCCTTGGATTCCCCTAGGTCTCTAGTTTTCAGAAATGCACAGGTTTGGTAGGTTTCCCTAGGTGGCGGCTGAGCTAGAGGCCAAAATCTACAGGTAGTCACTTTGCTAAAAACAGCTCTGTTTTCTGTGATATGTCCACGTTGTGTTTTGGGGCATATCCTGTCGCGGGCGCTAGGCCTACCCACACAAGTGAGGTATCATTTTTATCGGGAGACGTGGGGGGAACGCTGGGTGGAAGGAAATTTGTGGCTCCTCTCAGATTCCAGAACTTTCTGCCACAGAAATGTGAGGAACATGTGTTTTTTTAGCGAAATTTTGAGGTTTGCAAAGGATTCTGGGTAACAGAACCTGGTCCGAGCCCCGCAAGTCACCCCTCCTTGGATTCCCCTAGGTCTCTAGTTTTCAGAAATGCACAGGTTTGGTAGGTTTCCCTAGGTGGCGGCTGAGCTAGAGGCCAAAATCTACAGGTAGTCACTTTGCTAAAAACAGCTCTGTTTTCTGTGATATGTCCACGTTGTGTTTTGGGGTATATCCTGTCGCGGGCGCTAGGCCTACCCACACAAGTGAGGTATCATTTTTATCGGGAGACGTGGGGGAACGCTGGGTGGAAGGAAATTTGTGGCTCCTCTCAGATTCCAGAACTTTCTGCCACAGAAATGTGAGGAACATGTGTTTTTTTAGCCAAATTTTGAGGTTTGCAAAGGATTCTGGGTAACAGAACCTGGTCCGAGCCCCGCAAGTCACCCCTCCTTGGATTCCCCTAGGTCTCTAGTTTTCAGAAATGCACAGGTTTGGTAGGTTTCCCTAGGTGGCGGCTGAGCTAGAGGCCAAAATCTACAGGTAGTCACTTTGCTAAAAACAGCTCTGTTTTCTGTGATATGTCCACGTTGTGTTTTGGGGCATATCCTGTCGCGGGCGCTAGGCCTACCCACACAAGTGAGGTATCATTTTTATCGGGAGACGTGGGGGAACGCTGGGTGGAAGGAAATTTGTGGCTCCTCTCAGATTCCAGAACTTTCTGCCACAGAAATGTGAGGAACATGTGTTTTTTTAGCGAAATTTTGAGGTTTGCAAAGGATTCTGGGTAACAGAACCTGGTCCGAGCCCCGCAAGTCACCCCTCCTTGGATTCCCCTAGGTCTCTAGTTTTCAGAAATGCACAGGTTTGGTAGGTTTCCCTAGGTGGCGGCTGAGCTAGAGGCCAAAATCTACAGGTAGTCACTTTGCTAAAAACAGCTCTGTTTTCTGTGATATGTCCACGTTGTGTTTTGGGGTATATCCTGTCGCGGGCGCTAGGCCTACCCACACAAGTGAGGTATCATTTTTATCGGGAGACGTGGGGGAACGCTGGGTGGAAGGAAATTTGTGGCTCCTCTCAGATTCCATAACTTTCTGCCACAGAAATGTGAGGAACATGTGTTTTTTTAGCCAAATTTTGAGGTTTGCAAAGGATTCTGGGTAACAGAACCTGGTCCGAGCCACACAAGTCACCCCTCCTTGGATTCCCCTAGGTCTCTAGTTTTCAGAAATGCACAGGTTTGGTAGGTTTCCCTAGGTGGCGGCTGAGCTAGAGGCCAAAATCTACAGGTAGTCACTTTGCTAAAAACAGCTCTGTTTTCTGTGATGTGTCCATGTTGTGTTTTGGGGCATATCCTGTCGCGGGTGCTAGGCCTACCCACACAAGTGAGGTACCATTTTTATCGGGAGACTTGGGGGAACATAGATTAGCAAAACAAGTACTATTGCCCCTTGTCTTTCTCTACATTTTTTCCTTCCAAATATAGGAGTGTGTGTAAAAAAGACATCTATTTGAGAAATTCCCTGTAATTCACGTGCTACTATGGTCACCCCGGAATTCAGAGATGTGCAAATAACCACTGCTCCTCAACACCTTATCTTGTGCCCTTTTTGGAAATGCAAAGGTTTTCTTGATAGCAATTTTTTACTCCTTATATTTCAGCAAATGAATTGCTGTATACCCGGTATAGAATGAAAACGCACTGCAGGGTGCAGCTCATTTATTGGCTCTGGGTTCCTCGGGTTCTTGATGAACCTACAAGCCCTATATATCCCCGCAACCAGAGGAGTCCAGCAGACGTAACGGTATATTGCTTTCGATAATCTGACATTGCAGGGAAAAGTTACAGAGTAAAACGTAGAGAAAAATTGATGGTTTTTTCACCTCAATTTCAATATTTTTCTTTTTCAGCTGTTATTTTCTGTAGGAAACCCTTGTAGGATCTACACAAATGACCCCTTGCTGAATTCAGAATTTTGTCTACTTTTCAGAAATGTTTAGGTTTCTGGGATCCAGCATTGGTTTCATGACCATTCCTGTCACTGACTGGAAGGAGGGTGAAAGCACAAAAAATTGCACAAATGGGGTATGCCCCAGTAAAATGCCAAAATTGTGTTGAAAAATTGGGTTTTCTGATTCAAGTCTGCCTGTTCCTGAAAGCTGGGAAGCTGCTGAGTTTAGCACCGCAAACCCTTTGTTGATGCCATTTTCAGGGGAAAAACCACAAGCCTTCTTCTGCAGCCACTTTTTCCAATTTTTTTGAAAAAAACGAAATTTTCACTGTATTTTGGCCAATTTCTTGGCCTCCTTCAAGGGAACCCACAAAGTCTGGGTACCTCTAGAATCCCTAGGATGTTGGAAAAAAAGGACGCAAATTTGGCTTGGTTAGCTTATGTGGACAAAAAGTTATGAGGGCCTAAGCGCGAACTGCCCCAAATAGGCAAAAAATGGCCCGGCACAGGAGGGGGAAAAGGCCTGGCAGCGAAGGGGTTAATAGACACAACAGGTCAGCACCCCACTCTGAAAAGTGTTCCAGCTTCAGAACAATTCACCATCTGTGACTTTTATTCGCATATCAATATCTTAGCCACAATCTGATAAAGACATAGTGAAGGGCGTGGTCAAGGATGTGGCAATTACAAGCATTTGCTGTTAGAGATAAATACAAATAACTGTAGAGTATGCTATTTTGGTAATTCACAGCATTTGAATGCATGTTTCCTATTACATTACAAAATCGCTTTGCTTTCTGTCCATTGGAGCTAGATGGGTTGCAAAAGTTTGTCATTCTGAAAATTAAGATGCAGTTCTCAAATGTTTGGGAAACACTGATGTACTGTATAGAGCTTATCTCAAACGTGTCCTACAATATTAGCTAGCTGACTCAAGGGGGCCAACGTTCCTCTGTGTGGGCTGTGGAAAGATAGGGTCGGGCAAAATAGAAGCTTTGTCCAAATCCCTCCATGATAATCACCCCCAGGTGAAGGCATCTTTGCAGTCTTTCTTCCAGGGCTTTGACATTTACATTTCTAAATGTTCAAGCTATGAGAAATCATTGCATTGTACCACCCTCACTGAGCAGGGGTGTCTCACATTGCTACATGTTATCCAGCACATCCCAAGGAAATAGGAACTTATGTACACTTGATGGACAGGTGACTTGACCTGGAAGAAAAGTATATCTTGCTTACTAACTTTTTATGCATTTGGCTTCATAGCCTTTGCTAGAAGCAATTCAAAGGGACACACATGCAAGCACAGAAATGGCTTAGGGAAAAAAATGATTCAACAAGCATTGTCAAAACAATCGGTCTAGCCTCGGCAAGCTGGTGTGATGTTTATTAGTTTGTATTATAATTTTTTTGCAAGCATATGCCACAAAGGTAAAAGGAAGAACAATAAGGAAAAGAAGCTGCTCACCTAAATGTAGTGACCACATGTTTGCAATAAGAATTTCAACCTGTTTAAAAAAAATAACAATCATATACAATTATAACAAATGGATGTCCAGTCAGTGTTTTTTCTTTAAAAAAGGAAAAGTATTTTTTTACACACACTACTAAATACTATGCATCAATTTACAAATATCAGGCAGATTACCAAATACCTTGGTGACACTCTGAAATCATATTTGATCCCCCAAAAGGGTCATGACCCCCAAAATCACAGTACCCCGCCACCTACATCACAATATATGGGAGCATTATTTCAAATAAAACAGGCCTACTGACTTTGTCAAGGGGTCATCACAACTGCATATAAAGCAATCTTATTGTCTTTGTCAAGGGGTCATCACATTAAAAAGCTCAGTAGCCACATGTTAGGAATCTAATCATTATATCACCATAATCAATACCCATGTTTCAACACAATGATTATCAATAAAATATTTCATTGTTTTTATATAAAATCACTGTCAACAATGTGTTGTTCATATAGCATTGATAAATCAATATTACAAGCACCTGGGTCTTTTTTAAAAATCTTCAGGTAACATAAAATGTGTTCATAGAACCAAACCTTAGAAGACCCTACACTTTCAGCTGAAAAGCAAAAGCTCCAGCCTTGGGAGTGTTTGAAAACAATGGTGAAAATTCTGAGATTCATGCTTTTCATGTCCCCAAAAAACTTAGGGTCACTTTTTTAAAATTATTTTTAAAATGTGTGTAAACACAACAGAGGTATGAAAGAAAGCACATGCGTATCAGTGAGTACATGACACTTCCGCTAAATGAATCAAGGCAATATCGTCGGCAGACGTCGACCCGCCACCCTTCTCCAACAGAGCATGATAAACGTGTTTCACACAGGCAGCCCCCTGTAAGCCTGCAACTTCCCCCAAATGTTATCGTATTTGTGTGGACAGCCTCGTGCCTCGTAGATCGGCTTTTCTAGTTGAGAGCACCAGTCCATTCCAGATCGCCACTTCAAAAGTAACAGTGCCGTCGGTCTCTCCAGAGCTGTGCAATGTCTCTCTTAGCCACCAAGCAGGCGGCCCCCATGAATATTCGATCCTTCCTAAGTCCACCCAGCTCCTCCAGAAGGCCCAGAAGCGCCACACTCGCGGTCAGTTCAATGGGACAACCAAGGAGCGCAAAGATGTCCCGCTCCACCCCTCACCCCCCCAGAAAGGTCGTATCCCCGGACACTCCCATCCCACATGCAACAGGTGCCGCCAACGATTGGTCTGGCTCTAATGTTTAGGTCCGACTGACTCTCTCGGTCTCATATATATTTTGACTCCTCGGTTCCGTACGCGGAGACGTCCATGGGGCTGAGGGTTTCCGCCACCACGGGATAGGTACATCCTATTGCTTAGTGGTTGGTTGTTCAAGCTTGAACTTTGAAAGGAAAAACCCCGATATTGGTGTGCCTTCTCTGACCTAGAGCTATTTTTTACAAATGGTGAATCCTAATGTAGTGAATATAGCAATCAATATGCGTCACCCGCTCACAGGACATCTGATAGCACATGGACTGACAGTCCAGGGGGGTCCATTCACTTTTGTGGTGGACGCCCATGCAGCCTATGGGACAGAACATTTTTATTCTTGGGTCGTATTTCCAGCAGCTCATGGGGGTACAAATACTTTTCACGAATACACTGTTGCGAATGTCCCTGGACAATACAGGGCTTACGCTTACTTAGAGATACCTCTATCTTATCAAGAACACCATAATTGGCTTGATGGTGCCCTCCCACATACAGTAGCACAAGTGAGGTTAGGTCTGTTGAGTAATGATGGTCCGACCTGGCCTTTATTGGCTACTTACACACCATATCCTGCGGTTGCAAATTTGGCAGTGGCTGATGTGCGTCGTTTATATATAGACTTAGCAACAACATACAGAAGACTGGTTCAGTTTGTAATGCAGACATTAAATACTAATGCAGCGCGTGCTGCTCCGGCGCACCCACAAGCAGTGGTTCCGGGAATCAATCCGGCCACTGTACACTCAGTTATGGGTAAGGTGCCGGCTAAACGTGAGGAAACTCCATTTTGGCTGGCGCAAAAAATGAATACGCTGGAAGCAGTATTTCCCCATACGGGACCTCAGGATAAACATAGAATTTTGACGATGTGTTTGCCGTATGGGATGGTTCCTCCGGTGGACCTTTGTAATACCTGGGGCACAGTGTTTGCCGCGCTCTACACTACAGCACACGGTATGCCGACTTTAGCTAATTTACCAGAGGTGCTTAAACAAATTCAAGATGAATATGGGGCTGCCCCTGCCTTAGATTTGGGCATGCAGTTAATGGGCAATTTTGCCACTGTTTCTCCTATTATTTTGAGTAATCTCAAGGGAGAGGCAGTTGCACTAGCAGTGCGAATGCGTCTTCGGGATGTTCCGCAGATTGATCAAGAGCGGGAACTTCTGAGAATAATAGCTGAGACATATTCAAGTATTGGTCGCGATAGCCTAGGGGCTAGACCGCATCTCAGACAAGCCGGGGGTGGGGTCCCTGGTGAATAAGCCGGAGTCTCCGTGGGAACAGGTATGACATGTGAAGGTATTTTATCTGAATCATTCTTAGCCTGGCAGAAATACCCAATTCCCTTGGTGCTAGATAGGCCTCCCTCCAGTCATCCTCGTCCAGATCTCCCACCCAGGCTGCCCACTTATCTCGCAACCGGGCAAGGCCATCAGGCGCATTAGTAAGCAAGGATCAATAGATCTGAGTAATGGCCCCCTTCCCCAAGCGCCCCAAGAGCAGTTTCGCCTCAAGCGGGCTGTGATCCGGGAGAGAGAGTCCAGAGAGCATGTGGGTCCACAAGGCATGATGCATCTGAAGGAAACGAAAAAACTGGGAGCTGGCCAGGGCATAGTGTTCCCTCAGCTGCTGAAAGGACATCAGAGTATCACAAGCGCAGACATCCCCCAGATATGTGATTCCAATACCGTCCCATTGTCGAAACCCCTCCAACCGGGACACCTGCTGCAACCATGTTCCCTGCCACAGGGTCATCAGCTTGGTGAAGCAGGCGTCAATCCCACCCCATCAGCCACAGCGCCACCGCCAACACCGCACAGCCACCTGCATGCATTCAGGGGCCCACTGCGGGACCGGGTCACCATACAGCACTCCAAGCAGGCCCTCAAAGCCATGGAAATCCAGCTCTAAGTGGTAGGCCAGATCATCCCACCCCCCTGCAAACCACTCATTAATTGGGATCAGCTGAGCCACCAAGTAATAGACAAACAGGTCCTGCACACCCATACCCCCCTCGTAGGGTGATTTCTGGTGGAACGGAAGGCTACCTGGTGGCGCTCTCCCCCCAATATGAAGGAGTTTGGAAGTGAGGGATCGAAACCATGAACGGGGCACCAAGTAGGGAAAGTTTGTCAAGGTGTACAAGTAGCAGGGGATGCAGAGGGCATTTTGGCCCAGAGAGTTCAGGGGCAATCGAGCCCAGCGGGCTAGGTCATCCCCCATTGCACGGGATAGGGGCTGAAAATTAAACCGCCATGCCAGAGCTGGGAGCCTGGAGAGGTGAATCCCCAAGTATTTAAAGGCATTGCACCTTACCAGGATGGTCGGGCACCAGCTCGCTCCACCCCGCGGCAACCCACATCTAAACCAACAACAACTTCATAGGGTTTAAGCATAGCCCAATGCTTCACAGCACAGTTTCAGGAGCTCAAGGCAGCAAGGTCCAGAACGCCGAGGCCACCTCAGGAACATCAAGACATTGTCCACATACAAAGACACCCTATCCTCATGGCTAGTCCCCCACCTCCAACCGTCGATCAGTGGGTCCCCACGGATGAGGCAGGCCAGCGGCTCGATGGCCAGGGCAAACAGCAAGGGGCGAGGGGACATCCCTGGTGTGTACCCTGTCTGATCGGAAAGGGATCTGAGAGGATGGCATTCACCCGCACCCGTGCTGATGGGCTCTGATACAATAGGCGGACCATACTCCTGAATTTCGAGCCAAAGCCTATCCGCCGCAGGACCCCCTCCAGGAAGTTCTAAGCCAGGGTGTTGAAGGCCTTGCTAAAATCCACCAGGAGGAGTACCAGCTCATTACCCAGCTGATCTGCCTGCGACATCGCCGCCTGGACACGGCGGAGACAGTGACGTGTGCTCCTTCTCAGCATAAAGCCGCATTGGTCAGGATGCACCAGGTGGGGCAATGTCCATACCGGCCGAGTCACCAAGACCTTCACAAAAGTCTTAATGTCTGCGTTAATCAGTGAGATGGTCCGATAGGACGAACATCGGTCCCAAGGCGTGCCATCCTTAGGCATGACTACAATCATGGCGCAATCCTGGCCTTGAGCAAAGGAGCAACGACAAAGCGTCTCCTCATATGCCACAACCAGGAGAGGTATCAGGTGTGACCAAAACTGCTTGTAATATTCAACCGGGTACCCTTCTGGCCATGCCGTTTTTCCAGATTGAAGCGTGGAGATGACTTCCCCCACCACCTACCCCGACACTGGCAGATCCAATTCTGCTGCCAAGAACGACTGAAGCAAGGGTAGCAGAGTGTCAGCCAGAATAGGGTTTTCTCATTCCACTGTGGGCTGTTGGACACGAGCATACAGGCACTCATAGTAGGAGGTGAAAGTTCGGGCGATCGCCTGCAGGTCCTCTTGTGCTACACCCGCCCGGTCCCTAATAAGGGGCACCTCTCGGGATGAGATATCCTGGGTTGACAGCCAGTAGAGCAGATTCCTGGTCTTGTCGCCTAGCTCATATACTCTTTGGGTTGAGGCCTGCCAATGCTGGTGAGCTTCCGCGAGGGACACCTGCCTGAACTCCGCATGCCGAAGCGCCAACTGCTGCCCCGCCTCCTCCCCCTAGGTCGTCTGGCAATGCGCTCCAGCTCTGCCATCTCCACCTCCATCTCAGTGATCTGCTGTGTTTGCTGGACTTCCCTCCGCCTGACATACTCCTTAGTGCTACCCCTCAAGGCTGGTTTTCTTGCCACCCAGAGGGTCTCAGCCGAGGCCACGGACCACGGTTCCCTCAGAAGTAGTTCATTAGTTCGTGGTTAATGAATTCAACACACTCGGGTTCTTTCAAATACCAGGCGCTGAAGCACCACATAGGTCGCACACTCTGTGCTGGGGAGCCGCAACTCAGGAAGGCTGGTGCGTGGTCTGAGACACCTCCGGCCAGGATCTGCACCGACGTCAAGGCTAGAAGGTCCACCATCAGAAGCCATAACAGATCAATCCATGCTTCTGTGTGATGGGCCGCTGACTGATGGGTGAACGCCCTAATCTGCAGGTGCCAAGTCCGCCATGCATCGCACAAGCCCAAGGAGTCTGCCCAGCTCGATAAGCATGCAGCATCCATACGCCGTCCCACACTTGGTGCAGCAGAAATACCTTGGTTTGGGTCTGGGACCGTGTTAAAGTCCCCTCCCAAAATAGTGGTTCCCTGCGGCAGGGCAAGGAGCAAAGCATGTAGCCCCGCCAGCGTGGGCCTAAGAAGCTGCGGGGGAAGATAGCAGGTGATGGAGTTGACCTGCCTGCCAGCCATGCGACCTTCTACCCCAACATATCTCACCTGGGGATCTGTGTGGACCTTGTCCACTTGCATGGGTAGCGTCTTATGAAGCATGAGGGCCACCCCCCTGGAACTCCTAGTGAATCCAGTGTGGTACACCCTGTCGTAATCAAAATGACCGAGAAACAGACACTGGGTTCCCACTAAGATGGTCTCCTGTAGGAGGACCACCCCCGGGCGGTATCTCCTGATATAGCGTAGGACCGTGGCTCTCTTAATACGGTCTAGCACACCGTTCACGATCCAGGAGAGTACCGTAGACATAGTGAAGGTTAGGGTAATGGCATTGAAGGCATCACTTGTCCTCCATCATGCTCAAGCTGCCAAGATCCAGGGCTACTGTGGACAACACCAGCTAACGGGTTGGTCTGCATGGGACTCACCTGTGCATGGGTCTAACCTGCAGAGAACAAAGTTATTGCAGCAACAACATCACAATACAATTCCCCCTAATCACCCCAACTCCCCCCACCCCAAACTTCTACCTCTGAATCATCTGTCGCCCCTACTTTTGCAACCTAGCAGAGTACAACAAAGAAATATTGGGGGGTCCTCAAGATGTGGCAGTACCATGATCACAGATGCGCAACCTGACCAACACCTTGACAACAAAATAAGACCTTCCAGGCTCTCAGACTACTGCCAATCCCCTGCCAAAGGGCCAACCACCACCAAGTGTTCCAAGCCGAGTCTCAGATTTCAGGCCCCTTCTCCTCCGGCTCCGGTCACCCAGAGGTAGTCGGCACATCCTCTGCCAACGCAAACACGGGCCGGGGTGGCCGTAATGGCTGCGTCCAGCACCCTGCCTAACAGCAGTTCAGGCAGCGGTGAAGCCCCCAGCCCGCTCCTGCGCTCCCCGCCATCGCCCTCGATCTCTGGCAGCGATTCCTTCACGTACAGGCCGGGAGGGGGGTCTCCACCCAGGGTTACAGTTCCTTCCCCTGGTTCCCCCTACTGTCCCGGACACGTCTCAGTGGCCCACTCCCAGGCCTGCTCCGGTGAGTTAAAGAAGAACATGTTGGATTGAAAAATCACTTTCAGGCGTGCAGGAAAAATCAGCATGTAACGCAAGTTCAGAACACACAATTTCTGTTTGACCGCTTCGAAGGACCTGTCCTTTTGCTGCACATCCCTGGAGTAGTCCAGGAATACCAGGATTTTGGAGTTCTGATAGCGTAGATCTGACTGACATCTGGCTTCACGCAGAATTGTGTTGCGGTCTATGAAGTTCAGGATTCTCAGAATTATCGGTCAGGGCGGGGCACCTACTGGCAGGCGCGGGGCCAGCAAGCGGTGCACCCGTTCTATAATAAAGGTAGGGGACAGTTTACCAACAGGGATCAAGGTATGAAACCAGGCCTCAAGCGCCTCGGCCAAATCCAGAACATCCAAAGCCTCTGCTAGGCCCACTAAGCGCAAATTATTGCACCGGGCCTGGTTTTCGGCATCCTCTGCATGCTCGTGTAGTTCCGCCACTGAGGATGTAAGCTTCGAAACCTGGCGCCGAAGGGTGGCCACCTTGTCTTCTGTTATGGAAATACCTTTCTCTGGTTCGGAGACTCTCCCCGTGACCCCCACAGGTCTTGCCGAAAGAGGGACCAGTCCATACGGAGTTCGTTGAACTTGTGTTCTATGGCTTCTCGGGAGTCCTGGATTGCTTTGAGGATGGGCCCAAGGTCGGGTCACGATGCTGCGGACTCCATGGAAGGACCAGCCGCTTCGTTTGCACTGTCCAATGCTGGAGTGGGGACCGTGTACTGATCCATCATAGTCTGGGCCTGGGCAGGCAGCGCCGGTCTATGTCGACCCATGGCCCTGCCGTCCGGTCCCGCAGGGCCCCCTGGTATGGAGAACCACTGCCCAAATGGTGACCTCCGCTGTCCGCTGGAGGAGGCTTCAATCCCACGGGTCGCCGGCAAACTCTCACTCCACCTCGCTGCTTCAGTGGGTCTTGCGGCCTGCATCACTTTGCCTGCAAAGGGGGGGCCCCGGAGGGTACGGATCCGCAGGCAACAAACCATAAGGGGTGGGGGAGGAGGCAGAAGGCGGGACCACTCCTCACACTGGGCTGGAGCCTCCCCCCTGCACCCCACCCCCAAGCGTCTCACCAGCCCAAACTCTGTCCACCAGACACCCCCTTCCAAGGCCTGAGTCTACTGGGGCCCGAAGAGCTCCTCCCCCATCCATATGGTCCTGCGCTGCTCCAAGGGGGGCCCACCAAACGGTATCAGGCACTCTCCATGCTCGCTTCCGCTTCCTCTGCCGTCACGGAGGGGAGGGAGGAGGCCCCCTATCGCGATTCACCGTCAACCCCCCGCCTCACCTTTGGATTGCCACTACCGCCTGGGTCCGCTCCGGCTCTCCTCTCATCATGGGCTCTCCCTCACACCTCCCAGGCTTGGTGTCCTCTGGGGCCCAGCACCAACCAGGGGGTGCCCGCCTTCCCCAGGCCAGGTTGCCAGGCGGGCTCCACACCACCATCACAAATTCACGGCCTGCAGCGGCCTGGTCCGGATGCTGCAGCCGTCTCACCGCTGCACCTTTTTGTTTTATTTTTTATTTTTAATTGGGGTCGGGGAGGGGTCTCTGATCCCCTTGGACCTGCGTCGGATATTGTTCGGGCCGCCAAGGGCCTAGCGTGCTCTATGCACCGCCCATCATTTTGAGATCAGACGGGCCCGCTGTAGGCGCTGTTCGTCGGTTCCTTCATCCTCACCCGCTGCCTTGCGAGGCTCTGCTGCGCGCCTCAGGCCCCTACTGGATTACAGCAGTCCCCAGGAATCTTATGGGGGTTGCTCGGTCAGATAGGATGGAGTTGGCTGGCTGGCGGCCGCAGAGCTCTACCAAGATGATGCTGCCATGCTGGCCGGCTAAGCCACGCCACCTTAGGGTCACTTTTTAAATATATTGTTGTAGAGCTGTTGAGCCTTCTGCAGCCCCCACAACATCTGATGGCGGTGCTCCAGCTCTGCAAGGGCATCACAATAGCCAAATTTAGCACTTCTCCAAGTCAGGCAGGGCATTATGTGGCACTCACTTCAGGGAGCTATGCATTGTTGATGAGTGACTTCCACCACTTTCTTTATTGATGCATGGCCTCTCACCTGCTTCCTTCTTTTATCTCCCAACAGGGTGCCTGGTGCCACACGGACAACCCGCCCTTTATGCTATTGTGGCCGTGAGAGGAGCCCGTTTGCGAGTGGCCCAGCCATCTCTCTCTACAGCCGGCGACACGGGAGCCGGCAATCCTATTCTCTTTGCCCTCTAAACTCGGACAAGGTATGCACTACTGGGGTGGCTGTCCCGCTCCATCCAGCACAGACAGGGACAAGGGTGAGGTCACTGCAATTGAGGTGTGTTGGTGCTTCCCCTTCTGTTGTTCTGTGTTGGGGGACGGGGCTTCAGGCTTCAGGCCTCAGGATCCTTTGCATCAGCCCCAAACGAGATGGGAGCCCCATGATGGAAAGATTGAAATTATGCCCCATCTCTGCAAATAATTAAATAAAACTTATGCCAACCCAGAGCCACAGGCCACCCCAGGAGTATTTTTCTGAACTGACGACAGAGCCCCCCACCCTCCATTTTCAGGGGGGGGGGGCAAAGCTCACAGAGCTTCAAAAGGCCATAACTCGGACCTGTTAGGCCAATTTGGGAGATCCTGTGCTCATTGTGGTCCTGGTGGTGAGCTCTAGTCACCAGGGGCAGGTTCATAAGACCTCCTTGCCTAGAAAGTTATATCCTTGGTAGAGAGCTGGTCCTCGAGAGACCCACTGATCCTGAAGTCAGCTATAGGCAGAGTCCTTAATCAATCAAGGGGTTTACCCTTCCACCTCTCCATGGTCTTGCTGGTGTCACAGTCTAGGCCCAGAGTTCAACTCCAACAACAACAATTCAACCTTGTGCAAAAGTTTTTAAATAAGGGTGGAAGCTTCCAGCAGCCAGGCACTTCTGGCTAATCCTAGGGTGCCACATCACTCATCCACCCCATCCCAACCCTCCTGCACAGCATGCTGGTACAATTCAAGATGGTGCTGTCAAAAACTTCAAAGGGGAGCCCCCCATGTGTTGGCTGCAATTTTCTGGTCTTCTTCCTTTGTTAAGTGGGACTAGGCTGTCCCAAGGCTGGAACAGTGTGACAGCTAATAAACAAATGCAGATTTTCTTCCCAACCTGTTCCTCCACTGGAGCTGAGTAACGCACTGTTAATTAATCCTTTGGTGTGAGGAGGCCTTTGTTCCCTCTTCTGGGGAGCAGAGTAATTAATAGGGACTAGCAGGGTGCCGAAAGGCCTGGACTCTGATCGTGAACTGAGCCAGGTAAATATGAAAAATGTAGACGATCAACAAAGTGTACATTTATGATCTTGGGACCTGTATGGGCAAACTGAGCACACATGTTTCGTCCCAGTTTCATACCCCAAGGGACTTTGTAGGCCAAAGGGAAGAGAAACGGCTCTCTAAGGCAGATTTCCCCCTGTATGCATAATACAGTATCAATATACACAAAACAGGAAACCATACAGACTTTACCTATGAGTGTCCACTAATAAAATAAGGCATATCCCAGGCCCAGAAATAATCTTGCAGAGTCCCCTTTGCATCAGGCTACCTGCGTGCAGTTGCTAGCTTGTGCACAACGGTAAACTCCCACGTTCAGCCCACATTCCCATGTGTTCATACGTAACCAGCCAAGTACCCCTTACCCTACCTGCATTGCAGCAGCCTTATCTTAGAAGGCAGACACTGACGGTAAACACATGCAGTTCATTTACCATGTAATTACTGTAGGTTAGACACAAGTAGTGAGTCTTACCCACAGTAAAAAGACCAAATCCGAGTGATAAAAAAAATAATATAATAATAGTCAAACTAAATGGGTGAAATCACTTAGGCTTAGAAATCATTTTTATTTCACAGTAATACAAGATTGTTATGGGAAGAAAGAATATGTACTATTGTCTTTAAGCTGCGATAACCTGAAGACATAGTTAAAATGCACAAGAGTGACTAAACAAGCAATGAAGGGCCGATGTGCACGTGATCAGAAGAAATTCCATGACTCATAGTGCAAGAAAGCCAATGACTGAAGTGGTCTGATGCTTTGTCCCATATTTTATACTCTAGTGTCCGGTGGCACAACATTAATAACACCTGAACAGACCAAAATACAAAGAATGCTGACCTACAGTTCATCCATTTATGAATATATGTGCATAGTTTTTATTTATGATGTATTTTGATTATGTTAAAACCAGGAAACAGCTAAACCTTTAACAGTGCCGAACCTAAAAAGGGGGAAGGGAAATGCCACAAAACTGAAGGCACTGTCAAAAGCAAAAGCCCTGGCTTTATTTTAAGGTGTGTAGTGTTTTGTAATATTTGAATCCTGTTGTGTGAAATGTTTGAATGTACTAACACAAACTCACATACAGGCAACTATATGAATTTGAATGCTATGTATTTAAAAAAGGGCATAAAACCAAAAGGCATCAAAGCGCTAGAATAAGAGAAGTCAGCACAAGGGGGAAACACCATGGACCCCAGCCCATTCAGGAACCACCACCAGACTTAAGAAGACGAAAAAAGCCAGGTTTTAACCTGCCTGTAAAAAAGTGAATATGAATCCACACTCCTGATAGACTCAGGAAGAGTATTCCACAACCTCGCAGCAGTTACCGAGAACGCACGCTCCCCCCATCTGGCTTTGCGGAACCTAGGGATAACAAATTTTCATTGTACCGCTGATCTTAATAATCTGCTAGGGGCATACCAGTTGAAAGTGATCCTGAGATAACCTGCGCCACCCTGATGTAGAGCCTTGTGCACCAGGCATACGACTTTGAAGGTCACATACTTTGTGAAAGGTAGCCAGTGGAGGCACTGCAAACCCTCCCTTTTGGAGAAGGATTTCATAAGATCTAAAACCAGCCTAGCAGCCACATTTTAATTAACTTGAAGTTTTTTTAGTGAGTATTGGTTCGCATTCAGGTAAAGGGCATTACAGTAGTCAAGACGAGATGTAATAAGAACCATGATCCCTGGAATCCTGTGCTCCTTCAGTAAAAGGGGAGTATTTTCTTAAGGGTCTTGATAATCCAAAAACAAGTACTCACTGTTCTGTTGACCTGTCAATGAATTATCAAAGACAGCTCCCAAGTTTTTAGCTGTATTAACTGGCAAAGGAAGCGGTCCACAAGCTTTAAGCTACTGGCAATTAGACCAGATAGTTTGCCGCTCCAAAGACCACAATTTCAGTTTTTTTCCCCATTCATTTTAAACCAGTTCTCCTTCATCCATATGCTGACCGTGGCCATACATGATCTAAATTCATTAGCCACATCATCCAGATCATCAGAGATGGAAGCGATGATCTGGGTATTGTCAGTGTAGGAAGAGACTTGAAAACCAAAGAAGCAGATCAACTTCACCAGAGAGGCAACATACAGGTTAAATTAAATAGTGTGGGACTGAGGGATGAATCCTGTGGAACACTGCAGGGGACCTGAAATCGCTGCAGATGACCGTAAGAGTTCTACCACTCAGGAAGGGCTCTAACAGCTTTAAGGGAGTATTGTGCACTTCTGCCTGTGCACCAGAATAGATGGAGATATGGTATCAAAGACTGCCGACAGAAAATACGGCTCCTGATCAACTTGACAGCGGTTATAGTCTGCTGCCATGAGTAGAGTGGATTCCATGCTACAATTCCTTCTGACCCCATTTGGTGAAGAGTCCAGACGATCATGCGCATCAAGAAACTGATTGATATGTTTCTCCAGGGTTTTTGTGGGAGCAGGCGGCAAGGAAATCAGACGTAAATGTTTTAGGTCTCCCGCATCCCCATAAGGCTTCTTCTTTAAGGGGATCACAATCATCTCCTTCCAGCACTGGGGGTATACTTCAGAATCCAGCACCTGCAAATAGATTTTTTCTAATTAATCTCCAATGGTATTAAGAACCAGTTGAAGCACCTTAGGTACGCAAGGATCAGCCAGCAATCCTGAGGTGTTTTGGGCCAAGAGGGTTTTGATTCCAGCTGCAGGAAGAGGTGTAAACTTTGCTGAATAGCCATCAGAGGGTAAAATAAAAGAAGCCACTTCAAAATAAGGGACTGGAAGGCTGTCCTCCTTTTCTTGAAATTCCATATAGATCTTCATAACCTTCTCTCTGAAGAACCCAGGTTCCTATTACAAAAATCTTGGGAGTTCTCCAGAGCTGGTTGAATAGCATGGGGCAGGAAAGACTGCCTTAAATAATTCTTTCAGTGGGTTAATGGCAGATCTTTTTTCTGTCAGAAGTAAGAAGTTTTAGCATCATTAATTGCACCCTTATATTCTTTCACTAGTTCCCCAAGCTCCATCTTATCCTCAAAGTTGATAGTCAGTCCCCACCTCTGTTCTTTTCTGTGGCATTCCTTTGGAGGGTTTTCAGGTCTTCCAAAAACCAACGAGTGGAGGTATTCCTCCTAACATCTTTCTTAGGAATAACTGGAGAAAGTTCATCAATGGCAGACAAGACCCATTTAAAAACATTCTCTGCCAATGATCCCTACCCTCTGAGGTCTCTGGCATTAAAAATAATCAGGGCCTCCCAAAACTCACTACCCATGAGTTTACTCCACTTCCTCACTATAGTGGCCCTATCCTGGGTCCTCTTGCCTTCCAGCTCCTTATATACTTTAAATAGCACAACATGAGGATCCGACCAACTTAACCGGCGACACTCTTGCACAACCAGATCTTCAAGATTGGTAAAAACACCATTGAGTGTATGGCAGGCTATGTGAGTGGCCAAATTAACCCTTGGGGACAGACCAAAACTACGTTTGAGATCTAAAAAGGCAGAGACATCATTATCCTCCTGTTTCTCTAAATGCAAATTAAAATCCCCCAAAATGATACAATCGCTATTGGAAATTAAACGTTCAAGCACCTGATTCCAGTTCATTAAGAACTGTGATTTAGGACCTACTAGGCGGTACATCAGAAGTCCTGCCAATATCTGAGAATGGTTGGACCGTATGTTAAAGTGCCTCCCCTCACATCCTTGAAAAGTCAAGGAAGAGAATGGTTCAAAAGAACATACCAGCCGGTGCTTAAAAACGGTGGCCTGTTCCCCACCTCTGCAGGTGCCCCTGAACATCCCCACAATAGCAAACCCCAGAGGGGTAGCAGTTATTAAATTTGGGTCAGAGTCCTCCCTAGCCTAAGTCTCTGTAAGGAACAGGCAATCAACCTGAGTTGAGCTAATCAGTTCATTAATGTATGTACAATGCATTGTCATGGGGCAAGCATTGATCAAGACACATCTAAATAAGTAGCCACAATCCTATAAGACCAATTACAACCTGGACATTCCCATCTCTCCCCACTACCAGGTTCTATCAGGTCACATTTCATCCCAGTGTATCTATGATCAAACTCAAGCAAAGCCAATCTCAAATATATCAACCCCGCTTTGCCTGTGTCCCCACGGGCAGCGTCCCTAGCCCCGCCCTGGCATGAACTGGAGCTGACGGGCTTGCCTGTGGGACATCTTTGGTGCATATGTGAATTTGCGTGCTGATATTTCGTGCAGATTCACAGGGGAGGAGCGCTAGAGTGCTAACCACTCCCCAGAGTAGTGCACCAAAAATGGCTGCCACAGGTTCTAACTGACCCATCACGCTCCAATCCAAGCCTTAAAAATCAAAAGTAAAAAAAGTGCACCCCCAACAAAATTCCACTCAAAATCAGCGTGGTGAAAATGCAGCAATAAATTTGAACGGTCAAACTAGCAGTGGTTCACCAAACATTACCCCCTCAGCATCAAGCCTGAGTTACAACTGTGCATCTGCATTCTTATATTTGGTGCAGATACACATGGGAGGAGCGCTAGAGCGCTATCTGCTCTCCAGAATGGTGCACCAAAAATGGCAGCTAAATCACCACAGCACATTGCCCCCTCGGCATCAAGCATATGCATATGCATACACACAGACACACACACAAAACCTGGAGTCAGACACACATACTGGCACACATACGGATGCAGGAGGGTGTTGGTTGGATGCATGAAATAATTAATGGCTATGTGGCTGTATACAAGGATGTATGGATGACTGGGTGACTGTGGGTATATATGATGGTGGATGGGTGGACAGTTGGGTTGGTGTGTATGCATAGATCCTCTATAACTTTTCATCTGTTGTTATAATGATATTTCAAAATCCACTGCCAAATCCACTGTCAAAGAATGTGTCCCCAGGTCCAAGGGAGTCAGGTGCTGTCTAAACGTTCAAATTGATTGGCACTATCTATCATGAAACTGTTATTTCAAGTCCAGCTTCACCTAACCAGAAATAGCAAGGCAAGGCTAAAAACCACCACTAGCACCACTTCTAAAATCAGCTATTGCTGTGTACATGATAGCTGGGACTCTTAGCCTAGATGCCACGGACATAAGCCACAGAAATATATATTTTTCACCAGTGGCCAAAAGTGGAATGTTTGGAAGCAATTTTTACCTGTATTACCAGCTGTAGTCTTTCTTTTACCTGAGCTCTCACTGCAGAGCTTAAACACTTGTTCTTTAAATTTGCAATACAGGTCGAACCACAGTGGTCACTTACCACTACCTACCAACATAGGTAGGTGGGGTCAGTGAAAATTAAAATCCAGTCATACAGTTCTGAAAATGAGAAACAAATGGAATACCTTGAGGCACAAAAGTTTGTCTACTATAAAAGAACCCTTGTACCTTCAAACCTTCTACGTGGGTTAAGCTTGAAAGGTGGTTATATTAGGCCAGTGGACAATTTAGTGTTGCATAGTAACTGGATCGCATTGGGTCAGTCACAGCAGGCTGGACTTTGAAGCTTATTAACCCACAAGAAGATTCATAGAAGTGACCAGAGTTCACACCTGGATGTCAGTCACAGTGCTATGTTCATCAAGAGGTTAATCCTGAGTCCTTAGCCCTACTCTATATGATTCCCTTATCAGCCCCAGCTCCCAGTCGCGGCTCGCGGCATGCAAAAGGGGCAGGGCAGTGCAGTGGGGGAGGGGCGGGTGTTAAATTAAAAATCATAAAAAATAAAAACAAAACCACTTATTTCCGCTGCCGCCGCTGCTCCAATCCGCTCCTCCCACTCCACTGCAGGCACAGGCTCCCAGCCTGCCCTGTGCCAATCCTGACGCTGCTTAGAGCAGCATCAGGATTGGCTGGAAGCGCCCAGCCAGGATGCACCAGGGCAGACCGGGAGCCTGTGAAGGCTCTCTCCAGCCCGGCAACTGTGTGGCTGGGCTGGAGAGAGCCCACTGTGCATGTGTGTTTGGCCGGCTCAAGACGGCCAGCCAAACACACATGCACTTTGAGGTGGAGTGCCATGCACTCCCCCTCACTGCTCGTCACCCCCGAGGCCCCGCCCATTTCCTCAAAAAACAATAATAAACACAGTTTATTATCATTTTTTGGGAAAAGGTTTGCAGCTGCTGCTGCTGCTGCTGCTGCTGCTGCTGCTGGCGGGAAGGTGACCCTCCTCCACCCTAATGGAGGAGCCACCCCTGCCAGCTCCTTCTTCCTGAGATGTGTCCTGGACCCTTCCTTGTGCTCTATCATTCAATCAAAGAGCCCTTTGAAATACACAGAGAGAGCCGGACTCTCCCATCCTACAGTGCATGTCCCACCAGCTCACAGGAATGCACAAATCTGTCTGGGGGACTCCGCTACTCCTCATGTTTTCACCAGGTAGGTCTAGGCTTCTTAAAATGGAACCCAATGTCCTCCATGTAATGTACCTGTGCAGGTACTTCTAAACTCAGTGTACATCCACAGCCGAATCACTGCCTAGTATTGTTATCCTCATGTATTATGCCACCACTAGCACACCCACGTGCAGCAGACGCACACTGTTCAGTACTGCCGACTCTCCGTACTGCATAAAAGTGGTTATTTTGAAAACACATTACCAGCACACACATGTGTGCACTGTACCCCACTTCAGCTTTTGTGTAGCATATTTCTTGTGAGCGCACATGGATTCAGCACGTTTCCATCACGTACGCACTGGCACATCAACCTGATGTAGGCCAGGGTTAAGCACATAGAGAACTTTTAAAAGATGAGTGAACCTGTAGGCCTCACTCCGGTGACACAGGGTAAAAAAGGAGCAGTTCACTACTACTGATCACTACACGGCATGCTGCCACCACTGCGTTTGTGCTGCTTAACTCCTGGTGAAGGCAGCAGCCTTCCATCACTATCGCTGCAGCACTTTCGGCGCCACTCCTGGTCCAACAAGGCCACAGTTCATGAGACAGGGCTATGTCATGGCAGACATGCTTGATCAGTGTTCGCATATGACAAAAAATTTGCATTAGGGATCCAGACAACACAGTTGGGCACTCAGGGAGGGGCATGCGTCTCTCACCATGCAGAGGACTTTTCCGTCTGAACACTACCCAAGTCAAAAAGGAAGATCTTCCTGGAGTCATTTTGACGTCATCTGATGACTTTAGCTGGGCTATTCCTGTAATTATCCAGTGAAGTCATCCGAAACCATCCTCAAGTATGCCTATAGGGCGAAATATTTAAATGAGATGACTCCACAGTCATCACAGTAACTACTACAGGATGGCCTTCTGATTACTTCCTTGAAAAATGTGTGATTATCTTTAAAGACTACAGGATGACTCCATTACAGCTAGGTGCTGAGTGCAGATTACTTCATGATGACTCCATGACGAGAGGATGACAGCAGATTACTTCAAGATGACTCCATGACAACAAAGGAATGACAGCAGATTACTTAAAGATGACTCAATGATAGCTAGGGGATGAGTGCAGATTACTTCATGATGACTCCATGACAACTAGGGGATAAGAGCAGATTACTTCATGGTGATTCCACAACACCTAGGGGATGGGGTTAGACTACTCCATGAGCACTTCAGGATTACTTCAGGATTTCTTTGTACTACTTCAAAATTATTTTATGACCACTTCTGGATGTCACTTTATTACTTTAGCGCCCCAAGTGCTTCTGAATAGGTTACTTCGACATGATTCCATGATGTTTGCATCACTGTCACTTTTTGTGATTGATAGGTTTCCCTCCCACAGTAGTTCCTGTAGACTTGAATAGCAATGGAGTATACTAGTAAGCAAAAAGATATTAACATGTAGTGGGGGGGAAAAGGCATGGGACTGCAGGTGTAACAATTAGTGTATATCAAACATCATCCAGACACAATGTAGTGGTAATACTACAATTCTAATAACTTATCACAGCAACTGTATCACAGCAACTACTAACTGATATACCATAAATTTAGAAATAACATAAAAATCACATTTTCATTCATCATTCCTATTTTAAAGGGATTTGCAGCAGGTTTCTGTGATGTATCATTTTTTTTCTCTAAATTGAAACTATTATGTTAATTTCACAGATGCTAAGAGCAGCACTGAGGAGCTAAGGATGAGAGAGTGTTGCTAAGTATTGTGAGTGGACTTCATATGAGTTCTGAGTTGGGTGAGTGGGCAATATAATCTATACAGTAGGGTGACTCCTGAGAGTTTTATTGTGAATGGCTTTGGTGTGTATGGGTTTGCACGTTTATGATGTTGTGTAGGTGACTGGTACAGTGTGAGTACTGAGTAGGTGTGAGCAATGTGGAAAACGGTGGTCTTTACAATGGCTCTTTCCTATGAATAATTTTATGACAAATGAAGTTTGAATAACTGATATCAGTGGTAGTCAAATAGTACAGGGTGTCCCAAGAGGTATTCTAATTATCTGTTGGCAAGTGCTTGTGAGAGTGGTTTAAGTTGTGCTGTATTTATAAGCATATGGTTTAAGTTGCTTTTGATGATTGAGTATTATAAGTTAGTGTGGGTGATGGACTGTGGAGTTGTAAGTAGTGACAGTTACATGTGTGACAGTTAGTAAGGCAAGCAATGAGAAGTGTTCTAAATCACAGTTGGAAGTGGTACAATTTTTGTTGTGACTAAGAATGGGCTTTAAGGGTAAATGGATATTGAACTATGCAACTGCACAGTGTAAGAGGATATTCATGTGGAAAGTCTATGTAGAAAGCAAAGGCCGACTGCGGAGAGAAGATACTAACATGTAGTGGGGGGGAAGCATGGGACTGCAGGTGTAAAAATATCATGCTAAGGCCACATATGTCAAGTGTTGAGTCCTGTTTGTGGATGGTAGAACAGTAGAGCACAGGACGGAAGAGTAAGGATATGGTGTGTGAAATGTGTTGTGCAGAGCAGATTTGGATAGGAGATGTGAAGAGTGCATGTAAAGAGCCCAAGACACAGTGGATGCTGAGAGTGGATATGGAGAGCTCCTGCGAAGAGCATAACTGAAGATCAGATCTGAAGTGGGAGCTAGCAGCTACACAGCAGTTTCAAGAGATGAATAGAGAGTTATTTTGGAAGCTATAGGTGAGCAAAAGTGGAGTGTCAATGGATGTTTAGTGAAGATGGAAAGCTGATATAGTGGGAAAGAGTGGATGTAGAGGGTGAATTTAAAGGTTAGAAAGTTCACAAAAAGGGAACTTAAATGGTATTACTATCAGTTGTAATGGGGAGAGAGAATGAAAAGGGCTAGGAGTCGGTGAGTTTAGTATTTAACAGATAAGGTGGTGTAGAGGTGGATGTACTGCATGGAGAGTAGAAGTGGTGTTTGGAGTGGCTCGTCGAGAACAGATTTACAGGATTCAGAGAGGATATGAAACTTGGAGATTGGATGCAGAAAGCTTAGATCAGATATGTGAGGTAAACAACAGATGTATATAGTGGACACAGTGGGTGAACAATGTGTATAAACTAGCAGTGCAAGTGCTGGGTAGAATACACATGTGGATAGTAGAGATCAAACATGCAAACAAAAGTGAATGTGGGGAGTGCATCTACAGAATGTAGCACACATGTGGAAAGGAGATATCTGAAGGAGAGTGGATGAGCAGGTGTCAAAGCTGAGATAAAACGTATAGTAAGTTAATGTGATGAGCAGATATGAATAGTGGCAGTGCCACATAGATGGTAGATGCGCGCTGTATCGTGCAGGTGTATAGGGTGAAAAATGGATGTAGAGTCTGTACAGCCAAGATAGACAGAAGGATGTGACTCATGGGCAGACATATAGAAGGAAGAGGGTACATGTGCATAGTAGAAACAGCATAAGGAGGGTGAAAAGGGAACTACTGGGTACCGAGAATGTAAATGGTGAAGATAGCAAGTACTGAGTAGAAAGATAACAAGGAGGGTAGAAAACATATTTGGAAGCTAATGAGTTTTGTACAGAGTGGCAACCACAACTGGAGGTTGGAGAGGGCATGTGCTGAGAACTATATAAGAGCAGACGTAGGGGTTAATTGTGCTGGGTGAAGAGTGTATATGTCAAGCAGAGTGTTTATGTATGACAAGGGTGGAGAGCCAATGTACGGTGTTGGTGTAGGAAGTAGAGGGCCAAGAGCCTATGTATTGCACTGAGTGAAGATATGGTGTGCAGAGAGAGGATGGGGGAATTCGATCTTGCACATGACAAGCCAATGTACATGATGGACAGCAGAGGTGGGACTTAGAGAATTGATAGAGAGGGGTTACAGTGGATGTATAGGATGGAGAACACATTTAGAGGGTGGAAATAGAGAGTGACAATGAATGCACAATGGAGGGAAAGGAGCAGACATGGATCGTAGAGGCTGCATATGGTAGGTCAATTTAGATTATTTCGAGGGTGGACAGCTGATACAGAGGGGCGCACAGTTAGTAGTCAGATGAGCAGAGGTACAATGTGAAGTAGATGATCATGGTGGAGAGCTGATATACTGTGTGGTTAAGGGGTTTGGAAAGTGGAGGTGGACTGCAGGTGAATAGGGTGGAGAGAGATGGTAGTGCCTACATTGCAAGGAAAACGGGTATGGAGAATACATGTGGAAACCAGTGGGTGTATAGCATGGAGAGTGCATCTTAGAAATGGAGAGCATTTGGACAGGATAAAACGGGCAAGTGCAGGTTGTAGAGTGCATGTACAGGGCAGGGAGTGGATGTACAGTGCAGAGTGGTTGTATGATGCAGGGAGCAAAGGTTGACAAGAGAGCAACTGTGAACTTGAGGAATGTGGTGGACATATACACAGGTTGGCATGCAGATGTTGAAGGGAATAGTACAGAATGTGGAGGGCACAGTGCAAGTACATTTAGAGGTCAAATGCATAGGCTGGAGAGTATTATGGATGAGCAATCTAACGTAAGAAGCAAATGTATAGAGTGGAGAGTTAAGGTAGTGCTTGAGGAGATGAAGGATGGGATGTAAATAGCAGAAGTACATGGAGAGTTGAGGTGAGACTTGGATAGTGGATGCAGATGGCTCTGAATGGATGTGAAGGGTGGAGAACAGATTTAGAGAGTGGACAATGGATGTATTGTTGAAAGTGCATGTGAAGACCACACAAGGAAGTGAAGAGAATGTTTAGAAAGTGGATATTTAGCATAGAGAGGGTAGGTATAGGGCTGACACCAAGAGTGCAAGGTTAAGCAGATAATGAGGATAAAAGCAGCTATGCAGCCTGATGAGATGGTTAGGAGAGTAGATGTGCAATGTAGAGAGACGACGTAGACCATTGAGAGTGGATCTACAGGGTAGAGCCTGCACTGCATTTGCTGTATAGGTGTGAAGAACACAAGAGTGTAGACAACAGAGAATGAAAATACAGGGTGGAGAGTGGGTGTACAGGGTGTGCATGAATAGGGTAGAGAGTGCATCTTGTGGATGGAGGGCAGACAAAGGGTGGACAATTCATGTGAGTGTCAGAGAGTGTATGTATATTTTGAAGAGTGGATGCAGAGGACATATGTAAAGGGTAGGGAGTGGATGCACACAGTGGACAGCAAGTGTGAACAGTGTAGTGCATATGTAGCTATCGCCCTTCCACACAAATTTCATGAACTACCCTATTTTGCTTCCGCTTGCATCCCCCTGTGTTGCCCCCCCCACTTACGCTTCCCATCTTACTTCTGCCTGCTCATCCTCCTTCCTCCATTGCTTTGCCCCCCCCCTCTGTTGCCCCTCCCCAATACTTTAAAAAGAAAAAACATTTTTGAATGATTTTGTCTTTTTAACAATCTAACACAGATCAGTAACTAAAAAGAAAAACAGCAGCTGAGTCATGTTGATGGTACACACATGCATGGCTCGTCTGCCTACAAAATGAAGCAGCCGAGAAGAAGTTTCTTTGAAGTCTTTTAGATGAACTTTACCACAGCTTTCAAGCTATACATTTTACAGGTGCCAGGACTCTTAAGGTAATACTGCATAGATGCTTATGGTGTCAATTACTGTGGAGGTGGGTTGACATCTCGCTCATGCAAAAAAGAAACTAAAGTAATGCATGCAGTGCTGGGGCACTTCTGCACACAGGCCCTTTACTGTGCACGTCTGACATCAGAGTGGAGCCCTGGACCTCCACTTTCTTACCTCCATACTCTGGTGCTGCACAATGCAGAGTTCACCGAAGTCTGCTGTGTTTAGAAGCATAACGTGCAGGCACAACACAAACCCATACTCTGTATCACCCCAAAATTGATCCCAGCTGTATCAATTTATATGACGCAATTAAATTAATATTTCAATTGAGCTTTAATGCCTTGATGTCTCAAGATCGTCCTATGATTACTCTGCCTCACCTTGCTGTTTCCTGCCAGTCCATTTTCACTATTTCTCCCTGCCATTATTTCTCTCTCCATGCCTCCTGTGCTCCCTTCCACACCTATACCCACTGTTCCTGCTGCTCACCACTGTGCAGTGAATGTTGAATCGCCAAAATGCCATCGGTAGTGGAAGCAGTATTCAACACCTTTTAATTTCAGTGACCTCACAGAAAAATATGTTATCACCTTTGACCCTGAATCTTGCCAGGAAGTGAATTCACAACACCATAACCCTGTTTCCATCACAATAACTCACTTTGCTGAAGTTCCAGAGTAACTGTGTGATTAATAAAATAACATAACAAAAAGAAATTATGATTTTGGATACTACCATTCAGGGTGCTGACATAATACACCAAGGAAACATCACTAATTTCTCTTTGTCTTACATGAAAAAATATGTGTTCCCTTGCAGAGGAGGATAGAGTGCTACTGGGAACCTAAATTATTACCAAAAAACAGTCATAATGTTATGGTTCCCTAAGTGTCAACGAGAAATGTACTGATAAATAATAAAGAGTTGAAAAACTTTTTTTTTTTAAACCCAATAACAGTTCTGTCCAACTGCGGAAGTGGCTTCATCAAATGGACTTGCAGTGCATAAACCTGATGGCCTGAATGAAAACTGGTGGTTTCAATTCTGTTATGCGGTTGGTAGGAGCTGCCAGCTCTCATCTGTATTATTTGTGATAGCACTATAACCACTGGCCAGTGTCCTGGGTCAGGACGCCCACTGTTACGACGGGCTTGTGATTAATGGCACTGCCCCCAACCTACTACTATATGGTGCTATATATGAGATTCATGACTGAAGATGTGCAGGGGGCTTTTAGAGCCTCTGAGCACTTTGGTGCAGTCTCAGGTCTACTGAAAGAAGTCCCTGTTTGTATCCTATCACTACAGAGGTGGCCAAACCTGTTGCATTTGGGCACTCCCTGCGTCATGAATTGGTCACAATTAAGTACTTAGGGCTCCGCATTTAGTGAACAGAAAAATGGCTTGTAGCCAGTAACTGCCAGGCTCCACTGCAGGATGAAGACTTGAAGCCCAGTAGGAAGAAGGAGAAGCTGACCACCACTAAGCAAGGAAACAAAAGTGACGTGGGAGCCAGCCAATGCTAAGTAAAGGTAAATTATGGGTGGGCTCTATATTTTTTTATTTTTATGTACAAGACATTTTCAGAAGTTTCATGGGCTTATCTATTCATGTGAAACTGTACATTTCAAAGCATACTATACCACGGGCCACTGGAATTAAGTGGCGGGAAGGACAAAGTTTTGTGATAAGAAAATCCAAGTTACGTGGTATGATGCAGCACATTTAGTAATATCTCATTATTTTGCCACTTTATAGATGGTAGCACTATCTGAGCAAAGGTTTCAGATTATTAGTACTAGTTTGTTGTCAAATGCAGCAATCAGCAACAGAAAGGTGGCCTTCAATCTTTACAAAGGGCTTATCTATTGTGTGGCAACAGAACTGACTATGGTGGTCATTACAACCCTGGCGGACGGTGTTAAAGCTGCGGTAATACCGCAAACAGGCCGGCAGAAAAAAAAGGGAATTATGACCGTGGCAGAAACCGCCAACATAGACAGCCACTTTAACACTGGGACCGCCACGGCAGTACAGACAAGCAGTGCGGCGGTCACTGCCAACAGACAGGCGGAAGACAAAGTACCGCCCACAGTATTACAACACACCAATCCACCACCTTTTCCGGGGCGGATTCACCGTGGATAAAAACATGGCGGAAGCAGCTTTTGCAATGAGAAAATGCTCACCTGAACACACTCCACGAGGAAGGAGGCCACCATGGAGCCCGAACTCCAAATACTCCCTGCGCTTGTCTTCCTGCTCCTCTACGAACACCAGCAACGGCGGCGCCGAAGACAACGGTGAGTACTGCACCTACGACATAGGGGGGGGGGGAGGCAAAAGTCACGGACACACACACGCAACACCCCCACCCTCAACCCGACCCTCGCACACTACAACACACACACCAATGCATTTCCAAACATCACAGTCACAACCCAAAACCCCACCAGAAGAATGCAAAGACAAAAAGGAAGTCAGTGCAACCATTGTAATGTATCAAAATACAGTAAGCTCATATATACAGAAATATATACACATAAAAAATATATACATCACGATTAGTAGTGCAGGTATGCACATTTCAATGTCCGTGGACCACTGGGCCCACAATGCATGGGCGAGGCCCACACTAGATACCTGTCCACAAACGGAGAGAACACTGCAGGGGCATCAGATAGAAATACAACAGGCACCTCAGGGGGAATGGAAGGGGGGCACCTCAGCCGGATGAGTGCACCACGCATGATCCACGACGGGGCTCCATGCCCATTAATGTATCCTGGGGAATGCAAAGCCACAGTCTCTCAAGTCTATATAGTCGGTGGTTTGCCGACTGTTCCATCCTGGGGAGTGCAAAGCCACAGTCTCTCAAGTCTCTACAGTGGTTGGTTTGCCCACTGTTCCATCCTGGGGAGTGCAAAGCCACAGTCTCTCAAGTCTCTACAGTGGTTGGTTTGCCCACTGTTCCATCCTGGGGAGTGCAAAGCCACAGTCTCTCAAGTCGATGCAGTACTCCACTGGTTCTGGAGGGGGACTGGTGCCCAGAGTGCTTCATCCTGTCAAGGATTCAGGTAGTGGATGCAGTACTCCACTGGTTCTGGAGGGGGACTGGTGCCCAGGGTGCTTCATCCTGTCAAGGATTCAAGTAGTGGATGCAGTACTCCACTGGTTCTGGAGGGGGACTGGTGCCCAAAGTGCTTCATCCTGTCAAGGATTCAGGTAGTGGATGCAGTTCTCCACTGGTTCTGGAGGGGGACTGGTGCCCAGACTGCTTCATCCTGTCAAGGATTCAGGTAGTGGATGCAGTTCTCCACTGGTTCTGGAGGGGGACTGGTGCCCAGAGTGCATCACGCTCCCCGTGACGGTCCCAGTTCCGTCACTGTCCCAGCTGCACATGGGCTAACGATGCTTGAGTTGGCGGTCTGTGCCCTGTTCAGCGGTGCTTTGCCATGGCGGTCTTTGCCCTGTTCAGCGGTGCTTGACTTTGCTGTCTCTGACCTGTTCAGCGGTGCTTGCCATGGCGGTCTGTGCCCTGTTCAGCGGTGCTTTGCCATGGCGGTCTTTGCCCTGTTCAGCTGTGCTTGACTTTGCTGTCTCTGACCTGTTCAGCGGTGCTTGCCATGGCAGTCTATGCCCTGTTCAGCGGGTGCTTTGCCATGGCGGTCTTTGCCCTGTTCAGCGGTGCTTGACTTTGCTGTCTCTGACCTGTGCAGCGGTGTGTGGCATGACAGTCCCTCAGTGCCCAGCGGGGGTGTGGCTGCCGGTGCCCTCCTGGGCACTGACTCTTGCGGTGGTCTCCGGACCAGTGACGATAGTGCTGCCCTCCTGGGCACTGACTCTGGCAGTGGTCTCCAGGCCAGTGACGATAGTGCTGCCCTCCTGGGCACTGACTCTGGCGGTGGTCTCTGGACCAGTGATGATAGTGCTGCCCTCCTGGGCACTGACTCTGGCGGTGGTCTCCGGACCAGTGACGATTGTGCTGCCCTCCTGGGCACTGACTCTGGCGGTGGTCTCCTGACCAGTGACGATTGTGCTGGCGGTGGGGTCCTGGCCAGCGGGGAGGATGGCGGCCTTCTCCGCTGTGCTGCTCTTCCCAGACTTTAGAGACTTCTTCGGCACCTTCACCACCTTGTGAGGAGTCACAGCTGACTCGGCACTCCCCCCAGGACCCTTGTGAGCGGCTTTGCCGGCAGGAGTCTTCACCCTCTCCCGTCGGGCACTGTCCAACTTCTGGTGCTTTACAGGGGGTGGACTGGCAGTGCTTTGGCTCCGTGTCACACTGGCTGCCCTGGTGCCCGGTGCACTCCATATACCTCTAACACGCACCACTGGAACCGGGCTTTTTTTGGCTGAGGTGCTAGTACAGGACCTATGAATTGGAGGGGTGGGGGTGGTGGGAAAGAGGTCAACGTTGCTCAGGAAAAGTTTCTGACGAACACTGGGATGGGTAGCTGGAGGGGGTCTGGGAGTGGAGGAAGAGGAGGTGGTTGTAGGAGGTGTAAGTTTAGATGATTTGGGTGCAGGTGCAGGTTCTGGAGGCTGTCGTGAGGTGGATGGATGTTGGGTGTGTGGGTGTCCGCGTTTGTGTACTTTGGGAGGGGGTGTCACAGGCACACTGGGAGAGGACACAGGGGATGTGTAAATGGTAGTGGGGGTGGTGAGTGCAGGTGAGCAGGGTGTGGTGCTGGGTTTTCTGGTGCGAGTCCTAGTGGCTGTAGATGTAGTGCATGCAGGTGAGAGTGTAGACGACACTGGTAGGGAGGAGGGAGACGACGAGGAGGGGGACACAGTGGAGGCAGTGGATGTTGCTGTGTCTGTATGTGGGTGATGCTTGTGTGAGTGCCTGTGGGATGTGTGGTGCCTATGTTTGCCAGAGCCACTTTTGTGTGTTGAGGTGTGTGCATGCTGGTCTGATGGTGTGGTTGGGATAGGCTGGGGTACAGGGGATTGGGTCTGGGTGGAGGAAGTTGGAGGGGGAAGGCTAGACACAGGGACAATGGCTGCCATCGGTGCTGAGGCCAGAGATTGCAGGGTTCGATGAAGGGCAGCCTGACCAGAATGAATGCCCTCCAGGAATGCATTACTGTGTTGCAACTCCCTTTCTACACCCTGGATGGCATTCACAATGGTAGACTGCCCAACAGTGAGTGACCTGAGGAGGTCAATGGCCTCCTCACTGAGGGCAGCAGAGGTGACAGGGCCAGGGGCTGAGGTGCCTGGGGCGAAGGTGATGCCCACCCTCCTGGGTGAGCGGGCACGGAGCGAAGGATGAGGGGCTGCTGGGAGGGCGGTGCTGGCAGGGGGGGTGGCGGCTGTACCTGTAGAAGTGGGGGGCACAGATGGTGCCGCCACCACAAGGGAGCTCCCATCGGAGGACGAGTCCGTGTCGCTGTCTGCTGATCCGGTGACCGACGTGAAGCTCCCCTCGCCCTCCATCCCACTGGTGTATTCGGAGTCTGTGGTGTGGCCCTCCATGGCCATGTGGGATGCAGCTCCCTTGTGTTCCGGTGCCACTGTACCTCCACCTGATGATGCTGATGCACAAAAGAACAGTGAGAGCACAAAAAGGGGGGGGGAACAGAAGAAAGACAGGTTGAGTGCGTGGCTTACCGCTACCGTTGGCGGACAATACAGACACAGCAGCCCCCTGCACTACGCCGTGCTCTTGGCCTCTACAGAAGCAGTTCCTGGGATATGGCCTACATGGCTATGAGTGTCATCTGTCCACATAGATGACGCAGGAGCATGTATACCTGTACTTGGCACTCTACAGAGGTGGGATGGAGTGGCACATGGCCTGCATTACGGAGGGGCCTAACCTACGGAACTCGCCATGGCCTAGGGAAACCCACAGCCCTCCTCCCCGAACCAGACCCCGCCACTGCGTGTAAATGCATCAGAATGTGAGTGTACTCACCCCCTTGTGTCTGCTGTGATGCCCTCAAGCACCCATTCAACTCAGGGTGGGCCACCACCAGGATCCGGAACATCAGGGGGGTCATGGTGCGACGGGCACCCCTCCCACGTTGGGAGGCCATCCCCAGCTGAGCCTCCGCCGTCTTCTTGCTCCAGCGGCGAATGTCCTCCCATCTTTTACGGCAATGGGTGCTCCGTCTCTGGTGGACCCCCAGGGTCCGGACTTCCTTGGCAATGGCACGCCAAATATCCTTCTTCTGGTGGGCGCTGACCTACATGACATGTACAGGGGAAGAAGAGAAGTCATTAGCAACAGCACCGTCGAAGTGAGTGGCCCACATCCTTGCCCTTGCCATGTGGCGCATGCATTCACACTCCTTCATGCTCACATAACTCTGCCCCCTTCCTACTTACATCCAGCCCTCTCCACCCAGGCACAGCCCACACAACTTGCACCCTATGTACTCACCTGTTGGTCTGGAGGATCGTAGAGTAGCGTGTACTGCGGTAGGACCCCGTCCACAAGCTTCTCCAACTCCTGTGCAGTGAAGGCAGGGGCCCTTTCCCCAGACGCACGAGCCATTGTCTCTTCCAGACCGAGGTCACAGCAGCACTTGCAGTGTAGGTCCTCTCCTGTCGAAGATCAGGTATCGAGTGATTGAACAGATAGAAAACGGCGGTCACGTTCGCGGCGGTGACGTCCGCGGCGGTGCGTATCATCACCGCCGGCAGACTTCGTCATTGGCTCCTGGGACCCATAGGGTCCAATGTTAACCAATGCAGCATTGCGACGTGGTCTTCGACCGCTTACCGCGACGGTGTACAACGCCAGCGCAGTTACCTCACATCCAATTGTCCCAGTTTAGAGGTCAGGCAGCCGCCATTTCAGGGGCCCACATGGCTTCATTTACAACTGCGTCACACATACCTAGGCCTGGACTCAACACACTTACAGACAACTTTTTGGATTATGTTTCGTGTACTGTGTAGCTGTGGGTACATACCTCTGAGTTGCTTGACTCTGTGGTCGTTGTTGTCCTTCCTAGGCACCGTCAGCTGGGACATGTGAGGAGATGGCGGAATCCTCAGGTGTACCGACTGCTGGTGGACCTTTTGACAATGGAGGAGTGACATTTAATCATCACCTACAGGTTTGACCGTGCCACAATCCAGGAACTGTGTACCCAGTTGGAGCCAGATCTGATATCACAAATCTGCCATCCCACAGGAATCCGCCCTGAAGTGCAGGTGCTGTCAGTACTCCATTTCCTTGCAAGTGGGTCATTTCAAACAACAGTGGCCACGGCATCAGGGATGTCCCAGCCTATGTTTTCCAACGTGTTGTCCAGAGGGTTTTCTGCCCTGCTGAAACACGTGAGGAGCTACATCGTTTTCCCTCAGGTGGAGGATTTGGCTACAGTGAAAGGTGACTTCTATGCCCTGGGACATATCCCTAACATCATAGGTGCCATTGATGGGACCCATGTGGCTTTGGTCCCCCCCCCACAGGCGTGAACAGGTGTACAGGAACCGGAAGAGTTATCATTCGATGAATGTACAAATGGTATGTTTGGCAGACCAGTACATCTCGCAGGTAAATGCTATGTTCCCTGGCTCAGTGCATGACGCCTACATCCTGCGGAATAGCAGCATCCCGTATGTGATGGGTCAACTCCAGAGGCACCGTGTGTGGCTATTAGGGGACTCTGGTTACCCCAACCTGTCATGGCTATTGACCCCAGTGAGGAATCCCAGGACCAGGGCAGAAGAAAGCTACAATGAGGCCCATGGGCGGACTAGGAGGGTGATCGAACGCACCTTCGGCCTGCTGAAGGCCAGGATCAGGTGCCTGCATATGACAGGTGGTTCCCTATTCTACTCACCAAGGAAGGTGTGCCAGATCATCATCGCCTGCTGTATGCTTCAAAATCTTGCTTTGCGACCCCATGTGCCTTTTCTGCAGGAGGATGGTCCAGATGACGGTGTTGTGGCAGCTGTGGAGCATGTGGACAGTGATGAGGAGGAAGCAGAGGAAGAAGACATTAATAAAAGGGACTCTGTCATACAGCAATATTTCCAGTGACACACAGATGAGAACACATTTTTTTACTATTACATTTACTTCCACAATTCTACCTCTATCCTGTCTGTCAATTTGAAGCAGTATATGCTAACTGAGTGGTACATTTCCATTACGGTTTAACAGGTGTGGTTACCAACGTGTGTCATCTGCTTGCATCCTTCATGGGCTTGTGATGTGTGACATAGGTATATTGACATTACATTTTCGAACTGATTTTGTCATTGTCATAGCTAATACACATTTTGAAAATCACAGACTGACTCCAGATTGTTTTGTGGTTCAAGGGTGTTTATTGAAGTGCTAATTATTGGAGGGGGTTGTAAAATGGTGATGGGTGATGGTGGAGGAATGTCCATGGCAGAGTCCAGTCTATTAGTCTCACAGGTGCACTGCCCATATGGGCATAGGAAGTGGAGCTGAAACAGTTCCAATCTGGACAGGGTGACAAAGTGGGACAGTGGGATGACAATCAGGGTGGTCTCATTTCCTGGCGGGGGTCTTGCCATCTTGCTCTGTCCTGTTCCTAGATCTCAGGGACCGCTTGCGGGGTGGTTGTCCGTCTGCAGGGGGTGGGGTGCTGGTGTGGTGGTCCTGTGGCAGGGCGTCCTGTCCACTAGCGCCGGTGGAGGTGGTGGGCAGTTCATCGTCCAGGCTAGTGTCAGGGGCCCCTTGGAGTGCCACAGTGTCCCTCATGGTCTTCTGTATATCCTTCAGCACCCCTACAATGGTGGCCAGGGCGGTGCTGATGGTTCTGAGCTCCTCCCTGAACCCCAAATACAGTTCGTCCTGCATGCGCTGGGTCTCCTGAAACTTTGCCAGGACCGTCGCCATCGTCTCCTGGGAGTGGTGGTATGCTCCCATGATGGAGAAGAGGGCCTCGTGGAGAGTGGGTTCCCTTGGCCTGTCCGCCCCCTGTCGCACAGCAGCCCTCCCAGTTCCCCTGTATTCCTGGACCTCCGTCCCCTGGACCGTGTGCCCACTACCACTGCCCCCAGGCCCCTGTTGTTGTTGGGGTGGTGGGTTAGCCTGGGTTCCCTGTAGTGGTGGACACACAGCTGATAGACGTGTCCTGGGAACGGAGGTATGGGCCCGCTGGGTGGGTGCTGTGCTGGTGTTACCAGAGGCTGGAAGGTCAGTGTTGGGCTGTGCCTGTGCGAGGGGAACCCTTGCCCTGTGCGACTGTCCTGAGGCCCATGATGGTCCGGGCTGGTCATCTTGATCCAGTTGGCCAGAGCTGCTGTCATCACTGTGGGCCTCTTCTGTGGGTGGGGTAGAGATGTCTGTACCCTCCTGTCTGGTGACGTTAGGTAGTGGTCCTGCAGGGGTATAAAAGCATGATTATTGCATGTGTGTGTGTCATGGTGTGCAATGGGTGGGTGAGCGTGTACCCCAGTGCTAGCTTTCCTATGTGGGGGCTTGTGTGATGATGGTTAGGGGTTGTTATGGGTATGTGCAGTGGGCATGCTTTAGTGAGGGGTGTCCATGCTTTGTTGTGTCAAGCAGGGCTTGGTGTGATGGGGAGGGGGTGAGGGTGGGGGTGTGTGATAGCATGCAGGTAGGGTGGGGGATATGATAGTTAAGATTTGACTTACCAGTGTCCATTCCTCCACCGACTCCTCCAAGGCCCTCTGGATGCATGATGGTCAAGACCTGCTCCTCCCATGTTGTTAGTTGTGGGGGAGGAGGTGGGGGTCCGCCGCCAGTCCGCTGAATCGCGATGTTGTGCCTGGAGACCACTGAACGCACCTTCCCCCGTAGGTCGTTCCACCTCTTCCTGATGTCCTCCCGATTTCTTGGGTGCTGTCCCACTGCGTTGACCCTGTCGACGATTCTTCGCCATAGCTCCATCTTCCTAGCTATGGAGGTGTGCTGCACCTGTGATCCAAATATCTGTGGCTCTACCCGTACGATTTCCTCCACCATAACCCTGAGCTCCTCCTCCGAAAACCTGGGGTGTCTTTGGCATGCCATTGGGTGGTGTAGGTGATGTGTGGGGTGGTGTATGTAGTGATGAGTGTGGTGATGTGAAGTGGTGTGTGGTGTTTTGTGCGTGGATGTTGTGTGGGTGATGGTGTTGTGTGCCTCTGTGTGGTGGGGTTGCCTATTGCTGTGCTCTCTCTCTGTCGCCTTTGTCTCTAATTTTTGGTCGTAGGGGTTTGTGGGTGATGTGGGTGTGTGTTTATATTGTTTTATATTGTGTTGGGTGTGTGGGAGTGTTGTTTGTATGTGTATCAGGTGTGTGTATTTTGAATTGTCCAATGTGGCGGTGTTTTGGAGATGTGTGTGTATTTTGAGCGCGGCGGTGTGTACCGCCAATGGAATACCACGGTTGAAAGACCGCCGCGTGGATTTGTGGGTCGTAATAGCATGGGCGTGTTTCTGTTGGCGTGACGGTGGAGGATTTGTTATCGCCAGTTTATCACTGACCTTTGGTGTGGCGGACTTGTGTGGGTGTCTGAATTTCGGCGGATTCCGAGATGTGGGTCATAATAGCTATGGCGGATTTCCGCGGCCGCGGCGGTGTATTGCCGGTCTTCTGCACGGCGGTAAGCGGCTTTTACCGCCAATGTTGTAATGACCCCCTATGTTCTTAGTAACATTTGAACTGCTTGAGCTAGAAGAAAATGTTTTGGTAAAAATGTACAACCCTTGTGGAAGATGATGGATTATGTGGAAAATCCATACTTATGCAGCAAACAAAGTAGCAGAAAAAAGAAATCACAATATTCCAGTGGCCTCAACTATATCTTTAAAACAAGTTGCTTAACAGACATGAACAGAAAGCGCAAACAAAATATGAAGATGAGGAACAGTAAGTTGAGCTCACACATGTAAAAAGGATCTATATTTACTGTGTACAAATCTAAAAATATTCCAACACTTTTTTTAAAATCACTGGACCATTCACACGTTTAACCGAGTGTTTTGGCACACATTGGCATTTTAATTACTTCATGGCAGAGATTAAGAGATACAAACAGCTGTCTGGTTTATTTTGTGAAAACGTATCTGGGTCTGCAGCAATAGCCAGGAACTGGTGACTGCCGCCTCGCCCTACTGTCCCCAGCAAGACTGGAAAATAGCATATTTTTGATGCAAAGGTCTCGAGTATGGAGCAAGGTGCTAAGCCCTCTGTGTAATTTATTACATCAGCTCAATAAAAGGGCTCCACACAGCTCACTAAATATTGAGATACCAGCATAACGGAATGAATGGAAAATCATAAACTGTTTTGCCACTGTTGCTCACCAGTTTGTTGTTTGCAATGCTGAAGCCACAATCCAGGAGTAGGAGCTTTGCCGAGGGCACAGCCCGTGCCAGTTGAGAAACATGCTTATACCAGAAGGTTGTGCCGCAAATAGCGACTGCAAGACAGGACCTGGAAAAAGCCACAGCACTCCATTTCGAAGATCGTTTGTGTGGGGAAGCGCATGGCTGCCTATAAAATTGGTAGCAAGGGCAAGTTTGCCCTATGTAGGCATTGCGAGTTATCACACGATCTACTTTGGACAGTACAGCTGTTTTCAGAAAATAAAGGTTGAAAAAGTGAAAGACACACAATACTGTGTTAACCCTGGACAAATACGGATACTAGTCAGCAATTGTTCAAGTTTGTAGCAGCCGATGTTATAAAGTGTGTGCAACCAAGTAATTATGAACAGCTCAAGCTGTACGGAACTGTAATGGGTACTTTTTAAAGGACCAAATACAGCGCCCGACTTTTCAGGAAGTTAAACATTTATTGAGCTTCTAAAAGTACGTTCCCAACTGAGCCTCTAATTACTTTGTAGCCAATATCGCACAATCGCATTACTGGATACGCTCGACAAGAAAACAATTTAGCGCTGATGAATTTACCTCGCAGAAACTCACGCAACAAGGACTGGTGAGACTAGAGCTTGAAGTAGTATATAAATTGTAATAGAAAGTGTAAATTAATGCCATTATTCTCCTTGTCTCGGACCTCATTGATATCCTGTATTTTAGCGTATTCCCACAAACGTTGGCCGGCGCAGGCATGTGACGTCACTTCCGGCGCCACCGGAAGTGCGTTCAAAGACAGAGCAGCTGAAATCACTGACTGCAAAATTGATGCAGATACTTGAACCAAAGTCAGCAACTCTGACTGAATGCTACATTCTCTAAAGTTCCCTTATTTTTCGTGTTCCACCTAAAACTTCCTTAGTTATTTCAGGTTAAGCTGCTGATTCATTTTTTTCAATTGTTTTTTGTAAATGTCTACACTATTTGCATTGTGTTGTGTCATGTGTGGTTTACACAGGAATTGGGAAATTAGGTCAAAACAAGAAATCTGAGTAAATTGAAAGTGACATAGAAATATATTGTGATATGTGTAATGCCTGATATTTTACATACAACACATTGCATTCCGGAACTTGTAGTTTTACTCTTATGTACTCAAACCCCCAGACTTCAACAAGCATCCAGCATGTTTTGAATGGGGAAGACTGTGTGAAAACAATATCATTATTTTCTTGTTGCGACCTTAAACTTTGCTTTTGATTGGTTCTCCACATACACCATAGTGCATACTGCACACCGTGCAGGGGTTTCTGAGCCAATTAAAAAATGAGTACAGCGAGGGGGAGCCTCATGCCTAAACCACATTGTAATTTAGTGCTTGAGAAATAATCAGATACTCATTTTCAAATAATCCTCAAATCATCAGAAATAGTCTGGTCAAGTCAAGTCATCAGCTGCTCATTGCAAAGTCATCCTGAAACCATCAGGAACACCACAGTTTCTAAAATAATCAGATGGTCATTTTCACGTCATCCTCAGATCATCAGGCTCAAGTTGATGATGTCGGATGATGAGAAAATGACTTCTAAGGTAGTTGGATGATCATCCAATGGCTCTGGGATGGCTTCTAAAGTAATCCTGTTTGACTTGGGTATACTCATCTACCCATCACCTTTATTAGGTCTGGCCTTGCAGTGGAGCTGTCTGAAAGACTGATTGTTACCAGTCCTTTAAAATACACCCCGAATGGGATGCAACTCCAACCAGTGGAGTAATAGTCGCTCACCAATATCTATTGGGTGTTTGGTTAATCATTCCCCTGTGGAGGCTTCCATTGCTGTGCATGAGGAACTACTTTACATCTAAAAAATTACGTTGAATCTTCATACAACACATTCTTGCGCCGTAAACAGAAAATAATCGCTTTGCTTTTGTAAAATGTTTAGTCAGGTAAACATTCTTGTTTAGCCGCCTCTCCTGTTTTGGGGTGGGGTGCCTGTGCTGTTACTGCTGATAATCCCAAGAGAAACTTGATACATGTACGGTCACGCCCCTCGGCCTGGGGACCCAGCTATCAACCAGACAATGGCACTCGAAAAACGACTTCTGAAACTGCGCCCTTGTCGGCCAAAGCTGGTGAAATGTAGGAACAATGCATCCTCGTGAGTGCGGCTAGTTTCAGTTTCGCTGCCGCTGGTTGTCACGTCGCTTCCGGGTTCTACGAGCCCTTTCGGTGTGGCGATCGGAAAGTCGGTGACTGCTGGTTGGGATTCCTGTTTTACAAGTGTGTGGCTACACTCTGGCTTCAAGAGGATGTGGACCCCTACACAGAAAACAGCACCCCTATATTCTCGTACCACTTGTTAGGTAAGTGTCACCTTTCTGTTTATCGGATTACTGATCGACAGAACAGGCTGTTGTATTTTACTGCTTGAGAACAACCATTTCTTATGGTAATAATTCCTCATAAAGTCTGTTGTGTGTTTGTCCGTATCGAAGCATTTTGTTTCTTTATTGTTTCATTAAATTCAGGTTTATTCGTGTGACGGGTGAATTTTTATCAGATGTTAATTTGAAGATATACCCGGGGACATGCCGGTGCTCTCATTTTAAAAAGGATTAAACAGCGCTGAGACGTGAAGACACCCTGCCCTTCAATTAAAGAATTGCAAATACTCAGTACCAGCGTTAAAACCAAGGCGGTAATGTTCCACATGTTTTTAAACATTCTGACCTGCCGCATTTATAAATCTGATTTACACTAGCCCTGTAAATGTTAAGACGAATGAATTGAAGCGCTCCTTTGAGATTTACTTTCTTCTGCGCTACTTCAGCCCCTTCTCACCCCCCTTCTCCTACTCATACTTGTGGATCAAGACAATACTGATGAAACTGTGTTTACCCATTAGAATTTCCTGGTTAACATCTCTATAATTGTTTCATTTACCAAACATTTTAGTTCCTCTCTGGAATTAATTTTAAGGCTGACGGTTATGGCAGCTCTTGGAGCGGGGACAATATAGTATTCTAAATATGCACCTGTTATGTTTATTTTCTTTTTTCTTTTTCTTTTCCATAGCAATTGCTTCCATGCTTGCGACCAAAGAGCATAATGTTGTGGGGTCCAGTAAGCACTTACCTGAAGGTCACCAATAGAGCCTTTGCTAAAATCACTGCAACAGGCTCCATTGCCTTTTGTTGCCAAGTAAAGCACAACCCACCTGGACATACCTAGAGACAGTATTTATAGCACACTACATTAGACCGCAGTCCTTCCACTTACTACGAGAAGCCAGGAGAGTGTCAGGCTCCACATCCGTGTGTCTCAAAAACTGTTCCACCCTGTGCCAAGGCCTGGAAACATCTTATTCTTGTGCATGACCATAGTAACAAGCCCACAAAGTACTATGGGACTGAGAAGATTATCTGCATAAACCCCCCTCACTACCTAAATTACCCATGCCCATTACACAGAGAGAGAAAAAAATAATAGAACATTAAAATAAAAATGTACCCCTTATTGGTCAGAGAGCACAGAGTAATAAACTAGTATAGGTTCAGACAGCTGGAATATTTAGGTCAGATTGATTTTAGAGGTTCAGGGCACAGAAACCATGAAATGCCTGCACTGGAGCTTATAAAATTACCTTAGTAGTGTTAGTGCATCTGACCTTTGTAAGTAAACTTCCAAGGGGACGCGCATAGGTCGATTAAACTTTTTATTCGCAATTAAGATGATCCCACTATAATTCCAGTGGATGCAGATCAATAATCAATAACCAATACGCAATATCAATAATCTACAATAATCAATTACATTAATAATCAATAGTCAGTAATTGTCACCCACCAGGACCTTCAGTCATGAATAACCACACTTTTTAGTAAAAGTTAAAATATTTATTTCCATGTATTAACAATGCTAAAGTCATGTAAATTAACCTCAAAATCAAATGAAATACATACAGAAACAATACTGGCTGTCCAAAGCGGCGGAAGAAACGCAATCTAATCAAAGCTTGAACTAGGACACATTCTAAGGTCACAGTACAAATTAATAACAAAGACAATTGTGTCAACGTGATCATATACATTTAAGTCCAGCAGAGAAATTCATCAAGCATTATTCCCTATTAGCAGAATTTCATTAGTGAGGATCCTTAACTAACACCAGATTAGCATCAGCATGTTGGGCTTCATGCAAAACAATTTAGTAACACAAATTTGAAAAAACATCTGGTACCTAGAAAGAAAAAGCAAATATGCATAATAGACACATACCTCTCCTCGATTGGATCGGCAACACAAGGTAGTCTTCATCATCAGGACATCAGTCAATCAGCAAGGCATCAGGATTCAGCATCAAAGTTCAGAAAACGCAAAGTCTTTAAGCAATAAAGTTAAGCACGTCTCTTGTCAAGACGCACAATGGGCAAGAATGGGCCATGGGCAAATGCGGAATGCAAAAATGCAAAATGCAGAATGCTGGTTTCTTCTCAGTGCAGTCTCATTAAGTTGAATTCACTAAAACCATTTCCCAAATCCCTATTGGTCAAGGGATCATATGTTCACACTTTGTCCAATAAAACTAAAACTCCAAAACTATAAATTCTACCATTACCATTACAATATTGTTGCAGCTTCTACTCCAGTCAGTTTCTCCATTGTTCTCCTGAATAAGTCAGTCTTACACACATTACATACAAAATGTGACATTTAGCAAAAACAGCATCTTCTAGCAGTCGGTTCTCATGAGAAAAGATTCTCAGCTGTGAGCACATTTACACAATACAATGGAAAATCACAGTTTAACTCTCTAGGACAGCCATTTATTAAACGTTAAGAAATACAGCTTGACATGAGGCCTGGCAACTAGGCCAAGACCTTTGCTTAGGTAAGCCCTACAATTAATAAAGCTAATACATAATGAATACCCTTTAATATGACATATTACTACATTAGTCAAACAAATGCTCAACATTTCATAGTATTTGAATATTAATAAGTACACTTTGTGAATATTGGCGGCCACTCATCGTAATCACATTTTCAAATGCGTGCATTATTTTTCTACATTATTATATTTTCTACACAAACCCATCATTCAGAATACGTGAACACTCATTAATAATTTTTATTAAAACACCTGCACTAGCAGTAGTTGCAAAAAAGTGAACTTCAGCACGAGGGAAATTATGTAGAAATACGTTTCCTAAAATGACCATGAATTAACAAAAAATGCCAACTGGAAATAATTTAGAATTTTCACGAATTGTCCCCCAAAGTATCAATTTGTAATGTTTAATACATATCCCCCTTTTGTGCCCCCCAAAGCAGCTTTTAAGTTTTAGGAAAATCTGCCAATGTCTCTCTCAAACATCAGCTTTCTATTTTCTGAATATGTGTTTTTTCATCCCCGGAAAAACAGTTTTAATTGTATTAGATCTACTAATTTCATCCCCAGACATGTTTGTCATTTGTTGTGTGAAAATGCATTAATGTTGTTTTTTTATCTTTTTTCTTTTCAGAAAAATATCAACCTGTTACTTTCTGTAAACACATGCATATCAGCTCCAAATAGATGTTTGTATTGATTACATTTATGTTGTCCCAGCACACAAAATAAAGAAACCATTTTATTTCCAAACATACTCTTTTTTTAAGAAACGGCAGATTTTTTTTTTGGTAAAATATATTGCAAATATCGATTTGGCTCCCATTTTCAGTACTTTATTTTGGTCGTAGGTCATTAAAGCACAATTCAATAACACAGTTCTTGAATCCAGTTTAAACAATTGATAAAAAAACAAATTGATAAGATATAAGTATACGAAAAAAAGAACATCACAAATGTCCTAGAAGACAGTAAATCCATATGGAAGAATTTGTTAAAGTGATCTTGAACAAAGTTTAAATCATTTGCAACTAGAAAATGACTCAAGGGATACACACATCCTAAAATGGGGCTTATTTCTTGAGCCAACAGATAAATAATGCCCAGTTCGACTAGGGCTCGCCTATAGAGACATTTAATAAAAATGCTTTGATTACAAGTAACAATCTGCTTGGTCTTAAATTGTATTTAACTAGCATCTAACTGGCAAAGTTTTTTTGTTTTTGTTTGGAACTCTTTATCAAACGTTCGCTCATCATACAGCAGGTATATTACAAGATTGCATTTTACAATCATAGCAATGATAAAGTTCAGTTGCAGAGAGTTTCAACATTGTAGTCAACTTGGCGCTTTTACGGCCCAGTATGGTATATATAACAATCACCATTTTCTATTCCCCAGGAACATTTCAGGTCTGTACCCTCCCGGTCCAGATCCTCTTGCCATGCCCTCACATCTTCTCACATTTCCTGGGGCAGCCCCTACCCGATAGATAACTTCCATTGCCCTCTGACACCAATCCAAGTGCGATTCCCACTCCACAATGCTTGGAGTGGTTCTCCTGCCCCATGCCAACGCTATATTCCACTTGGCCACTTCTGACGCCAGCTGCAGCCATAACTTCTTAAATTTGGGCTAACTTATGTCACTGGAGATCACCCGGAGGAGCCACCTAGCCTCCACAGGGAACAGGGAGGACAAGCCTCGGAACATTATCTGTGTGATTCAAGCCCAATAGTCTTGTATCATCGAGCAGCCCCAGAGGACATGGAAGAACGTGTCGTCATGGGTGCAGCCTCTAATGCACAATGGCGTGGGCCATCTTGTGTAGTATAGTCTGTGAATAGCATGGTATGTGTAATATTCTAAGTTGGACTAGCCAAAACCAGCACGTATGGCTATGTACTATGGGCTCTGCAGGGCCTCCAGCCAATCTTCATCCTCTGAGTCACCGATATCCTTGGACTCGTCACCTCTCAGCGAACCTAGATGGCCAGGGGAGTTGTTGACCAGTTTTCTATAAATCATGGAAGCCCCTTTTTCTGGTATGAGTCCAATAAGTATACTGTCTTCAAAGGGGGAGTATTCTGGCAATTGTTCATCCTCCAATATATGTCATCTTAGGGGATGCCCCAACTGAAGATACCACTATCTCTCAGTGTCTGCTAGCTTGTATTCTTGGTGGAGGTCCTCAAAGCCTAATATAGCTTGCCCTCTCCAGACATTGCCTAGACGCTCAATACACCCATGAGTTCCCACTTCGAGAATCCCGTCAGTCCCCCAATTTCACACAGCAAGTCACTGTGCCACAGTGGGGTCAGGATTGTCAGCTTCCCCTTTGTGCCCAAATAATTTGTGGCCTCCTTATAGATCTTAACCACCTTCCTGGTATGCATCGGCGGGGACCACTATTTTTTTCCTACAATAAAGGATCACCTCATGTTCTTCTCTGCCCAGAGCCTCTCTCTATCTCCTCTCGGAAGGCCAGCTACTGACAGGCAAAGAAGACCCAGTCATTTACTGTTAGCACCTGGGATGCCCAGTAGTATTTTAATGTATCTGGGACTGCTAGCCCCCCATCATACACATCCCTCTGTGGCTTGCTTAGCACAATTCTCAGAGTGCTGTCTTGCTATAGCAATGGTCAAAGCTTCTGATCTATTTTCTTAAGGAAGTCTGACTGAATCACGTATGGCATATTTTGCAATACATATAAAAGGTGTGGCAGGGTCATCATTTTAAATAGAGCCGCTCTACCCATTAATGTTAGCGGGAGGTTTCTCCATAGAGCCAAGTCTCTGCGGAATCTGGTGAGCTGTGGGAATACATTTCTGCGTGGGAATACCTGTGTGTTGCGGGGTAACAAACAAACAGATATTGAAATCTCTTGATCACTAATAGGCACAATTCTGGGGCTTTACCAGATTGAAGAAGTTCCTGGTCTGAGGGGCAGAGGACTGTAACATTTTTACGCAGGACCAGTCAGATGCCCTCTAACAACTTAGCAATTGTAAAAACAGTGCAGGGGCTGGTGTCAGCCCTCCAAATTCTCAAAGCAACCCTGAACTGGCGGACTCCAAAAAAACAACATAAATGAACAATCTAGCACTTGTGCTGCTTGGAATAATTAGGACAAAAAAACCCCAGATAGGCATCAGTTTCATCGCACCCATTACATGCAGGGCAATGTATACTACTCCACAAATTACCCTTCAGTTTGGCTGTAAAGGAGGCTAATGGGAGACTGAATAGCCTAAACCTGACATATAGGGGTTTAGTAAAGGGAAGGTCAAGCTTATACACCTCAAGGGCAGAGAAGGGCTTAAACCCTAGAAAACAGTCAGTAAAATAAGCCAGGTCTTGGTGATTATTCAGTATCATCTCCTCACGTTCCCAATAAAGGGACTTTTACTGTTTAGCAGAGGATGAAGTGATGGCAGTTGTGTCTAGCCAAAACTCTGACAATCTCAAAGAAAAGAGAGTCTGCTCATATTTCAACTAGGGTAAAGTTGCCCCTTTTATTTGCCTCTCCAATATGTCACTTAAGCCCATCCTGTAATGTTGCAGCGCGAGGTGGGCCAGTCTTGTGGCGCATAAAGGACAGGTTTGAGGCTCACTAGGGGAAGATGGGTCAAATGCCAAGATCTTGTTTAAAAATCAAAGGGGTACTTTGGAGTCATTTAAGCACCGCTCCTAAGAACTTATTTTCAGCTATCCATATTGCATCAATGTTGGCATGACATCAGAGTTTTGCGCCATAGGCAGCAGCTGCTACTGCTTTGGCTCTTCAAACTTAAAAGAGTGGGTAAACAGGATGAAAGGTGGTCTGCTTGCACACCTTAAAATGCTGGCTGCCCTGTGGTTCAACATGAGGTTGCTTTGTGTGATTTGGCTAGCCCATGAGATAGAACTGGAAGACCGAATTTCAAGGTAATAATAATTGAGTACCCTTTCTAGCTCCAAACCCTTGAGTGTTAATACCTCCTGAATCCTCTATGGGGGTGTATTGCCATAAACTTGGATTTCTTTATGTTGCTGGTCAAGCCAGAGCTGGAGCAAAATGTTTTAAACTTTAGGAGGAGAGTCTCAATTCATTTTTTAAATCAACAGTATGTTGTCAGTGAACAATAGCACTGGTATTTTTGTACCCCAGAGTTTCTGGGAATCATTGTTGCAGTCTATGAGATAGTCAACACAGCTTTTGATAAAAAGGAGAAACAATGTGGGGGCAAGGACGCAGCCTTGCCTAACACCCCTCTCAACCCTAAAGCGGTCAGTGGTTTCCCCATTTACTCCCCAGTGAATTTGAGTGAAATTTTCCAAAGAAGATGAATTATGATGTCGTAAAGGGGACAGGGGTTCCCCAGATCTCTAAGGGTGCTCCAAAGTGTTAATCTAGGGACCATGTCAAAAGCCGCTTTGAGGTCAACAAACGCAATGTATAAGCTACCCCCGTTTATATCGACCTCTTTCCACCTAATACGTTCAAACTTGAAGACAGGTCAACTGTGCTGTTCTTAGAGCAAAAGCAGGCCTGCCACTGAGACAGAATCTTCTTATCATTGATCCAGGCCAGTAGATGATCCAAGACTATCTTGCAAAATATCTTTTGGCTTGAGTCGATAAGACTAATGGACTAATGGGGCGATAGTTCGCTGGGTTAGATCTGTTACCTTTAAAAAAATTTTTTTTTAGTAATATCTGCACCTTTCCATGTGGCAGGGATTTCGGCACCTGTCTTGATGGCATTAGCCACACAATTTAAATAGGGGGCTGAGATGTCAGGTACTGAGGTGAATAGGTCAACTGGGATTTTGTCCAATTCTGGTGCCTTGCCAGCCTTCTGGGAGCAAATAGCAGAATAAGTTTCTGCCACAGTAACAAAAAACACTGTCATTTGGAGTGTGATTTAGAGAAGTCAAACTAGGTGTTACAGAAGGTGCAAATCCTGGGTTAGTTAAGTCCAGGGGAGGTAAGGGGGGTAGAACCATCTGGTGAATTGAAAATGTTTGACCCAATCTTGTGGAAGAATATTAGATTCAGGCGTCATTTTGGACATCTTGGCACCATGCAATATTATGTGCCAGAAGGCTAACTGGTGCCCAGAGCCGGCAGTGATCTGGATGCCATTCAGATTGGCTGTATCCCAGGAAATTTGTGTGCACTTTAAAACAAATTTATAGGATGCTCTTGGGAAGAGCCATTTTTTAAGCGTGTTGATTAAATGACTCTTTGCCACCCTACAATTATTACTGCACCACATGGGATACGTGGCCAGGGACTCACTCCTACTGGAAGGAGTTTGGTGAGGAATTTGACATGGGCTTCCAGTATTTGATGGGAAGTAATCTCGATTTCTGCTAGAGAGAGAAAAATTGGTCCGAAATCTGGCTACAAATGGGCAGTGAACCCCACTCCTTGTTAACCACACACTCCCACCATACCTTCTTCCGGTCATTGCTAACCGTTAGGTCTCCATGGCGCAAGCATTGGCTCTGAACTAAACTGTATGAATTACCCTAGAAATGAAGGAGCAGGGGGAAATGGTAACTTTTTAATTGGGGGCAAGACTTCAATGTCAAGTATATTTTCCCAGGAAAAAAGATCTACAAGGATAAAATTAATGTGGCTTCGATACAAGTTCCTTCTGACAGTGGGGCACCTCTCTACATCACATTTTGTTCTGCTGTTGCAGGCTCTCAAATGACAACACACACATATGTCTAACAGTTCCAGAGCTGCCTTTGGTGTAGCTTCTAAGTAAGGGCCTGGGAGTTGGGATATGACCCAGTATAAGTCTTCCTTGCGTGCATAGAATTTCCGCTAGTAATGCTGAAGGTTCAAAGCACACATTGAAATCCCCACCAACAAGTACTGCAACCTTCTCCATGAACTTAGTTAAAATGTCCTTCAGAAGATGTAAAACTGGGGACTCAATTGTCTTCGGGTCGCTCCTGCTATAAACATTTCATAGAATAGTTTTACTTTGTTCCGTAAGAGGACTTCAAGACTGAGTATATCTGGGGAGTTCATGTGAAGCTGCCTTGCATGGCAGCCTGAGAAGATCTTGAACCATGCAGAAAGACCACCTGATGGTCTACAAGGATGAGACTTGTGTGCTGGGACATGAAAGGTCTTATAACCTTGCCTGTGTGAGGTTTCCCAAGTTTCCTGGAACATGATGATGTCGCTCTATTTGATAAAAGTCCCTCAGTCCTCTTGAATGGGTTTACTCCCGAGCTCAGCTATATTCCAAGAGACCAGTGTGAGATTATTAGTAGAACTGGTTGGAGATAAAACTTGGAAATCCTGGGGAAGAATATGGGGTTTCCTGAGAGGGAGACACGATGTGTGTTTGAGGCTATCTGGCCCTGCTTCCATACTATCTGAAATCTTCTGATCACTGTGCATCAGCAAAGGAATATCTATGATGGGGTTAATGTTATTCAGGGGCGCTTGAGGGAGACCAGGAGACGTGGTTAAAATTCATACAATCTTCAGTCAATCAACTCAGGATAGTGCTGAAGAGGGACAAGATTGTTCAACAGTGTACGTGAGGGGTGCTCTAGATTTCAACTGGAACAGGGAATTTGAAGGAGATAGAGATTTTGCTTGTAGAGATAATATGCCATTTGCAAAAGAGGGATGAGAAAATTGCAATTTGATGAAATAAGAGTTTCTATCCAGGGATGGGGGATGTAAGGCCCTCGTTATATCAAAGTGAATAACACTGTAGCACTTCGTAACGTCCCTGATCCAATGGACCCCTTTATTAATTAGGGAAGCCTGTCATATAAATTGACCTAATGTGTTGTAAAGTGTCATGATTGGTATTGGGTGGTGGGTGGTAATACCTATGTCACACAGAGTTAGGTTTTTGGATCGTAGCTAGTGTTGGGGAATTCTGCTTACGAGGATAAGTTAAGTCAGGCAGTAGACTTCTCGTTCTCCTCTCTTGGAAATGTCTTGGGTGGGTTAACTGATAGTCCTCAGTAACCCGATGGGGATTTGGCACATTGTAGCATATGGAAGAGATGGCAGTTGTTGATTGGGAGCCCTAGAGCATGGTGGAATATCCAAAGGGGCCTTGCTCTGCAGTCTACTATAAGGCAAGGGTGGGGGAGTACTCAGATGGAACAGTACTCCCCATCTACCTGGGGGCATTTGCACCCCTTATTAGGGCTTGTTGTCAGAGGACTGTGGGGCTGTGATTTCATCAACGATTGAACCTTCCCTCTTAGGTCTGCTATTTCCGCTGTCAGGGAGTTGATAACTTCCCAAAGTTTGCTGATATGGGCACTACATTCTTCCACAAGTAGCAACTCTGGGATAGATTTTAAAGGCGTACCTGGACCACTAGAAGCCAAGTCTTGGGAAGCAAGGGGGAAAAAGGATTGGAGCAGACTATATTGGGCACTAAAAGAATATGGTGATTTGGAAGCAGGACGACATCTAAGTTGTTCGCTTGCTCCGTGTCATTGGGGCAACTGATGGAGGATGGCTTTGTTTTGGGTTTACTGCTGCCTTTGTGAACAATGGAGCTACTTGAGGGTTTTTGGGTTTAGCACCAAGTTTGTTTGAAAGGTTTGGGGTGCAAAATTGGTCAACTTCCTCAATGAGGGAATCTGTATCTTGTTATGTACAACCCCGTGAGGAACAACCTGGGGCTTTTGTGTAGATAGGTTCATCAGCAAGTTTGTCAGAAAACTTCCTTTTCCCCATTATAACAGAACATCTGAGGGCCCGCTGTGTGTGGGGAAAGGGGAGCAAATTGAAGAAGACAAAAAAACCTAGAAAGCAGGGACAGATAAGCCTCAAAATAGGAGAGTAAAGCAAAATAATCAACAATATGACAAACTTGATCTGGACACCACCCCGAGATATTATTAAAAAGTAACAGTCTAAACAACAACAAACATAAGTTAAAAATATAAGAGCTGCTTTACGGGCAACGTAAAGACTTAAACTAATCTCAAAAATAAAAAGCAGACCCCCCTCCCTCCCAAGCACAGAATCCTAAAGGAGAAAAGAAACGGCACAAGGCGCACCAAAATGTCAAAGACTGGAGCCCCAAAACTTGCTATAGGGCAAGTCAAAAGTTGGGGCAAGTCAGAAGTTAGGGCACACCATCAGGGGAACCTGTGACAGGCATGGAGCAGGATAGTCAGTACCTTGAGCACAGAAGACTGGTCTGGTCCCTCACTTGCAGATAGAAATACGTCCAGGCAGCTGAACTTCTTGGCGGCGGTCTGCTGCTCCCTGTACCAATGGGCAATTGTGAATCGATTGCGGAGCCAAGGTGGGTGGTCCCTGTTATGTTGTCATGGTGCTGTGTGTGTTCGAATGGAATGCGTGGGTCGTAGCTGATGATCTGTTGGGGGCAGTTGGATGTGACTGGCAAGAGGGAAGGAGACGTACTTGTTCGACGCAATAAATCCAATAGAAATTACCTTAATTAATCAAACTTGCGTGTCAGTCTCGTCACTTCATTTTGGCGACGAGATTGGGATGTGATCCAGTAACATCCGTAACGCACTGACACTCGAACAAGACGTGCTCTGAGTCACGGACAGCCGATGGATGGAACCGGAGTTTGATGAGCGGTGAACTCGAAGTGGGAGCTTGGCTGGAGCCGTGGTTGCTGAGGCGGGTGACCTACTCCACTGCTGAACTTTTGAGGAAGCCTTTGTTGTACGAGATTCGGGTGAGGCCTCTTTGTTTTTTTTTGTTTTCTTGGATGGAGCGGTTCGTCGTTGAGCGCATGCACGCACAGCCAAGTTTTTTCTAATCTCCGACGGCTGTCACCTAGCAACGCTCATCCACAACACTCAGAGCGCACAGCAAGCTCGTGTGAATTTCTCCCTAGGGAAAGCTTCCGCATTGTATTCCCATGAGAACCTCTCGTTAGAGGAAAGTACTTTAGCAGCTATACTCCTTTGTAAGAGTAGAAACTGAAGGTGGACTATATAACAGCTTCATTTACTGTAGTGCAGTTGTGCTTACAACTTCGCTACAGTTATTAATAATATGTCTATGGCTTCCTCCATCAATTTACCTCCTACCTTGTTAGATCTGCATGGACAACCAGCCATTCAGTGGGAGGAGTGGATAGATTTATTTGACAATTATCTAATAGCTTTGGATGGACAAAACTTTTCACCCTTGAGGAAAAAAGCTTTATTACTAAGTACTATTGGTAAGGAAGCTCATCACATATTTAAGTATTTACCTGAAATCTGTGATGATGATGGACAACCTTTGCAGAATATTTTTGATGAAGCGAAACTCCGCTTGGAGAAGAGATTTTTTAAAGAAGAGAACATTGTCATGTCACAATATAAATTTTACATCAGACCACAGAGAGAAGAAGAGTCACTAGATGACTTTATTTCAAGTCTACGAGAACTTTCAGTGAAGTGCAAGTTTGGTACAATGACGGATGAACTGATTCAAGACCAACTTATAGTGCATTGTTGGAGCAAAAAGACTCAGGAGCGGTTATGGGCGGCGAAAAATCCGTCTCTTAAGGACGCGATAGGCATAGCCAAAATTGTTGAAGAATCGGAACAATGCATGAAGGAAATTAGTAAAAAGGACATCATCTCAGGAGAGGGGGACGTAGCACTTATTTCAAAGAAAAATTCGGCCTCTAAGAATAGCAGCTTAGTTAGTAGACAGTCTATATATGACGGTAAACCAGCCAAATCAAAAGGATGCTCCAGGTGTGGGAGCCCTTCTCACAACAATGATGCCAAGTGGTGTTATGCACTAAACAAGGAGTGCAGAAAGTGTGGTCGCAAAGGGCATTTTGCGCGAATGAGCAAGGATATGTATAGAATGCGTGTAGCTACGACTGAATCTTTTGCAGAGGAGAATAGATTGGATGACCGTGTACTCTCTGTGTGCCCAGACGAAACTGATATACAACGAAAAGTGAGACCGAAGGGTCATTTTTCTATTTTAGGCAAAAGTGTAGAGTTGATGGTAGATTCAGGCTCATTGTATACCATTGTACCAAAGTCAATGTGGATTGAGAATTGGTCTGAGGTGTCGTTGTTACCCAAAGACATCAACCCTAGAGGTTATCAGGGATCAAAGATCAACGTTTTAGGATATTTTATTTCACCCATTCTCTTCAAGTCAAGGAGCATTGAAGGGAAAGTATATGTAGCTGATAGTGGTCCTCCCATATTAGGTTGGGCTCATCAATATGACTTACATATTGTCATTGATCCTCATTCTGTGGAGAAGGTGTTGATGGTGAGTGATGTCAGTCTAGATGAAATTTTAAGAGCCGCAAAAGATGTTTTTGGAGAAAGGTTGGGCGAATTGAAAGGGTATGTACACAAAATAATTTTACAAAAAGAAGCTGTGCCTGTGAAACACAAGGTGAGGAGGGTGCCTGCAGTAGTTAGGAGTGAAGTTAAGAAAATGCTAGATGACATGATGAAAGAGGGTATCATCGAACCTGTAGAGGCGTCTTCCTGGATTTCTCCAGTAGTTATAACCAAGAAGTGTGATGGAAAACTTCATTTCTGTGTGGACTTGAGAAGTGTGAACCAGTTTGTGGTGACTGATGTGTTTCCCCTACCTAATATAAATGAACTCTTGTTATTGCTTAAGGGAGGTAAATTATTTTCTAAGTTAGATCTCAAGAGTGCATACCATCAGATTAGGTTGCATGAAGATTCCAAGCAGTTAACAGCATTTATAACTATGGAAGGCACTTTTCAATTCACTAAAATACCTTTTGGACTGTCTTCAGCCGCTAGTGTTTTCCAACGAGCAATGTCACATATCTTTAGAGGAGTATGAAATGTAATATTTTTTCAGGATGACATCCTGATTTTTGGCCAAACAGAAACCGAACACAATTCAGTTCTCAGAGGTGTGTTGTGCATACTCAGAGAAGCGGGGTTAACACTGAGAAAAGACAAATGTACATTTTTGGTTGAGGAAATTGAATACTTGGGCCACACAATTTCTGGCGAAGGGGTTAAACCCAAGGAAGACTTGTTAAAGGCTATTAGGTCTGTACCTGTTCCGTGTGACAAAGAACAGCTACGTTCTTTTATGGGGCTCATTGAGTACTACAGCAAATTTGTAGAAAACTTTGCAATGAAAACAGAGTGCCCGCGGAAACTGTTACGTAAAGGTAATAGTTTTAATTGGGAGCATGATCAACAGGAAGCGTTTGATACGGTGAAACAAGAGATTTGCAATGCAGGGATATTAACACTGTTTGACACGCTTCGCAAGACGATTTTAACTGTAGATGGTAGTGCGTGTGGCGTAGGAGCAGTGTTGTCGCAAGTGGTCGGGAAGAAAGAAGTGACAGTAGCTTTTGCTTCGCGCTCTTTAATGGAGAGTGAACGTAACTATTCCGTGATGGAGCGTGAGGCATTAGCTGCTACTTGGTCTGTGGAGCATTTTGGGACCTTTCTATGTGGCATAACGTTTACGTTGCGGTCTGATCGCAAACCTCTACTAAAAATCTTAAGTCCAGGGGGGGCTAGTAAGGGCTCTGCCAGGTTAGCTAGACTAGCCTCTAAGTTGCAAGAGTATAAATATGTGATTGAACACATTCCTGGTTGGAAAAATTCCCAAGCTGATTGCTTATCTAGATTGCCTTTGGATTGTGAAAATGTCAATGACAAACATGTGGTTTGTGGAGATGAGGAAGGTGCGGTAGCTTGGCTGTCTGATGTGGTAGACTGTGGGGCTGGAACCTTCGGGGCTAATGATTGGGAGCGGAGTATGGAGAAGGATACTATATTGAGTGAAGTGGTACGTATGGGTTTAAGGGGAAAAATGAGAGAGAGCGCAGTCAGTATAGCGGTGCGACCTTATGTAAAATTAGTTGATGAGTTGACATTAATAAACGGAAAGCTATTAATGAGGAATGACAAATTTGTACCTCCAGAGGGTATCAGAAGGAAGATTTTTGCATTGGCTCATGAGGGTCATCTGGGGCAGACCTTGACAAAAAAAAGGGTTAGAGAGAATTTTTGTTGGTCTGGTATGTTGATTTCTCAATGGGTGGAAGATTGTGTGGATTGCAAGGAAAGTGAAAAGAGATTAAAAACTGGAGCCACGAGTGTGTGTGGACACATAGAAGATCCAGGTTCATCTTGGAGTACTGTTTGCTTAGATTTTATTGGTCCCATTCATGGCATAAGGAACAATTTTCAAAATGCTTTAGTCATGGTTGATGTTCATTCAAGATGGATCATAGTCAAATTTCTGCGTGATATCACGACAAAAAGTACTATTGACATCTTAAACAGAGTTTTTCTCGAAGAGGGTCTTCCATGTATTTTGATAACTGACAATGGGACCCAACTTACATCACGTGAGATGAGGGAGTTTCTTGACAGTCAGGTGATTATTCATCACCGCACTGCTTTATACAATCCTCGAGCCAATGGTATGGTTGAAGGAATAAATAGTTTGGTGAAAGGTACCATTCTTATGGCCATTCAAACTGAGAAAGAGGTGACGAAAATGGTGGAGGATATGGTTTGGCTCATCGCACCACCATTAACAAAGCAACTGGTTGTTCTCCGTTTGAAATGATGAGAGGCAGGAAACCAGGTTCGAAATTAACCCCTGCTTGGATGTTGTATAGTAACCCCAAGATTGTTGAAACTAAAAACGAAATGGGAAAATAAACGTGATGTAGTCGAAGGGGATTGGGTGAAAATCAAATGAGGGAAGTTATCTGGTGTACTTTCGAAATGTATAGGTCCATTCAAAGTCAGTAAAGCGAGTAGGGATTATGTGGTGTTAGAGAATGGAAACAAATGGAATAGACGGAGAGTAGCATTATATCAAAAAGGGAGTGATAGAGATGTGAAACTTGTACGTGACGTGTCGAGTGGCAACAATTTTATGATGATGAGTGATGAAGAATTGGGCTGTACGTCCAAGAGTAGAGTTCCTGAAGACCGTTCTGGAAGCAATCTTCCTCAAAGATGTGTTGAAAATCCTGGTGATTGCACACCGAGTTTAAACGGGAGTTATCGAAGTCAAAGGTCTCGGAAACCACCTCGTTACTTGGAAGACTATGTTCAACTCAAATGAACGTATTGTTATACTCCTCAAGTTTATGTTATGTACACTTTATAGAGAAATGGTTTTGTATTAGCTAACTTGTTTTAGTTTTGTTAGATTTTCAGAAATGAGGGAGATGTGTTATGTTGTCATGGTGCCATGTGTGTTTGAATGAAATGCGTGGGTCGTAGCTGATGATCTGTTGGGGGCAGTTGGATGTGACTGGCAAGAGGGAAGGAGACGTACTTGTTCGACGCAATAATTCCAATAGAAATTACCTTAATTAATCAAAGTTGCGTGTCAGTCTCGTCACTTCAGTCCCACCCTGTTCTTCCTGGTGCAGGGCGGGCCTGACATTGGCCCAGGCTTTGCCCGGGCGTGACATGCACGCATCCTGTGCCTTGGTGGTGACAAAAGTGCTTTATAGCGCTAGGATGATTAACAGCTGGTGTGGGTGCAGCAGAAGCTGGCCTCTTCTCTCGTTTGTGGATGCCAGGGGCTTCCCTCGTGAGCTTATGCTGCGTGTCCCGCACCTAGGTGTTGACAGAAAACCTTTATAGCGCTAGGGTGTTTAACAGCAGGTGCCGGTGCAGCTGAAGTGGGCCTCCTCACTCGCCTGTGTATGTCCGGGGCTTAGAGTTTCCCGTGAGGCCACCCTGTGCGCCCTGCACCGCGGTGGAGACACATGCACTTTATAGCGCTAGTGTGATTAACAGCAGGTGCAGCTGAAGGTGGTCTCCTCACTTGCCCATGGATGCCTTGGGCTTGTAGTCCCTCGTGAGCCCACACTGCATGTCCATGTGGTGCCATCGCATGTCACCTTACCTCCATCATATTAGGCATTGCCATTATAAGCCAGTAGGCTCAGTTTTACTTCTGTCATTCTCTTTCTTTACTAGGGAATTTCATGATATGCTGTTGATTTCTATGACATGCCATGGGTCACCGTCAAATATCAGGGCTCCACTTGCATGTAAGGTATCTAATGCTAGTAAGCCAGCTACATCATAGGTTATTATATCCAATCATTTGCTTGGAATTGCCATCATATGACATTCATCTCAATTATAGATCTTTGACTTTTGGGACATAAGTGCAGACACACACATGCGCAGGAAGAAACATCTGTGCATACAAACACTTGCATATGCAGACACACATGCACAGGCAGATATGTACAAAGAGGCACACAGAAACACAGACATACAGACACACATGAATACACATGAATACATAGCTCACTTGTATTAAACCATTCCCTAATTTACCAGTGTTGTGGCGGCAGGCAACTGCATCTTCAGGGGCAGTGTTAAATGGCTCCTATGCTGTTATGGCCAACAAGGTGGGATGTGGGGGATTTTATCACAGTGCCACACTGCCTTCCCCATTACCCGGCAGGCTTTGGGGTGAAGTAGTCTGATCTGCAATGGAACAGAGCTACGTAGCTCAAGGATAAGGTCAAGGGCAAGATGGCATCAGCAAGGGCAAAGACAGATGTGAGCTGCCTTGTTGATGCCTTATCCCCCTCTGCCTGGTCAAAGGTTCTGTTTCTCTCCCGCTTTCGCTTGGCCAGACAGACAGACAGTCAGTCAGGCAGGTGGCTTAGTTAATGGCAACAGTTTGACCGAAAGGGAGAACCCCATCTGTGGTAATGGAATGACAATAGTAATGATAACATTGTGACCATTCCACTCAGCTAGGACAGTTTATATTTGTAGATAGGGCACAACACTTAGAATGAGGTAGTATCCCGTTGCAAAATGAAGCCATTCGTGAGGGCTACCTTCCAGGCTGTGAACCTCAATTCATGGCATAGCATGCAGCAGACCATGGGACTCTGCATAGTCTCTCTCATGTCCCCTCTCATTTTACTACTTTTTTGTAAATTCCTGCCCCAGCCCTTTAAGACTGGTAATACATAGATGGATATCTGCTGTCCCGTTTATGCCCTCATCTCTGTAGTCATAGCAAGTTCACAAGGATGTGCACAGGGAATCATTCCTAATTAATATACATGAGACAGGAGCTTGTTCTCTGAAGGGTCAAGAGATAAGGGAAGAGAGTTTTAACATAAATAAGGGAGTACCTGAAACATAGAAGGAGAAGAACAGGATAAAAGTTGAGTAACGCTTGAAGACAAATCTAGAATAACAGCTCGTATACAGTACAATAAAGGAAAGCCAATTGGAAAGTATGAGCTAAAGAACAATAGACTACAACATAAATGTAGTGTGTATGTTCTGTAGAAAATGCTCTGTGAAAAATGAGCTGTCTGTAACTGTTAGGAGAGTACAATATGGCAAACAGCAGTTATTCTCACAGAGTCTTGGTGGACACCCAACAGCTTTTTTTCAGGAAGACTACTAAGTGAAAGTAAGACAGAGAACAGAAAGAGCTGACAAACTAACCTAATGTATTAGGAAAAAAGAAGTTGCTAGAGAACTGAGCTCATAGGAAACTAAGAAAGGCAGATATGAGGCACAATAATATGCACTAGAACATGGAACCCTGTAGTACAGGACGGGGAATTTGCAATACACAACAAATAGGGCTGAAAGTATATAGATACAGGAAGGTACTTAGGAATACAGGACAAGGCAACATCAGATAACATAAACAGGTACATTGAGCAATAGCATCAAGAAAAAAACTGGGAAATCAAGGTAGCATGAAAAATGTTTCACACAAAAACTAGGAGAATACTTCAAGCCATGAAGCAAGGTTCATGTAGTCTCAGTAGTATGGCGGTTGCAAGAATACTGAGCAGTGAGCCAATACAGGAAAGCTATAGTTTGAGCTAAGGAGGTGAGCAAAGGTGCAAGGTGAGAGTTAGGTGAAGGCAGCTAGCCAGGGACTAATCAGGTTCTCGGAAACAGAGCTCAGCCTTTAGAAGGAAGGTTGCACCTGGACTTTGAGAGAGGTTAGAGAAGCCAGAAAGCGCAGGAACAGAAAGAGGGAAACCAGCAGTGGAGTACGGGATGGAGCTGAGACAAAAGTCTGGAAAGCTTATATGTTAGTGCCAGTGAATAACTTTATGACCAGGAACCCATTATATTAAACAGAACTTCATGTCCATGAGGTGATCTTGAGAACATTTGAAAAAGGACTATGTAGACCTGACTGCGTCATTATGGTAGTGCGAATGCAAGGAGTTGAGTAAAAAGTGGAGCCAAGTTTGCAGTGTGTCAAGTAGCGTTGTATTGTAAACTGATGCAGGAACTCCTAAGGCCTTTGTGGGTGCCATTTGGTAGCTGGATGGCAGAATCCTGACACACTGAACTTTTTCAAAGGTCAGCCGTCTCCATTCGCTATTACTGGGAACTCTGAATGGAGAGAGAGAGTTGCAATGGTAAGGCAATGCCCACAGCATTTATTCTGGCACTCAGTTAATTAAAGTGTATCTGGTAAATTTGCATTTGCCAGGAACTCAGCATTGGCACAAAAAGATGTATGTAGGCAGACTAAAGGCACTGACCTAAATTGAAGTACTAAAGCAATGCATCTGAATATAAATACAGTGGATATAAAGACAGTGGAGAGCACATTCATCAGGAAAGCACATGGATTATGTCCCCAATGCAGACGGGTGCTGTTCTAGCACTATAAGCCGGGTTTCCTCATTGATGTTGCTCTCTTTGTATCACATAATGCTATAGTTTGGGACATTACGTACTGGAGACCCGCTGCACACACTAGGACCAGATGCTTAAGTGCCCTGTGGACTCAAAGACTACCTTGTTCCCTCTTCTCTCTGCTGTCAAGAGTGTTAGACCCTACACTCTTTTGTTGAAGCTATACCCATTCGGCAAACACTCCCTAGATGTGGAAAAAAGTGGCAAAACATTATTACACACGTTGAGAAAAAAATACCATAATCTCATGAGTACAATCATTATTTAAAAACATTTTGAGATTCTGACCTACTGGGGAAAAGTTGCACTCAATCATTTTATCTGGAGTTGCAAGTAAGACCTATACAACCCTTCACTGGTGATGTCAACGGAGTACAAAGTTTTGACAAAGGGTACACCAGTTGCTACATACTTCAGAAATTTCCCCTCTGCAATTGGTCACATTAGGATAAACCTATCAAAGATTTGGAATTCCAGCCATCAGCAGTACTTAATGGTGTTCTTCTTACATTATGCCAAGCTTTAGGAATCATATATATTGCAGGTGTATGGCTTGTGTGTGCCTGTGCTTTGGAGTATAGATAATTTCTCAGTGCCCCTCGGAATACAATACGTAGGTAGTTGCTTTCTTTTGCCTGTTTCATGTGAACCATGCACAGTGACTAGCTGACAAGGCTACTTTCATTATATGGTTAGGGACTGGCTGAAATGAGCAATCTTTTCCCCTGATTACCCTACACATTAATGGTGAGCAAGCCAGTAGCTGTGAGCTTTTAAGCAGAAAGATATGTGGTGCAAAAATTCCCATACATTCATGGAATAGAATGCAACTGGTGTTGCTTTCTTCATCTACAAGAGCTGGACATTTCTACCCCTTTTCGGGAATCACCACGGTCCAGCAGGCTATTATGAGAGAGATCCTTGCTGTGGAGCTTGCAGCCTCACCCTGACCAGTTTTCATGTGACATGTGAAAAGTTAGCAGGAGTGGAGGATTAGCATGTGACCCAACAAGATGGACACATCTTTCGAATCACCCCAGGTTCCTCTGGCACTGCTGCCAGATGCATTATGGATCAATACAGAGCATTGTCTCAAAAGTAAGATCATGTTGTTAAAGTCTTCCCTGCATCGTTCTATTTCCATTAAGTGGCCTTCCCATTGTCCATTAAAACCATATTCCCCATTCACCTGATGGAAGGAAGCTTGTGAATTGTGTTGTGATCATCTTACTATGATGCTTGCCTAGGGGAAAGGGAAAAGTGAGGGAGGTTGAGACATCTGGAGTTGTAGCACAGTTGAGGTGGTCTCTCCTCTGATCAGAATTCTAGCCACTATCACAGGGTCACTCTCGATTTTCCCTCCTTGGTAACAAAGGGCAAAATATTACAGGCTCCTGACAAAGGTGTGAGCGCCCTGAACTGAACTCCCTCTGGGAGTTTAGTTCTAGACCCTCTTTCCTGTGCTCCCACCTCCTATTTGGAGGATGTCTGGTTGATGGAACCGGGAGACTTTACTTGGATGTGGTTGTGGAGTGCTGCAGTCTTGGCTCAAGGGAACTGTTGTGCTGTAATAGTGTCACTCATTTTGTTTAGTGGAGTTTGGATGCCAAATTTCACTATTAATGCACAGGAATTATTTCAAATCTTTGTAATCTCTGTACCTACCCTCCTCTTAGCAGACCTTCTTCCCATCATTGAGCTTCTCAGTCACATTATCATCCCTTAATGAACTTGTATATCACCCTTGTTGGCCTTCCTATGTCTTTGTCTTGGGTCTGGTGATTTAGTATCATCCTTTTGTTTAATGCTGCAATGACTATCATTTAGATGAGAACATTTATCTCTCTTATTTACTATCTTAGGTGATTCTGAAACCACATCTTGTAAAACTCACTTCAGTTATGTTGTTGCACCAAATACTATTTTCAGCATTCAGCAGGTACCTGAAGATGCACCTCTCCCACATGTCTGTAAGTTTCTCTGAAACGTTGTATGGGTTACAGTGTAAAATGAATTTAGGTTGACTTCCTTTGCACATACTTTGCCCACTACTTTATATACTATGCACAGCGGTAGATATTTATGGTATGGAGTGAAGAGCAAGAAGTTGGTAGGGATCTGAAACAAAAAATTGGAAGAAGGAAAATAGGCTGCCGTAGGCGGAAGTGATAGTGTATGGTGGATGAATTGTCCCCCATGTGGAGGAGACTGGCCTGATATCGGGTGGCTGATACATGTGACTAATGTGTGTATGGCAGAGATGGATATTTTGTTGTTGAATTATGTTTGGTGGAGATTTTCTACTTTAAAATTTTGGTGCTGAGCGTGGGCCTAGTTAGATACCAGCAACATTTGCAGTGCAGGGAAGGTGGATGGTGGGCTGTTTAACAGCAGCATAGAGATAGAGGGTGCAAGGGCACTTTGTTCCATGCAAATTTTAGTTCAATAATTGCCCTCCGATAAATCACTAGTTTCCACTGAGGCTGACATCAAACTCAATACATTTCAATAAGGTGAAGCACATTTGGCCCATCAAGGATGACAGACAATGTTTAAGTTCAAAACCATAAAGGTTTATTAAAAGATTTGCAAAGTTACAAACTCAAATCATCAGTATTAATTGTTACTTAGTAGCCAGTACATGAATGTATTAGTCGATATATTCAAAGCAATTAAAAGACATATGAGCAAAGACATTGTAAAGTTGTCTCAAATAGAATGGAGCAAACACATTCTCCCATAAAGGGGAAGTCCCCACACTACTAAGCATGGGGAAAGTCAGAGAAATTTGAAGAGAAGCCAGAATAGCGGAACTCAGCCAGAGTACCTATGATAGACAATAGCAAACTGCTCATAAAAAAAAAAAGAAAAAGAGAATTTGCATCTAAAGACAGGCAGAAAAGTATCTGAATTTAAGGGCAAGTGGAAAGAATCAACATCTATAGGCAAGTGAAAAGGTGTCTGAATCTCTGGTGTCACGGAGAGCCTGAAGAGAATCTGAAGGGAATCAGAATCTAAATGCTGCAAACACATTCTTAACCCTTAACTGCTGAGGCATTTTTGTTCTAGTGATGATCCCTTTTTTTGGTTATTTGAGGTAGTCTCTGCTTTGTCCTCCATAACTGTTTTTCCCCCCATAAGGTATCCACATCAAATATGCGTCCTTTTTCCCAACAACCTGGGGATTCTAAAGGTACCCCAGGTTTGTGGATTCCCTTGTAGGGGGCTGAGAAAATAGGCAAAAAATAGCTACATTTGGAGTTTGAGGGGAAAAAAGGAAGAAAAAAAAGTGTCCCATAAAAAAAGTGTCAGATTTTTTTCCTACAATGGCATGAATGAAAAGCTTGCTATGCTAAATTCGCCATCTTTCCAACTTTCAGGAACAATCAGAACCGAATCAAAAAATATATCTTTTACCGCTGTGGTATTTTTTTTAAGTGGTTGCCCATTTGTCAGAATAGTCACCGTACTGCTTAATGCTGCTGAGGGGATGACTAGATCCCTTTTAAAATTTACTTGATTTAGATCTTTTTAACCATTTTAAAAGCTGGTTGATGTTAAGGTTTTGTGAATTTCGCAGTAATATACTTGACGTGTTGTTGAGGGAATTCGTGGAATTGAGCTGGGGGGATTCTCAGAAAAGGGAATTATACTGAGCATGCACAATTTCAGCACACTAACGAGTCGCTTTTTTTTTCTGATACGCTCTAGTGTTCTATGCAAAAAGAACAGTTGATAGACGGAATGTAGACCAAATCAAACATTCACCCCCAGTCACAGATCTGGGTTTAATCCATCAGTTTTTTTGCTCACCATGCCGTTCAAGTTTGGACCCAGCCATATGCAAATCAGGGAGGACCTGGCTTGGCAGTTCGGGCTGGACTGTTCCCATGAGGAACAGGGTCAAGACTGATTTGCATATGGCTGGGTCCAACCTGGGGTGGTGTGGTGAGCAAAAAAACGATGGATTAGACCCAGATCTGTGTGACTGGGGGTGAATGTTTGATTTGCTCTGCATTCCGCCCATCGTCTGTTCTTTTTGCATCTGTCACCGCAAGTGGAAAGGGTATGCCCAGACGTTGGTCCCGTGCTCACTGTGCCACTGGATTCAAGCTAGCCTAGCTGATGAAGGGTGATACCCTGAAACCGGTCCTAGGATGCTTTTTTCCAGTCCAGGGAGGACCTAGCTTGGCAGTTCAGGCTGGACTGTTGCCATGAGGAACAGGGTGAAGACTGATTTGCATATGGCTGGGTCCAACCTGGGGTGGTGTGGTGAGCAAAAAAACGATGGATTAAACCCATATCTGTGTGACTGGGGGTGAATGTTTGATTTGCTCTGCATTCCGTCCATCATCTGTTCTTTTTGCATTTGTTGCCCCAAGAGGGAAGGATATGCCCAGACGTGGGTCCTGTGCTCACTGCGCCTCTGGATTCAAGCTAGCCTAGCTGATGAAGGGTGATACCCTGAAACCGGTCCTAGGATGCTTTTCTTCCGGTCCAGGGAGGACCTAGCTTGGCAGTTCAGGCTGGACTGTTCCCATGAGGAACAGGGTGAAGACTGATTTGCATATGGCTGGGTCCAACCTGGGGTGGTGTGGTGAGCAAAAAAACGATGGATTAAACCCATATCTGTGTGACTGGGGGTGAATGTTTGATTTGCTCTGCATTCCGTCCATCATCTGTTCTTTTTGCATTTGTTGCCCCAAGAGGGAAGGATATGCCCAGACGTGGGTCCTGTGCTCACTGCGCCTCTGGATTCAAGCTAGCCTAGCTGATGAAGGGTGATACCCTGAAACCGGTCCTAGGATGCTTTTTTTCCGGTCCAGGGAGGACCTTGCTTGGCAGTTCGGCTGGACTGTTCCCACGAGGAACAGGGTCAAGACTGATTTGCATATGGTTGGGTCCAACCTGGGGTGGTGTGGTGAGCAAAAAAACGATGGATTAAACCCAGATCTATGTGACTGGGGGTGAATGTTTGATTTGCTCTGCATGCCATCCATCATCTGTTCTTTTTGCATCTGTCACCCCAAGTGGGAAGGGTATGCCCAGACCTTGGTCCCGTGCTCACTGTGCCACTGGATTCAAGCTAGCCTAGCTGATGAAGGGTGATACCCTGAAACCGGTCCTAGGATGCTTTTTTCCAGTCCAGGGAGGACCTAGCTTGGCAGTTCAGGCTGGACTGTTGCCATGAGGAACAGGGTGAAGACTGATTTGCATATGGCTGGGTCCAACCTGGGGTGGTGTGGTGAGCAAAAAAACGATGGATTAAACCCATATCTGTGTGACTGGGGGTGAATGTTTGATTTGCTCTGCATTCCGTCCATCATCTGTTCTTTTTGCATTTGTTGCCCCAAGAGGGAAGGATATGCCCAGACGTGGGTCCTGTGCTCACTGCGCCTCTGGATTCAAGCTAGCCTAGCTGATGAAGGGTGATACCCTGAAACCGGTCCTAGGATGCTTTTCTTCCGGTCCAGGGAGGACCTAGCTTGGCAGTTCAGGCTGGACTGTTCCCATGAGGAACAGGGTGAAGACTGATTTGCATATGGCTGGGTCCAACCTGGGGTGGTGTGGTGAGCAAAAAAACGATGGATTAAACCCATATCTGTGTGACTGGGGGTGAATGTTTGATTTGCTCTGCATTCCGTCCATCATCTGTTCTTTTTGCATTTGTTGCCCCAAGAGGGAAGGATATGCCCAGACGTGGGTCCTGTGCTCACTGCGCCTCTGGATTCAAGCTAGCCTAGCTGATGAAGGGTGATACCCTGAAACCGGTCCTAGGATGCTTTTTTTTCCGGTCCAGGGAGGACCTTGCTTGGCAGTTCGGGCTGGACTGTTCCCACAAGGAACAGGGTCAAGACTGATTTGCATATGGTTGGGTCCAACCTGGGGTGGTGTGGTGAGCAAAAAAACGATGGATTAAACCCAGATCTATGTGACTGGGGGTGAATGTTTGATTTGCTCTGCATGCCATCCATCATCTGTTCTTTTTGCATCTGTCACCCCAAGTGGGAAGGGTATGCCCAGACCTTGGTCCCGTGCTCACTGTGCCACTGGATTCAAGCTACCCTAGCTGATGAAGGGTGATACCCTGAAACCGGTCCTAGGATGCTTTTTTCTGGTCCAGGGAGGACCTAGCTTGGCAGTTCGGGCTGGACTGTTCCCATGAGAAACGGTGAAGACTGAGTTGCATATGGCTGGGTCCAACCTGGGGTAGTGTGGTGAGCAAAAAAACGATGGATTAAACCCAGATCTGTGTGACTGGGGGTGAATGTTTGATTTGCTCTGCATTCCGTCCATCATCTGTTCTTTTTGCATTTGTTGCCCCAAGAGGGAAGGATATACCCAGACGTGGGTCCTGTGCTCACTGCGCCTCTGGATTCAAGCTAGCCTAGCTGATGAAGGGTGATACCCTGAAACCGGTCCTAGGATGCTTTTTTTCCGGTCCAGGGAGGACCTTGCTTGGCAGTTCGGGCTGGACTGTTCCCACGAGGAACAGGGTCAAGACTGATTTGTATATGGTTGGGTCCAACCTGGGGTGGTGTGGTGAGCAAAAAAACTATGGATTAAACCCAGATCTGTGTGACTGGGGGTGAATGTTTGATTTGCTCTGCGTTCCGTCCATCATCTGTTCTTTTTGCATTTGTTGCCCCAAGAGGGAAGGATATGCCCAGTCGTGGGTCCTGTGCTCACTGCGCCTCTGGATTCAAGCTAGCCTAGCTGATGAAGGATGATACCCTGAAACCGGTCCTAGGATGCTTTTTTTCCGGTCCAGGGAGGACCTTGCTTGGCAGTTCGGGCTGGACTGTTCCCACGAGGAACAGGGTCAAGACTGATTTGCATATGGTTGGGTCCAACCTGGGGTGGTGTGGTGAGCAAAAAAACGATGGATTAAACCCAGATCTATGTGACTGGGGGTGAATGTTTGATTTGCTCTGCATGCCATCCATCATCTGTTCTTTTTGCATCTGTCACCCCAAGTGGGAAGGGTATGCCCAGACGTTGGTCCCGTGCTCACTGTGCCCCTGGATTCAAGCTAGCCTAGCTGATGAAGGGTGATACCCTGAAACCGGTCCTAGGATGCTTTTTTCCAGTCCAGGGAGGACCTAGCTTGGCAGTTCGGGCTGGACTGTTCCCATGAGGAACAGGGTGAAGACTGAGTTGCATATGGCTGGGTCCAACCTGGGGTGGTGTGGTGAGCAAAAAAACGATGGATTAAACCCAGATCTGTGTGACTGGGGGTGAATGTTTGATTTGCTCTGCATTCCGTCCATCATCTGTTCTTTTTGCATTTGTTGCCCCAAGAGGGAAGGATATGCCCAGACGTGGGTCCTGTGCTCACTGCGCCTCTGGATTCAAGCTAGCCCAGCTGATGAAGGGTGATACCCTGAAACCGGTCCTAGGATGCTTTTATTCCGGTCCAGGGAGGACCTTGCTTGGCAGTTCGGGCTGGACTGTTCCCACGAGGAACAGGGTCAAGACTGATTTGTATATGGTTGGGTCCAACCTTGGGTGGTGTGGTGAGCAAAAAAACGATGGATTAGACCCAGATCTGTGTGACTCGGGGTGAATGTTTGATTTGCTCTGCATTCTGGCCATCATCAGTTCTTTTTGCATTTGTTGCCCCAAGTGGGAAGGGTATGCTCAGACGTGGGTCCCGTGCTTACTGCGCCACTGGATTCAAGCTAGCCTAGCTGATGAAGGGTGATACCCTGAAACCGGTCCTAGGATGCTTTTTTCCGGTCCAGGGAGGACCTGGCTTGGCAGTTCGGGCTGGACTGTTCCCATGAAGAACAGGGTCAAGACTGATTTGCATATGGCTGGGTCCAACCTGGGGTGGTGTGGTGAGCAAAAAAACTATGGATTAAACCCATATCTGTGTGACTGGGGGTGAATGTTTGATTTGCTCTGCATTCCGTCCATCATCTGTTCTTTTTGCATTTGTTGCCCCAAGAGGGAAGGATATGCCCAGACGTGGGTCCTGTGCTCACTGCACCTCTGGATTCAAGCTAGCCCAGCTGATGAAGGGTGATACCCTGAAACCCGTCCTAAGATGCTTTTTTTCCGGTCCAGGGAGGACCTTGCTTGGCAGTTCGGGCTGGACTGTTCCCACGAGGAACAGGGTCAAGACTGATTTGTATATGGTTGGGTCCAACCTGGGGTGGTGTGGTGAGCAAAAAAACGATGGATTAGACCCAGATCTGTGTGACTCAGGGTGAATGTTTGATTTGCTCTGCATTCTGGCCATCATCAGTTCTTTTTGCATTTGTTGCCCCAAGTGGGAAGGGTATGCTCAGACGTGGGTCCCGTGCTTACTGCGCCACTGGATTCAAGCTAGCCTAGCTGATGAAGGGTGATACCCTGAAACCGGTCCTAGGATGCTTTTTTCCGGTCCAGGGAGGACCTGGCTTGGCAGTTCGGGATGGACTGTTCCCATGAAGAATAGGGTCAAGACTGATTTGCATATGGCTGGGTCCAACCTGGGGTGGTGTGGTGAGCAAAAAAACTATGGATTAAACCCAGATCTGTAGGACTGGGGGTGAATGTTTGATTTGCTCTGCATTCCGTCCATCATCTGTTCTTTTTGCATCTGTCGCCCCAAGTGGGAAGGGTAAGCCCAGACGTGGGTCCTGTGCTCACTGTGCCACTGGATTCAAGCTAGCCTAGCTGATGAAGGGTGATACCCTGAAACCGGTCCTAGGATGCTTTTTTTTGGTACAGGGAGGACCTGGCTTGGCAGTTCGGGCTGGACTGTTCCCATGAGGGACAGGGGCAAGACTGATTTGCATATGGCTGGGTCCAAACTGGAATGGCATGGTGAGCAAAAAAACTGATGGATTAAACCCAGATCTCTTGACTGGGGGTGAATGTTTGATTTGTTCTGCATTCCGTCCATCAACTATTCTTTTTGCATTTGTCTTTCCTTGCTCTGAGCAGACTCTGCACCAGCAACATAGTCAAGTTTTTCTAGCTGTTGCAGGAATGCAGTCTGTAAAAATGTCAATTGTGCAGCGCTGCCACATCCTCTGCAGCATATGAAGTAGAGGCTGCTGCTCCTGTAGTAGTAAGACTTTCAATGACGGTAAAAGTCAAAGAAAGACATAGGTCTTCTAATTGTATTGTATTGTATTATAATAGTATTTATATAGCGCTTACTACCCTTGACGAGGCCTCAAAGAGCTTTTCGGTGAGTAGCACGCTACTCCGGAACCCAACAATAATTAGTGGTGGATTAGTATAGAGAAATATGAGTACAGCTTTAGTTTTATTATGAGTTATTTTGAGCCGTGGATATGAGAGTTTGTTAGTTAGATTGACTGGAGTAATGGAGGGGTGGAGGAGGAAAGAATCCAGAAGTGTTAATTGGAAGTTTATGGTAATAGGATTTAGGCTTGGGATGAGTAAAGGGAGGATGGAGGAGGGAAGAGTCTGTGGAAGGAGTTAGGGAGATCATAGTAGCAGGGTGAGATCAATGAGGGATAATATAGTAGGGTTGTTTGGGAGGTCATGGTAGTAAAGTGAGGTTTGGTGAGTTAGATGTGGAAGCAGAGGGAAGAGTTTAGGCAGAGTTATTTAGGAGATGAAAAGTAGTAGAATGGATTTGGTAAGAGTCAGAGTGGGAATGGAGGATAGATTGATAGAGACATGACATATGGGGATGGGTAGATAGTGTGATATAAGATGAGAGCAGGGATTCATAAGTATCTAGAATATAACAACTTATCTAGGAGTTATACAATGAGAATATAACAACTTATCTAGGAGTTATGCAATGACCTATGAGCATGTTAAGCATAGAATAACATACACACACACATATATATATATATATACATATATGTATGTATATATATACACACACACACACACACACACACACACACACACACACACATACATACACACATGAATACACACACATATGCTCACATATATGTACATACATATACATATTTAAACCATGAGTAAATATACTTAGTTAAACAGGTTTAAAGAGTGTGTGTGTAGTTTATTGTTATGACATAGTAGCGATACATATTTTCTAAAGAACTATATATAACTAGAACATGCACATAATCAGAAAAAAATATTTATCAACATAGGCATATGCAGTCCATAGTTGTTTGAATATGGTGGTTATGAAGGAAAGAGCCAACTCTTGAGTAGTTTTCTGAAGACAAGATAGTTATCTGTGGCTCTTATAGTTGGGGGTAATGAATTCCATAGTTTGGCTGCTTGAATGGAGCAGGATGTACCACCTATAGTCTTTTTCTTGTATAGTGGTGTTCTAAGGCGGGGTGCCAATCGTGAGCGTAGGTTTCTTTGTTGAATGTATTTGGTTATTTTGCTTCTGATAAAAAGCACTTCTGTTCCATGTATAGCTTTGTGGGTGATACAAAGCAGCTTGAAAGTGCATCTTCTGGCAACGGGTAACCAGTGTAGTGCTCTCAAGGCAGGGGAGATGTGGGCTTGTGGCTTTACATGTAATAGTAGCCTGGCTGCGGAGTTCTGAATATGTTGTAATTTTTTCATTATAGATAGAGATGATCCATGTAGAGGCCATTGGCATAATCCAGTATGGATAGTACAAGCAAGATAGTAGCTTGCACCTTGTGTGGAAATCCGAGGTGGGGGGAGATGCGTCGTAGAGTCTTCAAGGTAATGAAGCTTGTTCGTGCTAATTTGTCCACTTGGGCATTCATAGTTAACTTGGAGTCCATGGTGATTCCAAGGTTTTTAACTTCCTTGGATAATTGAGGAGGTGGTCCGAGATCGTCAGGCCAGGTGCACAGTGGGTTCATAACTTTTCCAGTCACCACATATGAGTGTTTCTGTTTTGGAGGCATTTAGTTTGAGATGGCTGCAGGTCATCCACTGATCAACGGCTCTGAGGCAACTGAAGATTTGTGAGTTTTCAATATTTTTGGGGCATTCTAATTTGAGTAGTATTTCTGTGTCATCTGCATAGTTGTAGCATGTGAGATGAAAATCATTGGTCAGTTCTGGTAATGATATCATGTAGATGTTGAAAAGCAACGGTGAGATGATTGATCCTTGGGGACCCCTGCTTTTGTGAGGTAAGGTTTGGACGAGAAGGGGGGAGAATAGATGATATTAGATCTTTTTTGAAGATAGGATGTAATCCAGTTGAGAGCAGTCCCTTCTATGCCGGCTTCATTGAGTCTTTGAATTAGGGTGTCATGGTCAACCGTATCAAAGGCAGCCGAGAGGTCCTAGAGAAGTAGTGCAGCACCTCCATTGCTGTCGACTGTGTTTGTAAGATCATCCCAGATTGCTATGAGTGCTGATTCAGTGCCTCTTCCTGTGTGGAATCCAGCTTGGAAGTCTGAAAGTATAGAATTGTCTTCAAAGAATTGGACATCTGAGTGAAGGCTGCTCTTTCTATCAGTTTGCTCAGGAAAGGTCCATTTGCGATTGGTCTGTAGTTGTTGGGGTCCTGCGGGTCTAGGTTTGTTTTCTTTACTAACGGTCGTATATATGCCTTTTTCAGGTCTACAGGAAAAGTTCCTGTAGTTAAAGAGTTGTTGATGAATCGTCTTACAGGTGTGGCAGCAGAGGTAGATAAAAGAATATTCTTGAAGATCTGTGGTGGACAAGGCTCAGAAGGGCAACCGGAAGGTCTGCTTGCTTTGACCAAATCCATAAATTCACCTTGGGATATTTGTTTGGAGGACTGTTGAGGCTAGATTTGGTGGTCTGATAATAAACAACATGCATTCTAAGTACTGGTCGTTCTTATCCAGTACACCCTTGTACTTATAATCAAGTATAAAGGTGGGCTTGTGAACTTTGGCCAACTGAACGGAAACTGAGCTGTGGGAACTGCTCTCATCATGGGTTGTAATTTGCATGGACACATCCTGTCTATCAGAGAATTTGACTGCGAGCAGTTAGTTGGTACGCAACGCAGCACTCTAGGATTTTTGGAGCTTCTCACAAACAAGCTCCTGCGGGAATCCTTTGCAATGACATTGAACTGTATTGCATGCCACAGCACCAGCTTTGTACAGCTCATTGAACAGCTCTACTCCTGTATAGAAGTTGTCCACGTAAACATTATAACTCTTGTGAAGGAGTGGCTGAACAAGTTCCCATACAGTCTTTCCTGTGACTCCTAGTGTGGAAGGGCAACCTATAGGATTCAGAGTATAGTCCTTTCCTGTATACAGTCTCAAGCTGTATGCGTAGCTAGTAGAGCTCTCGCTCACCATGTACAACTTGATTCTGTGGTAAGCTCTTTTGCTTGGTATTTACTGCCTAAACCGCAGCTGCACTTTGTACAGGATCAAGGGCTCCTCAATGGCTTTATTCTTTCCAGAAGTATAAATCTCTGAAACCTTACCAACTAATGTTCCGTTACAGGCTGTATTTTGCCTGCCTGCCAAGGCCGCAAATTTTCCCAGGATAATGCAACAGAATTATCATTGAAATGCAGCATACGCTGTAAAAAAAAATGATCTGTGTACATGTAAGCTGCGAAGATGGACCCAAATAGACCAATATGACTGCAAGCTTGATTAATTTAGATTGTTTCAGTTAAGGTATCGCTTATTCTTTTTGTTTGGGTTTGGTGGACTAACCCCATTTTTAACATAAGGCTGAAAAATGTCTTCATCTCAAGTGAAGTAGAAGTTCACCAGTGTGCCCTAGAATGAGGACCAAGGGGCGTCCACACCCCCTCAGAAATTATTCTGTATGCAACTTTGCTTGCTGTACAATTTCCTCAAGGCAGCCATCATCTAAAAATAGATGGACGTAGTCAGTCGGCAAAATATTTGCTGTATCAACTTTACATCTATTGTCTCCAGTGAACAGGGGACTTTGGGCTGCACTAAATTGGGGAGGGGTCAAAGAGAGCACTCCATCTCTGCTTGACATCACATGTGCATGCACTCTGGCTGGGCCCACCCTGCTACGGTGGTCTGCTGCACAAACTGTGCTTGCGGAGGGACATCACGATTGCAATGATCATGTTCCTCAGAATTGCTGGAAGATAGGTCATCAGATGGCACTCCACCAAATGAAAAATCACTTTCAGATTTTGCTTCATTTTACTCTCCTTCAGATACTGTCTCAGTATTTAATCCTACCCCAGAGCTGTCCTCCATAACTCGAGTTAGGGCCTGGGCAGAAGTCATTCACGAGATGCCATTTTTGCTGACTGACTAAAACCTTCCTACTAAAACACTGTCCTACCTAGAAGACAGAAGTACGGTGCTAAATCAATCGGTGGGTGTGTGCATCTGTGAGATGTGTGCAACAGTAAATGAACAAAGAAAACCACTTAATTCATTTGATGCAGCTGCAGGTTCTCCAATGACACTAAAAAAAGAAAACAAACAGTTTTACTTCACCTTGCCACATGCCCAATACCACAACACACTTCAAACTACAAGGGTTAAGCCCACTTCAGTCACTGTTCATTTATTATAGCACCGGCATGGAGCAGAGAAAGTTTTAGTTTCAAGACTACTAAGAAAACATATTTGACTCAGATAGGACCAAAAACTAGGGTTGGGTATGTCAATAAATGCCCCCCATTTGCAAATGTGAGACCTAACAACCATTAGGAAAGTCAAAAGGCTGGCTGCAATCGCCAGATGTTTTTGCCAATGCATGTTTTGTCATGGCTTACGAAAAACTCTATTGTTGCAGAGCTGCTGGGCCATTGCCAGTATAAAAATATGTCCTGAAGGCAAAAATCTTAAAAAGCATACATTCAAATAGTAACCCATGTAGCTTTGTGCCCATGTGTGCTCTGTGTGACAAATCACTGTGCTATCACTCACAATTAACTTAGCCAACAGCAGGAGTAGCCAGAGCCATTGTCCCATGCTGCACTGGTTGGAAGAATAATGTGAGTGACACAACAGACCAATGGATGAAGAGGTTGTTTATAAACTCCCTACTAATACATATTTTTATAAATGTGTGTTTTCCATTGGGATTTGCAATTAGTCCCCAGAGGAAAACATGTGTTTCTAAAAGAAATATATATGAGCCCAAAGGGGGTCAACCTTTATGGTAGTGGGGCTGCCCCCCAACAACATTTTTGTTTTTAAGATATGTATTTGCTTCTGGGGGGCGTGAGCGCTCATTCAGGAGAAACACATTATAAAAAACATTTTTGGGACTAAAAGACATTTTAAAAAATGAAAATGAGAAATAAAATTGTCAAGGGGTCAGACCTCCTGGAAAATTGGCCCTAAAAGAGGTTGGCAGGAATGCCAGTAGGGCAGATACCTTGACAATTTTATTTTATTTAAAAATCAATTGAAACGATTTTATTATCCGCCTCAGAGCTTGATAGTGCCTTCCCCAAGGGTAAACACAATTTTTTCCTAAAATATTTGCCTTTGAGGGGTCAACCTATACACCACAAAGGCCGACCCCCAAACACATAAATCCCTGGTCGCCTAGTGGGTTTTCCTGCTTGTGGGTTGTGGTGGGACCACGGTTCACGAGCAGGAAACCATTTGAGGGAAGCATCATTGCAAAAGGGAGACTCTCCCCTTTCCAAAGTTGCTTCTCTAAAATTTTAGGGGCCCGAGGGTGCCAAAAAATGCCACCGGATGGTAGAGAAAGCACTGGTCTGCTAGCTCCTCTACCTCTGGTGGAGATGGGTGATATCAGTGTGCCTCGTGGTGCCTTGACATCACAGATGGGCAGTAGGTGGAGCTGCGGCTGAAGCGGAAACAATTCCACTTCACTCTCCTTTGAAAATAAGGGACTTCCTCTGGTGCAGGCACTAAGGGTTGCTTGTAACGCCTCCCATACTCACTAGGGAAATAGTGAGTTTGTTGGCCATTAGCCAACCCTTCCACTTGACTGGATTAAACAACACGCTTCTAATTTTATCAGTAACAAGTAATTTCCCAGACAGCCAACAAATCAGGTAAAGGCAGAAAAGGCACAGTTTCAGTCTCCTTAAAATATACAAAACTTTCTTACAGGCTTCAAATGTGAAGTTCAATTTAGCAGATAAGACAAGTGGGCTGCTTGCACTCGTAGGTGCAGCTAAAAGACCTTCATTCAATTAAGGAATTCCACCACAACCTCAAAGAACAAAATATTCTTTTCTAATGGAGAAACAGGAAGAAATGAGCTTTACATGTTATGAATGTTGCTTCAGCTTTTCGACTATGAAGTAAATAAAATGAGGCATTTTAAAATACAGGGCTACAATAGCTAGAGTCAGTTTGAACAAGGAAAAATATACTTTCAATACATTTACCTGTTGATGTCAATATATGTGCAAACATTTAATTATAAAAATCTTTACTAATTAGCAATAAGGTTAGGAATGATTTGGAAACTGTTACTTCTGCTAGGTGCTTGTCTTGGTATCTCTGATGTAAAAACATTATGCACAAAAGACTTGTTTATACTAATAGGATAAAAAATATTTATCCTGCTTCTATAAATGCATATTTGGAAACTAGGCTGCACATGAAACTTCTTATGAGTTGGGTCTACATTTAAATTTGCATTCTGTAATAATATTGGTAGATATGTCTCTAGAATTAAGATTGAATTTAACAGATATATGTCCACATTAATGCAGATGATAAAGGGAGGTTACTGATGGCAAAACAATTTGTCTGGTGAACATATGAGCCTAAGTTCAAATTGTATTATTTTACTTAGCTCTCCATGAAATCTTTTTTACAAAAAAAATTACATGATTTTATTATAGCAGGTTATGGTGCTTTACGAAACTAAAAGACCATTCATAACATTCAAATTATATTTACGCATTAAAATAGATAAAATAGTAGATCATTCAACAGTGCAAGACAATTCAAATAAGGTTAGGAATGATTTAGAAATTTTTACGTCTGCTAGCTTGGCTTGGATTCTCTTAGAGCTATGTAGCACCATTATGCAAAAAGGCACTTGTTTATACTAACAAGATTTAAATATTTATCCTGCTGCTATAAAATCATATTTGGAAAGTAGGCAACATATGAAACTTCTTATTAGTTAGGGTGTAAATTTAAATTTGGATTCTGTAATATTATTGGTACATATGTCTCTAGAATTAAGACAGTTCTATAGACATGTGTCCACATCAATGCAGACGATAAAAGGAGGTATGTTCTAATGATTGCAAAATAACTTGTCCTGTGAATATATGAATGTAAGTTCAAGTTTTATTGTCTTACAAAGCTCTCCATAAAATCTTACAAAACAATTACATGATTTTAATATAGCACCTAACAGTGCTTTACAAAATTAAAAGAACATTCATCGCATTCCAATTATATTAACACATTAAAATTGTTAATTTAGTAGATCATTCAGCAGTTCAATAAAATTCAAGTGGACAATCCTTAAAACATTCTACAAGATCAATTATTATAAAGTGTTACATAAAGGCAGCTCCAGTTTCTTAATCATCAGCTTGGATCTTCCTTAATTACTCTCTCCTGACATGCCACAATGCGCATCTAACAACTTTAGTGTCAGCAATTGTGACAAATGGGACTAGCTCTCAGGACTGTCGAACTGCACCAAGGCACAAGTAGGGTTACTTCCCACCCTTGATGATGCTTTCCCTTTTGAAGAAACCTCTAGCTGCTTTGGTTAGAGACAAAATTAGCATATTGCAGGGTAGTGCCACATGATCGTCTTTCTTAGGCCCTTGATGTTTCTGGCTCCCATTGTTTATTGGGCCTAGAAATGCTTCTCCTCGCCACAATAGATCTCTCTATTGTGGATTGTCTTTCATTTATGTGGGCCTTGGAAGCCATTAAATATTTCTTCATAAATTTCTATTGCATACAACTATATCCTTTCAATATAATCTGCATGGTGCATTAAAGTAATTTGCATGTAAGATGGTAAATGCTTCAAATTCCATCTCAATTGTGGGGCTTAGAGCTGTAACAGAAAAACATTGCTATGTAAATTATTAGATATAAATGTTGTTTTATATTATGCCCCATTTGCTCCAAAATATCTGTTCTTTAAAAATTAGAAATTGATGTGAACTAAGCCAGTGTGGGCGGCTAAATAGTTTAGGGCACTCCTAGATATTCTGTTGTGAGCGATTATCAAGCGTGGATTTTAAGTATTGGATTTAATGGTAATTGTCTTTCCTCACAAGTGAGCAAGACAGAACTTGGGGCCATATGTACTAAAGCATTTTACCATAGAGACAGAATGGGTAAAACCCTTTAATACATCTGGCCCTTGGATACATTATAATACTGCAGCAGCTTATGTTTGAATATAACAACATTTGTCTATTTAACATAAGCACATCTCTACACCTGGAAGAAGGGATGACAAAAGTAGATTGCACTAAGGATGCACAAATTAAGGCACTGTGAATGATGGTAGCTAGTAAGCTGTTATAGCCTTAGAACCCGCCGTAGCGGGCTCTACCGGCTATTAAAGGCCCGCTCCCGCGTTAAATGCCTGAGCCGAAGGCGAGGGCATTTAACAAGGGAAAGGGCCTTTAATAGCCGGTAGAGCCCGCTACGGCGGGTTCTAAGGCTATTAGAACATTCTGCCACTCAGGGCAGAATGTTCTATTAAAAAAAAAAATGTTCACGGAGCACGAGGGGATTAAAATCCCCTCAGGCTCCGTGAGGCTTTGTTCACAGCTGTTGCTGTGAACAAAGCAAACATTGGAATGTTGGCGCTGCGGGCTTTAACCGGCCAGTAAAAGCCCGCAGCACTCCATTGTTTTCAATGGAGCTACCAACATTCCAATGTTCTAATTAGCTTTAGATCACCTTTCTAAGGAACTCCCTTGGGGATGAGGGTTTGGACATTTTGGACTTTTTGAGAATGTGAGCAGAGTCCTGTGCTATGGAGGGCATCTTCCCTTGTGGTTGATTTATTGCTCTCCAATGAGTTATTGGGCAGCTAGATCAGCTTTATATTACAGTCAGCTAGATACATCATAGATCGCCTGTAACAAGGAAATGAGATAACTGGCTTTTATAGAGGAATTGCAGGCTTCCATGTTTTATTAAGGGCTTAAAGTGTTTAAAGAAAACAGTGGCACTGTAGAAAGTTGCTTGGTCACTGACACATTGGCTTTTCCTCTTTCTCATCCGTTAGCACTATACCAATTGCAGATTACCTTTTCATCTTGCCTGTAGTGTTTGGAAAAATACATCTTGCCTTGCATTGGATGAGGATAGCTCCCCTGATTTTGGTGATTGAGTGAACTACCTCTCTTTTTGTAATTATGTTAAAGAAGGATTTAGGGTGCAGGCTTATTTACAGCAGTGACTGGAAAGCTTGGGGTTGAGTTTCCTTATGTACCTCTCAGCTAGGCTTAGGGACTCTGCAAGTGAGAGGAAATAGAGTCACTGAAATGACGGTGTGAATGGTAGAAATGCCGGGGACTGAACCACTGACAGTCTGTGTGAATGCACGAATAGTAATGTGATTGAACAGAATGGACATTATCTTTTGATGGTTGTATGTCTTTTTAACGGTAAGGAAGGTGTTTAAAATTCAGAGCGCTCAATTTTTGTAGATTCCAGCCACATACTGGAACCAATCCGCCTCCATTTTTAAGTTTAAAATTTTAAATCAGTTTGGCCAAAGTACTTGTTAAATTATGTAACCGTTTTCACAACTGTCTGATATGCTTTGGTTGACCTTAGCAGAAACTTCTAATTTTCCAGAGCACACTTGTAGTACTCTTTTTTCTCTTTCGCAATGAAATGTAATTTCAACCTATTAATCTGGAAAGTATTTTCCTGTTCAAAACTCTAACGTTCCCTTCAATGATATGTTGTATAAGTTGCCTTTTCTCTAGCTCGTTTCCCCTATCCTTTTGTATTAATGGTTTCTTGGGTCTGACTTACTTCCAGCAAGTAGCTCTGTCTTGTATTGCATTGAGGATCAATGGTTCATCACCAGCTCAGCAGCTGTGCCACCTCCACCATGTTTGGTTTGTCCATATATGTTCCCATGAATTTTTGCCAGAGTTTGTGAGTCCCCTAATTCCTTGTGATTCCTCATACCACGGATCCAGTACATCTCAGGTACACTCTTTGTGTGCCTTGAGAATGGGGAGAACCTCACTTATTACCCCTGCATGTATTCTAAAGAGGGGTTAATGGCTTGATCAATTCATGTCAAGCTGTGATTAAGGGCAGCTGGTTTTTGGGGTGTCTTGGTGAGCCTCAGAGAATTGCTTTCTAGCCTCCCCATGTTAAATTAACTCAAAAGGCTTGCAGTAAATGGGGGCCCCTACTAGTATTTTATTGTTGTTTTTTTAATTAAATATAATCTTGATGAATGGTGTAAAGAAATGGCTCCCTGTTGCAGTTACCCCCCACTTTTTGCCTGATACTGATGCTGACTTGACTGAGAAGTGTGCTGGGACCCTGCTAACCAGGCCCCAGCACCAGTGTTCTTTCACCTAAAATGTACCATTGTCTCCACAATTGGCACAACCCTGGCACCCAGGTAAGTCCCTTGTAACTGATACCCCTGGTACCAAGGGCCCTGATGCCAGGGAAGGTCTCTAAGGGCTGCAGCATGACTTATGCCACCCTAGGGACCCCTCACTCAGCACAGACACACTGCTTGCCAGCTTGTGTGTGCTGGTGGGGAGAAAATGACTAAGTCGACATGGCACTCCCCTCAGGGTGCCATGCCAACCTCACACTGCCTGTGGCATGGGTAAGTCACCCCTCTAGCAGACCTTACAGCCCTAAGGCAGGGTGCACTATACCACAGGTGAGGGCATATGTGCATGAGCACTATGCCCCTACAGTGTCTAAGCAAAACCTTAGACATTGTAAGTGCAGGGTAGCCATCAGAGTATATGATCTGGGAGTCTGTCAAAAACGAACTCCACAGCTCCATAATGGCTACACTGAATACTGGGAAGTTTAGTATCAAACTTCTCAGAATAATAAACCCACACTGATGCCAGTGTTGGATTTATAAAAAAATGCACACAGAGGGCATCTTAGAGATGCCTCCTGTATTTTACCCAATTGTTCAGTGCAGGACTGACTGGTCTCTGCCAGCCTGCTGCTGAGAGACGAGTTTCTGACCCCATGTGGTGAGAGCCTTTGTGCTCTCTGAGGACAGAAACAAAGCCTGCTGTGGGTGGAGGTGCTTCACACCTCCCCCCTGCAGGAACTGTAAGACCTAGCAGTGAGCTTCAAAGGCTCAAGCTTCGTGTTACAATGCCCCAGGGCACTCCAGCTAGTGGAGATGCCCGCCCCCTGGACCCAGCCCCCACTTTTGGCGGCAAGTCCAGGAGAGATAATGAGAAAAACAAGGAGGAGTCACTGGCCAGTCAGGACAGCCCCTAAGGTGTCCTGAGCTGAGGTGACTCTGACTTTGAGAAATCCTCCATCTTGTAGAAGGAGGATTCCCCCAATAGGAATAGGGATGTGCCCCCCTCCCCTCAGGGAGGAGGCACAAAGAGGGTGTACCCACCCTAAAGGACAGTAGCCATTGGCTACTGCCCTCCCAGACCTAAACACACCCCTAAATTCAGTATTTAGGGGCTCCCCAGAACCTAGGAACTCAGATTCCTGCAACCTAAGAAGAAGAGGACTGCTGAGCTGAAAAACCCTGCAGAGAAGACGGAGACACCAACTGCCTTGGCCCCAGCTCTACCGGTCTGTCTCCCCCCTTCGGAAGAAAACTGCTCCAGCGACGCTTTCCCCAGGACCAGTGACCTCTGAATCCTCAGAGGACTGCCCTGCTCTAAAAGGACCAAGAAACTCCTGAGAACAGCGGCCCTGTTCAACAAAGACTGCAACTTTGTTTCCAGAGGAGCAACTTTAAAGACCCCTGCAATTCCCGCCAGAAGCGTGAGACTTGCAACACTGCACCCGGCGACCCCGACTCGACTGGTGAAGAAACAACGCTACAGGGAGGACCCCCAGGCGACTCCAAGACTGTGGGTAACCAAAGTTGTCCCCCCTGAGCCCCCACAGCGACGCCTGCAGAGGGAATCCCGAGGCTCCCCCTGACCGCGACTGTCTGATTCCCAGATCCCGACGCCTGGAAAAGACCCTGCACCCGCAGCCCCCAGGACCTCAAGGATCGGAACTCCCGTGCAGGAGTGACCACCAGGAGGCCCTCTCCCTTGCCCAGGTGGTGGCTACCCCGAGGAGCCCCCCCTTGCCTGCCTGCACCGCTGAAGAGACCCCTTGGTCTCCCATTGATTCCTATTACAAACCTGACGCTTGTTTGCACACTGCACCCGGCCGCCCCCGCGCTGCTGAGGGTGTACTTTCTGTGTGGACTTGTGTCCCCCCCGGTGCCCTACAAAACCCCCCTGGTCTGCCCTCCGAAGACGCGGGTACTTACCTGCTGTCAGACTGGAACCGGGGCACCCCCTTCTCCATTGAAGCCTATGTGTTTTGGGCACCACTTTGAACTCTGCACCTGACCGGCCCTGAGCTGCTGGTGTGGTGACTTTGGGGTTGCTCTGAACCCCCAACGGTGGGCTACCTTGGACCCCAATTTGAACCCCGTAGGTGGTTTACTTACCTGCAAGAACTAACAATAACTTACCTCCCCTAGGAACTGTGAAAATTGCAGTGCCCACTTTTAAAATAGCTATCTGTGTTTTATGTAAAAAGTATATGTGCTATTGTGATTATTCAAAGTTCCTAAAGTACTTACCTGCAATACCTTTCAAATGAGATATTACATGTAGAATTTGAACCTGTGGTTCTTAAAATAAACTAAGAAAATATATTTTTCTATACAAAAACCTATTGGCCTGGAATTGTCTCTGAGTGTGTGTTCCTCATTTATTGCCTGTGGGTATGTACAACAAATGCTTAACACTACTCCTTTGATAAACCTACTGCTCGACCACACTACCACAAAATAGAGCATTAGTATTATCTCTTTTTGCCACTATCTTACCTCTAAGGGGAACCCTTGGACTCTGTGCATACTATTCCTTATTTTGAAATAGTGCATACAGAGCCAACTTCCTACAAATGGTAATAGCTATCACTGGCCTAACCCTTTGTGGATGTTCGTATGACAAAGAAGAATAAGATGCTTCACAAAGTAACTGCTTTAGGAGTTGGCAGTAACTGATAATGAACATGTTTTACTATGAGAATGGTGTTTGCAAGTGCATGAGTAAAGCCCACAGAGGACAACTCCCACATCCACTTCTTCCTGCTCTTCCTTTGTTTGTTTTAGTCTGTTTGGTGGGTGGGGGTCCACACATGGGTTCCTGTCAGACAGGCCTAAAGAGTTCACCCAAGCACATTCATGAGTGAGTCCAATGAAGAGTGTATGCCAGAAACGGCATGTGCCTGCTCTCGAACCTCATGATCAGTAAACCCTTGAAGGAGATATGCAGTATTGCCCTGACGTCGTTGGTGGTGCAGTTTCCACAGGCGCATCCAGAGAACTTGGCAAGCCTACTCCGTGTACATGAACCCTGCACCAAGCTATGCGTACTGAGTGAAAGGATGTAGCAGAACACTGCCGGACCTGATTGGTAGCTAAATACTTGTGTCTATTCAATTGGAGGTCCAAGAAGATGACAAAGGTATATTGACAGTGGGTATTAGAGTCACCAAGAAACAAGATTGATGAGCAAGCCATCTCAATTTATTTCCACATCCAAAGGGTCACAGTAGAGACCAGAGACATTATCATGTATTTGGAGTAAGAGGACTTTTTGAACAATCCCTTTCTCCTGAGAAGAAATTCAATAGCTATGATAAAGTGTACCTAACCCTGTGGGATCCTCTGTAGACCAATTAGAACTGCCAAATTCAGCTACCTGCCACTAGGAAACAGCCCACTTTACTGGTAGTTTAAACTTGCCTTTCTCTGCCTCCACAAATTGCCACCTTCTTTAATGGCCATCTATCATTATCATGTTATGTTATGCTACATTATGTGAAAATGCTCTTTTACCCAATTGTCTCATGGCACTGCAGAAGGCTAGTAAATATGTGTAGGCAAGTGTAGAAATCCCCCTTTTAATAGTCATCCTGAATTTTCCACCTTTGGAGACCCTATATTTTTACTGACTTTAGAACGCTGTGTACCTTACCCCTGCAAACCAGAGGTAAAGTGCTTGTGCTACTCCTTCCAACATGATGAAATTAGTATACTCCTGATTGATATACTTAACTTACCTATAAGTCCCTAGTACATGGTACAAAGGGCCATATGTACGAACACTTTTTCCCATAGACACAGATTGGGTAAAAACCTTTAATACATTTGGCCCAAAAGTGTACCCCTGGGTTGTAAGTTATATGTCACTATCGGACTGCAGCACCTATTGTGCCATCCACTAGAATTACAGTGTAAAACAGGGCCTCATGCCTACTTATATATCCTGACTACAATTCAGCCTATCAAAATAAGCCCTTTTGACAAGTAAACCTCCTTTCAAATATTAATAAGTCACCCCTACTTAGGTCTTAAAGCCCACAAGAAAGGGTGTGTGGTATGTAAAAGTAGGACATGTAGAAATGTAGTGTTAACATGTTCTTACACTGATTAGCACATAGAAGCTATTTTTCCCTGTGACATGCCTAGCTGTCCTATGTAGAAAATCCAAGTACATATTACAAATCCTATTACTGTACCTCAGGAATGGGAGTAGCTAGAATAATGATTAATCTATTTTTAAGAGTTATTAAAATCCATTTCAATGGTGAACTCTATTTTTTAAAATAAATATTAATGAAAATTGACTTTTAGAGGTACTTGTTTCTGCTTCAAGGCCCTGGAGTCTGAATTTGTATTTACTCTCCAACTTCTGTCAGCTTATAAGTAGCATTTGAACAGGTGTGAACCCGTTGGGAAATACTTCTCAGGGGCAAACAATTGGCTGACCTGAGTGGGCAGAGATGAGTCCTCTGGACCTGATAGAAAAGCATCCTTTTTGACATTACAGTGTCAAATCCTACTTGAATGTCAAATGCTGTGTGTCAGGTCTGCTAGGTTTGCATTTAATAACACAGGGGTGCACTTAAAAGGAAGGGAAACAGGATACAAAGCAGTTTGTGTATATCCACTGTTTCCTACCTTGTCCCACCAGACTTCTGTGTCTGGGTTTCTATAAATAACACTGGAGGCGCTGCTCAAAGGAAGTAAAACAAGATGCCAAAATAATTCTTGGGTATCCACTGCCAGGTTGCAAAAAAATCCTACTTATGTTCTACCAGACTTCTGTTAACATGGGTACAGTGGCTGCACCAAACTGGAATTTAGTTTTAGATGTGGGAGGACACTTGGATTACCATAGCACACTCCCCATACACACACCCCTAGTCCTCAGAGCCCTCGTTTAGTGTGGCCGAAGACTTTCCAAAGTGCATGAGGTTGGCCCCAGGAACGTTTACCCAATTGGTTAAGACATGCCCCGGAGTCATTATCATCCACTAGCTCATGCCATGCTTAAGTGTGGCACCTCTAGTCACCCACTTCAGAAACTACTGGACCTGTGGAAGATCAGAAAAGGATGGAACCTGTTGTCTGAGACCTGAGAAGAGCCCTAAAGGACTGTACCTGTTCTCTCTTGTACCCAAGACAAAGAAGTTGACTCCAAGGGTCATAAGGCTGACCTCCTGTTAAAGCAATAGGAACTCAGCAGCTACAAGAGTACTTTTTCTGCAAATATCCAGCTGACCTGTGGCAACTGGACCTGAACGGAACCCTGCTCCTATTTTTTGGAACTCCCCACATTGGTGACCCGTCTCTGGACCCAAGCACTATTTACTTTTATACAAACTCTTATTTTTTAATAGATCCCGGACCATCGTACATGTTTAGTTGTCCTTCCATCCCCTTCAACTTTTAGTTTTCAGATAAATGTAAGTTTTACCCACTAATAATTTGTATTGCTATTCTCTGTGTGCTGTCTGCGAGAGATTGCCTGTTCATGTTTGTACGACGGAGACATTTTCATTGTTGTTTACCTATGTCTATACATTTTCGCACCTTACTACTCATTCTGCCTATGGTTTCATGTAACCAAACCACTGCACGTGAAGTGACTGGAGGCAAAAAGGTTTGCACAAAAGCTTTCTATTGTTATAGGAAGTGATTTAAGGGAAGTTTATTTGTACACATTACCAGAATTGACGGGACTTTGTGTGTTGCTAGTGGTGTGAGCATACTCTAACATGTATGGAAGGTGGTGGGAGTTGATATCCTTGTGTACAAGTTTGTATATGTATATTTGGCTACGAAGTACAAAGTACTGATTGGAAATCTGGATCATGCTGTGCACTGGAAGCAGGTAGATAAGTAGGTTCTGCCACCCCTTCAGGTAGTTTCCCCTAGTACACTAGATGTACCAGGTTCGTTACTATGTCCTTTGGAAGAGAGTTGTTATCTATTCCCCAGGGTCCAAATGAGCTGTAGGGCCTCATTATGACACCTGGTGTTCTCCCATTACAGTTTAGAGATGGGATGTGAGCAATTCCAGTGAGACCTGCAGAATCTGCTTCTGGTTCTTCAAGGTCTGATTGTGGTTCATCGCACTGGTGTGATTTCACAAGTGCTCTTTCATTGTCCTCAGTGAGGTGGCCGGTCAGTGATTTGATCTCTGCATGCTGTTGATATCATGTTGGAGGGAGCCTGGTGGGTGAAAACCTTCCGCTCCCAGATAGCTGCCCATCTCCAAACCACCCACCATGCATATGTGGCCGTCTCACTTGGAATCTTGATTTGGTTAGGACGTGGGCACTCACATTAAGGGAGGGGTGATGTGGTGAATGTTAGATGGCAGGGGCCCAGCTGTCACCTAGAGATTTCTGTAAATGTGATGCCACAGAGGATGTAGAGTTGCACCTGGTTTGGAAAGTAGAACAGGGAATTAATTTATGGTGAGTTCAGGGTGTGTATTTGAGGTAGCGAGTAACTGTATAGCCAGGACAAGCAACCATAGTTCTAGTCCTTGCACCTGGTGACTTGTACTCTATATGATAGCCAGATGAGGGACACTAGGGTTGTGTTGTGTGTGTCATCCTGCGTTCAGCCAATATTCTCCTCTACTTCTTCTGCAATGTGTGGATCTGTGATAGGGACACACAGGCGTATGGGATTCTCTTAGGGTACTTCATATTGGTACCTGCTCGTGGATAGAACAACAGCCTCTGACTCAACTTCTTCAGGTACTGTGAATAAGAGGGAAATACCTATCAATTCATAGAACTGTGGTAGGGTAGAGATGTAAACAAAGCAATACAAATAAAAGTATCTTCTGTGTTGCTCACCAGAAAGTGACAGGGACAATGTAATGCTACAGTGTGAATTAAAGGGTTCATGAGGTAAGCAGTGGTCACATTGATGTAACACAGTACCATGTCTTTCTTGCTGGTGCCATAGGTCCTCTGTGTGAGGGTGAACCCTGTGATGTCAACTGGTCCTATTCAGTGTGGGCAGAGTTTGGGACAAATGAATTGATGGAAGAACTGAAGTAGAAAAGTGTGTGAGGTAGAAGAAATAAAACATTATTTCACATCTAACATTACTGAGCAAATGTGCACATGGGTATTCACACATGGATGTAGTTGTTAGGCTTGTCCTGCATAAATGCTAGATATACATGTGCAATGTATTCTCAATTTACAATCTACAGATTGAGGTTCAGGCAGTGCGGTACAGCCTTTGGGGTTAGGAACCTACCTGCTTGTTGGAAGACAGAAGGCTGCTGTCCTGCATGCAGTGGTCCCTCTCTTGTGGGTAGGCTGTAGTGCTGTCATCAGTGGACGTTGAGGGACTGGAGATGTGAACACAGATTGAGACTTTTGAACAGTACATCGTATATATTGGAGATGTTGGAGTAGTATCTACATGGTGCCAATAGATGTGTGTTTGTTATGTACTAGTCTGCCTAAAGGCATATCACATTGGTACATTTGGTGACATGACAGTGTCAGGGCATACAACAATTATGCTGGCATGAGCAGCCTTGGTGTTGGTCATGTGTACTATCCTAACATCTTCTGTCTGTGACTTTAAATTTGGATAGTACTAGATTATGTAAGTTTGAGAGGGTGATTTAAAGTTCTGTTAAGTGGTGGCAGTGACCTAGATTTGCAGCCCTCCTACTCTTACCAACTTGCTGTTTCCCATCCCTTTTGAGGTGAGGTAACAGTGAGGTTCTACCAGTGGAGGCTCAGTCGGATTCACCAATGGAAACATTCGGTTAGCAGACCTTCTGCCTCAGGGCTGGTGTGTAGCCTCAAATCATTTAGGGCAAACCTACTGCCATTGATTTTTGCTGCCCAGGAATGCCATGCTAGGCATGCAGGTCCCTGGCAGGAAAATGTGCAGGGAGGTAACACCCTGCACATCAGTGACATTTTTATTTTGCTTTTTAAGAACAACGTCCTGGTTTGAGGTCTTTAGCTAAAAGCAAAAGAGTATCCTAAGCAGGTTATATCAATATGGTGACTCTTTCTACAATCAACTGTGATGAAAGTGCAACCCTGGCGCCTGTGAAAAAGCTTTAATCACCAAGCAGATGGGGATCTTTAGATATGGCAGGTGGTCCACCATCCTGAGAGGCGGAGCAAAAAGCTTCCACAAACTGGTGTGCTGCTTGCCAAAGTCTGTATCCACCCCAGATTTGTATAGGAATGTACAGTAGCTTTGTGCTGGATAGTGTTGAAAGTTACATATTTTAGACTTCTTGGAACACACATTAGTAACGGTTGGTAACACTAGTGGTGGAATGACATGGATGTGTTTTGTCCCAGGACAATGTACACATTACACTTGTGAGTATTCCAACAACATAGATATGTGATACATACACTGCAAGAGGTAATGTGTAAGCATGAAACATTAAGATGTACATGTAGGCATCTGTACACAACCTTACCAGTAGTTCAGTTTAGTTGTACACAGGTACGGACACAAGGCTGTTTCAATCTTTCAGTATGAGTGGCCATGATGCATGGCACTGGAGGAAGGTCAAAATCAGAGGAGGTGGAGCACACATGTTCTGAAATGGTAACTGCATACTAGTTATGAATGATTGTGGCAATACTTTTGTGTTTGGTTTCACATAATGTAACAGCATTAGATGTGCCAGACAGACTTGGCAGGTTGTGAACACTAATAGCAAGAGTGGACATTTCTTGAAGCACTTATCCTTCATGGTTAGTTGGGCCATTGTATTGAGAATAGGCTTGTCCAAGAAAGACCTTTGGAGAAGTACAGCCATGCAACCACCCTCTGGCTAGAACTACTACCTGTATCTTGGTGAACTTATGGTTTACACTCACCTTGCCATTTCTATGAAGGTGCCTACCCCCACCCCCAATGAATTAAGCATGCCAGTGAAATTCTTCCCAATGGCCTGCTTCTTTGTTCCACTGAGGTTGTGTGGGGACAAACCATGTAGTCCCCCATTTTGGTAATTTACAAAGTTGACCTCAAGCTGTGTCTCCTCCTAAGAGACGTTTCTCTTCCCCTTGGTGTCAGTCTGCATCTTGTTTGAGTGTTTTAGAGACACTTTGACTCGAAGACTGTGTGGAGTACAAGAGGGAGAGTGCAGGATCCTGAGTATTGGTTATATTAATGTGTTTCAGAATGTTATTGTTGTCTGATGTATGTGATTGTGCTCAGGTGTAGGTGATTACTATTGACTTGTTCCAAATGATGTGCTGTGCAAGTGTGGAATGTGTAGGTTTCAGAGTCAGTCCAGAAGGTGGAGACACGTAGAAAATACAGCTGAAATGTTACTTTTACTAAAAGTACATTCACCTTTTCAGGTATCTGCCTGCCCCAACCCCTGATTGAGTGATTGCAAGGAGACACAGAAAAGTAAGGTTACCTCTCCTCAGAAATCTTCATTACTCCTTGTGCATAACATTTATTCAGAAATGTCTGCCAAGTAGTAGCCGTAATATTAGACATTTTCCACTCTTTTTCCTTTTTGAGATGGCCTCATTAATTTCCTCGGTATAGTATGTGTAGGAAAATGTTGCAAAAGCATCACTTGGTTCCACTGGCTGTGCAGAAAGTTGCATGGAAATGGGACTCATGTTCAAGGTCTCACATTCATGGACATCATTTAGAGGTCGTAAGGGATTGCAGCTGCGACCCTTGACTTGCTTCCTGCAACTCCTGCCACTGCCTTTGCAACTCCTGGCCTCAGAGGTGGCACAATCAGTGCCACAAAGACAGTGGTGCTTCACCTGATTGTTTTCAACTCATTTTTAATTATGCTAACAGTGAAACATTGTATATTATTCACTATCAGTGTAATAAATACCAGAGCATCAGGTAAGTAAAAAATCTTTTAAAATGTATTACTTTGTGCATGACTGCAGGTGAGCGTGTGTGAGAGAGGGAGTGTTTATGTGGATGTGTGTGAGAGAGAGAGAACATGTATGTGTGAGTGAAAGCGACAGTGATAGGAGTGGCAATAAATGACAGTATGTGAGTATGACTGAGTGATGGTGAGTGAGAATGATGAGGTGAGAGTAAGTCTGAATGCAAGTCAATGTGAGTGAGTAGGTGTGAATAAATCAGTGTCAGAATGAGTGACAGTGTGGGAGTAAGTGTAAGGCTGACCTCAGGAGAGTGAGAATGAATGAGTGTAAGGGGGTGAGAATGATTGAGTATGAGTGAGCAACTGAGAAGGAGTGTATGTTAGTGAATGTAAATTAGTATGAGTGAGAATATGGTGTTATGCTTGTGGGTCTGCTTTTGGCCCTGACAAAATACTGGTGTTGGCATACTGGAGGAAATTATTAACGGACAAGGCCCTCGCAAATTTTAGATAATACCTTATATATGAGGCATCCATGGCAAAAGGCTGACAGAGGTGTACTGGAGATAATTCTTGATATTGGAGACCCGTGGCAAAATGCTGGTGCTGGCACGTTTGAGGTCATTATTGGAGAAAGGATGACAGCTTTGGCATATAGGAGGAGGGAAACATGACAAACAACTTGTCTATCACACTCGAGGTAAATTCTGACACGAAGGTCACCCATGGTGCATGGATAACATCAATAACAAAATTCCAGGATGGCATGTTGTATGTAATTGTTGGCATAAGGGGGCACCCATGGAATATATGGGGCCCCATGGCTAAATGCTGGCCCTGGCAAAGCAGAGTTCATTTTAAGAATATGAGAGCACTCCTAGCACATTTTCAAAAATAGGGTTTAACTCCTTTGGAATGGCAGGTATCACTGGCTTGGCACACCATGAAATATATAATATATATTTTATGACTACCCTTTTATAGCCCATGGCTTTTTAACAGATTTGTGTGAAAAGCTTGTTTTAAAATACAGTATTTGACCTATTTTATTTCAAAATGTTCTTGTGAGAAGAAACCATTACCACTGAACTCATTCAGAAGAACTCTAGTTCATTCGCTTTGCTCAATACAATTTAAGGCAAGTATTGTTTTACAACCCACCACTTTAAAAGATTATGGTAGAACCCTAACATAGGTGTACCCATAAACGATATTCGTGATGTATATTTATATTAATGACACAGTTGTAATGTAACTTCAGGGATGTCAGTTATTTTTATATCATCCAGGTAAAGGTCAAGTGACCTCATGTCCCTGTACGATTCTGGTTCAAAGGTCATATGATGTCACTCCTTCTGATGTCAGTAATATCAAAGGGTGTGTGATGGCACTTCTGCTAACCCCGACGTTTTGGTGAATCGATGACCATGCACAAGTTCGTATTAAATTGTGTTGCCTTTCAATAGCTTTCATATCTGTTTTTCTGAGAAATACACAATTTTCCAATGTATTGTTCGTTGACAAACGTTCCCTACTAACTGTCCTGTGGCTCTACGAATATCAGCCTGTTGAGCATAGTTAATGTTTTCACCGATCGTGTTTTGCATTCTGATTTCATATACTGAATGGTTTAACAGCTATAAGTAGCCTTCATCCAGAATATCGTTTTTTGTAGTGTTTTCTTCTCTATTTTACATTTTTGTTGGCTTAAGCCTATCAATTTAAATATAACTACTTGTCTGTCACATAATGGGGCATATATCCTGTTGCAATGTATATTTCTCTGGTACCCTCAGAGGCTAGGTCTATGCTTTATAAATGCTCCCAATAAAAATTAAAAATATAATTATCCTACTGTTTGCTTTAGATTACAAATTATTGGTATGAAAAGCATAGTTAAGAGTACTTTTACGAATCTGCATGTTTTACTTTACAGAGTTTACTGTTCTGCTCGATTGAAGCTGCTGTACCTTAAACTTAAACAAGTAAGTTTCTGTATTTATATTTAACATACATATTGTTTTCATAGTACTTGCGATGCCTTTCAGGTGCTTCACAGCGCTTAAAATACAAAAGCATTTCAATGTAAAAATTATTTAGTAATATGAGAGCATGTCTGTACACGATCAGGATTCTTTATTGCCAAAAAGCTCCCCTTAGTTGATATAAGAAACATTTCTGGGAATTCACAGTGTTGTACCAACCACTTTCCGCATACGATACGCATATTTAAGATTGTTAATCTCTTTTATGTTTTATATTGTGTTTTGGAGGTGCAGTTATAAACCGATCAAAACTGATACATGAGAAAAAAACTGCAAATTCAAAAGTGCTGCAATTAAATTTAATGCATTTTTTACAAGTCATCTGACGTTTAAACCAGTTGATGTATTGTCACGACTCTTAAGACAACTATAGAGCAAGAACAAGAGAGAAAACCTGCTCTGAAAATAAATAAATCATTTGCCATAAAGAAAACAAAAACATTTCTATTGCCTTTAATTAGAGATATATATAAAAACAGAATATGGATCAGTTTGTGCTATGACTGAGATACCCCATCTACACCCTAAATATGTTATACAGTGTGACTTTCCTAGAGCATATATTGAAGAATGTAAGGATAGTTCCTGACCTATTCAGATGAGGAACTGGCTAGATAACACCTCCACATTTCCCTCTATTATAGACAAAATATGAACATTGATACTTACTACAGCAGAATAGCTGCTTCTCTCGTATGCATGTTTGCATAAGCAAGTCAGGATGGACAGGATCCAGCTAAGTATGTATTGTGTGCTAGACTAGATATGATAACTGTTTGGGACGCAGCATTGCTACTAGAGTGGTCTCATTTATGATCTGTCAAGGTCGACCTGTGTTTGATGATATGGAAGAGTTTGAAAAGAAATGTCAGTGAGCAGAGGTGATGCCCATACACAGCTCTGTTCTGTCACTTCTGGAGGCATTGTAAGGTTGTTGTGGAATCCTATGGCACCACCTAGCGGTGCACTGGAGTGATTGGTAAAAAAAAGTCTAGTCCAGCGCCTGTGGAAATCCAAAAGTGAGGATCCTACGGGTAAATCGATAATCCACCAGAAGTAGCTTTACCAAAGATAATTAGCTTCTTTGATTGGCCAAGTTCTAAAGTTGAAGTGACCCAACTTTCCTTTAATCCAGGTGCCTTTTCTTAAAGGCATATTTAATAATTCGGAGATAAAGAACATGTTTCTTTGTTTGATTATGCAGTGGTGGGTTTGGGATCACATGTTTCCAACGTCAATGAAATCATTTCAAAACATGTTTCACAATTTTCCTCTAAAACTGTGCTAAGCTATATCACAAAACCAAAATTATGTGTGTTGATAGAGCATAACCAAAAAGACCCTATCTGTCTTCAGTTTTCCACCCAGAAGTTACTCAGTGAAAAATAACATTACTTTAAATAATGACAGCAATGTTTATGATTATTTATATTTACACAAATGTTTAAATTACTTGTGTGATGCAAGCTTGCAATTAAATCTGCTAAGGTGGCATCTTCACTGAGAAGTTTAGTGCCACAAGTAATTCCTCTAAACTACTTTTTAAAGTAGTCAATTATCTGTCCACCCCAGCATCTCAGGAACTGGTTACTCCTTCCTAAGATTTTTACGATGGAATGGCACTTTACTATCGGAATAAAATTCTGGATATTTACTCCACAACCGGCTTGTCCCTGAATGGTAGCCACTTCCCGAAGAGGCCTGCTTAGATCTACATGGCAATCAGCGAATTAGGGAATTCCCGTCCATTTTTTGGAGCAAACTAAAGAGCTATTGCTGAGTATTAAATATGGATCCTCTTCGGATCATTGCCCTGCAAAAATATTCCATCTAGCCCCGGAATTTATTGCTGATTAACTGCAGGATATGTTTGCACTTATTTTACAATCATTCCATTATTTAAAAAAAAAAAAACACAGACCCTGAGGACTTTAAAAAATCTCATCCCCACTCCTTGCTTCCTTGGCCATCCAAGATCCTTGAAAAATGTATTAACCAAGAACTTTTCAAATGTATTGAGGCTCATGATAGTCTTGATCCTTCGCAAAACAGCTTTAGGTCGGGCCATGGTAGTGAATCGGCCCTTACGGTGCCTGGGGATAGCATCCGCCACCAGGTCGATCAGGGGAGAGCGACTATTCTATTGATGCTCAATCTGTCCCAGCTCGGCTACTTCAATGGCTGCAGGATATTGGGGCTGAGGGGTTGGCTCTCTGGCTTCTATCATGCGTCTTCACCTATAGAGTGCAAACAGTTAGCTGTGGAGGTTTTAAGGCAGAGGCATTTAGCCTTCCCTGTGTATTCCCTCAGGGCTCTGCCCTGAATCCGACCCTCTTCAATGTCTATGTTGCTCCCTTGGCTGCTCTGGTGCACTCCTTTGGATTTAAAGTACTGTCATATGCTGATGACACTCAAACCATTGTGTCTTCTTCTAATGATCTTGCCTCTGTAACTGAGAAATTCAGTCACTGCATATCCACCATTAGTAAATGGAAGAAAGGCAACGCCCCTAAACGTAATGCGAACAAAACAGAGGTTTTGGTCTTCGGAGCCCAGAAATCGGTCTAGTCTAACATCTGGTGGCTGGAGGAGTGCGGCCCTCAGGTCAGCCATACAGACCTGAGTGTCAGTCACCATTGCACTCATTACATCACGACTTAGCTATTGTAATTCTCTCTATCTTAATATCAGTGTTTCCAGTGTTAATAAACTCCAGGTTATTCAGAATGCAGCTGTGCATCTCATTCTGAATATTCCAAGGCATATGTTGGTGAGGGATGGTATTCGCTCACTACACTGGCTTCAAGTCCAGAAAAGGATTGTTTTCAAGGCTGTCTACATTGTCTTTCTGGCTGTGCATCAAAGAAGCTCGAACCATCTGAATTCCTTTTTCCATCTGTATTCCCCGGGCAGGCTGCGTAGGTCTCTCTCCCGTAAACAGGTGCAGGTTCAGAGATTCCACAAGGCCAGATGGGGAAGGGCCTTTTCAGTGTCTGCTGCCAAGCTTTGGAATACTTTGCCCGTCCCTTTTTCAGAAATTGATTCTTTTACGGTATTTAAAAAACAGTGGAAAACATGGCTTTTTTTCCTACATATCTCTTAAATCTTGTGTTCATCGGTTTCCGCTGGCCATCTGGTATGATCCGCTTGCGCTTTGACACCTTTGGGTATAAGTGCGCTTTATAAATTATTAATATAATACAATACAGTTCATTTCTACTAGGTATGGTTCTGAAAGTGATTTTACTTTTTAGTCTATTTTTGGGTAGCAATGCCTTTTGGCGCTCCTGTACAGTCATGGCACAAAGGCTTATTTCACGTGAATTCCACAGAGAGGATCATGGTTGACTGGGGAAACCAGTTTTTATTTCTTACACAGGACTGGTTTACATTGCCTTCCAGTGGTACTACTGTCCGTTGTCTGTAGACAAAAAGAAACCCTTTTACTCTGAATCACATAGCGCTATAGAACGATGACAGAACACTGTAGCGTCACTGGCAACGTGCAGAAGAGTGAATGCACCATTATTAAGAAGCAGGTAGACCTATGATTGAGCGCATGCTAATTAGAGCCGCAGAAACGCACACTCAACCAGAACAATAGCAGACCAACAAACTATGAATTATCTAAAGGAAGGGCCGGTTTAAGATTCACAGTGCAATTTACGGTATTACAAGTTATGCATTACAAGTTATGCATAGACATTTTCTCTGTTAGGCGGGCCCTAGTGTGATTTAAAAAACTCACAACAGCTAGAATAAAATGTTGTTACCAAGGAAGACACTAAAAGTGCACTTTATAAAACTGAAGTAGATTAAACAATATTTGTGTCGTAGCCTCCTAATGCTTTCCATTTCATTGGGGCAGCAGTTGCAAAACCATTCTTAAACATATGCTATTCCGATCCTTCTTAAAAAACTATCCCATTGCTGGCTGACCTAACGTCTCCTGTAAAACTCTGAAAGGGATCAGACAGTCAGATGAACAGATTCAGAGACATGGCATGCATAGGCTTACATTAAGAGTAAAGCAGAGTGAAATTACCTCATGGAATTGTGCCACCCGATGACAAGTGGGTTGGATTTCCACACCTGGATTTTCCAGACCTGATTTTGCCACGCGGTCATTCCATACAGTAAAATCACATTTGACTGTAGCAGCAGCGCTTCACTTTTCTCTGACAGGATCTTGGGGTGGATGGGGGTATGGCAATGCTCCCCTCCCCCTTGGAGAAAACACCTTCCCCGTCCTACTCCTACTAACCCAATCCCCTCCTTTACGCCCAGTTCACCCAGCTGTCCCTGCAAACATTTACCAACTGCTTAGAACAAGAGATAAATGTATGTACTAAATTCCACAGAATTAGCAATTACGTGTGGGATTATGGGCCAGAAAAATTGGTCCCAGGCGAATTTTCACATTCCATGACGTTTACCTTGTAATTGCCCACTACCGATGTGAATTTACAATTCAATAACTGTAAATGTGCATACATCCGCCCCAGTACTGTGCAATTTGTGATGAAGGCAATAGTATGATAAAAAAATTACTGAGGGAGGATCTTTAGTGTCATTGAGGGCTGTGCTTACTAAGTAATCAATGTTTTATTAAATTCATAGTGGACTTCATAAGGGACACATTTCCGGATTTGATTTCAAGGCTTGGGACACCAATTATCAACCAAATCACTGATGATCTTTATCAACATCAAGTCCTATCACTGGATGAAATTGACACCATTACTGCTGATAGAGTGAGCCAAGGCCGCGCAAGACTACTGGTGCTGATGGTTTTAAGAAAAGGCCTCGCATCATGCAACCATTTTGTTCGATCCCTTGAGGCACGGGATCAGCTCCTCTTTCAGGACCTACAAGGGAAATGTAAGTATACTCAGACTATCCTCAAGATGAAACTCACCTAGATAACTTAAAGTACAGTTTTCACTGGCACTGTATTTCTGTGGTTTGGCTGGCGGATCATGGTTAATCATAGTAAATATAGTAGAAAATTCCTTGCAACCAAATCTGTATTTTCGCTTTGGCACTACAGGTGATTATCTCCTTATGGAAGACATTATGGCCCATATTTATACTTTTTTAGCGCTGCATTTGCATAATTTTTTGATGCAAAAGCAGTGCAAACGTACAAAATACAATTGTATTTTGTACGTTTGTGCAGATTTTGCATCAAAAAATGACCCAAATGCGTCGCTAAAAAAGTATAAATATGGGCCTAAGTGTCTCTCAGTAACAGGTGCCATTAAGAAAATATATAATGAGTACATTTTTAAATTATGAATACATGAGTTTGTCATTATGATGTAATTCTATGGTTAATTTCTCCCTTATTTTAAATGTAAGGGTGTACCTGACGGGTGTTGTCTGTGGCCTAATGTTGATAGCTTGTATGCCTATAAAGTTAGTATTTTTTCAAAACCTGATGATATTTCCAAATTTGTTCTTTGTGTAGGTCAGCTAGCAACACCGATACAAGCAGAGTTTGAAAATTTAACTCAAGATTTGAAGGATTTATACAAGTCTGCTGGTTTCCGCCAGTTTCATCCACTTGGAGATGATACTGGCATTGATATCCTTTTTGATCTGGAGAACACTTTCACCGACCCATTGCTCTGGAGGAAGGATATACACAATCGAAGGCTGGAGCAGATGCCATTAGACACTTTTCTGCAGGAAATTGAAAGTCCTTGCATTATAGAAGGAGAAGCAGGAAAAGGCAAGACAACCCTTCTGAAGAGAATAGCCACTCTGTGGGCCAGGGGAAAATGCAAAACCCTGCAGAAATACAAACTGGTATTCTTTATCACTCTAAGCAGTGCAAAGATTGGTCTGTATGAGAGTCTGTGTGACCAGCTTTTAGGTTTATCGTACAAGTGGAACAAAATCAATTTTATGAAAGAATTGCGGGACCTCAAAGAAAAGGTGCTGTTTCTTTTAGATGGATATGATGAGTTTAAATCTGAAAGTTGTTCGGAACTGGATGCACTTATAAAAGATAACTGTTCGTACAAGAATACTGTTATTGTAACCACTCGGACTGAAACCATTAAAGCAGTTAGAAGGTTTGGGTCAATGATTGTGGAAACAGGAGATTTGACGGAAGAAAGTGCTAAAATTCTTATTAAGAATGTCCTAGTTGAAGAAGGAGCTGAATTGTTGCTGTCCCAGTTGGAGCGCTCCCCTTTTATGAAGAATCTAATGAAGACACCACTCTTTGTGGTTATCGCTTGTGCCCTGCGGATGGGGGATAGTACTTCCCCACTCAACACTCAGACAGCTCTATTCCGCACTCTATATGACCTGATGGTAGCAAAGAATAAATATAAAACAAGGAATGTAGCATTAAATACTGTTGACCAGAGCATAGATCATTGTGGAGACTTGGCACTTGATGGCGTGTTTAACCACAGGTTTGATTTTGAGCAGGAAGACTTAGCAGCAGTGAAAGAAGAGGTTTTGCTGGCTGCAGGCCTTTTACACAAGTATACCGCTCAAAGGCTTTGGCCGGTTTATCGGTTCTTTCACAAATCATTTCAGGAGTACACTGCAGGTAGAAGGCTGTCTCAACTGTTGACCTCTGACGTTGAAGCTGAGATGATCAGAGGGGAGACTTACCTCAACAAAATCAAATCAGTTTGTGAAGTTACCACTACTTACAGCAATTTGCTTTTGTACACGTGTGGCTCATCCAAAATGTGCACTAAAAAAGTTGTACGCTATTTGTCAGATGTTTACCAGCTGAGCAGCCAATTTGGTCCATTGTCTTCAAGCAAGTTTGTAGAATATGGCATTGGTTTGTTTTATGAAAGCACTACTCAGTCTGACCTAAGTGGAGAATTTCAAAGATTGTTTTCTGGGAAAATATTGTACATTAATACCCAGAACATCTCTGCCCATTTATTTGACTTTTTCAGGTTTTTACCCAACTGTTTAAGCTCCCTTGATCTTATCAAATTGGATTTTGATGGCAATGTTGCTGTTTGTTTAAATGATAGCCTGGAAGGTATGAGTGTAGGAGGGACAGAGCCACCTGTGTGTAAGACGTATATTCCCAAGAAAGCAGTGGAGTTGTTTTTTGACTGGAACCAGTCACTTGGTAAATTGCAGATGACGCTCAAAGACTTCAGCAGGCTCAACAGAAAAGACATTAAGTACTTGGGTAAAATATGCTGCTCTGCAGCCAGGCTCAGCTTGCACATCAAGAATAGTGCAGGAATCACTAACACCCTCCCACAGGTTCTGGAATCCTGCAAGAACATGCAAGATTTGATTGTTGAAGATACTCCCCTCAGTTTAGAAGATGAGCAGCGAATTGTAGAAATGATGGTCTTGAAATCCTTATACATTCACCACCTACAAACTGAGCGCCTACAAGGTACTGTGTTATGTATATTGTTGATATCTGCCTCGGATAAAGTGCAGTATTTTATACTCTTCACTATGGTAAATCTAATGGGATGTTGAAATTATTTCCAGTAATCTGTATGACAGATATTTTCTCAGTTACACCTTTTGTTTCTTTTTTCTCCTTTTCTTTTCTTTTTTTTGTTTTGTTTTGTTTTGTTTTCTTTCTTTCTTCCTTTCTGTCTGTGTGTGTCTGAAATGCACACTCTCACAGGCTTAGGGTCTATGTAGCAATTTGTTTGTTTCCTACTGATATTTATGCTGGGAATCCTAGGGCATGCCTTTATTTTTATCACACAGTGCAATTTGTGTTTCTCATGGACTAGAGTGAAAAGCAATTTAAATTGAAATCACGTAGGTTCCAACATGGCTGTATGTAAAGATATTGGGTGGTTACAAATAGAGATGATGATTATACATGGGAAATGAGAAATGTGTAGATACAGACAGTATAAAAGATTGCTACAGGTTAAATATTTAGAATATGATACATTGTAGGCCAGGGTAACATTTGTGACTATAGGGTAGACATGGGTCAAGAGGGATGATGTAGAGGGTTGTCAGTTCTTTGCATCTTCGAGGCACAGAAAATGGGCTTGAGGGCAAACTTGAATGTGTGACTGGAGGGGTCAGTCAGAGGTCAGTGCATCGAAAGACCAACATTAATGATATGTACTTTGCTTTGGGTTCTGCCAACATGTCATTGCAATGTGAGCACTGTGATTAAGTGGGGTATATCTGGTAAATCATTGTGAGATATTGCAGCAAGTTGTACCAAGTAATTCAAAGGACTCTACATGCAAGGATGAGTAGTTTGTTCTATGCCCTGTGTTTGTTTGATAACTATTTGCATTGTGATGGGCCTACCCAGGGCCCACTTGTTTCTTCTTCCTCCTACATTATGTGCCTGGATCAGCCCATCTTTCCTTCAGAGAGTTCAGACCCAGGTGCTGTCCACCCGATGTTTACTCACAAAATGAGACACCAATCTTAGTGATAGTTGCAGAGTTTATATTAGATGAACTATAAAATGGAGGCTTCTTAAAGGGCAATGGTCACAATGGAAAAATAGGCCTTCTACCCACTCCGTTGGGTACTTATTCACTCACCCCTACCTAGGTGCCACTGCTCGTAATTTCCAATCCCAAAAGCCTGTTTCTATCCTCATTCAGTCCTGTCCACTATTTCTGCAATACTTTTATCCATAGGAAATCCCGCCTTAGGAGTGGGTTTCCACCCCAGTCCATTTTTCCTCTGTAATGCAATCTCTCTCACTGACCATTATTTCACCTCGTACTCACTGACAGTAAAATCCACAAAGGAAGACAACATTAGCTACTTGTTAGAGCACTTCACTATCCATATATGTCCTTATCCTCAAGTGTGTTTTAGACCTATTACTAGAGACACCTTCCTTCCCTCCCACTACACTCCCTACTGAGCCACCATTCAACTAACTCTACAGCATCTCACTCCGTTCCCCTACACAGCAGTTCTCCCTAGCCCGCAGTCACTGGAATGATGTTGGTTATTGTCTAAGCACTTTGAATTGATTTCTTGTGAAAACATTGTCTTGGCTGAGTTTGAGCACCATTGTAAGGTCATATTGGATGGCTTTGCTGTAGATAGATGCTTTAGCAAGCATGGGTCTGTCCCATACCTGCCTCATACCTACAGATTTACTGCTGAGGGGTGAAATTATGTGCTGAAAAACTAACAGTTTGGAAATCACTGCAGAGCAGTGATTATTTTGCAAAGTTGTGTCAATTATTTCTGTGAGTTGACACAAAAAACTGAAAACATCTTGTGTTCAGGCGGTTGACTTCACCCTGGATCACAGTATTTTATAAAATGATTGCTCATAGATATTCTGCTTTGCTTGTCCATCAGCCAAGCAAAAGTATGTAAATACATGGGTCTGTTCTGATTTTTTTTAAATTGAGCCAGTTAAAATTGCTACAACAGCAGTTGGTTTCAGACGATGTGAATGGTATCTTTTCAACAAATAGTTTTTGGTGTTGATCTGTAAATCATAAATTGAGTGCTAGGTAGCCATTTATGAAGGTGATTTCCCATGCATAACCTGGCAGCCCATGTTATGACTTAATTCATGATGAGATGGAAGGGCTGGCATTCTCACAGATGATCTTCATGTTGTGAGATAGTTCACAACTTCAGCACTTTTATGATTCAACCATTAATTCACATATGGATAATGCAGATAGAAAACAGAAGTTTACCCCTCCCTACTTGTAGGCATGTCATCTGCCTGCCCGTAGTAACCACTTGACACCAAAATGGTAGTTATCCAGCTTTATTCTGAATCCTGCTACAGCCCACCACCAGAAAACGTCCGATCACAGATCACAGCAGTTAATCACTCAACAGTCACCCACAGAAATGTCAGTGACCATTCCATTCTGGAACATGGAAGCAACAGAAATATACACAAGTAATTAGTAATAAGTAAGTAATACAGTTAAGTGAAGTATGCAGTACCTACTGAATACAACAACACATTCCCTCCATCGAACAAAATCAAAAACAAAGAAAGAAAAAGAAAAAAAAACTACATTTATCCCTATAAATAACATTGAACATACTTTGTCAAGAATAAGTCACTATCAGTATATAAAACAGTCACCAAACCTACTGGGCAGCTTTAAGTGACTCACAGCCCTCAATTTTTTCTCGTCAAATTCCGAATGAACATTTAACACACAGTTCTTTTGAACGCTTTTTCCCATGTTGATATCGTGGCTGTCTGAAAAAACAATGATGAGAAATGTCAGACACTCCAGACTCTAAATCATCAACAAAAGTTGACCTATCCGGAACTCCAGCTGTATGATAAAGTCTATCATTGCTTGAAGCAACTTTATCACCTTGCAATCAATTGGACCAATCACAACCATTCGCATTACATTCCCTACTATATTTCTCTATGATCTCAGCTTGTTGTTGAGTAACATGAACCAAATTACGTTTAATCCACCAACCTTTGCTCTCAAGCAAAACTGCACCCTTATTCACTTTCTTTACTTGATAAAGAAAACTTCAACCCCCCTATTTCTTGTCCAATTTGGATTTTCGTATTAAGACCAAATCATTAACATCTAAGGGCTTGATTTAGATCTTGGCGGTTGGAATACTTCATCACAAACATGACAGATATCCCGTCTGCTATATAATGATCTGCATTGGACATAATGAGATCGTAATACAGGGGACTGGATATCTGTCACATTTGTGACAGAGTATCCCCCTCTGCCAAAATCTAAATCAGGCTTTAGGTTTGTAGAACTTTTTCCTTTGTCAAAAACATGCTTCATTTCTATTAGTTTTTGCATGACCGCAGAATGCTCCTCCAGATTGACATAATCATTCTTAAAGTCTTTACCCTTGAGTGAAAACCAGGCTAAACATATGTTGATATGAACCTTCCTGCTTTAGATCAATGTAAATGGAGCTACAGTGTTAGCATGAGGTGACACATTGTAACATGAAGCCTTGGTTTTAAAAAAAATTAACATCCTGTCCTGAAGTTAAAGCTGTCTGAATGCCTTCTTTCATGAACTTGTTTGCTCTCTCCACCAGACCATTTGAAGTGGGGGAATGCAAGGCTACTTTTTTATATGTCTGGCTTCATGTATTTTTAAAAACATACACATCCAACTAGACAAAAATGTGTGCCTTTGTCCATTACATTCACCTTCAGTGCACCCCCTAAGAAAAAAAAAACTCTTCCAAAAAGTTATGGTGGATTCAGTGCTCGGCACAGTGACAAAAGGATAATAAATCCACTTAGAGTGATAGTCAGTTAGTACAATTAGCTACCTCACGTCACCTGGAAAAACTTCAAGAGGACCAGAAATATCCAACCGAATTTTATCCCAAGGTGACTCTGGGAAGGGAACAGGCTCCAGCAGTGTGTCACTGGTCTTCCAGTGCTTGTCTGAAAGAAGGAATTCCTGACAATTCTCAATAAAACAAATTACTCGAGCATCTGGAGAAGGCCATTTGTCGTTTTGTGTCAAGAATTTAACAGGCTTGGTGATTTCCAGATGTCCCTGATGAGATATCAGAAGGAAAGTTTTCTTTATTTCCTCTAGGGGTACAAACAGGTTTGTCTCATGAATATATCATTCAAAATTGACAGCTGATCAAAGACTTGCAAATAAACTTTCAAATCACCAGCTAAATTTCTATTTTCGGGCCATCCATTAATGATACATTTCTTAACTTAGGCCAGTTTCTATTCACACAAATACTCTTTATCTTCAGTGCACACACATCAGCACATCCATAACAGTCACACATTCGGTGTCAGTGTCATCATTCCCAGACATATCCTCTAAAACCATGCTTGACAAACAGTCAGCACAAACGTTTTTCCCACCAAACGTATATTCTTGAAGTCCTGAAAGCAACCACTCAAGCCTTGCAAACGCACTGCGGGAACTACTGCCCCGAAGGATATGAACTAAGGGTTTGTGATGGGTCATGATTTCAAATTTAGAACCCCATTTGTGTGACCTGAATTGTCATACAGCCCACGTGCAGGCAAGTGCCTCACGTTCAACAGTGCAGTAGTATGTTTGAGCCTGTTTCAACATTCTAGAAGTGAATGCTACTGTCTGCTCTCTTCCAGACACCCACTGACTTAGAACCACCCCACGTCCTGTGAGGCTGGCATCTACAGTAATTGCACACATACTACCTGTGAACACTCAAAGCCGGAGCTTCATCTACTAATTTTTCAACATTACCGAATGCTTCATCCAACTCAATAGGCAACTGAATTTTGCTAGTTTCCTAAGTAAATCTCTCAATGGTTCAAAGGTTTGCACTTAACCATAAATCAAACACACATAGTATTCCACCAGCCCTAAAAAGGAGCAAAGTGCATCCCTTTTTTTTTGGCAGTGCCATACTACTGATGACTTTGATGAGACAAAACTGGTTCGGTACTTTCATTAGAATCAACAGATGACACTCCACTGATAGGAATCTCTACATTCAGTGCTCTAGATCAGTGGTTCCCAACCTGTGGGCCGGGGACCCCTGGGGGTCCGCGAAGCCTCCTCAGGGGGTCCGCGACTGCTTAAAAAAAATAATAACGTTAGGTCCCAGCTATCAGAAATGACTCAGTGGGGGTCCTCGGGTTCCAAAAATGATTCAGTGGGGGTCCCCGGGCTCCAGTACTGATAAAATGGGGGTCCACAGAAGTCAAAAGGTTGGGAACCACTGCTCTAGATGACACCATTAAACGTTCAATCACTTTTGCCAAGTCTAACACTTCTAATTACTTAGGATTTCTGCAACTTTATAACCTTTCCTGCATTTTTCTGTAATAGCAGTTAATACAAATTGATAGCAAGCGTATGTATCCACATTGATGCCAAATTTGCACATTGCAGCTATGATTCTCAATGCCAAAACATATTCTTCTATGCTTTCATCAACATGTGGTTTGCGCTTGAAAAAATGACGTTGTTTCAATATAATAGTTGTTTCCTCTGATCACTGTTTTTGTAACCTTTTAAGCGATTCAGTATATTGATCCCAATTAGAGTCACTTGTTTGACCTTGTGGAGTCGGTACAGTTGACAAATTGTCAAAGACCGGTTGCACAGCTTGACTGAGACTGCCAAATAATAAAGCCAAGTTCCATGCTGATGAATAATTTATGGTGTTGATAGCAACCAAATAATCCTCAACCACTTGATTTGTGGTTTGCCGGGATGTTGCAAGAAAGGAGGATCCTGGACAAATTGATGTAAAGAAGACATGGTTGCTTGAATGAGAAAATACTGTACAGCTCAATGGGCAAACACATAAGTATCCGAGTAACAACGGACTGAAATACCTGTGTGGACTTCACAATCTTCTTTTCTGTTATTAGGTTCAGCTCAGTATCAATTTGTCCATGAGTTGCACCGGAACCTAAAGCGTGCTGTACAATGAAGCGTGCTGAATGGCAACAAAGTGTGAAATTGGTGTTGAAAATGGAGCAGAGATTAAAAACAACACAAATGTTTCATCAATCCACCTCGCCTAGTGTAACAATATCTCCGCTCGCATATAGCATTGTGTGTGACAGCTCATACAGTCAACAAAGCTGTGTCTCCACTGAAACCTTTTGCCTCCTCTTCCGTGAGCGAGGACGTTGAGCTCCCCTATGCCGAACTTCACACACACATGGTGGGTTGCAGGAATGGGCTGTTTGCTCTGGACAATAATATGTGATTTTACTGAAATATCGGCAAAGATTTAGGTCTCCACCACATACTGCTCCGTCCAGAAGGCACCCTCGGAAACAGGTAAACCCTGATGGCTGTAAGCTGCCCAACAAGTTACTTGGTGGGCAAGGACGTAAGTGGACGTTCTCTTGTCGCTAATGTGTAGTAACCAATTGACACCAAAGTGGTAATTATATCCAGTTTTGTTCTGATCCATGCTACTGGCCACAGCCAGAATATGTCCAGCCACTCATAGGTCCCAGCAATAACTCACTCACACTGTCACCCACCAGATCATCAGTGACCATTCCATTCTAGAACACGGAGACAACACAAATGTACTCAAGATAAGTAATACAGGTAAGCACAGTAGACTCATGCCTGCCTCACACTGCTTAGGAACCACAGCAAGTGTATGGGACAAGACACCTGTAGTCATCTGCCATGAAGCAGAAAAACAGAGATTTGAGGTGAGCAAACTTAGTGCCACTGATTTTGTACAGTGTTCTCTATAAAGGAGCTGCTGCCCACCTAAAATTTGGGAACTATCCTGTTCTCCCTACTTGTCTTTTTCTGCTTAATTTATACACCACCTGAAAGAGACAGTTTGGGTGTCTGTCTATCTATCTATCTATCTATCTATCTATCTATCTATCTATCTATCTATCTATCTATCTATCTATCTATCTATGTTTGTATCTATCTATATTTATACATGCATTTGTAGCGTAGAAGAGAAATTAAAGTCCTTGGTCCCCTGCAAAGATATCTAAGAGTATGTATGTTAATGGTAAGGCTTGAGGACCAGCGGTAATCGGTGCAGGTTTGAAGAAAGCAGCCAGTTTATTATTAATCACCTGATTGCTGAAGAAATGTGTATAGTGCATGTCCTGAGGCATTGGTGATGGTCAGCAACAGTGTCAATGAGGACTGAATTGAAGGCAATTAATACATTTTTAAAGATGAGTAGGAAAGCAAGTTGGTATCCCGAGTTTGGTCCCATACAAATCTCTGTGATTGCTATGCTATCCATAGGCCAGAAGCTTGAAATGCAGGGGACCAGGACAAATGGTTTTCAAGAAAGGCTTAGCTATGATAGTATTTTACAGATTCTGGCAGGACCAAGATATGTCGGTAAAGGTTAAGTAGCTCCCTAGCATAAAGTCACTGAAGAAAGAGATGAGAACAGCATTCTTGAAGGTACTGGGATTTAGGTCATATTTGAGACTGCTCATTTCCTGTCTGGAAAAGCTTAAATTGGGTTGCAAAGTGCTGTGGAGGGTTAAGGCTGCTGAAGGGATCTTCTGTTTGTTGACGGCAGAGGAGATACAATCAGAAGGGAGAGGTGGTCTGGTGTGCAGGATTTGATGAAGGGGTGTCGGGGCAGTAGGGTGGCAGAACTGCTTATTAGATTGGGGACATTTTGTGCCCTTTTACAGAGCTGTGCGGGTTTGTATGAAGGCCATAGTATTACTTGTTGTACACATTTTGTAAGGCAGGCCTTGCAGTAATCTGATTTCAAGATATGCTTGTTGTAGGTGGATTTAGAATCACACCCGGATACTTTCAGTTGACAGCGATCCTGCTATTGGGTAGAGAGGTTAGTGGAAACAGGAAATTTGAAAGTGTGAACGTCGACAGGTTTAACAAGAAAGCAAGATGCATAGTCCAAGTGAGTAAATGATGGCAGTAATTGAAGGTGATGTGACAAGTTGAAGGATAAGTTAGAAAAGGGTGGGAATAACTTAGTGTGGTTTTGAACTGTTTAAAGAAATTATTTTTCTCCTGCATTCGAGATCCCTTTGGTGCTTTCTGTTCAGGTGCGGATGAGGTTGGCGAACCTCTCATGAAAAAGTATTAGTAAATGATCAGACCAAGCAACAGCAATGGTTTTGAAAGGACTAACCAGGACATTCTCACAGTGAATGAGTTCCAGGCAATGATCTTTGATGTTTGATGTGGTATAGTAAGGTGCAGGTCAGTGTTGATGATTTCAGTAAATTCGCAAGATGGAAAGGAGCAAGGTTTTCCATGTCAAAATGTACCGGGATCGGGAGATTGAATGGGGAAACGTCCATGATTTGAGATGGCTTTTTTCAAGAGATGAGCAAGGGTTGGTAGGATTTTGGCAGGCTACAGTAAAGTAGGGAATCCATTCTCAACGAGACAATGAAAAGGCAGAGGTGGAAAGTGCAGAATTCTGAATTAAATATCCTGAAATAGGTAGTGTAGTGGAAGCTACTGGTCTGCTGGGAATGTTGGTTCTGTTCCATGATTTAATGATGCTGTTAAAGGATACTTGGTAGAGGAAGATGGGATTTGTAATTTGGGTCAGCATGATTTCTGCTACAAGGAGGCTATTGAGATTGTGGTTATGGATTAGGTGCTGCGTGGAGTTGGCATGAAGGATCATGGAGCAGTCTTTGGTCAGAGTACAGCTAGTGACTGGAGGAAGAAGCAGAATAATCTTGAGAATGTACATAAAGAGATTGGATGACACTTCAGAAGAAAATATAATTGAGGTTAGGATGACTGGCTGAGGGGTATGAACCATATTGGAGGTTGAGGGCAAAGAATTGAACTCTTGCACAGTGAAAAGTGACAGGTGCCAATACAGAGAGGGGACGAGTGAGAGTTAGGGTTGGTGGGGGATGGCTTAGGTTCTCCTATCCAGTGGAGATAATGTCTAGAGATAGCAGAGGGATAGTGATATTTGGGCAAAGCATAAGGCTACTGTGCATGAAAGTAAACACTGACCAGAATTTCTTACTGTACACATTGTGTCCATGCATTTCATTCCTATTGTGGCCTCAATAAAGGGATTAAAACACACACATAAACCATTTTATAGTGCCAAGTACAGTATAATGGATTGTAGTGAACGATAATATGGAAGTATATTGAGAATAACATGAACCCATTTTCATAAAGAGATTATTATTTTTAGTCTTATTTTCAACTTGTTATTGCATGATGCAACAAGTAAACACTTGCAACCAAGACAGTGGTTTTATCAAAGCTAGTATGCAAACAAGCATATTTTAATCAGAAGATTAAAATGGTTTAACCGGATTGATTAAGTTCGCTCCATTCAAACAAATTGCTTTGTGTTTAGTGAAACGGCAGGTAATCCGCTAAATATAATGCATTCACAAATTTGGGTGGTTAATAGACAAACTAAGTATGAACTTGAATTGGAAGAAAAATGATTCACATAATGAAGTGGCCAACATTTATGATGATCATGAATTTCTATCAAACTATCAACAGTTTAAAGATATAAAATAGAAAACCGTTTGGCTAAATACATTTACACTAGACTTTGATGTGTAGTAAATTCTGTACCCATGTGAGTTTTGGGAAAATGTCATTAACTTAAAAAAAGAAAATGGAAACTATCTAAAAATGTATTTCCTTGACTAATTCAACAACATAAGAGAGATTCCAATACTTTAATTGGAAAACGAAATATAGAACTGTAATTATTTTCTGAAAAGTAATATTGAGATGAATAGGAACAACATTCAAACCATTATCTACATTGTAGGCTACAGTAATGGCTATAAAACACAGAAACCATCTTTCTTCCTTGCGATTGAAACCAAGAATACATCACTGCTTTGTTTCAAAGAGCCACATGTTCTTTTCCAAATATTCTGCCACAACATTGAGACTGTTCACATGTGTGGGACATGTGTGTTCACAAGTGCCCTAAAATACCCTTCTGTAGCAGTATTATTGAAGTCTGCAAATCACGCTTCATTTCAGAATTTTGCACCAACCAATAAGTACTGGACTTGGATTTCAAGTCAAGAATTGGATATAAAAATTAAGAGCATGCTTCCCTTTTTGTGATGGAGTGTGACAATATTTTTGTGTCTATCACAAGGGCCCACAAGCTCTGCCTACTTCACCTATACTGGACCAGTTTAGGATGCTCCCTAAGCACTAGTTTGTAATAGGTGCATAAGTGAGGTCCAGTGCCAAAGAAGACAGTGAGCTAGGGCCTGATTTAGATCTGGGCTGACAGTTTACTTCGTCACAATGGTGACAGGTATCCCATCTGCCGAAATATAAATCCATTCTATCTTGTGAGATTTATATTTCAGAGGATGTGATATCTGTCACCGTTGTGTTAGTCTTAGTACTTGATAAAGTAACAGACAGTGGAAATTTTGTAAAATGTGTCCTTAACTATGAGAGAAGTACTAGCCATAATTCTGGTCTCACAGTTGGGGTTATATATCTGCGAGAGAAGGCCTCTGGGGACTGAAGCACCGCTCCTCAGGTATTATATAACATATTTGCTACACACCTTTTTCTAAGGGTCAGAATAAGAGGGTGAGTTCTATGGGCTGACCTGGAAGAAGGACACCTTGTAATTCACCTTCAAGTGCCACATCTACCAAGGTTGTTTTGGGGAAGGACAATCCCTCACTTATGATATTGGAACATTGCCATCAGGGATCAAAAAGTTAATAACTTCCCCAAAAAATCCCTCTTCGATGGCCCCAAGATCATCTTTTTGTTTGGTTGCTCCCAATGATAGTCAGTAGTCCAGGAAGAGAGAAGGAAAGTATGGTTTGTATGGGCTGCCCCATCATATCATTTAGAGATCAAGGAGCACAAAAGTGAAATGATCACTTCAGCGTGATGGATCTCAAGAGCCGTCTGCTGGGGCCAAGTCTCGGAGAAGCAGCAGCACGTCTTGTCCTACCAAGTAATAGAATGCACAGCGCAGCTCTGCTGCTGTAGCTTAATGGTTAATAAGATGTGATTGACATCTCTGATAGATGTCTTGAGGTCTGCCAGTTCCAGGGAAATTAGCAGAATCCTTATTTCTTGTATTTTGTAGATGTGCATGGTGCTTTCTTGGTACAGTAATGTTGGGTATCCTTTCCTTCTCCCCCACCTGGCTGATTGCGCTAGCCTTCACCAGTTATTGCTGGAACGCTACTTCATCAAACCACATCTAGAGGTGCATATGAGTTAAGTGGTGACTCTGCCTTATGGCCACACTTCCTCTACTTGCTAACAGTTTGTTGTTTTGTTTGTGCCTGAGCCTGCTGCTATGGCAGTTGTCCAGCACCTGGTTTGCTTGCAAGCGTATATGTTAAGAGATGCCTACTGGGTTGAAAGCAGGACCATTTGCCTTTGTGCTGGCACCACTTGCAGTGGGTCAGATTGCCCCCTTCATCACCAAGTTAGTTGCCCCGACTGAGAAGCCACTGATTGGAGCCTTTGTAGCACCCCCCCATGTCAAGGGAAACACCATTTGTAAGGGAAAACATCACCTAACCCTAAATCAGGAGATAGGTTTACTTCCCTTTTACATTTACTCACTTTTCTGGACTCTGAGAAACTATCCCTGTGCTTTGCAGGTTACTGATAAACTGCATTGTTGATGTTCTGTTTCAGCTTTAGTTTTGTATTACCATGTGAAGGTTTTCAAATCCATAGACTAATGCTGTTTTAGTTGAACCATGGTTGTCCTTCATTTGAGAGTGTTGTGCTTGCTTGTGATCAGTTAGCAATGATGAACAGTACATTTTGCTACCATTGTTGAACTATTCCATTGATGAAGCGACTGTACTGCAAATGTGCTGTAATTTTACTTTCAGGATTGTGTAAGTATGTATGATTTTGTTTGTGATCACGTAAAGTGTACAGGGTTTATAGACGAGGCCTTGGTTTTGTGACCATCTATTTGTGTATTTTGTTTCATACACTCTTTCTACTATTTGGTTCCCTTACATATTGTAAATATATTGATATATTTTGAGATTTTACTAGTATGTTGTGGACTCATAACTCTGGTTGGGCATTTATATCTTTATAGTAATTGTTATAATTGTGTTATATTGTACCTGTCAGCCTGCAAACTGAGATAGGTCTGGATTGTTCACCCACATCTACATGGAGAGACAAAGAAATTTAGGAGGCAAACGTTCCATCGCAGACCATGTACCAAGAGAAACACTAGTAATCTCACCTATGATAGTGCTTGGCTTTCCCTGCAATTGAATGTAACAATAAAAATGCTTGACAAGTCGAATTACATTATTCTGTGTACGCAATTCTGCAATTGAAAAGTCAGTACAAGTGTTAAACCACATGGCCTCTGAGCCTAAACCAAAAGATTATAGCTTCTTCAAAGCTATACTTATCTATAGGCGGGTAATCAGACTGAACAGTTGAGAACCCTAAAAAAATATAATTGTATTATCTTTAGATTATATGGTAAAGCTTTAACCCCCATTGTTTACACTTTGATGTGATACGTTCCGATATTTGTTCTCTTGTTTTGATGGACTGTGATGACACTTTAGAGTCATTTTAAACTCACTGAGTTATGATCAGGCTAAAATCTTAGGAAGCAGTGAGACCTGTGATAAGGATGTAGAAGAAACAGACAACAGACTCTTGATACTGCTTGATGCGTAGAACATATAGAAGGACTTAGGAGGTATAAACAACAGATTATTTATGCCGGTGGCTTTGGTGTTATCAGTTCGTCTGATTGGTGGGCCAAAGGATCCTTGTTTGATTGGAGCCATTCAATATTTTGGCAAGATAATTCTGGGTAAATCCTGTGGGCTACCTAGGATACAATTATCAGTAACTTGTAGATGGCCATGTTTTAGCTATGAGCCACCCCGCTTTAAGACGGAATGGAGCAATAAGTGTAGGATTGGCAAATTAAATTTGTTTCTTTGATGTTCCTGTTGCTTGGTTATTAACCTTGTCCAGTGGGGAGAAGAAATATTATGGGAGTCCTACACTAAGCCTATTGTAGTAATCTAATTGACAGAATACCAAGAAATTTAATAATGCTTTGGCAGTATAGGAAGCAAGACAATGCCTAGGTTTGTTGATCTTTAGTTGCTGGTGTCCTGCTGCAGGTACATTGGTAGTGAATTGAAAATTACATGTCAGTTTCTAGAAGAGGAGAAGAAACTCAAGGTGTGAGGAAGGAAATGGATAACATTCGTTGTAGGGTTTGATTTTGGGAAGGAGGGTAAGAGTATATGGCCCTCTTTTTGAAGGAGCTCGACATAAGAGACCTCAGAGCCGCCATCCATTGTCAAATGGGAGTGAGACAATCAGAGATCCGGTGTTTGTGGGCAAGGTGAAAGGGTAGGTGTAAGGATCCAAAAAAACGTGTTGCTTCTTCAAGTTTAAGAGACATCTCCAGCAAAGGTCTTATCGCCCTCCATCTCCTCCGCCTCCCAGGTCCCTCTCTATTCCATATGATGTCACCCTCTTCCACTTTCTATATTTCCCACTATCTGCTGATCACCACAGAGCTCCACCTTATAATATTTAAAGGTTAAAATAGAACATTTCTATAATTTCTACAAATACTTGACAAAAGTTAAAGGTACATAGTAAAGCTTACTTCTACATTTGCAAACTATTACAGATAACAATACGTTCAACATGTTCTGTACAAAGCTTTGCATATACGTTACATGAGCTTCTTCAGTACTTTACATTTCTTTGCTTACTCTTTAACCCTACAGACATCTCCCATACCTCATGTGGTTCTATTGTCTAAAATTACTGCACTACATATGACTTCCTTTACCTTACATGGCATGTAAAACTTGCTATCTCCCTTGCGGGCAAAACCTCACTTTATCACCACAATCCAGGCTCCCTTTTTCACACATCAATTCCTCATACCATTTCTATTGTTGCAGTGCTGCACATTTTTCTCTTGGAGATCCTCTCTTTCCCACCTCCTCATGATTCACTCTCACACTCTCTTTTCCTTTCAACCAAATGGGGCATTTGGTGATAAAGGTGATATACCGGTAACTGAATGGAAAACTGTTCTATGCATCCAAAACATTTTCCTCAATTCCTTTCTCCATGAAAGATGATTTGCCAAAGACAACTGAATGTTTTCCATTATTAGTCGGTTTATCCTCTGCACCAATCCGTTTGTCTGTGGATGGAAAAGAGCAACCCTTTCATGAACTATTCCCATCCTGAAAAGATAATTAGTAATTTCTGTGGATACAAATTGCACCCCATTGTCTGTCACAATAGGTATTGGTATACCTTCATCCATGAAAACTTCCACCAGAAATTCAATGAACCCTGCCATATTCACTTGCTTCATTGTTTTTACCACAAACCATTTTGTATGATAATCCACCAAAATTATGGTGTACCTATTCCTTGGTCCCAATCTGGAAACAGGTCCTAGGAAATCATTTGCAAATGTTTTCCATGGTCTTTCTGTAAAACCCATGACCTCTAAGGGAGGTTGTCTCACAACTTTAGTCTTGTCGCTATTGACGCATGCAACACAATTTCGCATTTTTTCTTAATGTCCATGTCCATTCCAGGCCACCAGAACAACTGTCTCCCTTTTCTTTGCATCACTTCACATCCCAGGTGTCCTTAATGTGCAATATCAATAATGTGCATTCGAACACCACTTTGAGGTACAAACTGATATCCCAGCATTAATTTTCCATTGGCTATGCTTAATTCAGCCTTGATTTTAAAATACACACATCTTTCTTACATTCACCTCTATTCTTCCAAACATTCAACACTCTAACCTCAACATAATTCATCACCAAATCACTTTCCTATGCAGCAGTTCACTCTTTTACTTTTATCGCCACTTATCCATCTACAACTCTTTCCTCCCTGATACACCCTTCCTCCACAAACTTTCTCACTCCTACTGGCATTGTTGACAAATAATCCACCACCACATTTTTGCATCCTCTCACAGACTCCACCTCAAAATTATACTCCATCATTAATAGCAACGACCTTGAAATACTTTGTGTGGCATTCCCTTCCAAGCCTCTTCAACCTTTGAAAATATATGTCAGCGGTTTGTGGTCAATCTTCATTTTAAAAGGTATACCTCACACATTGAACCTAAAGTGGTTAATACCCCAGTAGTAAGCCAATGTCTCTCTATCACAGAATATGTTGTTTCTGCCCCCTGCAGTCTCCTGGCAGCAAACCCCACCATATATTCTGTACCGTCCTTGACTTGTGTTAGTACTGCACCAAAGCCTATATTACTAGCATCTGCTGTTATATATGTTCTTCGTGTAATATCAAAATGTCAAAATGTCCCTACATGGGAGCTTGAACAATGCTCTCCTCTATTTTCACAAATACACATTCACCTTCCTTCCCTCATTCAAACTCTACACCATTTTCATTAATGTCCTCAAAGGTTCCACCGCCTCAGTGAAATTACTTATGAATTTTGAGCAGTATTCTGCAAGTCCATGAAATTATTTCAATTCTTCTTTAGTACTTGGCCTTGATGTTTTTTGTGTCACTTATACAATACTTTTCTTTGGTTTGATTCATTTACCATTTATGACATGCCCCAAATAGGTTACTTCTTTCTTCCTAATTTGACATTTTTCCTCCTTAATCGTTAACCCATACTTTTCCAATCTTCTCATAACTTCTCAGAATGTCTTACCATGATTGGTCATGTTCACCTACCCACTCACCTAAAATGAGCATATTGTCCTGGAAACATAGCATTAAATTCATATCTCCAAAAATGTTTTTCATTATCCTTTGAAACACAGCTGAGGAATGAAACAAGCCCAAAATACATTCTTCTATAACAGAAAGCCCTCAATGAAGTAACAAATGATGTTAGGTTTCCAAACTGTTTAAGATTAGATTAAACTAGATTAACTTGATGATATGCAGCTGACATATCCAAAATGCTAAACTCAACTAACTCCCTTGCCTTTCATAGTCAGCATTTCAGATATATTAGGAAGCGGTTGTGGACTACCGAGATGTTTTTTTTAAGATCACAGAGATCTATGCATAGACAAATCTTTCCTCCTTCTTTTTGTGCTACCACAGTTGGTGCAAGCCATTCAGAGGCGTCAATGGGTTAGATAACTTGTTGTTGCAGAAGATCATCTAATTCCCACTTTAAAGGCTCCTTCATCATGTTGGGAATATTTTATGTTTTGTGAACCACAGGTTTTGCTCCTTTTTTCAAAATTATTTTGTGGGAAAACCCTTCAGTAGACCCAATTCCTCTGAAAATGCTCTTGGATACTTCTGTATTAAACTATGTTGAACTTCCTCCTCCACTTCTTCCACTGCCTTTCTTTCTGCCAACATCACCGGTTCCTTTGCTTTAGGATTATCATTACTCCTAAATCTCTCTGATGACGCCACCTTAGTTAGTCTGATCCATAATCTGTAATATACACTCTTCCACAGACAGCTTTTCCTTGCAATTTGATAGTCATCCACTTCATCCTTAGAATTTCTATTCTCTTACCAGCACAACCAACCACTTTTATATTGGGTTTGGACAACTGGGACTCTTTAACATGTTTTAACTCACTCTTATACTTTTCTTTGGATAAAGGGGAAAAAAACTTTCCTAAATCCACTAACACCTTTATGGACTTACTATTCAGAAATATTTGACAAGGTGGCTTTTCCAACGTCAGTACTCTCTAGTTTCATACTCCGTGTTTCAAACTTCATTTTACTCTCCAGGTCAATGTGCTCTCCAGCACCGGCCAATTCCTCATTGATTGTTAAAACTACCTCTTGAACAGTTTTACAGCTGTCTTGAATTTGTTGGTCAATTACCTGAATCTTGTGACTATTTCTCCTTTCAATTTTGGTCTTGCATTCTTTAGCCAAAATACCCCCTCCTACGCCAGGATCCACATATCACATTGCTGGCTGCACACACTCTGCTGGATGCAGCATGGCTAGGAGAACATCACACATCTCTTTAACTAGTATTCCTTTGTTTCACATCACCTTCTCCCTTAGGTTTTGGCATTTCTCCCTTTCTCCTCACATCACTGTTTTATTCATTAATTTTCTTTATTTCTTGCATACTTCCAACCTCATTTATTACACCTTCCTTTTTATCATTTACCGTATTGTCATTTCCTTAACCACATTGCTCTGTGTTCCATATCTTTAGCTACTTGTATAGCATCTTCCAAATTCGGATATTTCATTAAGAATCTCTCTTGTATCTTCTTGCTGTAGTGCACCTCACATTCTGATCTTAGAATTTCTATTCTCTTTCCAGCACAACCAACAGCTTTTATATCAGATTTGGACAACTGGAACTCTTCAACATGTCTCAACTCTCTCTCATACATTTCTTTGGATATGAGAGTGAGAAAAACATCCTGAATCCACTAACACCTTTATGGACTTACTGTTCAGAAATATTTGACAGAGTGGCTTCTCCAACTTGTCAGTACTCTCCAGTTTCATACTCTGTGTTTCTGTCTTCATTTTATTCTCCATGTCAGTGTGCCCTCCAGCACCAGCCAATTCCTCATTAACTGTTAAAACTACCTTTTGAACAGTTTCACAGCTGTCTTGAATTTGTTGGTCAATTACTTGAATCTTCTGACTATTTCCCCCTTCAATTTGCCCCCTCCTATCACAGGTTCCACATATCACATTCGTGGCTGCACACACTGTGCTGGATGCAATATGGCCATTAGCACCACATTGACAAAATCTAACATCTCTCCAACTAGCATTCCTTTGTTTGACATCAACTTGTACCTTAGGTTTAGGCATTTCTACCTTTCTCCTCATATCACAGTTTTTATCATTACTTTTCTTCATTTCTTGCATACTTCCAACCTCATTTACTACACCTTCCTTTTTATCATTTCCCGTGTTGTTCATTTCCTTTAACAACATTGCCGTGTGTTCCATTTCTTTAGCTACTTGTATAGCGTCTTCCAAATTAGGATCTTTCATTAAGAGTCTCTCTTGTATCTTCTTGCTATTAGTGCATCTCACAATCTGATCTCTTATTAATGAGTCCATTAGTTTTTCAAATCAACAGGACATTGACAACCCTCTAAGTGCTGCCACATATGATGCGATGTCCTCATCCACTCTTTGTGCCCTTGAAAACAATTTATGACATTCTAAAATCAAATTAGTCTGAGAGATAAACTGAATGTCTAACATCTGCATGGACATGTCAAAAACATTATTAGGTTGACCGTCACCCATGCCTAAAGAAACTTCCGATAGGTTTTTGTAAAATCTTCTTCTTTCAATACCCAAATAATGAAGAAGAATGGCTTATGTCCATATTGGTCACCTCTAATAGCTAGAAAGTATGTGATAAATACTTTTTTCATTGCTTCTATGGTATTAGAGGCTCTCGCGGTGTTGATAAGAAAGGTGGAGGCAATGCCATACTTTAATCTGCCATTTTCCTGTAATGAACTTAACACTACAAACTAAAATATTTAAAATAAAAAATCAGTATACTAAGTTAAATTACCATAGCAATCTAAAATAACAACACTTGAATGCTTGAATAGTATTTGCCAAGGTCGATTGGAATGCTTGTTTGTTTCTTCTTAATAGACAGACTTAACAGAATAGAGTCCTCCTCCTATAGCCAGAACATTATCTGCCTTTACGCTAACTCTACATTTCTTATGTTCCTGTTCAGGCTCAGTTACATCATCACCACTTGTAGGACTCCCTTGAGGCTATGAATATGAAAAGGTAAGGCACTAAGTGCTGAGCTTTTTCCAAAGATAGCATTTGTTACTGTGCACGTGATTAACTTGTAATGTGCAATGCAATGGGGGATCAGCATACGATCCCCTCACTCATTGCCATCTCCCACTGATGTTTGGCCTGAGTGTGTTGTTCATTGTGCCATCCACTCGTGCTCCAGCCATTTGTGGTGATATCGGCACGCAATCTATGTGTGCGCTGCCCTCAGTGTCTGAGCGTGTGTCATGTCAGAGATTGCTTCCTTTGCGTTTCCCTTGTGTGTTGACCTTTACTTCCTTTACTTTCTTTAAAGATAGCAAAGGTACTAAAAGTCACTACTAAAGTCCAGTTAAAAGTCTCACTGTGTACTCCTGTACACTGTACATTCTAATTGAGTCAGCAGCTGCTCATTTGCCTTAGAATATTGTTTTCATGTATCGTCTCCCTTTCAGAGCCACTAACCAATGATTTTCCAAAGGTGGAGATGTCAGGTTTCTGTCCCCTGCACAGACATTCTCCTCGTCACCAGTGTAATGATCAATAAAAACCCATTAATTCTTCTTTAATTTTATCCAAGTTTTGGAGACATCTCTAGAAGAGATCTTATTGCCCTCCAGCTCCTCCGTCTCCCAGCTCCTTCTCCATTCCATATGATGTCATCCTCTCCCACATTCTACATTCCCCATTATCTACTGCTCACCACAGTAGTACAAGAAGAAAATGTGGGTATTGCAAGCACAAAGAAATCAAATGATGAGATAATGCTTCCAAGTGATGTAGTGTACAGAGCAAATAAGAGTATGCCAAGCATGATAGGGATCCTTTGGTTTCCCAGTCACTGTGAATGAGTGATCATGCAAACTGTTGAAGAGCAGAGCCCATATTTGGGAGATTTATTTGTCTGCTTTTCAGAAATTATATGAAAAAGAACTGAGTAACTACATATACAGTAGAATTTCCTGGCTAATTAAAGAGAAGGAAGGGGATCAACTAAGTCTATATTTTGTTTTGTGGTTTTACTAGGGTTTTGGAATTGATATCTCAGCTGTCATTTGTTGTTAGTGGTCACCTTCCATCTATTGAGGATCTATGCATTTCTGGTGTGCTTATTTTCAGGTCTTCTTGGGAAGAGATGTACCATCCCTACTGCCATGTTTGTGTGTGAGGGAGTGTTATGTTTTGAGAAATGTCATATTTTGATGGAAAAAATCTTATAATTCTTCTCAATTTATCCCCGTCAGTCAGTGGACTGTGGTTCGCCAACCACCAATTGTGTACCCAAAGAAGGACTACCAACGCTGTTGTTCTTCAAAAGTTTATGCTGTAATCAGTTCTCTGTTTTGCCATTTTTGATCTTTTAGCACCTATGCAGACAGCTGATCTTTGGAAAACATACAAAAGTTATCACCATTTCAGAATTCCAGTGAAATAAATATGTGGTTCCTCTTCCCCAATGGCATGTTTTTTTTATAAAGGAGGCTAAAGGGAACTGTCATGAAAAACTCATAGGGAGTATATTTTGAAAAGTCTCATTGACAGTGCAGGGGTGTGGAATTTTTTAAAATATCTACTTGTCCAGGGGACAGGTTGCTTCTCAAATCTACTTGTCCTGTAAAAAGATCTACTTGTCCCTTTGGTGCCATGTAGTGTGGCGACAAATTATGGCAGCAATCTCATTATGTAAGAGCTCTGATAATAGCCTCTCTGATTATGCCAGGGCTACTTACCTTAGTAGGGCTTGAATACTTGCAGTTTCAGTCCCTACTGTAGCAATTTCCTTATTTTGCCACCTTTCTGCAGATCTGCATACTGGGGCTGGAGGAAGCAGTAAGCAATAGTTCCAGGGCTGGAATGCCTTTGAGTCTGCAAACCTACTAACCAGCATGTTTTAAAGATTTTCACCAGCTTCTCTCTAATATTTTCCCATAATAAGAAAGGTTGGACATTTACTCCTGACAATGGCAGAATTAGAACTTCTTCCAGGGTTGGGAAGAAAGTGGCTGGAGGGAAAATGAACTTGCAAATGCTCAATAGATTTTCACATGAGCAAATCTACACATCGTATTTACCCATGCTAAAATACAGTTCACAAATATTTTATAGGGGTACGACATATACCATGGGTGCACTTTTGTGACATTCTTTAAGAATTTGGGGCCACATGTCGGTAGGTTCAGATTTGCGACCCGCAAATTGCGAGTCAGAGTGACTCGCAATTTGCGAGTCGCAAATCCGAATGTAGGATGGTGTCCCTGACACCATCTGTGATTCGCAAGGGCTTCGCAAATGCCCACCTCATGAATAATCATGAGGTGGGTTGCAATTTACGACCCCCCTGCGAATGGCAGCCCTCACAGGGATGGTGGCCTGCTGGAGACAGCAGACCACCATGTCTGTGACTGCTTTTCGAAAAAGCAGTTTTTTTTTTTTGTAATGCAGTCCGTTTTCCTTTCATTTTTTCAGAGCAGGCAGTGGTCCGCTCTGAAAAAATGTTTACAGTGACATTCACAATGGGGAAGGGGTCCCATGGGGACCCCTTCCCTTTAGCGAAAGTGTTAGCACCCATTTGAAATGGGTGCAAACTGCGATTGGTTTGCGCCCGCGTTCGCGGTCACAAAACAATCCTACATTGCACTGCGAGTCGCAATTAGGAAGGGAACACCCCTTCCTAATTGCGAGTCACAAACCCGTTTTACGATTCGATAACCAGGTTACCGAATCGCAAAATTGGGTTTGTGCATCGCAATGTGCTTTTTGCACGTCGCAAACAGCGAAAGTCGCTGTTTGCGACATGCAAAAAGCTACCTACATGTGGGTCTTGGTCCCTAATTAGGTCTGGTGTTAACAAAGACATTTTGTTTTTATTAAAATTCTATTTCTCTCTCTTTCGGCTGGCTTTACTGTGAGTGATCGCATTCTGCTCTTCCACATGGAGCATATTGGCACACAAAGTAGTTTTGTTCAGTGTCAGGAACTACAGTGGCAATCAGTGACGTAACGAAACTGGAGGGTGCCCCTTTGCAAAGAACATGGAGGAGCCCCCTCTCCAGACTCACTCAGGCCAGGTGCTGTGCTGAAGGGGCACCCTGGAGGGCGGCTGCGGGGCCTTTGTTATGCCACTGGTGGCAACGTGTGCTTTTAGAGTTAAAAAAACGTCTTTTTTTTTTTTTTTTTTTGCCAGTGTTTGTTACAGTGTTGAGGGCCTGGTAGCTCCCACAACAATAAAGTGTTAGAAAAGCCATGTCAAAACAAGACACACATTGATGAAACTAAAAGACTTATACAAATATGTCAGATCAGTTGGCTTTGTCAGTGTTTGTTTATTTTCATGCTTCCCATAATCATGTTGAAAATTGTTACACTGATTTTCCATTAGAAATATTTTTGGGAAATACTAGCATGCATCAACACATTTTACTAAATGACACTTCATTTGCATCTAATCAGAGAGCATTCTGGGAGCATTATACTTAGCCTCACAGCCTAAACTTTTCAAACGTGTATACACTTTTTTTTTTTTTTGTACTGGAACCAACGTCAGTTGTGAAGTGTGACCTTAAAACATCTATTTACATCACTCACCCTAATAATGAAGGCTTTCAAATAATGAACCATAAATACAAGTTCGAACAGCATTATCTTTTGGAAACACATTACCTCAACTGCAGAGAGTTCCACTCTCTGTAAACAGGCAGCCAAAGGGTTTGTGCTGAAGAGGGTTGGGCCTACTTGTCCCAAGGACAAAGTAAACATAAAAACTTGTTGCCCTTGACCCCAAACAAGATGTCCCGGGCGTCGGGCGATAGGAATTCCACATCCCTGCAGTGAAACACCAGAATGGTTGCAGTGATATGGAGAAGATAGTAGATTACTTAGGTGTTCAGATGCTTGTCCCAACTCAGCTCTTCTGATGGTATGATAAAAACACTTTGCCCACATCCATGTGATAGAGGTAAAGAGGGAATACCATAGTTTGGGAGATTACCTACAAACCTAGGTTAGTGTTCTTCAACAAGTAGCTTAGGATATACTAGTACCTTACGAGCACCCTCAAAGCAGCTGTAAAAGGTAAAGCCAAGCCCAGTACCTTATTTGGAGTTTATGCACAATGCTCAGCTCAAAATCCTTAGAGTATCGGACAGCCAAACCATTGGCAGGGTCTCATGACACAGATTTGTTTAAATCTGTTTATTGACACTTTATGTTTCCTTTTCAATCGTTCCATACATGCGGTTCATATGACAGTAACTGAGTGTCATCATAGGAATGTACACAATATATTCAATGTATAGATCATTATAGAACACCAGGTTGTGAAATTTGTTATCTGTGCAGACATAGAAAAAATACATGTAAGGTACATAGAAACTACATATCACAAATAGCATTAACTTATGAAACGTCTACAGAATGTATGCCAACTGGCATTTGCCACAATACAGGTTCAAATATGTCAAAATACAAAGAAATAGGCAACTGTGTTAAACTATGAACGGAGCTGTACCGAACCAGTGTACACAGGACATATCTGTTTAAAGCCCGTTGTGTGATATAGTGGTCTAAATGAGATTGGGTGGGAGCGCCTCAGTGTGTTCATTGAGGGCATGCTATGGGAGACCGATTTTTGGTCTAGAGTGTTTACTTCAGCATGTGAACATCAAACGGAAACACCATTAAGATTCTTCTTCTGGTTGAGTAGCTGTCTGGAAATCCTAAGTATTGTTTCCCACTTGTTAGCCAAGTGACACTTGCGTAATCCCAGTGCATCTTCTCAATGCAGGGCGACGCTCTCTGCCTTTGGCCAGGTGAGGACCGAGCGCTCCTATGCAATGAATGTAGGAGGGGTGAAGGACTTCCACTTCCGTGTGATTAGGCGCTTAGCTAATAAATGACCTAAATGAAGGATCCTTTCTGTGGTTCTGCGTTTTTTGCCATGATGGTGAAATCTCAAGACACATAGGGCCTGATTACAACTTTGGAGGACGGTGTTAAACCGTCCCAAAAGTGACGGATATACCACCTACCGTATTACGAGTTCCATAGGATATAATGGACTCGTAATACGGTAGGTGGTATATCCGCCACTTTTGGGACGGTTTAACACCGTCCTCCAAAGTTGTAATCAGGCCCATACTTCCCAGGTGTGCATCACTGGATGCCCCTGACAGTGAGCCAGGCGAGTTGTGACCTCATGCCAATGTGAGTGTAAACATGGACAAAAAAATAGCATGTGTAATATGTCAACATCGATGAGGTGGCAGCGGGGAAATGCACCGTCAGTGCATAGAAAATAGTGACTGATCTTATGTGGAGTGAGGTAAGCTCTGTGGGAGATATAGGCCCTCATTATGTTATTGGTAGTAAAAAACGCCTACCACCGCGGCAATGGCCTCCAAAAGACCGTCGCCGCGGCTACCAGCCGTCAGCTGGATTATGACCACAGTCAGATTTCCGCTAGAAGGATGACGGAAATCCGGCTGTGGCCATGCTGGCAGACAGCGGTAAGGTGGCGCTGCTGCCAGCAGCAGCCCCACGCCAGTAGACCGCTGCAGACCATATCATGACCAATGATACGTACTGGCGAAGTTCTGCCAGCGGATGCTGCTGCCGGCAGCAGCGCCACGTCCCGTCTACTGCCGGAGGAACCCTGACATCAGGTAAGTTGGGTGCTTCAACAGGGGAGGAGGTTGGGGGGTGGTGTGTGTGGGGGTGTATGTCTGTGCGTGTGTGTATGTGGGTGTGTGATGAGTGTTGTATGTGTGTGCATGGATGGATGTGTGAGTGCGTGTATGTTGTATTGTGTGAATGCGTGTGTGCTTGTATGTACGTCAGTGTGTGTGGATATGTGTGTGAATAGATGTATGCATACGTGGATAAATGTGGGTATGAGTGTGTGTATGTGTGTGTGTGCATGAAGGTGCGTGTATGTAGTGGGGGTGTCTGGGGCCAGAGGGAGGGTGGGAGTTGAATCTGGGGAGGGGGGCGGGGATGGGATTCCATGTCACTGATAGCACCTACCACCATGGTTTTCGTGGCGGCAAGGAAGCCACGAAAACCATGGCGGTAGGTGGGGTCATAATCCCGCAGGTGGGCAAATGGCAGTTTGACTTAAGCCAAACCACCAATGTCTTAATATGGAGAAATGTACCGCCAGCCTGTTGGCAGTACTTTCCTCCATATTAACACCGTCTGCCGGGTCATAATGACCCCCATAGTGTCATATGAGGCAGAATCAAGTGTTCCATGGGATCAGAATAGGACTCTCCAGTGCTATGCATCATTCTTTATCTGTACATGGGCGGCTTAGGTCCGCTACCCAGCCTATAGGGAGAAGGGATGGTGCCGCATGTGTGCGTAGGGAGTCTACAAACCAATAGGTCAAATGCGTGCCCGTGTCAATGAAGTGTAAGTATTGTATAGTGAGATGCATGGCGTTTTCCTGCTACATATCACCATTCCAGTTGTTCCCCAGGACTCTAATCAGCAGGTTATAGAGAAGGAATTGACCTTGGGGCTACCCTCATCTTCTATCAGGGTTCTCCAGCGGCATGAGATACTATCACGATGCAGGTCTCAGAGTGTGTGGATCCCTACATCATTCCTGGGGGTCAGTTCAACTTGTGATCGGTCCTCGGCACTGTGTGCCGAGCAACGGGATCTTTGGTACACAAGGGTGGGTATTTTTTATGATAAAAAGACTACATTTATAACAACGGTAAGCAACCCTTAGAATCAAAGAGCCTGACATCCGTGCCACTGTGCACGGGTGAAACAAATGAAGGAGGGCTGATAGGTTCCATGCTGGAGAGACAGTAGTGGTGTCATTCAGATATAAGCCAGCCATCCATCGGGCTACCCACTGCAGTTGAGAGGCCAAATAATATTTCTCAAAGTTAGGCACTGCTAGCCCCCTTGTCTGTGGACAGGTAGAGTTTCTGTAGCGCCACATGGCAGAAAGTCTTATGCCAAATGATGGTCTGCATCAAGCTCTTGAGGGAGGCAAAAAAGTGTTTTGAAATATAAAGGGGAAGGTTAGTGAAACAATATAGAAACTGAGATAGCATAATCATTTTAATATGGGCGATACAGCATGCCACTGAAAGTGGGAGTGATTGCCAGAACCCCCACCTTTGTTCACATGGATGACAGATCTCTAGTGAGATTCCCATCATAGACATCACCTAGCGAATGGTTTATGTGAATGCCTAAGTATCGAAACATTTTGGGTTGCCAAGGCAAGCAAATACTGTTGGGAGTGAAGGCTGGATCCGCCAACATGGGACTGAATGGTAAGAGGCAGGATTTGGTTCAGTTGACCTTCAAGCCTGATATGGCTGTGAATTTATGAAAAATGGGGCTATGACTTCTGGTACTACTGTGATGTCCTTAAGATATAATAGAAGGTCGTCAGCATACAGAGATACTGAATGTAAACAATCTATCAGTGGGGTTCCCCAGGTTTGGCCACAGGCTCAAAGTGCCAATGCCAACGGTTTAATGGCCAAAGAAAAAAGAAGGGGGAAAAGGGGACAGCCCTGTTGTATACTCCTGGCAACTGGAATGGGCTGTGAGATAAGGGCACCAGTGTTCACTCTACTCATGAGTTTAGAGGAGCTGAACTGGACAAATGAAAGGGTGTCAAAGGCCATAATGATGAAGACAAAGAGGAAGGACCACTCCAGGGAGCCAGATGCTTTCTCCGGTACCGTGCAGCTTGAGTGTGACCAAGGGCCAGGAGCATATTCCAGTATCCTAAATAACCTGCAGAAGTTGAGAGAGGTGCTTGTAGGAAAGTACCATCTTGCCTGGCATGTTACCCCCATATTTCACTGTATATATGTTGTTTTAGTTGTATGTGTCACTGGGACCCTGCCAGCCAGGACCCCAGTGCTCATAAGTATGCCCTGAATGTGTTACCTGTGTTATGACTAACTGTCTCACTGAGGCTCTGCTATCCAGAACCTCAGTGGTTATGCTCTCTCATTTCTTTCCAAATTGTCACTAACAGGCTAGTGACCAATTTCACCAATTCACATTGGCATACCGGAACACCCTTATAATTCCCTAGTATATGGTACTGAGGTACCCAGGGTATTGGGGTTCCAGGAGATCCCTATGGGCTGCAGCATTTCTTTTGCCACCCATAGGGAGCTCTGACAATTCTTACACAGGCCTGCCACTGCAGCCTGAGTGAAATAATGCACACATTATTTCACAGCCATTTTCACTGCACTTAAGTAACTTATAAGTCACCTATATGTCTAACCTTTACTTAGTAAAGGTTGGGTGCTAAGTTACTTAGTGTGTGGGCACCCTGGCACTAGCCAAGGTGCTCCCACATCGTTCAGGGCAAATTCCCCGGACTTTGTGAGTGCGGGGACACCATTACACGCGTGCACTACACATAGGTCACTACCTATGTGTAGCTTCACAATGGTAACTCCGAATATGGCCATGAAACATGTCTAAGATCATGGAATTGCCCCCTCTATGCCATCCTGGCATTGTTGGCACAATCCCATGATCCCACGGGTCTGTAGCTCAGACCCGGGTACTGCCAAACTGCCTTTTCAGGGGTTTCACTGCAGCTGCTGCTGCTGCCAACCCCTCAGACAGGTTTCTACCCTCCTGGGGTCCAGCCAGGCTTGGCCCAGGAAGGCAGAACAAAGGACTTCCTCAGAGAGAGGGTGTTACACCCTCTCCCTTTGGAAAAAAGGTGTGAAGGCAGGGGAGGAGTAGCCTCCCCCAGCCTCTGGAAATGCTTTCATGGGCACAGATGGTGCCCATTTCTGCATAAGCCAGTCTACACCGGTTCAGGGACCCCTCAGCCCTGTTCTGGCGCGAAACTGGACAGAGGAAAGGGGAGTGACCACTCCCCTGACCTGCACCTCCCCTGGGAGGTGCCCAGAGCTCCTCCAGTGTGCTCCAGACCTCTGCCATCTTGGAAACAGAGGTGCTGCTGGCACACTGGACTGCTCTGAGTGGCCAGTGCCAGAAGGTGACGTCAGAGACTCCTTCTGATAGGCACCTTCAGGTGTTGCTAGCCTATCCTCTCTCCTAAGTAGCCAAACCCTCTTTTCTGGCTATTTAGGGTCTCTGCTTTGGGGAATTCCTTAGATAACGAATGCAAGAGCTCATCAGAGTTCCTCTGCATCTCTCTCTTCACCTTCTGCCAAGGAATCGACTGCTGACCGCGCTGGAAGCCTGCAAAACTGCAACAAAGTAGCAAAGACGACTACTGCAACTCTGTAACGCTGATCCTGCCGCCTTCTCGACTGTTTTCCTGGTGCTGCATGCTGTGGGGTACTGAGATACTTTGGCATATTGTCATAAAAATAAAGTACCTTTATTTTTAGTATATCTGTGTATTGTGTTTTCTTATGATATTGTGCAAGTGACACTAGTGGTACTGTAGGAGCTTCACTCGTCTCCTAGTTCAGCCTAAGATGCTCTGCTAAGCTACCATTATCTATCAGCCTAAGCTGCTAGACACCCTATACACTAATAAGGGATACCTGGGCCTGGTGCAAGGTGTAAGTACCCCTTGGTACTCACTACAAGCCAGTCCAGGCTCCTACATTGGTTGTGCAGCGGTGGGATAAGTACTTTGCAACTACTTACCACTTTTGTCGCTGTACTTTTCATAAGAGAAAAATATACAAAACAATTTCAGTGTATGTACACCTAACCAAAAAGTTTTGCTTTTCTTCTCTCACTTCTTTTCTAAAGTGCTGAAAAGTACCTCTAAACTTTCTAAATGTTCTTAAAAAGTTTTAAAAGTTTTTTTTTTTTTCTGTCTTTCCAAAAGTTCTGAAAAACTTTTTTCTCACTTTTTCTATCACTTAAACACTGTCTAAAATGTCTGGCACAGGCCAAACTGTTGATCTGTCCAAACTTGCTTATGATCACCTTAGCTGGAAAGGAGCAAGGAGTCTCTGCATAGATAGAGGTTTAAGTGTAGGGAAGAATCCCTCTAGAGAACTGTTGGTGAATATGCTTGTTGAACAGGATAAGGCCAGAGGTGGCACTTCTGTTGAAAAGTTAGCTGATGGTTCCCAATCTGATCCTGGGGCACCCCTAGCAAAAGATTTAGAAAGGAAACTTCCTAGCCTGCCCATTGGCAGATCACCTAGCATAGCTGGCACTGATGTAGAGTCACATCATACTGATAGTGTGGTCTCACATCACAGTAAGAATATTCATTCTCATCATAGTAGAAGTGCTGTTTCTGTTAGCCAGGCTGTTAGAGTGCCATCTGTTAGGAACAGGTCTCCTTCTGTTCATTCTCACCATACTTCTGTTTCTAGGCATGTCCCTCCCACCCACCCTGATGACAGAGTGTTAGAAAGGGAGCTCAATAGATTGAGAGTGGAGGAATCCAGGCTGAAGCTCAAGAAGCAACAGCCGGATTTAGATAGGCAGTCTCTAGAGATAGAAAGAGAAAGACAGAAAATTGGGTTTGAAACCCATGGTGGCAGCAGCAGTATTCCCCATAGTCATCCTGCAAGAGAGCATGATTCTAGGAATCTGCATAAGATAGTTCCCTCTTATAAGGAGGGGGATGACATTAACAAGTGGTTTGCTGCACTTGAGAGGGCCTGTGTTGTACAGGATGTCCCTCAAAGGCAGTGGGCTGCTATCCTATGGCTATCATTTAGTGGAAAGGGTAGGGATAGGCTCCTTACTGTGAAAGAAAGTGATGCCAATAATTTTACAGTTCTTAAGAATGCACTCCTGGATGGTTAAGGCTTAACCACTGAACAGTACAGGATGAAGTTCAGAGAGACCAAAAAGGAGTCTTCACAACTTTGTTGACCATTCAGTGAAGGCCTTGGAGGGGTGGTTACATGGCAGTAAAGTTACTGATTATGAAAGCCTGTATAACTTAATCCTGAGAGAGCATATTCTTAATAATTGTGTGTCTGATTTGTTGCACCAGTACCTGGTAGAGTCTGATCTGACCTCTCCCCAAGAATTGGGAAAGAAGGCAGACAAATGGGTCAGAACAAGGGTGAACAGAAAAGTTCATACAGGGGGTGACAAAGATGGCAATAAGAAGAAGGATGGTAAGTCTTCTGACAAGGGTGGGGACAAATCTAAAAATGAGTCTTCATCAGGCCCACAAAAACACTCTGGTGGGGGGGGTGGGCCCAAATCCTCTTCAAATCAAAACAAAGAAAAGAAACCATGGTGCTATTCATGTAAAATAAAAGGCCATTGGACAACAGATCCCAGTTGTCCAAAGAAAAGCACCAAGCCTCCTACCACTACAACCCCTACTGCTACACCTAGTGTCCCTACTAATAGCAGTGGTGGTGGGAGCAAACCTACTAATAGCCAATCCAAGGGAGTAGCTGGGCTCCCTTTTGGTAACTTAGTTGGGGTTGGTCTGATTAGGGAGACCACAGAGGCTGTGTTAGTCTCTGAGGGGGCTATTGATTTAGCCACCTTGGTTGCTTGTCCCCTTAACATGGATAAGTACAAGCAACTACCCATAATAAATGGTGTTGAGGTTCAGGACTACAGGGACACAGGTGCCAGTGTTACAATGGTAATAGAGAAACTGGTCCACCCTGAACAACACCTACTTGGTCACCAGTACCAAGTAACTGATGCTCATAACAACACCCTTAGCCATCCCATGGCTGTTGTGAATCTCAACTGGGGGGGGGGGGTTACTGGCCCAAAGAAAGTTGTGGTTGCCTCAGATTTACCTGTAGACTGTCTATTAGGGAATGATTTAGAGACATCAGCTTGGGCAGAAGTGGAGTTGGAGGCTCATGCAGCAATGCTGGGCATTCCAGGGCATATTTTTGCTTTAACCAGGGCTCAGGCCAAAAAGCAAAAAGGACAGGGTGACTTGGATCCTGGAAGAATGGACCAAGTGCTCCCTAAAGCTAGGGGTAGCAAAGGTAAATCAGTACCTACTATCCTTCCCTCTACAGTGGATTCAACTTCTGAGGAGGAAGAATTCCCACCCTGTGCAGAACCTACACCAGAGGAGCTGGAAGCAGACACTGCTGAGCTTTTGGGTGAAGGGGGGCCTGCCAGGGAGGAGCTGAGTGTGGCACAGCAGACCTGTCCCACACTAGAGGGTCTAAGACAGGAAGCTGTCAAACAAGCAAATGGGGATGTCAGTGACTCTCACAGAGTTTACTGGGAGGACAACCTCTTGTACACTGAAGCAAGGGATCCAAAACCTGGAGCTGCCAGGAGATTGGTGATTCCTCAGGAGTACAGAAAGTTCCTCCTAACTCTTGCTCACGACATTCCCTTAGCTGGACATTTGGGGCAAATGAAAACTTGGGACAGGCTTGTTCCCTTGTTTCATTGGCCTAGAATGTCAGAGGACACAAAGGAATTTTGTAAGTCCTGTGAAACCTGTCAAGCCAGTGGCAAGACAGGTGGCACTCCAAAGGCACCCCTTATTCCACTGCCTGTGGTTGGGGTTCCCTTTGAAAGGGTGGGGTTGACATAGTTGGCCCCCTTGACCCTCCCATTACACATGGAGAGAGGAAGAGGGAGGAGGGGGGATAAATATGGAGGAACACTCCGTACTTAGCTCCCTATAATTCAAAATACACACGAAAGTACGGGGTTCTCTAAAAGAGGACGTCGCGGATATTAGCGTAGCCCTGGGTTGTATGTATTCCTATTTGGAAGGGTAAAGTCAGTGGAATGTCAGTTGGAAATTGCCGAGTACATATACGGAGAGGAACAACGGGGGGTGGGAAGAAAGGGATTTCCTTTTACGGACTAGGTGGTCTCACACACTATATAGTGTCATGCTTCATCATTTGACCACCTAGACCCACCCAGGTAGGACGGTGCCACCTGGGCGGACTCAACCTCACTGTTAAAGGAACAGGAGGGAGTGCGTAAATAAACTTGTTTCTGGAAAGATCGGGATCCAGCTAATCTACTGAAAAAACTAAAAACACCTAAGCAGACACCTGTGAAGAGCAACAAATTTAATGGTGGTGTCTGACTGGTGTAGTTAAAAAGGGGGGTTGGGACACCTCTGTGAGGACAAGGACTCACAGGGTCACCTAACTAATTAATAGCCAACATGTTTCTGCCCTCAGAAGTGAGCCAATGAAGGTCTCGAGGCATTCGTCAGGGCCTAGGATCCCTACGTCTCACGTTGGAGGAAAATACTCTATGGGGAAATCAAAGAGTGAAAAAATGAAAAATGAATGATCTACCTTACCCAAGGAATTACCTTGAGGCGGCCTATGGGGGAAAAAAAATAATTAGCACACTGGTGGCACACAGCACTGCAAAACCAACCAATTACACACGTGTCAAGGGGATGCATTCATGAACGAAACACATATGTTCAAAAAGGTAAAATACATGCGTGGAGTGACTGAGTGGGTATATCTACACAAGTGGACAGTCCTATCACTGCAGGGAATTATAGTTCTTACCCTTTTCTTAGAGGCTGCTAGCCTCTGGTATCCAGGAGGGGGAGTGTCCCCTTATAGTCACACACTAAGGGAAAGAGATGAACATAAAGACGAAGTGAGGAGAGGAACAGAAGTAGGCAGAATAGATACAGAGGGAGCATTAGGGGGGAGCAAGTTCCCATTAGGAACCCACTATTGCTGGTAGAAAAATACTGGTTAAGAGAAACCGAAGTGGCTATAGACAATAAACATAAAAAGTAAGATTAAAAGCAATAAGGGCTTATCTGTGCTGCCTGTGATCCGGTATGCCACTCACTACATCAAAGGGGACGCTCGCCGTGCGCCTATTTCGTCCTCTCCTTGGACCGCTTGAGACAAGTGGCTGAGGGAGTACGGTCTATTTATGGCTGTAAGATATTCCAGGTGCGCCCTGTTAGCGCGTTAATTGGAGTTCAATTGAGGTTAATCACCGCCGCGGGCCTCTTTCCGTTGCTAGCCTCGATATGATTGCCGTAATGGCGGGCGCACCGGCAAAGCCGGGGCGCCGGCATGAATGTGATCGAGTGCAAGGGCGGGCCTCTTTAGGTTGATGGCCTTGATGTGCTTTACCGCACCCGCGGGTGCCCCAGCTGAGCCGGGGCGCCGGCATGAATGCGGGCGAGTGCAAGGGTGGAGCCCGAGCCGGAAGATTCCGGCCCGAGCGCCACCAGCGGAAGCCTCGCGTTTCCAGTGGCCGCTGGGAAATGTAGTTCCCAGCGGTCCCGTGGCCCTAAGGGCCAAGAAAGAAAAAAGAAGGAAAGGATGAAGAAAAGGAAGGAGGGGGGGGGGGGGGAAGGGGGGGACGAAAGAAAGGGAGGAGGGAGAAGAGGGAACAAAACGGACAGGGGGGGGGGTTGGGTGTGGTTGAAGAAATGCAACCGGGGGGGGGGGAGAGACAGAACGGGAAGAAAAGGAAAAGGGAGGGAGGGAGGGGGTGACAACCAGGGGGGGGGCAGTAGAAAAAAGGGGGGGGAGGAAAAAAAAGGGGAGAAAAATAAAAATAAAAAGGCGAGAAAAGAAAAAGAGAGTGGGGAGGGTTAAGGGGAAGAGAACAGGAGATGAAAGGGGCAAATCAGGAGGGGGAAACGAAGAAGAGGGAAAGACATGGATATGTAGTACAAGGAAGGGGAGGCAGAAATGGCAAGCTGACGGGAGTGAGGGGGATAGAAACAAAGTAGGGGGTAAAAGAACAGAGTGGTCCCAGGGCAAAGTCCCGTGAAGGATCAGGGTAGGGGGTGGGGAAAGCACAAAGGGGAGGGGGGGGGGGGAGAAAAATATAGAGCAGAAGCGGACGGAAGGGAGGACTCATAAATTAGTAAGAGAAATCATTTATTGAGTGTGAACCAGGGGATCTCATCATTAAGACCATTGGTGTCCGTGTGTAATCTCCAGACCCAACGTTGTTCGGTCTGGAGCAATCTCTGTGTCATATTGGAGGACGATGGAGGTAGTTGCTCAATGACCGTCCAGTTTAAGTCATCTGCCGAATGTTTTTCCAGAAGGAAGTGGTTAGTCAATTTAGTAGCCTCTCGTTTACAACGGATCGTACTCCTATGTTCACAGATTCTTGTGGCGACCTTTCTAGATGTCATTCCCACGTATTTAAGGTTACAGGGGCATCTAATCAAATATATCACGTTTTTGCTGTTACAGTTGGTTAGGGATCTTTGAGCCCATGGAGTCTTAAGGTCTAGGTCTATTGTGGTTGATTTTTTAGTGAAACAGCAGACACTGCAGTTGCCACATGGGTAGTGTCCTCTTGGTGGTGGGAGGCCCCATAGTGTGGTTTGTGTCGTTAGGGAATTGTTTTTTTCTTTGGGTCTTGTGTGGACAACCATGTCCCGTATGTTTGTGGCTCTTTTACAAGGAATGTAGTGGCTGCTGAAAAGGTAAACCCCCAGATATAAGGATTTTCCACTCATCTTTGATGATTTTCTGAATCTTATTGGATAGTGGGTTAAAGGTAGTCACACACACAATTTGTTCAGTGTCAGACGTCCTAGTGCGTGGTTGTAGTAGTTGATCCCTATTATTATTCCCCGCTCTTTTGTATGCTCTCTTCACCAGATGTGTGGGATAATCCTTGGTTTGCAGCTTACTAACCAATTTCTCAGCGTGTTTGCGGTAGTCTGTGAGGGTGGAACAATTCCGTCGCAGACATAAAAATTGACCAACAGGGAGATTCTCCCTCAGGGACCTTGGGTGGAAGCTTTGGAATTGGAGCAGGTTATTCCGATCTGTGGGTTTATAATAGACCTCTGTGGCTAGAGCCCCATTGCTTTCATAGATTGATAGGTCAAGAAATGCTAGTTGGTTGTCACCTATGGTCATGGTGAAGTTCAGGAAAGGGTTAGCTGTATTTAACCAATTTACAAAATTCATCGCCTCATCTCTAGTTCCTGTCCAGACCAATAGAATGTCATCTATATATCGTTTCCAGAGTTTAATCTGCTGGAAAAACGGGTTGTCATCGTGGTTGACTACCTGTCTCTCAAAGTGATCAACATAGAGACATGCCAAGCTAGGTGCGAAAGTGCTACCCATAGATGTACCCTGTATTTGCAAGAAAAAGTTATCCTCAAACTTGAAATAGTTCCTTGTGAGAGCCAAATGTGCCAAGTCAAGTATGAAGTCAGGGGGTGTACGTGACTCTCCTCTATTGGCTTCCAAAAGGTCGCTAATGACCTGCAGAGTGGCCTCCTGGGGAATGTTGGTGTACAGGGATTCTACATCCAGGGTGATCAACAGTTCTCTAGTTGTGTCAAAAGCCACAGAGTCTAATAAGACTAACACATCCGTCGTATCTTTTAGGTAAGTAGGAATTCTTCTGACCAATGGCTGAAGGAAGAAATCCACAAATTGAGACAGGGGTTCTAGAACCGATCCGATCCCGGATACAATAGGTCTCCCTGGTGGGGGAATTTTCCCTTTATGCATTTTTGGGAGAATATAAAAATAGGGAATCCTAGGGTTAGCCTGTATCAGGAAATCTGCCTCATGTCGAGTAATCCAGTCGTTCTCCATGCCCTTCATCACGAAAAAGGAAATTTCGTCTTGAATATCAGGTGTGGGGTCTCGAGATAAGCGTTTATAATGGTGGGTATTACCCAACAGACGTTCGCACTCATCTCTATACATTTTAAGTGGAGAAATTACCGTTGCACCCCCTTTGTCTGCTGGTTTAATGATTATCATGGGGTCAGATGTTAGGCCTTTCAGAGCTGAAAGCTCGGCCGTACTCATATTATGGTATGTTTTTTTGGTGGTCCCAGTAAGTGCGTTGACCTTTAGGGATACTGATTTCTCAAAAGCCAGGACCTCGGGGGGCATCTGTCCCGTGGTTGGGCAGAAAGTGGACTTGGGGCGTAGGCCAGTGTTTTTTTCTGAAGCCTCGTAATGTTTACCCAAAAAGAACGTTTTCAAGCGTATTTTTCGGAACAAACCCGCTAGTTCTGTTCGGGTTTTAAATAAGTCAATTTTGGGCGTGGGCACAAAGTTTAAGCCCTTGTTTAGTGCCTTAGTTTCAATTTCACTCAGAACCCGGTTACTCAGATTGATAATGTTATCTGTTTGATTATCCGTCAGGCTTGTTACAGTGTTTTGCTTGTCCCTGGGAGGGGTTCCCTTTGTGCAGTATTCTCTGGGGTGTCCTCTCTTGGCCTCCAATGTACCTCTTTCCTTTTTCCTTTTCCCCTCCCGTTGCCTCTGTCTAAAAAAGGCTGCGGTGGCTCAGGAAAAGACCATTGTGCAGGGTGTTGGAAAAAGGGCGCCTGGTATTGAGGTGGGAGTCCATATTGGGAAGGCCAACCCCATTGTTGATTATGGTATGGTGGGCAGGGGGGTAACATAGGTGGGTGATTCCACCTTCCCCGGCGTTGCCCACGTCGTCCACGACGTTGCCGCATATTATCTGATGATGAACTATCATTATCTGAACTGGTGTTACCACCAGATGAAGTGTCGGATATGTTGTTAGTTTTCGCTACATAATCCGATTTGGTGTAAGGGTATATCTTCTCGTGGGAGAACCGATCGAGATCTTTTTGGAATTTAGAAATCTTTCGCTGAGTGAGATATTCCTTATGCTCGTTCATATTTTTGTTTACCTCCTCTAGTTTCTTTTTAAAGGAGAGAATGCTCATCCCTGATTTTAGGTTATTCTCACTCGTTTTTATCTGAATTAGAAGTGCCTCGGATAACCTTGTCGCTGTTTTTATGATCAGGATGAGCCAATCTCTGGTACACTTCCATGCTATCAAAGCCCAATCCTTTCTAAATTCTAGATCTTCAAGGAATATACGTGGGGCATTGGTGACCAACAATCCATTTGGTGCTGTATTGCTCCGGAGGTATTCAGTCAGAACGGCCCCGTGGAGAATAGTTTTGACATGAGATCGTTTTAGTTCTACTAGTGTGTCCCAGTCGCCCAACTGGGACAAACTCTTGGAGAGGGTAGTATCACCAAGAAGTGAGGGGGCCGACAGAATGGCTGTCAGATCCTCATCACTGAAGGAGAGTCCTTCCGCCATACTGGGGAAGAAAGAACACCGGTATGAGGCAGTAGGGGAGAGGGGAAAAAAAGGGAAGAAGACAAACAACCTTAGTGTTGGTGTGTGGTCCTGGACAAAGGAGCAATAATTACTCACTAGAGGGGGGACTCTCGCAGCTAGCAGCTGCTCAACTATCATTACACATGGAGAGAGGAAGAGGGAGGAGAGGGGATAAATATGGAGGAACACTCCGTACTTAGCTCCCTATAATTCAAAATACACACGAAAGTACGGGGTTCTCTAAAAGAGGACGTCGCGGATATTAGCGTAGCCCTGGGTTGTATGTATTCCTATTTGGAAGGGTAAAGTCAGTGGAATGTCAGTTGGAAATTGCCGAGTACATATACGGAGAGGAACAACGGGGGGTGGGAAGAAAGGGATTTCCTTTTACGGACTAGGTGGTCTCACACACTATATAGTGTCATGCTTCATCATTTGACCACCTAGACCCACCCAGGTAGGACAGTGCCACCTGGGCGGACTCAACCTCACTGTTAAAGGAACAGGAGGGAGTCCGTAAATAAACTTGTTTCTGGAAAGATCGGGATCCAGCTAATCTACTGAAAAAACTAAAAACACCTAAGCAGACACCTGTGAAGAGCAACAAATTTAATGGTGGTGTCTGACTGGTGTAGTTAAAAAGGGGGGTTGGGACACCTCTGTGAGGACAAGGACTCACAGGGTCACCTAACTAATTAATAGCCAACATGTTTCTGCCCTCAGAAGTGAGCCAATGAAGGTCTCGGGGCATTCGTCAGGGCCTAGGATCCCTACGTCTCACGTTGGAGGAAAATACTCTATGGGGAAATCAAAGAGTGAAAAAATGAAAAATGAATGATCTACCTTACCCAAGGAATTACCTTGAGGCGGCCTATGGGGGAAAAAAAATAATTAGCACACTGGTGGCACACAGCACTGCAAAACCAACCAATTACATATGTGTCAAGGGGATGCATTCATGCACGAAACACATATGTTCAAAAAGGTAAAATACATGCGTGGAGTGACTGAGTGGGTATATCTACACAAGTGGACAGTCCTATCACTGCAGGGAATTATAGTTCTTACCCTTTTCTTAGAGGCTGCTAGCCTCTGGTATCCAGGAGGGGGAGTGTCCCCTTATAGTCACACACTAAGGGAAAGAGATGAACATAAAGACGAAGTGAGGAGAGGAACAGAAGTAGGCAGAATAGATACAGAGGGAGCATTAGGGGGGGAGCAAGTTCCCATTAGGAACCCACTATTGCTGGTAGAAAAATACTGGTTAAGAGAAACCGAAGTGGCTATAGACAATAAACATAAAAAGTAAGATTAAAAGCAATAAGGGCTTATCTGTGCTGCCTGTGATCCGGTATGCCACTCACTACATCAAAGGGGACGCTCGCCGTGCACCTATTTCGTCCTCTCCTTGGACCGCTTGAGACAAGTGGCTGAGGGAGAACGGTCTATTTAAGGCTGTAAGATATTCCAGGTGCGCCCTGTTAGCGCGTTAATTGGAGTTCAATTGAGGTTAATCACCGCCGCGGGCCTCTTTGCGTTGCTAGCCTCGATATGATTGCCGTAATGGCGGGCGCACCGGCAAAGCCGGGGCGCCGGCATCAATGTGATCGAGTGCAAGGGCGGGCCTCTTTAGGTTGATGGCCTCGATGTGCTTTACCGCACCCGCGGGTGCCCCAGCTGAGCCGGGGCGCCGGCATGAATGCGGGCGAGTGCAAGGGTGGAGCCCGAGCCGGAAGATTCCGGCCCGAGCGCCACCAGCGGAAGCCTCGCGTTTCCAGTGGCCGCTGGGAAATGTAGTTCCCAGCGGTCCCGTGGCCCTAAGGGCCAAGAAAGAAAAAAGAAAAAAGAAGGAAAGGATGAAGAAAAGGAAGGGGGGGGGGAAAGGGGGGGACGAAAGAAAGGGAGGAGGGAGAAGAGGGAACAAAACGGACAGGGGGGGGGGGTTGGGTGTGGTTGAAGAAATGCAACCGGGGGGGGGAGAGACAGAACGGGAAGAAAAGGAAAAGGGAGGGAGGGAGGGGGTGACAACCAGGGGGGGGGCAGTAGAAAAAAGGGGGGGGAGGAAAAAAAAGGGGAGAAAAATAAAAATAAAAAGGCGAGAAAAGAAAAAGAGAGTGACCCTCCTACTGCTTCAGGCAATAGGTTTATCTTGGTGGTAGTGGACCATGCCACCAGATATCCTGAAGCAATTCCTCTTAGGACCACTACAGCTCCTGCAGTGGCAAAGGCCCTCCTGGGAATCTTTTCCAGGGTGAGCTTCCCAAAAGAGGTGGTATAAACAGGGGAAGCAATTTCATGTCTGCTTACTTAAAGGCCATGTGGAAGGAGTGTGGTGTGACATACAAGTTCACTACACACTATCATCCACAAACAAATGGACTGGTGGAGAGATTTAACAAAACTCTCAAAGGCATGATTATGGGACTCCCTGAAAAACTCCGCAGGAGATGAGATATCCTATTACCTTGCCTCCTTTTTGCTTACAGGGAGGTACCCCAGAAAGGAGTGGGCTTCAGCCCCTTTGAACTCCTCTTTGGACACCCTGTGAGAGGTCCCCTAACACTTGTTAAGGAGGGTTGGGAACAACCTTTAAAAGCTCCAAAGCAAGACATAGTGGACTATGTACTTGGCCTCAGATCAAGGATGGCTGAGTACATGAAAAAGGCCAGTAAAAACCTTCAGGCCAGCCAAGAGCTCCAGAAGCAATGGCATGACCAGAAGGCTGTTTTGGTTCAGTACCAACCAGGGCAGAAAGTGTGGGTCTTAGAGCCTGTGGCCCCAAGAGCAGTCCAAGATAAATGGAGTGGACCCCACACAATTCAGGGATGTGGAATTCCTATCGCCCGACGCCCGGGACATCTTGTTTGGGGTCAAGGGCAACAAGTTTTTATGTTTACTTTGTCCTTGGGACAAGTAGGCCCAACCCTCTGCAGCACAAACCCTTTGGCTGCCTGTTTACAGAGAGTGGAACTCTCTGCAGTTGAGGTAATGTGTTTCCAAAAGATAATGCTGTTCGAACTTGTATTTATGGTTCATTATTTGAAAGCCTTCATTATTAGGGTGAGTGATGTAAATAGATGTTTTAAGGTCACACTTCACAACTGACGTTGGTTCCAGTACAAAAAAAAAAAAAAGTGTATACACGTTTGAAAAGTTTAGGCTGTGAGGCTAAGTATAATGCTCCCAGAATGCTCTCTGATTAGATGCAAATGAAGTGTCATTTAGTAAAATGTGTTGATGCATGCTAGTATTTCCCAAAAATATTTCTAATGGAAAATCAGTGTAACAATTTTCAACATGATTATGGGAAGCATGAAAATAAACAAACACTGACAAAGCCAACTGATCTGACATATTTGTATAAGTCTTTTAGTTTCATCAATGTGTGTCTTGTTTTTACATGGCTTTTCTAACACTTTATTGTTGTGGGAGCTACCAGGCCCTCAACACTGTAACAAACACTGGCAACAAAAAAAAAAAAAAAAAGTTTTTTTAACTCTAAAAGCACACGTTGCCACCAGTGGCATAACAAAGGCCCCGCAGCCGCCCTCCAGGGTGCCCCTTCAGCACAGCACCTGGCCTGAGTGAGTCTGGAGAGGGGGCTCCTCCATGTTCTTTGCAAAGGGGCACCCTCCAGTTTCGTTACGTCACTGATTGCCACTGTAGTTCCTGACACTGAACAAAACTACTTTGTGTGCCAATATGCTCCATGTGGAAGAGCAGAATGCGATCACTCACAGTAAAGCCAGCCGAAAGAGAGAGAAATAGAATTTTAATAAAAACAAAATGTCTTTGTTAACACCAGACCTAATTAGGGACCAAGACCCACATGTAGGTAGCTTTTTGCATGTCGCAAACAGCGACTTTCGCTGTTTGCGACGTGCAAAAAGCACATTGCGATGCACAAACCCAATTTTGCGATTCGGTAACCTGGTTATCGAATCGTAAAACGGGTTTGTGACTCGCAATTAGGAAGGGGTGTTCCCTTCCTAATTGCGACTCGCAGTGCAATGTAGGATTGTTTTGTGACCGCGAACGCGGGCGCAAACCAATCGCAGTTTGCACCCATTTCAAATGGGTGCTAACACTTTCGCTAAAGGGAAGGGGTCCCCATGGGACCCCTTCCCCATTGTGAATGTCACTGTAAACATTTTTTCAGAGCGGACCACTGCCTGCTCTGAAAAAATGAAAGGAAAACGGACTGCATTACAAAAAAAAAAAACTGCTTTATTGAAAAGCAGTCACAGACATGGTGGTCTGCTGTCTCCAGCAGGCCACCATCCCTGTGAGGGCTTCCATTCGCAGGGGGGTCGTAAATTGCAACCCACCTCATGATTATTCATGAGGTGGGCATTTGCGAAGCCCTTGCGAATCACAGATGGTGTCAGGGACACCATCCTACATTCGGATTTGCGACTCGCAAATTGCGAGTCACTCTGACTCGCAATTTGCGGGTCGCAAATCTGAACCTACCGACATGTGGCCCCAAATTCTTAAAGAATGTCACAAAAGTGCACCCATGGTATATGTCGTACCCCTATAAAATATTTGTGAACTGTATTTTAGCATGGGTAAATACGATGTGTAGATTTGCTCATGTGAAAATCTATTGAGCATTTGCAAGTTCATTTTCCCTCCAGCCACTTTCTTCCCAACCCTGGAAGAAGTTCTAATTCTGCCATTGTCAGGAGTAAATGTCCAACCTTTCTTATTATGGGAAAATATTAGAGAGAAGCTGGTGAAAATCTTTAAAACATGCTGGTTAGTAGGTTTGCAGACTCAAAGGCATTCCAGCCCTGGAACTATTGCTTACTGCTTCCTCCAGCCCCAGTATGCAGATCTGCAGAAAGGTGGCAAAATAAGGAAATTGCTACAGTAGGGACTGAAACTGCAAGTATTCAAGCCCTACTAAGGTAAGTAGCCCTGGCATAATCAGAGAGGCTATTATCAGAGCTCTTACATAATGAGATTGCTGCCATAATTTGTCGCCACACTACATGGCACCAAAGGGACAAGTAGATCTTTTTACAGGACAAGTAGATTTGAGAAGCAACCTGTCCCCTGGACAAGTAGATATTTTAAAAAATTCCACACCCCTGCACAATTGTTGAGAAAAAGGGTGGAGTCACCTACTTAGTTGACTTAGGCACTGCCAGGAGTCCCCTTAGGGTGCTTTATGTCAATCGCCTGAAACCCTACTATGACAGGGCTGATCTCACCCTGCTCATGGCAACTGATGAGGGACAGGAAGAAGAGAGTGACCCTCTCCCTGATCTCTTCTCTTCCACAGAACAAGATGCTCTAGTGGAAGGTGTATTACTAGCAGATTGTCTCACTGCTGAGCAGAAAGACCACTGCATAAATCTCCTGGGTCAGTTTTCTGAACTCTTCTCTACTGTGCCAGGTACCACTTCTTGGTGTGAGCACACTATAGATACTGGAGACAGCTTTCCTGTCAAAAGTAAGATCTATAGGCAGCCTGACCATGTCAGAGACTGCATAAAGCAAGAGGTGCAGAAAATGTTAGAACTGGGAGTGGTTGAGCACTCTGAAAGTCCATGGGCCTCTCCTGTGGTACTTGTACCAAAACCTCATTCTAAGGATGGAAAGAAGGAAATGCGGTTTTGTGTTGACTACAGAGGTCTCAACCAGGTAACCAAAACTGATGCTTACCCTATACCCAGGGCAGATGAGCTAATAGATACACTGGCATCTGCCAAGTATCTAAGCACTTTTGACTTGACTGCAGGGTATTGGCATATCAAATTATCAGAAGATGCAAAAGCAAAAACTGCATTTTCAACCATTGGAGGCCATTACCAATTCACAGTAATGCCTTTTGGATTGAAAATTGCACCTGCCACTTTTCAAAGGTTGGTGAATACAGTCCTGCAAGGGCTGGAAGCTTTTAGTGCAGCATATTTGGATGATATAGCTGTCTTTAGCTCCAGTTGGGATGATCACCTGGTCCACCTATGGAAAGTTTTAGAGGCCCTGCAAAAGGCAGGCCTCACTATCAAGGCTTCAAAGTGCCAGATAGGGCAGGGGAAGGTGGTTTATCTGGGACACCTGGTTGGTGGAGAACAGATTGCACCACTTCAGGGGAAAATCCAAACTATTTTAGATTGGGTTCCCCCTACTACTCAGACTCAGGTGAGAGCCTTTGTAGGCCTCACTGGGTATTACAGGAGGTTCATAAAGAACCATGGCTCCATTGCAGCCCCTCTTAATGACCTCACATCCAAGAAAATGCCTAAAAAGGTATTATGGACAGCAAACTGTCAGAAAGCTTTTGAGGAGCTGAAGCAGGCCATGTGCTCTGCACCTGTCCTGAAAAGCCCCTGTTACTCTAAAAAATTCTATGTCCAAACTGATGCATCTGAATTAGGGGTAGGGGCAGTCTTATCACAACTTAATTCTGAGGGCCAGGATCAACCTGTTGCTTTTATCAGCAGGAGGTTGACCCCTAGAGAAAAGCGTTGGTCTGCCATTGAGAGGGAGGCCTTTGCTGTGGTCTGGGCACTGAAGAAGTTGAGGCCATACCTGTTTGGCACTCACTTCATTGTTCAGACAGACCACAAACCTCTACTTTGGCTAAAACAAATGAAAGGTGAAAACCCTAAATTGTTGAGGTGGTCCATATCTCTACAGGGAATGGACTATACAGTGGAACATAGACCTGGGAGTACCCACTCCAATGCAGATGGACTCTCCAGATATTTCCACTTAGACAATGAAGACCCATCAGGTAATGACTAGTCTTATTGTCCTTCGTTTGGGGGGGGATTGTGTAGGAAAGTACCATCTTGCCTGGCATGTTACCCCCATATTTCACTGTATATATGTTGTTTTAGTTGTATGTGTCACTGGGACCCTGCCAGCCAGGGCCCCAGTGCTCATAAGTATGCCCTGAATGTGTTACCTGTGTTATGACTAACTGTCTCACTGAGGCTCTGCTATCCAGAAACTCAGTGGTTATGCTCTCTCATTTCTTTCCAAATTGTCACTAACAGGCTAGTGACCAATTTCACCAATTCACATTGGCATACTGAAACACCCTTATAATTCCCTAGTATATGGTACTGAGGTACCCAGGGTATTGGGGTTCCAGGAGATCCCTATGGGCTGCAGCATTTCTTTTGCCACCCATAGGGAGCTCTGACAATTCTTACACAGGCCTGCCACTGCAGCCTGAGTGAAATAATGCACACATTATTTCACAGCCATTTTCACTGCACTTAAGTAACTTATAAATCACCTATATATCTAACCTTTACTTAGTAAAGGTTGGGTGCTAAGTTACTTAGGGGGTTATTCTAACTTTGGAGGAGTGTTAATCCGTCCCAAAAGTGACGGTAAAGTGACGGATATACCACCAGCCGTATTACGAGTTCCATAGGATATAATGGACTCGTAATACGGCTGGTGGTAAATCCGTCACTTTTCCGTCACTTTTGGGACGGATTAACACCTCCTCCAAAGTTAGAATAACCCCCTTAGTGTGTGGGCACCCTGGCACTAGCCAAGGTGCTCCCACATCGTTCAGGGCAAATTCCCCGGACTTTGTGAGTGCGGGGAAACCATTACACGCGTGCACTACACATAGGTCACTACCTATGTGTAGCTTCACAATGGTAACTCCGAATATGGCCATGTAACATGTCTAAGATCATGGAATTGCCCCCTCTATGCCATCCTGGCATTGTTGGCACAATCCCATGATCCCACGGGTCTGTAGCTCAGACCTGGGTACTGCCAAACTGCCTTTTCAGGGGTTTCACTGCAGCTGCTGCTGCTGCCAACCCCTCAGACAGGTTTCTGCCCTCCTGGGGTCCAGCCAGGCTTGGCCCAGGAAGGCAGAACAAAGGACTTCCTCAGAGAGAGGGTGTTACACCCTCTCCCTTTGGAAAAAGGTGTGAAGGCAGGGGAGGAGTAGCCTCCCCCACACTCTGGAAATGCTTTCATGGGCACAGATGGTGCCCATTTCTGCATAAGCCAGTCTACACCGGTTCAGGGACCCCTGAGCCCTGCTCTGGCGCGAAACTGGACAGAGGAAAGGGGAGTGACCACTCCCCTGACCTGCACCTCCCCTGAGAGGTGCCCAGAGCTCCTCCAGTGTGCTCCAGACCTCTCCCATCTTGGAAACAGATGTGCTGCTGGCACACTGGACTGCTTTGAGTGGCCAGTGCCAGCAGGTGACGTCAGAGACTCCTTCTGATAGGCTCCTTCAGGTGTTGCTAGCCTATCCTCTCTCCTAAGTAGCCAAACCCTCTTTTCTGGCTATTTAGGGTCTCTGCTTTGGGGAATTCCTTAGATAACGAATGCAAGAGCTCATCAGAGTTCCTCTGCATCTCTCTCTTCACCTTCTGCCAAAGAATCGACTGCTGACCGCGCTGGAAGCCTGCAAAACTGCAACAAAGTAGCAAAGACGACTACTGCAACTCTGTAACGCTGATCCTGACGCCTTCTCGACTGTTTTCCTGGTGGTGCATGCTGGTGGGGTAGTCTGCCTCCTCTCTGCACTAGAAGCTCCGAAGAAATCTCCTGTGGGTCGACGGAATCTTCCCCCTGCAACCGCAGGCACCAAAGAACTGCATTACCGGTACTCTGGGTCTCCTCTCAGCACGGCGAGCGAGTTCCCTTGAATCCAGCAACTCTGTCTAAGTGACTCCCACAGTCCAGTGACTCTTCAGTCCAAGTTTGGTGGAGGTAAGTCCGTGCCTCCCCACGCCAGATTGCATTGCTGGGAACCGCGTCTTTTGCAGCTACTCCGGCCTCTGTGCACTTTCGGCGGAAATCATTTGTGCACAGCCAAGCCTGGGTCCACGGCACTCTAACCTGCATTGCACGACCTCTTGAGTTGTCCTCCGGTAGCGTGGGACTCTCTTGTGCAACTTCAGGTGAGCACCGTTTCACTCCTCTTCGTAGTGCCTGTTCCGGCACTTCTCCGGGTGCTGCCTGCTTCTGAGAGGGCTCCTTGTCTTGCTCGATGCCCCCTCTGTCCCCAGACACAATTGGTGACATCCTGGTCCCTCCTGGGCCAAAGCAGCATCCAAAAACCCTTACCGCACGATTTGCAGATAGCAAGGCTTGTTTGCGGTCTTTCTTCAGGAAAACACTTCTGCACGACTCTTCACGACGTGGGACATCCATCCTCCAAAGGGGAAGTTTCTAGCCCTTGTCGTTCTTGCAGAATCCTCAGCTTCTACTACCTAGTAGCAGCTTCTTTGCACCCACAGCTGGCATTTCCTGGGCATCTGCCCATCTCCGACTTGCTTGTGACTTTTGGACTTGGTCCCCTTGTTCCTCAGGTCCTCTCCTCTGGAAATCCATTGTTGTTGCATTGCTGGTGTTGGTCTTTCCTGCAGAATTCCCCTATCACGACTTCTGTGCTCTTTGGGGAACTTTAGTGCACTTTGCACTCACTTTTCAGGGTCTTGGGGAGGGCTATTTTTCTAACCCTAACTGTTTTCTTACAGTCCCAGCGACCCTCTACAAGGTCACATAGGTTTGGGGTCCATTCGTGGTTCGCATTCCACTTTTGGAGTATATGGTTTGTGTTGCCCCTATCCCTATGTGTCCCCATTGCATCCTATTGTAACTATACATTGTTTGCACTGTTTTATAAGACTATACTGCATATTTTTGGTATTGTGTACATATATCTTGTGTATATTTGCTATCCTCATAGTGAGGGTACTCACTGAGATACTTTGGCATATTGTCATAAAAATAAAGTACCTTTATTTTTAGTATATCTGTGTATTGTGTTTTCTTATGATATTGTGCAAGTGACACTAGTGGTACTGTAGGAGCTTCACTCGTCGCCTAGTTCAGCCTAAGCTGCTCTGCTAAGCTACCATTATCTTTCAGCCTAAGCTGCTAGACACCCTATACACTAATAAGGGGTACCTGGGCCTGGTGCAAAGTGTAAGTACCCCTTGGTACTCACTACAAGCCAGTCCAGCCTCCTACAGTGCTGCGGGCCGGAATAGTACCATTTTGATCTGGATATACCAGTGTCGGCACTAGTGGCACCAGAAGAGCTGCAAACACCTTAGCCAAGATCTTGTAATCATTGTTTTTAGAAGGCCAGTAGTCAATAGGAACCCAGGGTGGTCGGGTCTCTATCAGGATCGGGATATGAGTAGTGCCTCATGCTGCGAGGCCAATGGGCTTGAAGTCTGGAGTGTGTCCTTATAGACAGTCAGTAGCTGGAGGGCCAACTGTAGAGCGTATGCTTTATAGCATTCAGCAGACAGGCCACTGGGCCAGTGACTTACTAGTGGCAAACAAATGGATAGCCTCCTGAATTTCAACGAGGTTAAGGGGGCTGTCAAATTCCCTTTCTGTTCTGGCACCACTTGGGGGAGATTCCTGTGAGAAATGCATCTACGTCAGTTCTAGTGCATGTGATCCAATGTGGGATAATGAATTGTTATTTCAGTATGTATGTCATGCTATGTACTTAGAAGAGCCCCTTGGGACGTTCATAATCCCAGTATCGGATGAGGGGATGTACTTGTCTAATCAGCCTAGCCAACAATGAATCAGATTTGTCAGCCTCCGCATGTGTTTGGTGGAGTAAGCTGCATAGTTGAGACAACAAAGTCTCTCTAACAGTGCAGTATTTTCCTGTTCTGCGCACAACAAGTGAACTCAGTAGGCTGGGGCCTGGAGGTCGGGAGAATCATGTCCCAGCATTTTGGACTAGATTTTTGCAACATCTTTGTCTAACTGGTGACAGATATCCCTGGTGGTGCCAATACACTGTCCTCTTATCGTCACCTTAAAGGTGTTCCTTTAAATTAGATGGAATGTAAGCAGCACAAGAAGCTTACCGGTTGGTCCCAGACGCAGCCATCCAGTGGGGAATTCACTGGATCTGCTACTGCAAAATGGAAGTGAGTGACAGGAGTAAGCACAAGGACTCTGTGAGAGGACAACTCGGCAATGGCAGTTAAAGAGAGCAATGGGATGGGCAGGACCCGCTTGCACACCCAAGCGTTGTGCAGCACATGCAGCCCCAGTCAGCCCGTCATCAGTGAAAGCAGATATGTCCCTTCAGTGCCACTTGGAATACGGTAGGTAATCGATCCAGGGGCTAGTGTGGTTCACATAGATGTCAGGGAGAAAACGACTCAGTCCTGGTGCGATCAAGCGCTGAGTCCAGGATCCCAACAAAGACAATGTGTGGTCAGGGATGGCCACCACGATCCAGGAGATACAATGGATGCTTCTGAGTTTGCCAGCACCACCCACCTATATTCGGGGCATGACAATGAGGCTAACCATGGAAGTTGGCCACCCACATAGTCTCTGCCTCTGGGCAGGTGAGTTATCAATCAATCAATCAAAGAAATTTGTAGAGCGCGCTACTCACCCGTGAGGGTCTCAAATTGCTGGGGGGGGGGAGGAGACTGGAAGGGAGGGGCTGGCGGGCCAGGGAGGGTCACTGGTCGAACAGCCAAGTCTTGAGGTTCATTCTGAAGACCAGTAGGTCTTTGGTTTTGCGAAGGTCTGTGGGGAGGGAGTTACAGGTTTTAGGGGCGAGGTAGGAGAAAGACCTACCTCCTGTGGTGGTGTGCTGGATGCGGGGGACTGTGGCTAGGGTGAGGTCGGCTGATCGGAGGTTGCGTGTGGAAGTGTGGAAGTTTACTCTTTCATTGAGGTAGGTTGGGCCGGTGTTGGGGAGGGATTTGTGTGCGTGTATGAGGATCTTGAATGTGATTCTCTTGTCTATGGGGAGCCAGTGTAGGGATTTGAAGTGTGGTGAGATTCGTTCGTGTCGGGGGAGGCCAAGGACAAGGCGCGCGGCTGTGTTCTGGATTCTTTGGAGTTTGAGTTTGAGTGTGGTGCCGGCATAGAGGGTGTTGCCATAGTCCAGTCTGCTGCTGATGAGTGCATGGGTGACTGTCTTTCTGGTTTCTGGGGGGATCCATTTGAAGTATTTTTTTAGGGTGCGGAGTGTGTGGAAGCAGGAGGAGGTTAGAGCATTGATTTGCTGTGTCATGGAGAGGGAGGGGTCGAGGATGATGCCGAGGTTGCGTGCGGGGGTTGCGGGGGTGGGTGTGGGGCCTAGGGCAGTGGGCCACCAGGAGTCGTCCCATGTGGTTTTGTTGGGGCCGAAGATGATGACTTCGGTTTTGTTTGAGTTGAGCTTGAGATGGTTAGTGGTCATCCAGTTGGTGGTGTCTAGGAGAGCGGCGTGTAGGTTGGTTTTGGCTGTGGTGGGGTTGCGGGTGAGGGAGAGGATGAGTTGGGTGTCATCTGCATATGAGAGGATGGTGATTCCGTGTGCTCGGAGAATGTTGGCTAGGGGGATCATGTAGATGTTGAAGAGTGTGGGGCTGAGGGAGGACCCTTGGGGGACTCCGCAGGTGATCTTGGTAGTGTTGGAGTGGAAGGGCGGGAGGCGGACTCTCTGGGTTCGGTCGATGAAGAAGGAGGAGAGCCATTCTAAGGCTTTGTGGCGGATTCCTATGTTGTGGAGGCGTGTGCGGAGTGTGTGGTGGCAGACGGTGTCAAAAGCTGCGGAGAGGTCTAGGAGGATGAGTCCGACGGCCTCGTCTTTGTCGACTTTGGTCCTGATGTCGTCAGTGCATGCGATGAGGGTGGTTTCTGTGCTGTGGTTCTTGCGGAACCCAGATTGTGAGGGGTCAAGGGTTGGTTGCTTCGAGGAAGTGGGATAGGCGAGTGTTGACTAATCTCTCTGCAACCTTGGCGGGGAACGGGAGGAGGGAGATGGGGCGGTAGTTGGAGAGGATCTCCGGGTTGGCTTGTTTTTTTTTAGGAGAGCGGTAATTTCCGCATGCTTCCAGGGGTCTGGGTAGGTGGCGGAGTCGAAAGAGGAGTTGATTATGTTGTAGAGTATGGGGGCGATGGTAGGGCTAGCTTTGTTGTAGATGCAGTGTGGACAGGGGTCGGAGGGGGAACCGAAGTGGATGGAGTTCATGGTTTTTTCGGTTTCTTCATGTGTGGTCGGGGTCCATGTGGATAGTGTGGTGGGGGGTCTTGAGTGGGGGTTGAGTTGGGTGGGAGAGGGGTATGTGTGGTGGGTGTGTGTGATATGAAGCTGTTGTGGATGTCCAGGATTTTGTGGAGGAAGTGGTTGGAAAGGGCGTCACATAGGGGCTGTGTGTGTGTGGGGGGTCTATGTTGCTGGCTTTGGGTTTGGCATGTTAGTTGATGATGGTGAAGAGTTCTTTGCTGTTTTGGGAGTTGTTGTCGAGGCGTGTCTTGTAGTGATCTCTTTTGGCGGTACGTATGAGTTGGTGATGTGTGCGAATGTTGGTTTTGAGTGTGGAGATGTTGGTTGAGGAGGGTTCTTGTCTCCATATTTTCTCAGCTTGGCGGCATTTGCTCTTGGAGTCTTGGAGTTCAGGGGTGAGCCATGGGGCGTTCTTGATGTTGCGGGTGGTGATGTGTTTTCTGAGGGGTGCTAGTGTGTCTGCGCAGGTAGTGATCCATTTGGAGAGGTTGTGTGCTCCTGCGTTGGGGTCGTTGGTGTGTGGGGGGGTTATGGGCCAGTTGAGAGTTTAGTCATTCTGTGGGGATCTTGTCCCACATGCGGTAGGGTGTACTGTGTTGATGGTAGTGTGTGGGGGGTTTGGTGAAGGAGAAGTAGACGCAGCGGTGGTCTGTCCAGAGGAGTTCGGTGGTGTGGGTGTAGGCTATGTGTTGGCTTGAGGTGAAGATTGGGTCCAGCGTGTGTCCTGCTGAGTGGGTGGGTGCGGTGACCAGTTGTTTGAGTCCGAGGTTGTTGAGGTTGTCTATGAGGGAGGTAGTGTTGTGGTCTTGTGGGTTTTCTAAGTGAAAGTTGAAATCACCGAGGATGATGTAGTCTGTGGAGGTGAGGGCGTACGGGCTGAGGCTGTCGGCCATGGTGTCGCCGAAGGCGGGGCGTGGTCCGGGTGGTCTGTAGATTAGTGTACTTGTGAGGGTGGAGTTGTTGTTGATGTGGATGAGGAAGTGCATGTGTTCAGTGTTGCCAATAGTGTCTTGGGAGCTGGTGGTGACTTTGACGGTGTCTCTGTGTAGGATGGCGATGCCCCCGTCTGGCTTGTTTAGGCGGTCTTTGCGTTGGAGTTTGTATCCCTTGGGGGTGGCTATGGCTATGTCGGGTTTTGAGGAGAGGTTGGTCCAGGTTTCCGTGAGGAAGGCAATGTCAGGTGAGTGTGTAGTGATGAGGTCCCAGAGTTCTATGGCATGTTTGTGAAGGGAGCGGATGTTGAGTAGCAGGCAGTTCAGGTGGTTGTGGTGGGTGGCGTTGGTGTGGTGCGTGAGGGTGTTGTTGCGGGGTGTGTTCTGGTTGTGGGCTGGTGTGTTGCGGGGTTGGTTGGTGGGGGCGGGGTGGGTGAGTTTTGAGTTGGGGGTGTTGTGTTTATTGAGGGTGGGGTCGCTATGGTTGGTGTGTGGTGTGAGGGATGATGAGCAGGAGAAGTGGCAGGTGTAGCAGGTGAAGGGGCCATGAGTGTGTGTGGGGCTAGATGTGGTGCATGTGGGGTGGGGGCTTGGGTTGAGGGAGTGGAGGGTGAGGGGGGAGTAGGTGTGTCTGGGAGGACCAGGGGTTCTGGCGCTGGGCGCGGTCCAGGCGCGGACAGGCGCAGACGGGCTTGCCTTAGGTGTGCCTTCGGCGCACCAGCGGCGCTGCCATAAGAGGAGGGCCATAGTGTGTTTGAAAGATATGAGTGCCTCAGGATCTAGAACATGAGACAGTTTGTGTGGGTCGCTGCTGTCTGTTAGGCCATGCAGGAGAAATGGCATAAGAGGGCAACAGATGTTGTTGCTGCACTGCTCTCACATCCACCGAAGGCGATCAGGTTAGGCGTGGGGCCCGAAACCGTAAGCAGGTGGCTGCGTGCCTGTGGCATTCATGTAGGCTGGCCTTTTTCAGGCTCTGTTCGGGCCTGTGGACTCTGTTTGGGCTTCCAGCAGGCAGCAAAACAGTTCAGGTGTAGGGGGGGGTGGCAACACCATGCAGGAGAAAGAAGAAATGGTGGCAGGGGCCTCCAGACACCAATGACCGAAAGACAGGGCTGCTACGCTTTGAGGAGCATGAACCTGGAATGGGTCTACGGAAAGTCATTGGCCTGCATCAGGTCCACCAGCAGTATAGCTGGTCCGATGTGCAGCCAGTCACGGCCGGGGCACAGGAGCTCTCAGTGCCTGCATGAATGTCCACTGGGTTGGGGCAAGGAGTACGAGGGCAGACAACACCCCGCGGTCAGCCCGAGTCCAAACTGCCATTGGGTCCTAGAGCATGAGGTGGCCTTGCTGCTTTGTTCCGATGTTAGTGCGGGCCAGTGGGAGAAAAATAACAGATATTGCGCCCCACCTAGAGCACGTGCAGCCTAGATCAGCGCCAATGTGATGCCAGCACTCGAGCAGTTTCACCTGCTAGGTTGCATTGGCTCAGTTACGTAGTACTCCACAGGTGGGTCCCCGAGCCTCAAGAGCATTCAGAATTCATAAACAACCTTAGTGTTCCATAGAGGTCACAAACACCTCATCTCAGATGGCGATGTTAATCGGTGTACCGGATAATCAGCCGCTACAAGGGGATAAGACTCGGAGCTTTGCTTGAGAGCACCTGCCATCTTGGCCTCCCAAGCCACGCCCCCCCAATGGCAGGGTCTCATGATAATACTCGAACACACTACTGGGGGTGATTCTGGCCTTGGCGGTCTTTTCGCAAGACCGCCGAGTTACTGCCGTGGTAAAGACCGCCGACCGCGGCGGTATGCCGCGGCGCGTATTCCGACCGCTGGGAGCGTTCCGCCGGAAAACCGACAGCAGCCACACTGGCGGTCGGCGGGAAAGTGGAGACTGGTCAACCTCCACCGCCACGCCAGCAGAACACCGCCCACAGAATTACGACCCACATTTCTGTGTGGCGGTCTTCTGTTGGCGGTCTTCTGTTGGCGGTCACGTCCCTATGGCTCCCATCGCCTCCCGGAGGACCAACGCAAGGTAAGTTGATCGTCCGTGAGGGGAGGGGGTGGGGGGGGTGTTGTGTGATGTGTGCGTGCATGGGGGTGTGTAGAGGGGGTGTGTGAGTGCGTGCATGCGGGCGGGGGGTGCTGCTGTGCCTATGGGCAATGTGTGTAGTTCGGCGGGTGCGCATGTTGGCATGTATGTGTGCGGGTATGTGCCCCCGTTGTGTATGTGTGTGTGTAGGGGGTGTGCATATGTGCATGTTGGGGGTGCGTGCATGTCGGGGTGCGTGTATGTGCATGTCGGGGTGGGGGAGGCAGGGGGTTTGTAACATCTCTGGGGGGTGGCAGGGGGTGGAGGGTGTGGGGGGGGGACTCGTGGGGGGTAGTGGGGGGTGGGGGAGACCCCTATCAGTGCCAGGGATGGAATTCCCTGGCCCCGATAGTGCCTACCGCCATGGTTCGCATGGCGGTTCCCGACCGCCAAAAACCGCGGCGGTAAGCAGGGTCATGATGCGGTTGGCGGTCTTGGGTCGACCGCCGGGCCGGAGTGCGCAAACTCCAGCCCGTCGGTCATGACCGCCGTGGCGGTCGGAGTGGGAAAGTGGCGGTCGATCGCGGCGGTGACCGCCGCGGTCAGAATGCCATTTTTTGGACCGCCGGTCTGTTCGCGGTCCGACCGCCGCCTCTCCGCCGACCGCCGGGGTTAGAATGAGGGCCTGTGTCACCCTGTGGGGTCTGTCACATAACCATTTGTTTTCACTCTCAATCCAATAAAGTCATAAGGGGATTGGCCGTGTTGTAGGTTCTGCTCTATAGGTCCCAAAATGTGTCTGAACAATGCGCTGTGAAAGAAGAGTGCTTGCAGTACCCTAAGCAGTAACCAGTGCTGACCCACTAAAGTGTGGACTGCGGGAGGCAGAGTGAACATGTGTTAGTTTGAGGCATGATCAGCCCAAAAGTTGAGAAGAGAAGGGTATGGGTCCACTACTGAGACAGTTAATACTCTCATGTGTGTGTATGCAAGCCTGTGTGCGCATTTATTTGTGTTTGTGTGTGCTTGTGTATGTGTTTGTGACATTGTGTCCTTCCCTATAAAACAGTTTTTTTCCCTTAAAGCAATGACTAGTGCCAAGGACTACCACAAGTACATGACACCCCCATCATAAGCGGTTCTTCTTTGGCACAATTGTGTCCATTCATCATACAGGAGGGGCAGTGGCATAATAATGGTAATCCTTTACATATTTTGGGCATTCTTGGGTATAGTTGTGGCATACTGGTAGTCAAAAAGCATGACTGGCATATGTTTAGCCATCCCTGACACAATCGAGGCCCCCCTTGCAAAATAATTCTCTAGGCTGCTATATGGTGGACACCCTGGCCATTATGGTGTTCAGCCTTGGCACAATGACCCTGGTATAATGATGGGCATTATTGATGTATTGCAGGCATCCTTGGTGTTGTAGTGAGCATCCACAGCTTTTGATTGTCTTACCTGCACACTTAAAACAGAATCTGTCCATGTGAGGCATTTGTGTATGTGAGTAGTTGAAATTGACAAGCTGATGTTTGGGGACTTTGTATTTCCTGAAAATGAAAACTGATATTTTGAAGGCAAAAAATATGGGCAGATTTACCATGTTTTCACACAACACAGTAAGGCAACTTGCTGTGCTGTGTTGCATGAAAGGGAGCGGGCAGAAATGCTCCATGTTTACAAAGATAAGGAGCATTTCTGCTCTGTCCTTGCTCTGGCACACTTTGTGCTGCCTAGTGCCAACAAAGGCATCCTTTCACCATAGTGTGTTACAGCTCAGCATTGTTTTTGTGCTGGGAGAGACACTTTCCTGCACAATCTTTAGAAGCATAAAGCTCTTCCTACGTGGCAGCACACTTGGAAAGAGGAATTAACGAGGAGAAATAAAGATATTTCTTGTTACACCTGTTGGGTTGACGTACAATTTTGACTCAAACTCAGGTTTACACATCTTTGTAAATCTAGGTTTGCGTCAAAATACATGCACCCATAGAGAACCTACCCAACACAAACGAACGCAAGGCAGAGTTGGGTTACTTTGTACTGTACAAGGCAAAGCCACACAAAGTGGCTTTAGGTGGGTTAGTAAATCTTGGGTAACTTGCTTTACTCATGGACAACTCAAGCCATTAGTATATTTGCTGTTATGCTTTTTTTCAGAAAAGGTTTTCTTTTGTAAAATTAAGTGTGTTTCCCCAAAATAGTGAGTGATATTATATTTGATAAGAAAGTATGTATATTTTCAGAAACCGGTTTGTTCTTGAAAGCAAAAGATTGCAGTTCCCACCCCAAAAAAAAGTTGATAGTTGAATGTTGATTCAACCTGAGTAGGGGAGGCCTATTGCTGTGATTATGTCCTTTGTGCCAGAGGCCATGTTATCCATAGTCCGTTGTCTCATTAGTCAGGTGGAGGCATTTTATATTGATGATCCTTTTCCTGGCATTTCTGCTGAGATCCTTGCCTGGAATGCTTAGGTGGTCACTACTGGTAATCCTACTTAGGATGGTCATAGTGTGATATAAACATAGGTGATCACTATTTTTCAGTAATAAAATTTGCTAGTAGATCGAGGGGACTTTAATGGAGCAGAAGTAGCTCTCACTACAGAAAAGGTTGGAGAGCTCTGCCTTAGACAAATGCTTTGATTGAGAGATTTCCTTCCCAACCAGTCAGGAGAATGGCAGTTTAGAATCACCTCTAGAATTCTTCAGGGGGAGGGGGAGTTTGTGAATATGTATTTTAGCATCTTTTCTTATTTTTATGGAATTAATGGCTCTCAAAAGCCATGTTATCCATAGTCTGTTGTCTCATTTGTCAGGTGGAGGCATTTTATATTGATAATCCTTTTCCTGGCATTTCTGCTGAGATCCTTGCCTGGAATGCTTAGGTGGTCACTACTGGTAATCCTACTTAGGATGGTCATAGTGTGATATAAACATAGGTGATCACTATTTTTCAGTAATAAAATTTGCTAGTAGATAGAGGGGACTTTAATGGAGCAGAAGTAGCTCTCAGTACAGAAAAGGTTGGAGAGCTCTGCCTTAGACAAATGCTTTGATTGAGAGATTTCCTTCCCAACCAGTCAGGAGAATGGCAGTTTAGAATCACCTCTAGAATTCTTCAGGGGGAGGGGGAGTTTGTGAATATGTATTTTATCATCTTTTCTTATTTTTATGGAATTAATGGCTCTCAAAAGAAAATGCACTGAACCTCTGTTAAAGTGTTTTTGAAATTTTTTATTGCTTGCTTGTAATTTTCGCTCAGGAAAATTATGAGAATAAACTCCTGGGCACGCCTCTCTCACTAATATGTTTCTTCGTGAGGAAGAAAGAACTGTCTTCTTTTGGAAAATTCCATGCAAAAACTGAACCCTTTTCTTTACAACCAGTCGATAGGATAGATGCCTACCACCCACAAAAGGTTTCTTAGGAAGTGATGTATTAACATTTAGGCCCTCATTATGTCAATGGCGGTAATGACCGCCTACCGCCGCGGCGACGGCCACCAAACCACCATCGCCACAGCTACCTACCGTCCGCCATATTATGACCGTAGCCAGAATTCCACCAGAAGGCTGGCAGAATTCCGCCTACGGTCATGGCGGCAGATGGCGGTAAGGTGGTGCTGCTGCCAGCAGCAGCACCATGCCAGTAGACCGCCTCAGACCGTATCATGATCCATGATCCGGCCTGGCGGTGTTCTGCTGGTGGACGCTGCTGCTGGCAGCAGCGCCACGTCCTGTCTCCTGCCAGAGGACCCTCTGCAAGCATGTATGTTGGGTGCTCTGACAGGGGAGGAGGGTGGGGGGTGTTGTCTGTGTGTGTGGGGGTGTGGATGTTTGTGTGTGCGTGCATGCAGGTGTGTGGCGTGTGGAATGCATGTGTGCATGAATGGGTGTGAGTGTGCGTGTATGTTGTGTTATGTTAATGCGTGTGTGCTTGTATGTATGTCAGTGTTTGGATGTGTGTGTGAATGTATGTATGCATGCGTGGGTGAATGTGGGTATGAGTGCATCTATGCGTGTGTATGTTGGTGCGTGAATCTGCGTGTATGTCGTGAGGGGGTGGGGGGTGGTGTAGGACTCTTGAGAGGGGGGCAGGGGAGACCCTTATCAGTATCAGGGAAGGAATTTCCTGGCATTGATAGTGCCTACCGCCATGGTTTTCGTGGCGGTAAGAAAGCAACGGAAACCATGGCGGTAGGTGGGGTCATAATCCCGCGGGTGGGACAGTGACGGCCGCCTGGCTGGAGACTGAAGTCTACAGCCCGGCGGCTGTTACCGCCCTGGCGGACGGAGTGGTACATTGGCGGTTTGGCTTGAGCCAAACCGCTAATGTCTTATTTTGTGGAGAGGTACCGCCAGCCTGTTGGCAGTACCTTTCTCCAACATACCGCCGTCTGCCAGAGTTGTAATGAGGGCCTTAGTAATTTACTTTGTTTCTTTACAGGCTTAATGATACCTGTCACCAATTAAAAAGTGCACCAAAACCAGAGATTCTGACATACATTATTATTAATAAACACAAATAAAAGCTCAATACAAGCTCAACACATGAACAGACCAAGATCCTGAAAAAATCTACCTTTATTTGAGAGTGATAGACTAAGGACTTTCAGAACAACATCACCCTAGTTAGCGTTCTGTGATATGTGTTTATCTGTCAGACAAACTGAACAAAATACTGAGCAGCCTATCAAGAAACTGAAACCAACTTCACATTTTCGTTTATGCCTTGAGAAAGTAGACATGTATATGAATGGGTGAGCCCCAGCAAACAGGCCTACTTCTGCTGAAAAATATATAGCTTGAGTCAGTATGTCTCAAGATAACTAATGGGTATGGTATTGACAAGTGTCATAGAAACGTCTTGAAAAAATCCTCCTGTAGTGTTCAAATATAGTTAATAAAACTAATCCATTAGGCTGAGTGCAGCTTTCAGTTATGCTGAAATATGCCCTATATTCCCGACCATCTACCACTCTGTTCCAGAGTTTGTACATCTCATTGCCAGGTTATAATACATAGGAGCTTGCAATCCCGGTATAAAAAGTCTCGAATTCCCATATTACAGTTTTGTTGTGAGCACTAAAGAAATAACTAGCCTGTCACATGTAGTACTTTATTACAGCTGAACTGTGACTTCATATTATCTCCTGCCAGCAGCCAAGGTGAAAGGCAGGTCGCAGAGCATAATTACATCAGTTTAAGCAATGAACCATAACTGGCCTTTCTTTTTTCTGATTTGTTCTAAAATTAACAGAGATCAACAGAAAGTAGAAAATGATGGCAACATCTTGATTTTTTGCACTCAATAGGTCATTACAAGGAGCACTTTTGCCTTATTTACAGCAAACTGATTCTAATATTTTTTTTGCAGCAAATTGATAACTGCCTGTTGGTGTGCTTAATTTCACACTACAGATTCTGCTTTTATTATGCATTAGAGTGTACATATATAATATGAATAATGAATACATGAAAACATTTTTAAATGAACATTATTGTGCATGTTTATAAAGCTTCAGTCTTTCAGTGGTTACATTTCATTATTGTGTTTAAGTAGGCAGACATGGTAAAAAATTTAAAACACACAGAAAATATGGTGTCAAATGTAAATGCGCTTCTGTGCAGTGACTAATGTGTAAAGGATGAAGGCTAAAATTGCGCCTCTCCACTGTTAAAGACCGTGTTGTCTTATGCTATATACAGGGAGTGCAGAATTATTAGGCAAGTTGTATTTTTGAGGATTAATTTTATTATTGAACAACAACCATGTTCTCAATGAACCCAAAAAACTCATTAATATCAAAGCTGAATATTTTTGGAAGTAGTTTTTAGTTTGTTTTTAGTTTTAGCTATGTTAGGGGGATATCTGTGTGTGCAGGTGACTATTACTGTGCATAATTATTAGGCAAATTAACAAAAAAAAATATATACCCATTTCAATTATTTATCATTACCAGTGAAACCAATATAACATCTCAACATTCACAAATATACATTTCTGACATTCAAAAACAAAACAAAAACAAATCAGTGACCAATATAGCCACCTTTCTTTGCAAGGACACTCAAAAGCCTGCCATCCATGGATTCTGTCAGTGTTTTGATCTGTTCACCATCAACATTGCGTGCAGCAGCAACCACAGCCTCCCAGACACTGTTCAGAGAGGTGTACTGTTTTCCCTCCTTGTAAATCTCACATTTGATGATGGACCACAGGTTCTCAATGGGGTTCAGATCAGGTGAACAAGGAGGCCATGTCATTAGATTTCCTTCTTTTATACCCTTTCTTGCCAGCCACGCTGTGGAGTACTTGGACGCGTGTGATGGAGCATTGTCCTGCATGAAAATCATGTTTTTCTTGAAGGATGCAGACTTCTTCCTGTACCACTGCTTGAAGAAGGTGTCTTCCAGGAACTGGCAGTAGGACTGGGAGTTGAGCTTGACTCCATCCTCAACCCGAAAAGGCCCCACAAGCTCATCTTTGATAATACCAGCCCAAACCAGTACTCCACCTCCACCTTGCTGGCGTCTGAGTCGGACTGGAGCTCTCTGCCCTTTACCAATCCAGCCACGGGCCCATCCATCTGGCCCATCAAGACTCACTCTCATTTCATCAGTCCATAAAACCTTAGAAAAATCAGTCTTGAGATATTTCTTGGCCCAGTCTTGACGTTTCAGCTTGTGTGTCTTGTTCAGTGGTGGTCGTCTTTCAGCCTTTCTTACCTTGGCCATGTCTCTGAGTATTGCACACCTTGTGCTTTTGGGCACTCCAGTGATGTTGCAGCTCTGAAATATGGCCAAACTGGTGGCAAGTGGCATCGTGGCAGCTGCACGCTTGACTTTTCTCAGTTCATGGGCAGTTATTTTGCGCCTTGGTTTTTCCACATGCTTCTTGCGACCCTGTTGACTATTTTGAATGAAACGCTTGATTGTTCGATGATCACGCTTCAGAAGCTTTGCAATTTTAAGAGTGCTGCATCCCTCTGCAAGATATCTCACTATTTTTGACTTTTCTGAGCCTGTCAAGTCCTTCTTTTGACCCATTTTGCCAAAGGAAAGGAAGTTGCCTAATAATTATGCACACCTGATATAGGGTGTTGATGTCATTAGACCACACCCCTTCTCATTACAGAGATGCACATCACCTAATATGCTTAATTGGTAGTAGGCTTTCGAGCCTATACAGCTTGGAGTCAGACAACATGCATAAAGAGGATGATGTGGTCAAAATACTCATTTGCCTAATAATTCTGCGCTCCCTGTAATTTGCCTTTTGTTGCTGCATAATTTTGTCACCTCTTTCGTATAATTAGCTACATAGTTCCAATGACCTTGCCTATTTCTTTGAACTTGGGTGAGACTTTCACTTTGTACTAAAATGGAAAAGCACATAACCTATAGGCAGAACCTTCAAAGCAACATCTTCCACTTTGCCACGCTTCTTGCCCCCAAACCAATCACAAGCCAGTGAATGAACATTTTCTCAGAATATAGAAGCAATCTTCGTTGTGCTGTTTTTTGGGAGATTTGTGGCAATGTACTTACCTTTGCTAAGTGAATTCCTATATTCACATTTCGATATGCTTTACTTTGATAGGAGGTCTCATTGATGGACTGCACAATCTTATCAATATAGAGAAGCTGATTCTTGATAATGTGAGGATGACAGAGAAGGATGCCATACAGTTAGGTAAGAAATGTTGTTTATTTTTTGCACAATTCCTCATCATTAGTGTTTTTTATTATTTTAATGATTTGAATGCTTGCATTGAGGGAGAAGATACTGAATTTCTTTAACACTCTACGTTACCGCACTCTACTCTACACCACTCCATTCCACGGCACCCCATTCTATGCCACTCCATTGTACGATACTTTACTCCACTCTGCGTGTCTCAACTCTGTGTCCCTCCACTCTGACACTCTATTTTACTTCAGTTTACCAATTTACGACATACTACACCACTCCACGTCACTCTACGCCACCCCACTGTATGACATTCTACTTTACACCACTACACGCTATGTGACTGCATTCGCTCTATGACACTTTATTCCACTCTATGTTACACCACTCACTTCACTACACTCCACAGTGCTTCACTCTATGCTATTCCACCCTACTCCACTCCACAACACTTTACTCCACTAATCACCCTTCTACTCTGACACTGTACTCCACTCTACGCCACTCCGCTCAACTTTACTATACTACACTCTGTGACACTCCACAACTCTACTCCAGTCTACGACTCTACATCCCTTTACACTTCACGTCTCCCCTCTACACCCCTCCACAACACTTTATTCCACTCTAAGCCTCTCCACTCTATGCTCCTCCACTCCATGTCACTCTTTGACAGTTTAGTCCACTTTACCTCCCTCCACTCTATGCCGCTCTACAGCACTATATTCAGCTCTATGCTCCTCCACTCTGCACCCCTCCACGCAATGCCTGTCCACTCCATGCCCCTCCACTCTATACCCGTCCACTCTATAACACTCTAACACCCCACTGTATTACAATCCACTCTCCGACACTCTGTTCCACAACACTCTATACCGATTTAAGCCCAATCTATACCTCTCCACTGTACACCCCTCCACTTTGACACTCTATTTTACTCCACTCTACAACACTCTATGCCACTTCACTCTATAACACACTATGTCACTCAACTCCACTGTACTCTACTCTGTGACACTCTAGGCCACTCCATGACAATCCACTCAATGACCCTCTATGTCATGACACTCTATGACATGACACAACACTCTACAACATTCTGCTCCACTCTATGACACTCAGTTCTACCCCACAAAGGTTTAACCATGCTGAACAGCAGCTACGCTGGTGTACAACATGGCTAAAGTACATTGGCAAAGCCAATAATTCTTTCCTAGGCAAGACCTATTGGCTTTGCCAATTCTTTTCATAAAGTGGCTTGTCAAATCTACCTTACATAAAGTGAAGAAAGCAAAATACATTGTTGCTTAAAGTTGATCGCTTTTACATTTTTTTGTGGAAAAAATACCTGTTTGTTTGTCTTGCTTTAATCCATATGTAGGAATATAGTTGCACTGTTATATGGAACACATTTTTTTTGCCCACTCGTTCTGTCTATCTATTAGATAGGAGACCTTGAGATATATTCACAAATAGTCAGATTTTTGATGTTAAACTATTTTTCAGCTAAACTCTATACCATTATACTGTTGTTTTAATACATGGTTTAATTGAAAGGAAATGGGAAAATAGACCTCTGAGAAACAAAAATATTGAACAATATTTTGTGGTAACGTACATTTAACAAAATTAAACTATACAGGAGTTACTGGTTTATCATTTTAAATCCTAAACAATCTTAGCACAATTATCAAACAAACTGGTAGATTTCTGTCTATAAGTGGCAATAGAATCACAAACAAGCATATTACATCTTTTACATCTTTTGATTAAGGTGGAGAAAAACAGTCTGCAGCATTAACATTGAACCATTATTTGTGTAATATCTATATATGTGTTACCTCCCTGTGTTTTTGGCAATGCACCTCTGTCAATCTGCAACGGCGGACTAGCCTCCACCAATCTTTTCCATTATGGAGAATTGGTATGTATTTCTGGTATGTGGAGTCTGGGGCCAGGAGTTTTGTTAAGGTAGTCTATGTGCCTTTAATTTAGTCACTATGGCGCAATCATTAGGGCTGCATCAGTTCTCGATAGCTATGCAGTTCCTGCATATACATGTCCCAGTCGCTTGCGATTGGGACTTTACACAGCCTTTTGGCTTCCTCCAGCCAAAGCGCGACCGCTTCAGCTTTACCCCATTTCAGTAATGTTGCACTACAGTGGGAAAGTGTGGGCAGCGTGGGTGACTTCCAGTTCATAGCTATGGCTTGCCTGCCTGTAATTAGTGCGAGATCATTAAAGCGGCAAGTTGCCGCTGCCCGCATGGGATGGCTAAAAAGTCCCAATAAGGATGCTCACTGCCGTATGTATGTCTGTGCCCTGAGTCAATTCTGTAACAGCCTCTGTTATTTGTTGCCAAAAATGACCCGTTCCAGACAAGACCAGAAAATATTTATCATATTGGAAACTGGATCATGGCAACAGGGGCATCCTATTGAGGATCCAAACATTGTATTCAGTGTATCTGGTGTAAGGTAGGCCCTGTGCAGTATATTATACTGTATATATTGAAACTTAGGATTTCTCAGGACTTTTTTATGATAGATCAATACCCTGTTCCATTCGTTATCCTGTATTTCCCTACCCACATCTTGCTCTCATTTCTCACATAACATTTGTAGGGGGTCTTGGTCCTGTGTGTCGGTGCCCGGGTGAACCCAGTAATTAAATTCCTCCAGCTGCCCATGATGTGCAGTGCATGTACTAACTGATGTGGGTCCGGTTCCGAGTCTATTATTTGCCAGTGTTCAGTCAATATGGCAGTTAATCTAGCGTGTGCAATGACACCCCCCTGTAAGTGGTCAAAGGACTCACGCACCTTATCACAGAATAAAGATCCTACTGTATTGACCCCCACTGCTTCCCATCACTGCAGTCCCACTTTGCTCAGCATTGTCCGAAACAGTCTAAAGGCCTCTAATCTAATTTTGGGGGAATATATCAGGATTGGGTGCTTAATTCTGATACTGCGCTTATAGCTAGCATGGGCTACTGCCAATAGTGTACTACATTGCGGAGGCAGTGAGGTAGACGAGAGAAAGATTTCCTGGACTAGATTTTGTACCTCTTTACTGGTGCACTGCCCCAATTCTTCTAGTAGCCAGCCCATCAACCAACGAGCAGGCCACTGCAGTTGTGCTGCCAAGTAATAGTGTTCAAAATTGGGAGCTGCCAATCCCCCTCTCTCAGTGGGCAGTTGCAATTTTCGTAGCGTTACCCAACGCCAGTCTTTGTGCCAAAGTAAGGTACCCAATACAGCATGCAGCATACAGAAGACTTTCCTGGGGATAATTAGAGGTAGATTATGAAAATAATACAGGAGGCAAGGAAGTACAACCATTTTAGACAATGCAATCCTGCCTTGCACGGTAAGCGGTAGAGTGCTCCAGAACGCCATCTGAGAGCGTGTAGCTGTAATAGCTCTTGTGATGTTACCATCCAGCAGGTCTTGCTTGGCGTGGTAAATGTTTATGCCTAAATAGCGAAAGGTAGTGGGCTCCCAGCGGATTCCCTGGATTTCCACTTGGAGGCACTGTGAAGGAAAGCAGGGGTGTAAAGGATATAGGCATGACTTGGACCAGTTTACCCCAAGACATGACGCTGCCTTGAAGTCAGACAATATCTTAGTTATCGCACTTACACCTTTCTTTATGTTACAAGTATAAATCAGCAAATCAGCTGCATATAATGAAGCGACATGCCTAATTCCATCCAATGGGATTCCCCACTCTGCTCCCTTCTGATGGAGTTTCTGAGCCAGCGGTTCTATAGCTAGGGTAAAGAGCAGTGGATAGGGGCAGCCCTGGTGCATGCCTCTTGTCACCAGGAAGGCCGGGGAAATGCACTATCATATCAAAGAGAAAACATAAATAAAAGAGCTGGGATAAAGTTTAGGGGAAGAGTGAACTAGAGAGAAAAGCAATTGATTTGCAAGAGAGAGAATGCATTTGAAGAAATAAACAAGGGACAGAGCTAAAAGATAATTGGGAGAAAAAGATAATGGTGGATATGAGTTGTAGGGGGTGTCTGCTGTTTCCTGCGAACAAAGACTAAAAAGGATGAAGCAATGATGTGTGGGAGAAGGAGAAAGGGGAGGAGGGAGGAGGAAGAGGAAGGGGAGAGTACAAGGGAGGAAAGAGGAGGAATAATGAAAGTGGAAGTTAATAACACAGAAAGAAGTTTTGGGTCATTCTCTAGAGGAAGACAAACGTAGAAAACTGTGTAGGTAAGTATAAAAACAAAAAAAAGAAAAGGAAGGATCTATGTGAAGCCTTCAGATAAATCAATTAGTTCAATACGCCTACAAAACAGAGGCATTCACCGGGTTGAATTTGAAAAATTGGTAAATTCCAGTTGCTGTGGAAATTGCCAGGAAACCTGTTTAGTTAAATCGATTCTTAAAACTGATATTCAACAAGTTTGCCTTTCTCAGAGATGACATACTTTCGTCATTTCAATATGTTGTTTTAATACATTGCCGGGTATTTATATAGCTCAGCATTCTCAAATTACTTGGCTTCTTGGTACTTATAGAAGCTATGCTCAATATCTGTGTAGGTTATGTAGGTTTTCTACCTGGGGAATATTATTGTTGAGTTTATAGTTTGGAAACTGAGGACTATCTTTATAGCCGTGTTCCATAAGGAGGCTGTGCCGCACAAACGTCCAATCTAACCCATGTGAGTGTGTTGTGGGTCATCTCTGTGTGGTGGTTTACAGTGTGAAATTTGGTTCTTTCAGCCCACCGCCTCACCTGTGTCGGCAGTTAGTTGCCTGTCACCAATTTTCAATTTGGTTTAGAGGGACCTTCTTTAGCTAGAGATCCAATAGGTATCTGTAGCTAAAAATGGATAATTATGCTGTGATTTCTGTACAGGGACAAACAATAAAAAAAAAAAGACTTACTGTTCACCCCGCCGCTGTCTCCTGCCGCCTCACTCGTCCCTCCTTTCCTGTTCTGTTGTCCCAGTATTCACTGGTACACCAGAACAGGCAACCCAAAAATCCTGGTGCTGCTCTCATGCTAAACCTAGCATGAAAGTGGCATCATGGTTGGTTTTAGTGGCTCGGACTGGTGCTCAGACACAACCTTGAGGTATGTGCAGTTTCTTCAGCCTGGCTGTGTAAACAGCCGGGCTGGAGAAACCTAAGTGCGCATGTGTGTTTGAATGTGATCCTGTGCAAATCAAAAGTCAACACCAGACTCGAACGTGGCTCCCCAGTGCTGAAGTCAGCACCTCTGTCGGTAGCACCACATCCTTTTTCTCCCTACTTCATACACCTTCTCCAGCATACCTCCTGCCTTGTTGCTCATGGCAAATCAAACCCTGCCACCTGGATGTGTTGAAAGTTCCTAGAATTTTCTTTATTGTTATCACTTTGAGAGAGGGAGTTTACCTTTCTAAAATAATTTTGCCTGGGCCTGATTTGTTCAACTGGAGTGCAGGCAGATCCTTCCGTTTTGTGCCGCGAAAATAGTTAGTTTATTTTGTTCTAAAAAAAGCATACATACAGAATCTAAAGTGAAACGCACACTCCTTCGTAGATTAAAATGATTTCAACAATCTTTCTAACAGGTTTTTATTAAAAATTGCACAAAGTAAGTAAAAAAAAAAAATATTATGCCAAATCTGAAACTGCGCATTTAAATTCATAAATGCTTGCACAATATGGGAGTAACGTCAACGTTGTTCAATGTCTCATGCGAAAACCACAATCTTAGAACGCCAGTCATCCATTATCAGAGAAGTGTGCTTTTCCCGCCAGTAATTCACACTGGCCAATTAGCCAGAACACATTTTACAGATTGCAGCCTTGCACATGTGCTGATTTGCTTTCCTCTCTCGTCCTCAGCTCCGACCCCTTGCAGTTTCCACATTGCTAACAGCCCAAAAGAACAAGCATAGGGAAAGCCAATAGGATGGCGACAAGTTAAAAAGTGCTCTGAGTCGGTCAACGCTGGCTGCTTTATTTTACCTTCAACTACGGTGCACAGTAGCCAAGCAGCTGTATAACTTGGCAAGAAAAATATTGACAAAGTCAGTCCTTCTGTTTGAGTTTGCAGTGTTTTTTAAGCTATGTTGAACAGCTGCATGGCTGCTGTGCAGCACTGTTGAAAGTAAAATTAGAAAAGCGCAATGATGCGTTGACTGCGTCATGGAACTTTTTTTTAGACTTTCAGCAGTGCTGCACTGTAGGTGGGCTGCAGTACTACATGGCTAAAAAACACTGACAAAGCCAACAGTTGCTGCATAGGCCAGAACTATTGACTTTGCCAGTTGGTGATCTGAGGCAGGTCGCTCCCAACACATTAGGGGCCAGATGTAGCAAAACTTGGTTTTGCGACTCGGAAATTGCGAGCGACTCGCAATTTCGGAGTCGCAAAACCATATGCAGAAAGGTGTCTCAGACACCTTCTGCGAGTCGCTATGGGGTCGCAAAGACCCACCTCATTAATATTAATGAGGTGGGTCGCAAATTGCGGCCCCATAGCGACTATGGGCACTCACTGACATGGAGGCCTGCTGTAGTCAGCAGACCTCCATGTCCGTTACTGCTTGTCAATAAAGCAGTTTTTTTTTTTTTAAGTGTAGCCTGTTTTCCTTAAAGGAAAACGAGCTGCACTTAAAAAAAAATCCGAAACCTTTTGTTTCGGAATTTTTTCAGGGCAGGTAGTGGTCCCTTGGGCCACTACCTGCCCTGAAAAAATATTTTGGGGTCCATTCACAAAGGGGAAGGGGTCCCATGGGCGAGTGGGTTACCATCCACTTCAAGTGGATGGTAACTGCGACTCCACGTGGTCGCAAATGGAATTGCATACCACTGTGAGTCGCAAATAGGAAGGGAACACCCCTTCCTATTTGCGAGTCGGAAATGCATTTTGCGAGTCGGTCCCGACTCGCAAAATGCATTTCTGCATAGCAAACCCCGGTTTGCGACTCGCAAAAGGCAATTTTTACCGTTTGCGAGTCGCAAACTGGTTGCTACATCTGGCCCTACATCTGGCCCTAGGTTTCTCCTCCCTGGGGCACGTACATTTTTTTTTAAACGTCCCGCATAAATTTGGTAGAGCATTGCAGTCTACTGGTAATCTACCATCTGACTGACCCTTTAAAGGTTTCATACCTTTTTCGTTCAATGTTTTTGTTTTTCTCCCAAATACCACCCTTTAGATCCGATTAGCATAATTAATAGTCGCTATAAAATACGACCTATTTTTATTCTAAAATGCTTTCAGATAACTGATGGTGTTTGCTTTGAGGTGCACTGGAAGCAGTGTAAGCAAAAATTTTTTAGAAACGGGTTGGTAGAAGAAGTTGCTCACCCAAGCCCAGGACAATATTACTTTAGTATTTTGAAGAGGCATGTATGTGTATTGACCAATAAAATGTGCAAACACTTACCCTTGCAAGCAAATATGCACCCTTGCTGGTTTTGCAACCTCTTTGATTAGTCACTGAAGCCCATGCTTACGTCTTATGCAACAAAGGGAACAGGCTTCTGTTTTTTTCAGGTCTTGCATTAAGTTACTGGAAGTTTCCTCTTTTCGGATTGCTGAAGCAGTTCAATTAAATGTATTGTTTTTCGCTTCAGTAAAATTTAGCACTAAAAGACTCTGGCACTCTTTACTTAGTTGATTAAAGGCTTCCCTAGTTTTGAGGCAAATTGAACCTTACACATTTGCCCCCATTATTTTTTATAATAATATAAATGCTATAAACAGCCCACGAAGCTGTTGACATTAGAGTTAAGGCTATTTAAAATTCACCTGATTTATTTACATTTAATTTAGGCTGAAATTAGGGTTAGCTTTTGGATTAGATTAACATTATTTAGTTTAATATATATTTATACATTTATAAATATATTAGGATTAGCGTTGGAGGGAGGTGAATGTAATTTATCATCATTGATTGCATTTTATTTAGAGTTGGAGTAGGTTACTTTTTAGTGTAGTATAATTTATTTGAGTGGGTTACTGATCGTTGGATGATGGAGTGCAGAGGAGAGGGGTGTTTGATCAGATCAGAATTCTTTCAGCAGGTACATTGATGAAGAGTTAGAAATTTATTACAGTGATACTGATGAGAGTCCAGAACACGAGCCTGGAATCAGTCTACATGTTTGTAAGGATAACCAAGACCCTAAAGAAATTTGATAATTATGACTGCCCGTAGCTGTTGTTTCTAATTTGTTTTCCATTTTTTGTTGTTTAGCAATCATGTATAGCAATGGTTTGTTTATTGTATATTTTTGAGGTTGTATATTTTATGCAACATATCAATGCATTTAGGTTTGCATTACATTATGCAGTACTTTATGAAAGAATGAATCCTGTGATCAAGATCTGTCAGGATGAAGTACTGCTAAAGATTTTGAAAAGATAGACAGATGCCAGCGGCAGAAAAAGGTAACTATGACATATGTTTTGAGATCTGCGTTGACAGCAGTATAAAGAACTTACCAGAAACGTCATACTTTCAGACGGGGAAAGAGCGTTCCACACTCTGCCCAGCAGTGCATTAGATGGCACGCCCAGCTAATGGCTGGGCAACAGAGTTGCCTGAAATGTTCTGGTGAATCTGGGCGTGTGATCACACATGTAATTTTGGTACCGGCAAAAATGGAATCCGTGAAATACCTTATTTCTGAAGGAATGCTTTAACAACAAATTACAATACCATACCTCCCACAATAACCTCAACTTATCTTCTGTCGTGCGTGAAGTGATAGCAAACGCCCATTTAGAAGAATTCCGGGAGGGCACGGAAGGTAGAGGACGAATCCCATTGATTTGAGTTCGCTTAGGGTGAGTGCCCTCATGAAAGCTGAAAGCTGCTCCAGTCACTGGAAGACAAACATGGTGAAATGCCAGGAAGACATGCAGAATTTCCACCAGGGGGGGTCCCATTCCATGCTACTAGGTCCCTGTTTATCAGCGGTCTGGGATTTGAAACATTCCATGAGGGTGTACCATGTCAAGGCAATTGGTATCCTGTGAAGCCCACAATATTCCTCCCTTCACAGCGCGAGGCTTTCAGCAGTTCCCCAATGTATGACCTCCTCCTGCCAACTGCTCACATGCGGGGCCCTAGGGGATTTCCAGTGCCTGGTAATCTGTTTCTAGACCAGTATGAGGCCCAGGTATGTTAAGCGTGATAGGGTTTTGGAAGGACGTAGGCCCAGCAGACAGTGGTCCACTTTGTTCCAGTTGGGGGCTCCCGCCAGATATGCCAAGAAAGAATAGACTTCGGCCAAGTAGGTCTTCAGAGAGGGTCATGACCATAGCATATAAGGTAGGTCTGCTGAGCTGGTGTGGCACCTTGGCCAGTCGGGATGTACTGTGGGGAATATTTTGTGCAATTTCTGAGGTGTGAAGTAGGCTCTAGGTAATAGGAAGAACAGAATTAATTTGATTTGGGAACTACGGGAAAACTTGTTGGGGTATTCGATGGGCTGCTTCTTCTTTGGCCAAACACCATGATTTTCAGAGAAACTGATGACAAACTTTATGAACCAGGTTGAGTCCGCCCAGATAACATTTATACCAGTGGGGAGCATTTGGTGATGAAGCATGCACCTCGAATAAAACATCAGTGTGTGAGAGTCCTTTAAAAAGACCAATAGGTTTGCCCGAGTGTGTTGCATAAAGACAGATGCCCACACTAAGGCATGGTCACATCACTATGATGTACAGTTTATGAACAACCCATTCCAAGAGAGTCGTCAGTCCATAAGACCATAGGATGTTTTTTGAGGTTCCTCACCTTATATATAGTCTTTTCCTGTGATGTAAGATCCTCTTTGAAGCATATGTAAAGGAAGCAATCACACGAGGTATAGATGAGTGACAGTTGTTTTTGTTGTCACGTTTATCTCTCCTTGCAACTAACTATTTTTGTCCCTGATATTGGTCTTCTTGCTGTTGAAACTTCTTCTGGATTCTTCTTCTGAAGTTATGCTTGCCTCCTTTCTCCTCCCAAATTTCAGGGGAGTTTGGTGCCTTGCTGATTACCTCAATGTTTATCTTCATCTTCAAACATGATCTACAACATTGCCTTTGTGTTCTTTTTTCTCCTAACTGGGCCCATCTTAAGGAGGCATCTGATATCTTTCACATCTAGGCCCTGATTTAAGAGGGCCTAGTGCCTTCTTGTGCCACATAAGCACCATTTTTTAATGCTAATGTGGCCCAACGAGGCCAAAATCGCTGGACCAGATTTACAAAGTGGCGGAATGCATGCATTGCGCCACTTTGCAAACCCTTGTGCCACATTATGCCTGCGCCAGGCATAATGTATGCAAGGGGGCGTTCCCCGTCAAGGAGGGACCAAAAATATGGCACAAAGAAATATAACAGTACATCTATAGCGCCATGGTGCAGCGTATTTTAAATACCGCACACACATGGTGACGGTAGGAGGGTACTAAGGGGCGCAAGCAAAGTGGCGCAGCAATGGGTGCAGCACCACCTTTCTTAAATCTGCACCCATAATATTCTGTGCAGGGTGTCACTGTGGCTGCTGGGAGTAGTCATTCTTTCCTCAGGCAGTCATGAAGGGGTTCAGCAGACCTTGGCAACACCCTGTCCTTGACAGTAATTCTCAAACTCCACCAGCTGACCAGTCCACCACGTTCTGGCTCTCTTTCTCTTTCCATTTGCTCCACACCTGACCTGCATTCCACCTTCACCCATTCTGGGCAAGCAGTACATTAAAACACTCCTTCCTTGAATGCCAAGAAAACAAATGCTGAAAAACTGGAATTATACATCATAAAATGAATATCCTTCATTTGGTCTTGATTTGCTGTGCGTATCTGTAGATTCTTCAGAAAGAGCCTGGGAAATCCTCTACATCCAACTTGTGATATAGGTGAACTTTTGTTGGGATCAGGCTGTTCCTTACACACTTTGCACATAGTTGTTCTTCCAAACCACCACAGTTTTCTTTGCCTTTGACTTAAAAAAACGAATGGAATACACTACCCCCCTTTACATTTCGGTTTGTTCTAGAAATTGTCTCTTGAGCTCACCTGCTATGCTTTAAATATTTATTGTTTGCTGCCTGCTTGCTTATAAGCCTTTTGACTTATAAGCTCTCAGAGTCGAGGAACGAAGAAACCTGCCTTTCCACCCGGTAGTGGATGATTGGGTTGCTGTCCTGGTGAATTTTGTGGGAGTGGAAGATGTCGAATTTTTAACTCCATGATTTCTGATCATGATAGTACTGCAGCTCTTAACCACCACTGATTGTGAGACATTGGAAGCAAGAGAGAGGTTTTGAAAGTGGGGAAACTCTGAACATTGAAGCTTGAGTAAGTGCCCGTTAAATGTTTATACATTTTTTTTTAAATGTGCCATATTTATCTTCCTTCATATTGTTGGAGCAAAATGGTCACACACCAAATGGACAATCCTCGAAGATCTCCAATACAGCAAGTGGTGTTGACAGTGGGTAGTGTAATGTGTTTTTTTATCCTAATTACATGTCTGTATATCTTACTGATTACAATGCTAATTCTGAATCATTAAGACAAATATATGTTTACTGCTGTGGCTGAAAGTTTTGAAAACTAATAAGAACGTAAAAAAAATAACTCTCCTGACTTGTCTCCACAATACTCCCTTCTTAATCCACCACTACTGGCAGGTCCATGATGAACCATCCTACGATTACCTTAGAATTTGGCTCCTTCCTGTTTTACAACACAAATGGGACCACCTTAAGCACATTTTGCAGTATGGTGAGACACACTCAGACCATCTTTAAGACAACACTCCATGAAATATGGTTGAGCTATGCCAATTGCATTTATCCTTTAACCACACTATTAATCTTTTTCCATGAACCTTTTGTCCCAAGGAATGTATACCAATGTACATGCATGCTCAACAATAAACTCCTTTAGAAACAACTACATCTCACCTGAGATGTCTAAGACATATGTGCCTGTGACCAATATATTTAGAGCTCCGTCTTCGCAAAGCCTCCTATCAGGAAGTTAGAAATCTTCTTTGAATGTGCTTGAAATCCTAAGACATATTTTCTATTACCTAGGTTTCCCACTCACAGTTCAAGCTAAGACTGACCTTGAATTCTCACTGGGTTTACACAAATGGTGTTGATATAGTACCGTGAAAATTACAATTTGTCCCAAATCTCAGCAGCCATGCTGCTCCTCCAGCTACATCCTAGGGACCACATCAGCCCCTGAATTGAACACTGTAACACCTTTGTCCACATTTATGAATTGAGGTAAACTTGCCCCCAGGTCCTTAGCATTTATCCCTTCTATTAGTCATCTTTTTACATACCAGGCCCTCTTGTGCCAGACTTATGATGAGTTCAGCTGATGGTACCAGTTTTATGTCTCTAATTAGCTGGACCTCAGCCACATTCAACTCATCCTTTATCATTCCAAAATTCCTTCAGATATCCTTTGACATGAGTCCTCTTCACCACATCTCAATAAGCCAGGGCACCTTTTTTCCTGCCTGCTGGATATCCCTTTCTCGATTGCTCATCCATCAAGTTACTTTCCTTGTCATACAAAGCAACAGCAGGAGTGGCAAGCATTCATACACAAAGTTACAGAACCCAGGCAAATAGAGTTGTGTTGCCATATTAGTATCTACCTTGCTGTTCTAGGAGTGGCTTACCTTTATCCCTTGGTGCCTCATTATATGTTGCTCAAAATCCAGGGGTTGGAATAATGGGTCCAGAATTAATGATTCTGGATAGTAACCTCTGTTCCTGAAACCACACATTATGAATTAAAGACCCCAGATTGGGAATTACAAGCAGAACCCAGAATTACTGAGTCGCTTACTGCATGTAGTTCATGATTTTGGTGCCTTTGCCACTGGGATTGTTCACCTGCTTAAAGCAGGTGGAAAATGCCTGTGGACTCTTGGGTTTAATGATTGAGCCCCATATTCCTATAACTTGAAATTTAAGTTGTGGGAACAAGTGGACACCCAAAATTGTCCTGAGCTGTATCCAACACAGACGTGCACTTTTAATTAAATATGGCAGAAGGAAGAGAATGACATAAATATGGTTCCAAACTGGTGTAAAAATTCCTCAATAGTGCAAATAATTTCAAAGATGAAAAACCCAGAGGAAGTAACCCAATCTTTTTCATCCCCTTAACAGCTATTGGTATCAGAAATCTGAAAAAGCTGAATGTGTTGCAATTGTCTCATTTGCCGCCCATCGCACCAGGTTTGGATGGTATAGTAGAATCAGTAACATGTGAGTGCTGTAATCTTGAAGACCTTACATTAGTTGGATGTTGTCTTTCGCAGAAAGCTGTGGAAACGCTCGGTAAGTAACTAATACACAGGAGCTTGCAATGTATTGTGTGTTTGTTGATAAAGCTGAGGAAGGCTTCAGCCTTCAGGTCCAGGTAGAATCCTTCTCAGTAAAGTGGTGCCTGCAAGTACAAAATGGAAGCCATGAAGAGACACATCAGGCTTGGTGGGTTCTGAAGCACTGAGTGACATGAAAGAGTCACTCTCATCCAGATGACTAACGTTGTAGATTGAGTTTTCTTGGAGAGATGAGGGAAGCCAGAACAGTACATGCTTTTGTTTACTAGAGTAGGAAGAGGAAGGAAGATAGGGACAATTTGTACTCTGTGAACTTACCCACTTGGTGCCTAAGAGCTGAGGAGAGATTAAATGGAAGCAGGTGGTACATGATGCACATGCCTAAATCGAGTCCTTTGGCTAGGAGTTATAACAAATGTCACGGGGTAGTTGCATTCATCGAGGAGAGAAGAGAGGACAAAAGGAAAGAGAGAGGGGGAAGATGATTATTAGAAGGATAGTGCAGGGCCAGAGGGGCCTTGTTACAGAGACTTGAATGGGGTGAACTAAAGGGAAGGGTCTTCTGGAGTCACCTACAGGATGTACTGACAGCACCGCAGTGGTGCTGCTTGAACTTTACAGAATCTTCTCATGAGTGAACTGGGAGCGCTGCAGACATTGTCTTGGCCAGGATGCTTTATACATTGCAGTGGAGAATAAATGCCGTACCCAGTCCATGCAAGGTGCCTCAGTTGGTCGGGGCGGTTTAGCTCTTATGGTGCTCTCCACAATGTGGGTATGTAAACAACATACATCCAAACATAAATGATAAGGGCCATCAGACAGAGCATTTAACATTTTTCTGATAAGTGGTAAACGTGTCAAAGCATTGGAAGTTCAGTATAGGAGCCTAATCACAAACTGCACTTGTAGTGTATTGTAGTACTAAAGTAGTACTACTCACATAGTACAAAATGCTATTCATAAACCTACATGTGGAGACCACCATCTATGGCTCTCATATCGTTCCTATGCAAAACTCTGTGCCTTGGCTACTGAGATCTCTGCACACATATGTATACATCTTAGTCGTAAATGTGGGAGGAACCTGAAGGAGTGGCTGAAAATTACGACTAATTACTACTAACTGGCAGGGGATTAGGGAGGAGTAACGATGGGTGAGAGTATTAAAAGCTATATTAATTTATTTTTTATTTTTTATAAAATAGATTAATATACAATTTTTTGTTTAAAAATAAACTACAATTTTTAAATGTGATAGAAGTTACAATTCATTAAATTTAATTAAACAAGTAAGTTAAAAAATAGTTAATAATTAAATGTAAAATAAAACAACTGGAGGGATTTTCAAAATTTCTTTTAAATAATAATTAATGTACATGTAAATAATGTATTGCATTTGTTTAACTATGTATTATACATCTGATTGGATGAGTTATTATGCTGTAACAATTTTTTAGTTCTAGGTTAATAATTATTTTAAGTTAATTTACATTTTTATTTTATCTTATATTATATATGAAAATATTTGTAGGGGCGTGGCCAAGATGGCGGCGTGCTAGGACGTGCCTGTCCGAGCTCTGCCGCCCTGGCCCCGAAAATAGCTGACTGGCCTGCTGGGGGGCCGCCTTGAGGCCCCCCCGAAGAGACGGACGCCTCCGAGGGCCGCGGTTTGCCCGTTGGAGATTCTGGGGTGCGCTGCGCGGCTTCCAATTTGCGGGAGCCGGCGGTGGATCTTCCCCCGGCGTCTTGCTTGACTCAGCGCTGGGGGGGCTGTGGGCCGAGGAGGCTCGTTTTTTGGCCCTGTTGATCGCGGGGCCACGCTGGGGGCCTGGGCCCTGGGATACTGAGGCTTTGGGCACGGGGGTGCCCTCCCACGCGGGAGCCGGCTGGAGGCGGGAGGCTGGTGCCCTCAGCCTGGTGTGCCTCTGAGGAGACGGAAGGGAGGCCTGAGATCCCGGTCGCAGACGGGGGAGGCCGTCACATCGCCACGGGGTGCCCTGCACCCACCAAGACTGCAAGTGAGTGCGGGCCCAGGCATATGGGGGCAGAAGCCACAAAATTGGAACACCACAGGAGGTGATCACCGGGTGCTGGACCCGGACACAGGCCCCGATTCGGTGACGCTGCCACGATTGCCAGTAGGTGCGGGCCAGGGCATAAAAAGGCAGAAGCTATAAATGTGATGCGCCACAGGAGGTGTTTACCGGGTGCGGGGCCCAGGCACAGAACTCGACGTGGCGAGTCCGAGCGCTCTGCCACAGGTGGAGTTGTTGAGGATACCTGAGGGGCTGACCCGGCGCATAGTGATTGGGCCTGTGAACTATGGCGACGTCTAAGTCTAAGCGAGACCGGTCAGTGAAGGAAACCTGGCAGGGGCCCGCCTGACATCGGGCGGCATGGCTGAGGACTCACCGGCGACAAGACCTCTGGAGGGTCGGTTGGACGCGGATTCAGATGGAGGTTCACCGGTCACAAAGGGCTTTTTGACCTCCCTGTTTGATTCGCTCCGTAGAGACATACAGGAGTTGCGACGGGACATATCCCAGGAGATGAAGGAACTGCGAGGTGAGGTGAACTCCTTGGGAGAGCGTGTCTTGCAGCTGGAGGATGGTGAGATTCCTTGTGGCGAAGAATTGGCGGGCCTGCAACAGGAGGTTGTCCGCCTCCGAGAGCAGCAGGACTATCTCCAGATCGCAGTCGAGGATTTGGAAAATCATTCGAGGAAACAAAATATCCGCATCAGGGGGGCCCCGGTGGGGGCGGAGAAGGAGGACATTGGGGACTATGTGAGTGGCCTATTTCGCTCTCTACTTGGCCCGGATGAGACGCAAGAGATAGTCCTGGATAGAGTTCATCGAGTCAGCCGCGCTGGTGGCCCCGGAGACCGCCCGCCGGACATTCTAGCTTGTCTTCACAACTTTGTCCTTAAAGAACAGATTCTACAGCGAGCCCACAACCTCCAGAAGGTACTTTTTAGAGGACATGAACTTCAACTATTCCATGACCTTTCTGTGCGTACGTTGCAAAGGAGGAGAGAATTTAGACCGATCACGGAGCACTTGCACAAGGTGTCTTACTCTTGGGGCCATCCGTTCCGCCTGGTCTTTCGCTGGGAGGAGCAGCTTCGGCAGGTGACATCTGTTTTGGAGGCAGCTCGGATCCTGGGTCTGGAGGATCTATGCCAGGTGTCGAGCGAGGGGGCGGCCTTGTTGGGGGGGGGCCCCCCGCGCTGGCGGCGAAAGGAGAAAAGGCGGAAGCTGCAGCGCCCAACGACCTCAGAGCTAAGATCGGAGAGGGAATCTGCTTTGAGCAGTGTGGCGGCTGGAACCTCAGCTTAGAGAAGAGTGCTCGGGGGTGTCCCGGTTGGCGGTTAGCCTTGCTGTGAACGGCATGTCGGCCGTTGGAGACGGTCGGGTGGCGGGGGCAATGGACGTGGATCACCAAACATGGGTGGATCTATTGCCTTCTGGAGACTTTTCCTCATGAAGACGGATGTGCGAGGACTTTTACGTTTTGTGCACCGGTTGTGCGTATTGGTTGAATGCTGTTGGGTTTCCCGGCGAGGTTGGCATTTAAGTGGAGATATTCCCAGGGCTTGTTGCTATAGGTGGGATAGCTTTTGGCACGGGGTGTTCTTCATTTGCTTTCTCTTTCTTTCTGCCTGCTGCCTTCATCTTAGCATATGATTATTAAATGTATGAGTTTGAATGTCAGTGGGCTCCATAACCCTACCAAGAGGTTAGCCGTTCTGTCCACACTAGAGAGGTTGGGGAGTCACATATGCCTGCTACAGGAGACACACCTCGTCCTGAAAAACATTTATCGTATGCGCTCTAGGTGGTTCCCCAGGCAGTTTTGGTCCTCTGCGACATCAAAGCACGCAGGGGTGGCGATACTACTAGCGCGCTCATTCCCGGGGGAAGTGGTGTCAAAATTGCATGAGGTGCAAGGGAGGCTTCTGGCTATGCGATTGAGACTGGTTTTTTTTTCCTTCACTATCGCTTCTCTGTACGCGCCTAACTCCCAGCAAGAAGCCTTCTTAAAACGAGCTTTAAACCCAATGCTGCAATCCCCGGATGGCGCTATTCTGGTTTGGGGCGATTTCAATTTGGTGATGGACGGGCATATGGACCGTTCAGTTCGCCGGTGTGGACAGACAGGGTCAGTAACGGAGGCTGGTCGTCACTGGCTGAGTGAGTGTGGCTTGGTGGATGTGTGGCGTAGGGCTCACCCCACGTTAAGAGACTACTCCTTTTACTCGGCAGCGACTAAGACATACGCTAGGCTGGACCTTTTCTTGGCCTCGCAGGAGGGAGTCACTGATTGAGCCTCGAACCCTGTCGGACCACGCCCCGGTTACTGTGGTGGTCCGCACGAATATGGAGCGAGTGAGTGCATCGGGTGGCGGTTTAGGGACTCAATGCTTCAGAGTGATGTAACAGTACAGGCGATCCACAAGGCAATAATAGACTACCTCAGCCGTAATGACTACGGGGCCACTAGCATGGCGACGCTGTGGGAGGCACTGAAGGCTGTAGTGAGGGGTGAGGTGATGTTGCTCTCCGCTAGGACAACAAGGCAAGGAGACTACTTAGAGTGGATCTGGAACAGCGAGTGAGAGTGCTGGAGCGTTCACACAAACACACAGGAGCACTGAGAGTATGGCGAGAGCTTGAGAAAGTAAGGAAACAGTTGAGAGGGCTGGACTGGGATAGGGCAGAATATGCGGTGGTGCGCCTCAAGCACAAGTATTATATAGGAAGTAATAAATGTGGGAAGCTGTTAGTGCATCGGTTGCGGGCGCAGCGAGCGTCTTCAATGAAAGAGATGGTTCGCTCTTCCTCGGGAATGGAAGCACGCACAAGTGACCAAATAGCGGAGGCTTTTGCGGAGTTTTATCAGGCATTATATGAGGCCGAGGAGCCCGGCAATTCAACACCGGAGGCCTTTCTAGAGGGTATAGCAATTACGCCCTTGTCTGAGAGGGATGCGGCTTCTTTAGAGCAACCTATAAGGGCGGAAGAGGTTATATCAGCTATCTCGCGCTTGCAGGCCGGGAAGTCACCTGGGCCCGATGGCTTCTCTGCACTTTTTTATAAGACCTTCTGTATGGAACTTGTACCCGTTTTAGTGCGACTTTTTAATTCCTTTCTACTTACGGGGGCTCTTACGCCTAGCATGCTTGATGCCACTATTGTGGTAATTCCGAAACCGGGGAAGGACCCAGAGGACTGCGCCTCATACAGACCGATCTCACTCCTGAATATCGATGCCAAACTGTTTACTGGCATACTGGCACACCGTCTAAATTACTATATGCCGTGCCTGGTCGACCCTGACCAAGCGGGATTTATACCGCATAGGCAGTGTAGTGATAACACCAAGCGACTGCTCCATCTATTGGATAAATCGGATCGCTCTCAAAGGGAGGCGCTTTTTCTCTCTATTGATGCTGAAAAGGCGTTTGATAGGGTTCATTGGCCATACCTGTTTAAGGTGCTAGAGCGCTTCGGGCTGGGCCCCGGTTTCATGGCATGGATCCGATGTATCTACCGAGCGCCCCGGGCGGCGGTACGGGTTAATGGGACGCTCTCGTTGCCATTCTCGGTTCAAAGAGGAACCCGGCAGGGGTGCCCCCTCTCGCCCCTCTTGTTTGCACTGTATATGGAGCCCATGGCGCAGCGGCTTCGTGATGACCCTAGGATTATGGGCGTGAAGTTTGGGGGAGATAAGCACCTCATCTCATTATACGCAGATGACGTGATTCTTACTCTGGCGGAACCTGCGACCTCGCTGCCTGCACTAATGAGTGTACTTGAGAAATTTAGAAGGGTCTCGGGTTTCCGAATCAATATGCTAAAGTCACAGGCCATGAGTAGGTTTATCAGCGCTGAGCATGAAAGAGATTTGAGGGCCCGATTCCACTTCATATGGTCTTCCTCAAAGCTCCCATACTTGGGGGTTGAGTTAGGCTCCACAGCCGCCCGTACAGCGACGTTGAATTACATGAAATTGACGCAGGAGGTGCAGCGAGACTTGGAGAGCTGGGAGAGGCTTAAACTGTCTTGGTTGGGTAGGGTGGCGGCAGTTAAGATGACCATCTTGCCACGCGTACTCTACGTGTTTCAGGCACTTCAGGTGGAACCGCCGCCACGAACAATAACAACCCTTCAAACAGCGGTCCTAAGATTTATATGGGAGGGGAAAGCGACGCGGCTACCATGTCGCGTGATGTATCGCCCTAAGCGGGATGGGGGACTGGCTGTCCCCTGCCTCCTAAGATACTTTCAGGTGGCACAATTGTGTTTTCTATTAGAATGGAGCCGCCCGTCCTCCGAGAACATTGGTGTTTCATGGATCAGGCAGTGGTTGGTTCACATATATGGAAGGAGCCTTGGCTTAAGCGCAGTCATAGAGCGCGTGGGTTGTACGTATCACTGGTCACAGAGGTATCGATGAGGGTGTGGGACCGCGTGGCCAGTCGAATGGGCCTGACGACCTTCCGTCCCCAATGACCCCCCTGGGCGCAAATCCTGATTTTGGTCCAGGCCTTCAAATGGAGGCACTTCGTCGGTGGCATGAAGGGGGTTGTAAAAGGGTTGTTTTTTTTTTTGATGAACATGGAGTGATCCCCTTTGACCAGATGAGGGAAACATATGGCTTAACCGAGGCGGACAGGATGATGTATTATCAGATACGACATTGGGCCCTGTTACCAGCCAATAGAACATTAATAGATAGGCCCTTAACACTGTTTGAAAAATGGATTATAATGAAAAAGGATGAAAAGCGATTGATCTCCGAGCTTTATGCTCTCCTGCGAGGGGTGGCCCGACTGCCTAAGACTAAGGGTCAGCTGAATTGGGAGAGGGAGCTGGAGAGAAAGCTCTCTGATGAAAAGTGGGAGAGCATTTTTTACAGGACACATCACACAGCTTACAATGCAGCAGGTACAGAGACAGCCTATAAAGTGGCATCCTACTGGTACTACGCCCCAGCAAGGATTCATGCCTGGGATCCCGTTAAGTCAGACCTTTGCTGGAGAGGGTGTGGGGGGACGGGATCACTTGTCCATCTCCTATGGCACTGCCCTAAGCTCCATCGGTACTGGGAGAATATAATAGACATTATTGACTCGCCGTTCGTTACTCATATCCCCAGATTTCCTGCGTACATTTTGCTCGGCCTTCCCAACACTCTCACCTTCCCTCTAAGATCATTGAAAGGTCGACAGATGGCCTTGGCTTTAAATGCAGCCACACAGCTGTTGTTAAGCATGTGGGGGACTGACCAGATTCCGACGCTAACATTATGGCTCCATAAGCTTTGGTTTATTCTCGCTATGGAAAAGCTCACTCTGTCTTCACCGCAGAGTAGTGGGGATTTTAGGGAACTTTGGCAACCATTCTTACAAATACTGTCTATGGAGTTCACGGAACTGACATGCCCGACCTACTTGAGGGTTTTGAAGCTGAATTGAGGGAGGAGAAGTGAGCGTGCAATGGTTACGTATACCCCGGGCCATGATTTCGCTGGCACAAGTCCTGGGATTGTATGATGTATGATGTTGATGTGATCTGATATGCCAACTGTGGGGAAACGATGTTTGATGTTATATCTAGTTTTTTTTATTGCTATGCTTGGATCATGTTGTATGTTGACGCAGTGGTCCTATTTTGAAGCGTTGCATATGTGATGTTTATAATTGAAAATACCAATAAACAGATTTGATCCATAAAATATTTGTAATTGTTTTTTTAAGAATGAATTCACTTCATTATTTTTCTCTGTAGTTTAGCTACTCTTTGCACCTGCTGTACCTATTTCACCTTTTTAGCTTCTTTAGAAAGTGCTGTGTAAATTGCAGGAGAAATGAGCAACCAGAGTTCCCCAGTCTGGATATGGAGAGTGTGACGCAACAATCTGCTGGCCCTTAGTATTCAGCAGTCTCTTCCTCCCCTGCATAGAGTGTGTCTGTTCATGTAACATAATGATCAAGTCCATCTTAACTTACAAACCCTGCGGTTGCACGCATTGAGATTGAGCACTGCCAGAAAGAGTCTATTTGCCTTCCCTTCTGAAGTTGCATATATCATCTCAGCAGTCAGAAAACCTGCAGCAAAATCTATCTCAGATAGCCACACATTTTTGTTCAACACTCAGAGTTGGAAGACCTAGGTCCTTTAAATTCTGCCTTTTAGTATTGCCCTGGTTACCGTTAGGGGCTATGTTACTGACTTATCCTCCTTACCGGCCATTGCTGTTAAGACTGGCAATAGTATTGCATTTTCTGAAAGGTTTACTTGACATGTTTACTTCCACTCCCACCATTAACCACAGTAGAATTTGAGTCTTGTGTTCACTTTCTTAAAGACATCCCCATTTGAGCAGATGCAGAGCTGTACAGTTTGACTCCTCACAACTGTGCTCATGTCCATAACATCAGCCTGTAAGTAACAGAACTTCATGCCCTATTAAGGTGCCCACTTTTCACAGTTTCCTACTACGAAAAGTTGGTCGTTGGAACCTGCCTATCGTCCTTCTGGATATAGTATCTACTTTTCACATGGGCCACTCCGTCACCCTTTCATCCATCTTCCCTCCTTCCTCATCCCATTAAAGTGGAGGAGCAGCTACATAAACTGGATCCCAGTCAAGCTGTGTCCTATTAAAGGGATTGCACTTGACAGGACAGAGGGGGTTATTCTAACTTTGGAGGAGGTGTTAATCCGTCCCAAAAATGACGGAAAAGTGACGGATTTACCACCAGCCGTATTACGAGTCCATTATATCCTATGGAACTCGTAATACGGCTGGTGGTATATCCGTCACTTTACCGTCACTTTTGGGACGGATTAACACTCCTCCAAAGTTAGAATAACCCCCAGAGTGTCTGATCAGCTCTTTGTGAGTTTTACTGGAGCTAAAATGGGTAAGGTGGTGACCAAACAGACCATTCTTCTTGGGTCATTCTCTATATCATGATCTGCTATGCATTTGCAAAGAAAGACCCTAAGAGTGCATTTGTGCTTATGGCTGCTTCCATGGCTCTCTCAGAGGCTTTTTGGTGGATGACATCTTCCAGACAGCTGCACAGTAATTACTGCATGCTTTGTAAAAAATTACTCATACCTCAACATACAGTGTTGTGTACTGTAGGAAGTTGGCTCTGTATGTGCTATTTCAAAGTAAGGAATAGCATGCACAGAGTCCAAGGGTTCCCCTTAGAGGTAAAATAGTGGTAAAAACAGATAATACTAATGCTCTATTTTGTGGTAGTGTGGTCGAGCAGTAGGCTTATCCAAGGAGTAGTGTTAAGCATTTGTTGTACATACACATAGACAATAAATGAGGTACACACACTCGGAGACAAATCCAGCCAATAGGTTTTGTATAGAAAAATATCTTTTCTTAGTTTATTTTAAGAACCACAGGTTCAAATTTAACATGTAATATCTTGTTTGAAAGGTATTGCAGGTAAGTACATTAGGAACTTTGAATCATTTCAATTGCATGTATACTTTTCAAGTTATTGACAATTAGCTACTTTAAAAGTGGACACTTAGTGCAATTTTCACAGTTCCTGGGGGAGGTAAGTTTTTGTTAGTTTTACCAGGTAAGTAAGACACTTACAGGGTTCAGTTCTTGGTCCAAGGTAGCCCACCGTTGGGGGTTCAGAGCAACCCCAAAGTTACCACACCAGCAGCTCAGGGCCGGTCAGGTGCAGAGTTCAAAGTGGTGCCCAAAACACATAGGCTAGAATGGAGAGAAGGGGGTGCCCCGGTTCCGGTCTGCTTGCAGGTAAGTACCCACGTCTTCGGAGGGCAGACCAGGGGGGTTTTGTAGGGCACCGGGGGGGACACAAGCCCACACAGAAATTTCACCCTCAGCAGCGCGGGGGCGGCCGGGTGCAGTGTAGAAACAGGCGTCGGGTTCGCGATGTTAGTCTATGAGAGATCTCGGGATCTCTTCAGCGCTGCAGGCAGGCAAGGGGGGGATTCCTCGGGGAAACCTCCACTTGGGCAAGGGAGAGGGACTCCTGGGGGTCACTTCTCCAGTGAAAGTCCGGTCCTTCAGGTCCTGGGGGCTGCGGGTGCAGGGTCTCTCCCAGGCGTCGGGACTTTGGATTCAAAGAGTCGCGGTCAGGGGAAGCCTCGGGATTCCCTCTGCAGGCGGCGCTGTGGGGGCTCAGGGGGGACAGGTTTTGGTACTCACAGTATCAGAGTAGTCCTGGGGTCCCTCCTGAGGTGTTGGATCTCCACCAGCCGAGTCGGGGTCGCCGGGAGCAGTGTTGCAAGTCTCACGCTTCTTGCGGGGAGCTTGCAGGGTTCTTTCAGGGCTGCTGGAAACAAAGTTGCAGCCTTTCTTGGAGCAGGTCCGCTGTCCTCGGGAGTTTCTTGTCTTTACGAAGCAGGGGCAGTCCAAAGAGGATGTCGAGGTCGCTGGTCCCTTTGGAAGGCGTCGCTGGAGCAGGATCTTTGGAAGGCAGGAGACAGGCCGGTGAGTTTCTGGAGCCAAGGCAGTTGTCGTCTTCTGGTCTTCCTCTGCAGGGGTTTTCAGCTAGGCAGTCCTTCTTCTTGTAGTTTGCAGGAATCTAATCTTCTAGGGTTCAGGGTAGCCCTTAAATACTAAATTTAAGGGCGTGTTTAGGTCTGGGGGGTTAGTAGCCAATGGCTACTAGCCCTGAGGGTGGGTACACCCTCTTTGTGCCTCCTCCCAAGGGGAGGGGGTCACAATCCTAACCCTATTGGGGGAATCCTCCATCTGCAAGATGGAGGATTTCTAAAAGTCAGAGTCACCTCAGCTCAGGACACCTTAGGGGCTGTCCTGACTGGCCAGTGACTCCTCCTTGTTGCTTTCTGTGTTCCCTCCAGCCTTGCCGCCAAAAGTGGGGGCCGTGGCCGGAGGGGGCGGGCAACTCCACTAAGCTGGAGTGCCCTGCTGGGCTGTGACAAAGGGGTGAGTCTTTGAGGCTCACCGCCAGGTGTCACAGCTCCTGCCTGGGGGAGGTGTTAGCATCTCCACCCAGTGCAGGCTTTGTTACTGGCCTCAGAGTGACAAAGGCACTCTCCCCATGGGGCCAGCAACATGTCTCTGGTGTGGCAGGCTGCTGGAACTAGTCAGCCTACACAGACAGTCGGTTAAGTTTCAGGGGGCACCTCTAAGGTGCCCTCTGTGGTGTATTTTACAATAAAATGTACACTGGCATCAGTGTGCATTTATTGTGCTGAGAAGTTTGATACCAAACTTCCCAGTTTTCAGTGTAGCCATTATGGTGCTGTGGAGTTCGTGTTTGACAGACTCCCAGACCATATACTCTTATGGCTACCCTGCACTTACAATGTCTAAGGTTTGGTTTAGACACTGTAGGGGTACCATGCTCATGCACTGGTACCCTCACCTATGGTATAGTGCACCCTGCCTTAGGGCTGTAAGGCCTGCTAGAGGGGTGTCTTACCTATACTGCATAGGCAGTGAGAGGCTGGCATGGCACCCTGAGGGGAGTGCCATGTCGACTTACTCGTTTTGTCCTCACTAGCACACACAAGCTGGCAAGCAGTGTGTCTGTGCTGAGTGAGAGGTCTCCAGGGTGGCATAAGACATGCTGCAGCCCTTAGAGACCTTCCTTGGCATCAGGGCCCTTGGTACTAGAAGTACCAGTTACAAGGGACTTATCTGGATGCCAGGGTCTGCCAATTGTGGATACAAAAGTACAGGTTAGGGAAAGAACACTGGTGCTGGGGCCTGGTTAGCAGGCCTCAGCACACTTTCAATTGTAAACATAGCATCAGCAAAGGCAAAAAGTCAGGGGGCAACCATGCCAAGGAGGCATTTCCTTACACAACCCCCCCCCAAACGAAAGAGGATGAGACTAACCTTTCCCAAGAGAGTCTTCATTTTCTAAGTGGAAGAACCTGGAAAGGCCATCTGCATTGGCATGGGCAGTCCCAGGTCTGTGTTCCACTATAAAGTCCATTCCCTGTAGGGAGATGGACCACCTCAACAGTTTAGGATTTTCACCTTTCATTTGCATCAGCCATTTGAGAGGTCTGTGGTCAGTTTGAACTAGGAAGTGAGTCCCAAAGAGGTATGGTCTCAGCTTCTTCAGGGACCAAACCACAGCAAAGGCCTCCCTCTCAATGGCACTCCAACGCTGCTCCCTGGGGAGTAACCTCCTGCTAATGAAAGCAACAGGCTGGTCAAGGCCATCATCATTTGTTTGGGACAAAACTGCCCCTATCCCATGTTCAGAGGCATCAGTCTGCACAATGAACTGCTTAGAATAATCTGGAGCTTTTAGAACTGGTGCTGAGCACATCGCTTGTTTCAGGGTGTCAAAGGCCTGTTGGCATTCCACAGTCCAGTTCACTTTCTTGGGCATTTTCTTGGAGGTGAGTTCAGTGAGGGCTGTCACAATGGATCCATATCCCTTCACAAACCTCCTGTAATACCCAGTCAAGCCAAGGAATGCCCTGACTTGAGTCTGGGTTTTTGGAGCTACCCAGTCCAGAATAGTCTGGATCTTGGGTTGGAGTGGCTGAACTTGGCCTCCACCTACAAGGTGGCCCAAGTAAACCACAGTTCCCTGCCCTATCTGGCATTTGGATGCCTTGATAGAGAGGCCGGCAGATTGCAGAGCCTTCAAAACCTTCTTCAGGTGGACCAGGTGATCCTGCCAGGTGGAGCTAAAGACAGCAATATCATCAAGATAAGCTGTGCTAAAGGACTCCAAGCCAGCAAGGACTTGATTCACCAACCTTTGGAAGGTGGCAGGGGCATTCTTTAAACCAAAGGGCATAACAGTAAACTGATAATGCCCATCAGGTGTGGAGAATGCTGTTTTCTCTTTTGCTCCAGGTGCCATTTTTATTTGCCAGTACCCTGCTGTCAAGTCAAAGGTACTTAAGAACTTGGCAGCACCTAATTTGTCTATGAGCTCATCAGCTCTTGGAATTGGATGAGCATCTGTCTTGGTGACAGAATTGAGCCCTCTGTAGTCCACACAAAACCTCATCTCTTTCTTTCCATCTTTGGTGTGAGGTTTGGGGACTAAGACCACTGGGCTAGCCCAGGGGCTGTCAGAGCGCTCAATTACTCCCAATTCCAGCATCTTGTGGACTTCCACCTTGATGCTTTCCTTAACATGGTCAGACTGTCTAAAGATTTTGTTTTTGACAGGCATGCTGTCTCCTGTGTCCACATCATGGGTACACAGGTGTGTCTGACCAGGGGTTAAGGAGAAGAGTTCAGGAAACTGTTGTAGGACTCTCCTACAATCAGCTTGCTGTTGGCCAGAGAGGGTGTCTGAGTAGATCACTCCATCTACTGTGCCATCTTTTGGGTCTGATGACAGAAGATCAGGGAGAGGTTCACTCTCTGCCTCCTGATCCTCCTCTGTTACCATCAACAGATTCACATCAGCCCTGTCATGGAAGAGTTTAAGGCGGTTCCCATGGATCACCCTCTTGGGGCTCCTGCTTGTGCCCAGGTCCACCAAGTAGGTGACCTGACTCTTCCTTTCTAGCACTGGGTAAGGGCCACTCCATTTGTCCTGGAGTGCCCTGGGAGCCACAGGCTCCAGAACCCAGACTTTCTGCCCTGGTTGGAACTCAACCAGTGCAGCCTTTTGGTCATACCAAAACTTCTGGAGCTGTTGGCTGGCCTCAAGGTTTTTGGTTGCCTTTTCCATGTACTCTGCCATTCTAGAGCGAAGGCCAAGTACATAGTCCACTATGTCTTGTTTAGGCTCATGGAGAGGTCTCTCCCAGCCTTCTTTAACAAGAGCAAGTGGTCCCCTTACAGGATGACCAAACAGAAGTTCAAAGGGTGAGAATCCTACTCCCTTCTGTGGCACCTCTCTGTAAGCGAAAAGCAGACATGGCAAGAGGACATCCCATCTCCTTTTGAGTTTTTCTGGGAGCCCCATGATCATGCCTTTTAATGTCTTGTTGAATCTCTCAACCAAGCCATTAGTTTGTAGATGGTATGGTGTAGTGAATTTGTAAGTCACTCCACACTCATTCCACATGTGTTTTAGGTATGCTGACATGAAGTTGGTACCTCTGTCAGACACCACCTCCTTAGGGAAACCCACTCTGGTAAAGATACCAATGAGGGCCTTGGCTACTGCAGGGGCAGTAGTCGACCTAAGGGGAATAGCTTCAGGATACCTGGTAGCATGATCCACTACTACCAGGATATACATATTTCCTGAGGCTGTGGGAGGTTCCAGTGGACCAACTATGTCCACACCCACTCTTTCAAAGGGGACCCCCACCACTGGAAGTGGAATGAGGGGGGCCTTTGGGTGCCCACCTGTCTTACCACTGGCTTGACAGGTGGGGCAGGAGAGGCAAAACTCCTTAACCATGTTGGACATATTGGGCCAGTAGAAGTGGTTGACTAGCCTCTCCCACGTCTTGGTTTGTCCCAAATGTCCAGCAAGGGGAATGTCATGGGCCAATGTTAGGATGAACTCTCTGAACAGCTGAGGCACTACCACTCTCCTAGTGGCTCCAGGTTTGGGGTCTCTGGCCTCAGTGTACAGGAGTCCATCTTCCCAATAGACCCTATGTGTTCCATTTTTCTTGCCCTTGGACTCTTCAGCAGCTTGCTGCCTAAGGCCTTCAAGAGAGGGACAGGTTTCTTGTCCCTTACACAGCTCCTCCCTTGAGGGTCCCCCTGGGCCTAAGAGCTCAACCTGATAAGGTTCAAGCTCCAAAGGCTCAGTTCCCTCAGAGGGCAGAACTTCTTCCTGAGAAGAGAGGTTCCCTTTCTTTTGCTGTGTTGCAGTTGGTTTCCCAACTGACTTCCCTGTTCTCTTGGTAGGCTGGGCCATTCTTCCAGACTCCAGCTCTACTTGTTCACCCTGTGCCTTGCACTGTGCTCTTGTTTTCACACACACCAGTTCAGGGATACCCAGCATTGCTGCATGGGTTTTTAGTTCTACCTCAGCCCATGCTGAGGACTCCAGGTCATTTCCAAGCAGACAGTCCACTGGGATATTTGAGGAGACCACCACCTGTTTCAGGCCATTGACCCCTCCCCATTCTAAAGTAACCATTGCCATGGGATGTACTTTTCTCTGATTGTCAGCGTTGGTGACTGTGTAAGTTTTTCCAGTCAGGTATTGGCCAGGGGAAACCAGTTTTTCTGTCACCATGGTGACACTGGCACCTGTATCCCTCAGGCCCTCTATTCTAGTCCCATTAATTAAGAGTTGCTGTCTGTATTTTTGCATGTTAGGCGGCCAGACAGCTAGTGTGGCTAAATCCACCCCACCCTCAGAAACTAGAGTAGCTTCAGTGTGGACCCTGATTTGCTCTGGGCACACTGTTGATCCCACTTGGAGACTAGCCATACCAGTGTTACTTGGATGGGAGTTTGGAGTGGAACCTTTCTTGGGACAGGCCTTGTCTCCAGTTTGGTGTCCATGCTGTTTACAGCTATGACACCAGGCCTTTTTGGGATCAAAGTTTTTACCCTTGTACCCATTGTTTTGTGAAGAGGCTCTGGGCCCACCCTCCTGTGCAGGTTTTTGGGGGCCTGTAGAAGACTCTTTACTATTCTTAGTTTTGGTTGTCTCATCACCCTTCCCCTGGGGAGTCTTTGTGACCCCTTTCTTTTGGTCACCCCCTGTTGAAGTCTTGGACACCCTTGTCTTGACCCAATGGTCCGCCTTCTTTCCCAATTCTTGGGGAGAAATTGGTCCTAGGTCTACCAGATGCTGATGCAGTTTATCATTGAAACAATTACTTAACAGGTGTTCTTTCACAAATAAATTGTACAGCCCATCATAATTACTTACACCACTGCCTTGAATCCAACCATCTAGTGTTTTCACTGAGTAGTCTACAAAGTCAACCCAGGTCTGGCTCGAGGATTTTTGAGCCCCCCTGAATCTAATCCTATACTCCTCAGTGGAGAATCCAAAGCCCTCAATCAGGGTACCCTTCATGAGGTCATAAGATTCTGCATCTTGTCCAGAGAGTGTGAGGAGTCTATCCCTACACTTTCCTGTGAACATTTCCCAAAGGAGAGCACCCCAGTGAGATCTGTTCACTTTTCTGGTTACACAAGCCCTCTCAAAAGCTGTGAACCATTTGGTGATGTCATCACCATCTTCATATTTAGTTACAATCCCTTTGGGGATTTTCAACATGTCAGGAGAATCTCTGACCCTATTTATGTTGCTGCCACCATTGATGGGTCCTAGGCCCATCTCTTGTCTTTCCCTCTCTATGGCTAGGATCTGTCTTTCCAAAGCCAATCTTTTGGCCATCCTGGCTAACTGGATGTCCTCTTCACTGGGGCTATCCTCAGTGATTTCAGAGGTGTTGGTCTCTCCTGTGAGGGAACCAGCATCTCTGACTATTATTTTTGGAGTCAGGGTTTGAGGGACCCTGTTCTCCCTAGATAGGACTGGTAGGGGGGAATTTTCCTCCTGGTCACTATCCTCTTCCTCTGAGTTGCCACCCTCAGAGGGGTTGGCCTTTTCAAACTCTGCCAAAAGCTCCTGGAGCTGTATTTTGGTAGGTTTGGGGCCCATTGTTATTTTCTTTATTTTACAGAGTGACCTTAGCTCCCTCATCTTAAGATGGAGGTAAGGTGTGGTGTCGAGTTCCACCACAGTCACATCTGTGCTAGACATTTTGCTTCTAAAAGTTGGAATACTTTTTAAGAATCTACAACTGGTTCTAGAATCTAATTCAAACTTTTACAAACTTTTAAACTCTAAAAGAAATGCTAAACAGGATCTAACACAAGGCCCTAGCAGGTCTTTTAAGAATTTAGAAAACTTTTCAAATTGCACAAATCAATTTCTAATGACAATTTTGGAATTTGTCGTGTGATCAGGTATTGGCTGAGTAGTCCAGCAAATGCAAAGTCTTGTACCCCACCGCTGATCCACCAATGTAGGAAGTTGGCTCTGTATGTGCTATTTCAAAGTAAGGAATAGCATGCACAGAGTCCAAGGGTTCCCCTTAGAGGTAAAATAGTGGTAAAAACAGATAATACTAATGCTCTATTTTGTGGTAGTGTGGTCGAGCAGTAGGCTTATCCAAGGAGTAGTGTTAAGCATTTGTTGTACATACACATAGACAATAAATGAGGTACACACACTCGGAGACAAATCCAGCCAATAGGTTTTGTATAGAAAAATATATTTTCTTAGTTTATTTTAAGAACCACAGGTTCAAATTTAACATGTAATATCTTGTTTGAAAGGTATTGCAGGTAAGTACATTAGGAACTTTGAATCATTTCAATTGCATGTATACTTTTCAAGTTATTGACAATTAGCTACTTTAAAAGTGGACACTTAGTGCAATTTTCACAGTTCCTGGGGGAGGTAAGTTTTTGTTAGTTTTACCAGGTAAGTAAGACACTTACAGTGTTCAGTTCTTGGTCCAAGGTAGCCCACCGTTGGGGGTTCAGAGCAACCCCAAAGTTACCACACCAGCAGCTCAGGGCCGGTCAGGTGCAGAGTTCAAAGTGGTGCCCAAAACACATAGGCTAGAATGGAGAGAAGGGGGTGCCCCGGTTCCGGTCTGCTTGCAGGTAAGTACCCACGTCTTCGGAGGGCAGACCAGGGGGGTTTTGTAGGGCACCGGGGGGGACACAAGCCCACACAGAAATTTTACCCTCAGCAGCGCGGGGGCGGCCGGGTGCAGTGTAGAAACAGGCGTCGGGTTCGCGATGTTAGTCTATGAGAGATCTCGGGATCTCTTCAGCGCTGCAGGCAGGCAAGGGGGGGATTCCTCAGGGAAACCTCCACTTGGGCAAGGGAGAGGGACTCCTGGGGGTCACTTCTCCAGTGAAAGTCCGGTCCTTCAGGTCCTGGGGGCTGCGGGTGCAGGGTCTCTCCCAGGCGTCGGGACTTTGGATTCAAAGAGTCGCGGTCAGGGGAAGCCTCGGGATTCCCTCTGCAGGCGGCGCTGTGGGGGCTCAGGGGGGACAGGTTTTGGTACTCACAGTATCAGAGTAGTCCTGGGGTCCCTCCTGAGGTGTTGGATCTCCACCAGCCGAGTCGGGGTCGCCGGGTGCAGTGTTGCAAGTCTCACGCTTCTTGCGGGGAGCTTGCAGGGTTCTTTCAGGGCTGCTGGAAACAAAGTTGCAGCCTTTCTTGGAGCAGGTCCGCTGTCCTCTGGAGTTTCTTGTCTTTACGAAGCAGGGGCAGTCCAAAGAGGATGTCGAGGTCGCTGGTCCCTTTGGAAGGCGTCGCTGGAGCAGGATCTTTGGAAGGCAGGAGACAGGCCGGTGAGTTTCTGGAGCCAAGGCAGTTGTCGTCTTCTGGTCTTCCTCTGCAGGGGTTTTCAGCTAGGCAGTCCTTCTTCTTGTAGTTTGCAGGAATCTAATCTTCTAGGGTTCAGGGTAGCCCTTAAATACTAAATTTAAGGGCGTGTTTAGGTCTGGGGGGTTAGTAGCCAATGGCTACTAGCCCTGAGGGTGGGTACACCCTCTTTGTGCCTCCTCCCAAGGGGAGGGGGTCACAATCCTAACCCTATTGGGGGAATCCTCCATCTGCAAGATGGAGGATTTCTAAAAGTCAGAGTCACCTCAGCTCAGGACACCTTAGGGGCTGTCCTGACTGGCCAGTGACTCCTCCTTGTTGCTTTCTTTGTTCCCTCCAGCCTTGCCGCCAAAAGTGGGGGCCGTGGCCGGAGGGGGCGGGCAACTCCACTAAGCTGGAGTGCCCTGCTGGGCTGTGACAAAGGGGTGAGTCTTTGAGGCTCACCGCCAGGTGTCACAGCTCCTGCCTGGGGGAGGTGTTAGCATCTCCACCCAGTGCAGGCTTTGTTACTGGCCTCAGAGTGACAAAGGCACTCTCCCCATGGGGCCAGCAACATGTCTCTGGTGTGGCAGGCTGCTGGAACTAGTCAGCCTACACAGACAGTCGGTTAAGTTTCAGGGGGCACCTCTAAGGTGCCCTCTGTGGTGTATTTTACAATAAAATGTACACTGGCATCAGTGTGCATTTATTGTGCTGAGAAGTTTGATACCAAACTTCCCAGTTTTCAGTGTAGCCATTATGGTGCTGTGGAGTTCGTGTTTGACAGACTCCCAGACCATATACTCTTATGGCTACCCTGCACTTACAATGTCTAAGGTTTGGTTTAGACACTGTAGGGGTACCATGCTCATGCACTGGTACCCTCACCTATGGTATAGTGCACCCTGCCTTAGGGCTGTAAGGCCTGCTAGAGGGGTGTCTTACCTATACTGCATAGGCAGTGAGAGGCTGGCATGGCACCCTGAGGGGAGTGCCATGTCGACTTACTCGTTTTGTCCTCACTAGCACACACAAGCTGGCAAGCAGTGTGTCTGTGCTGAGTGAGAGGTCTCCAGGGTGGCATAAGACATGCTGCAGCCCTTAGAGACCTTCCTTGGCATCAGGGCCCTTGGTACTAGAAGTACCAGTTACAAGGGACTTATCTGGATGCCAGGGTCTGCCAATTGTGGATACAAAAGTACAGGTTAGGGAAAGAACACTGGTGCTGGGGCCTGGTTAGCAGGCCTCAGCACACTTTCAATTGTAAACATAGCATCAGCAAAGGCAAAAAGTCAGGGGGCAACCATGCCAAGGAGGCATTTCCTTACACAACCCCCCCCCCAAACGAAAGAGGATGAGACTAACCTTTCCCAAGAGAGTCTTCATTTTCTAAGTGGAAGAACCTGGAAAGGCCATCTGCATTGGCATGGGCAGTCCCAGGTCTGTGTTCCACTATAAAGTCCATTCCCTGTAGGGAGATGGACCACCTCAACAGTTTAGGATTTTCACCTTTCATTTGCATCAGCCATTTGAGAGGTCTGTGGTCAGTTTGAACTAGGAAGTGAGTCCCAAAGAGGTATGGTCTCAGCTTCTTCAGGGACCAAACCACAGCAAAGGCCTCCCTCTCAATGGCACTCCAACGCTGCTCCCTGGGGAGTAACCTCCTGCTAATGAAAGCAACAGGCTGGTCAAGGCCATCATCATTTGTTTGGGACAAAACTGCCCCTATCCCATGTTCAGAGGCATCAGTCTGCACAATGAACTGCTTAGAATAATCTGGAGCTTTTAGAACTGGTGCTGAGCACATCGCTTGTTTCAGGGTGTCAAAGGCCTGTTGGCATTCCACAGTCCAGTTCACTTTCTTGGGCATTTTCTTGGAGGTGAGTTCAGTGAGGGCTGTCACAATGGATCCATATCCCTTCACAAACCTCCTGTAATACCCAGTCAAGCCAAGGAATGCCCTGACTTGAGTCTGGGTTTTTGGAGCTACCCAGTCCAGAATAGTCTGGATCTTGGGTTGGAGTGGCTGAACTTGGCCTCCACCTACAAGGTGGCCCAAGTAAACCACAGTTCCCTGCCCTATCTGGCATTTGGATGCCTTGATAGAGAGGCCGGCAGATTGCAGAGCCTTCAAAACCTTCTTCAGGTGGACCAGGTGATCCTGCCAGGTGGAGCTAAAGACAGCAATATCATCAAGATAAGCTGTGCTAAAGGACTCCAAGCCAGCAAGGACTTGATTCACCAACCTTTGGAAGGTGGCAGGGGCATTCTTTAAACCAAAGGGCATAACAGTAAACTGATAATGCCCATGAGGTGTGGAGAATGCTGTTTTCTCTTTTGCTCCAGGTGCCATTTTTATTTGCCAGTACCCTGCTGTCAAGTCAAAGGTACTTAAGAACTTGGCAGCACCTAATTTGTCTATGAGCTCATCAGCTCTTGGAATTGGATGAGCATCTGTCTTGGTGACAGAATTGAGCCCTCTGTAGTCCACACAAAACCTCATCTCTTTCTTTCCATCTTTGGTGTGAGGTTTGGGGACTAAGACCACTGGGCTAGCCCAGGGGCTGTCAGAGCGCTCAATTACTCCCAATTCCAGCATCTTGTGGACTTCCACCTTGATGCTTTCCTTAACATGGTCAGACTGTCTAAAGATTTTGTTTTTGACAGGCATGCTGTCTCCTGTGTCCACATCATGGGTACACAGGTGTGTCTGACCAGGGGTTAAGGAGAAGAGTTCAGGAAACTGTTGTAGGACTCTCCTACAATCAGCTTGCTGTTGGCCAGAGAGGGTGTCTGAGTAGATCACTCCATCTACTGTGCCATCTTTTGGGTCTGATGACAGAAGATCAGGGAGAGGTTCACTCTCTGCCTCCTGATCCTCCTCTGTTACCATCAACAGATTCACATCAGCCCTGTCATGGAAGAGTTTAAGGCGGTTCCCATGGATCACCCTCTTGGGGCTCCTGCTTGTGCCCAGGTCCACCAAGTAGGTGACCTGACTCTTCCTTTCTAGCACTGGGTAAGGGCCACTCCATTTGTCCTGGAGTGCCCTGGGAGCCACAGGCTCCAGAACCCAGACTTTCTGCCCTGGTTGGAACTCAACCAGTGCAGCCTTTTGGTCATACCAAAACTTCTGGAGCTGTTGGCTGGCCTCAAGGTTTTTGGTTGCCTTTTCCATGTACTCTGCCATTCTAGAGCGAAGGCCAAGTACATAGTCCACTATGTCTTGTTTAGGCTCATGGAGAGGTCTCTCCCAGCCTTCTTTAACAAGAGCAAGTGGTCCCCTTACAGGATGACCAAACAGAAGTTCAAAGGGTGAGAATCCTACTCCCTTCTGTGGCACCTCTCTGTAAGCGAAAAGCAGACATGGCAAGAGGACATCCCATCTCCTTTTGAGTTTTTCTGGGAGCCCCATGATCATGCCTTTTAATGTCTTGTTGAATCTCTCAACCAAGCCATTAGTTTGTAGATGGTATGGTGTAGTGAATTTGTAAGTCACTCCACACTCATTCCACATGTGTTTTAGGTATGCTGACATGAAGTTGGTACCTCTGTCAGACACCACCTCCTTAGGGAAACCCACTCTGGTAAAGATACCAATGAGGGCCTTGGCTACTGCAGGGGCAGTAGTCGACCTAAGGGGAATAGCTTCAGGATACCTGGTAGCATGATCCACTACTACCAGGATATACATATTTCCTGAGGCTGTGGGAGGTTCCAGTGGACCAACTATGTCCACACCCACTCTTTCAAAGGGGACCCCCACCACTGGAAGTGGAATGAGGGGGGCCTTTGGGTGCCCACCTGTCTTACCACTGGCTTGACAGGTGGGGCAGGAGAGGCAAAACTCCTTAACCATGTTGGACATATTGGGCCATTAGAAGTGGTTGACTAGCCTCTCCCACGTCTTGGTTTGTCCCAAATGTCCAGCAAGGGGAATGTCATGGGCCAATGTTAGGATGAACTCTCTGAACAGCTGAGGCACTACCACTCTCCTAGTGGCTCCAGGTTTGGGGTCTCTGGCCTCAGTGTACAGGAGTCCATCTTCCCAATAGACCCTATGTGTTCCATTTTTCTTGCCCTTGGACTCTTCAGCAGCTTGCTGCCTAAGGCCTTCAAGAGAGGGACAGGTTTCTTGTCCCTTACACAGCTCCTCCCTTGAGGGTCCCCCTGGGCCTAAGAGCTCAACCTGATAAGGTTCAAGCTCCAAAGGCTCAGTTCCCTCAGAGGGCAGAACTTCTTCCTGAGAAGAGAGGTTCCCTTTCTTTTGCTGTGTTGCAGTTGGTTTCCCAACTGACTTCCCTGTTCTCTTGGTAGGCTGGGCCATTCTTCCAGACTCCAGCTCTACTTGTTCACCCTGTGCCTTGCACTGTGCTCTTGTTTTCACACACACCAGTTCAGGGATACCCAGCATTGCTGCATGGGTTTTTAGTTCTACCTCAGCCCATGCTGAGGACTCCAGGTCATTTCCAAGCAGACAGTCCACTGGGATATTTGAGGAGACCACCACCTGTTTCAGGCCATTGACCCCTCCCCATTCTAAAGTAACCATTGCCATGGGATGTACTTTTCTCTGATTGTCAGCGTTGGTGACTGTGTAAGTTTTTCCAGTCAGGTATTGGCCAGGGGAAACCAGTTTTTCTGTCACCATGGTGACACTGGCACCTGTATCCCTCAGGCCCTCTATTCTAGTCCCATTAATTAAGAGTTGCTGTCTGTATTTTTGCATGTTAGGCGGCCAGACAGCTAGTGTGGCTAAATCCACCCCACCCTCAGAAACTAGAGTAGCTTCAGTGTGGACCCTGATTTGCTCTGGGCACACTGTTGATCCCACTTGGAGACTAGCCATACCAGTGTTACTTGGATGGGAGTTTGGAGTGGAACCTTTCTTGGGACAGGCCTTGTCTCCAGTTTGGTGTCCATGCTGTTTACAGCTATGACACCAGGCCTTTTTGGGATCAAAGTTTTTACCCTTGTACCCATTGTTTTGTGAAGAGGCTCTGGGCCCACCCTCCTGTGCAGGTTTTTGGGGGCCTGTAGAAGACTCTTTACTATTCTTAGTTTTGGTTGTCTCATCACCCTTCCCCTGGGGAGTCTTTGTGACCCCTTTCTTTTGGTCACCCCCTGTTGAAGTCTTGGACACCCTTGTCTTGACCCAATGGTCCGCCTTCTTTCCCAATTCTTGGGGAGAAATTGGTCCTAGGTCTACCAGATGCTGATGCAGTTTATCATTGAAACAATTACTTAACAGGTGTTCTTTCACAAATAAATTGTACAGCCCATCATAATTACTTACACCACTGCCTTGAATCCAACCATCTAGTGTTTTCACTGAGTAGTCTACAAAGTCAACCCAGGTCTGGCTCGAGGATTTTTGAGCCCCCCTGAATCTAATCCTATACTCCTCAGTGGAGAATCCAAAGCCCTCAATCAGGGTACCCTTCATGAGGTCATAAGATTCTGCATCTTGTCCAGAGAGTGTGAGGAGTCTATCCCTACACTTTCCTGTGAACATTTCCCAAAGGAGAGCACCCCAGTGAGATCTGTTCACTTTTCTGGTTACACAAGCCCTCTCAAAAGCTGTGAACCATTTGGTGATGTCATCACCATCTTCATATTTAGTTACAATCCCTTTGGGGATTTTCAACATGTCAGGAGAATCTCTGACCCTATTTATGTTGCTGCCACCATTGATGGGTCCTAGGCCCATCTCTTGTCTTTCCCTCTCTATGGCTAGGATCTGTCTTTCCAAAGCCAATCTTTTGGCCATCCTGGCTAACTGGATGTCCTCTTCACTGGGGCTATCCTCAGTGATTTCAGAGGTGTTGGTCTCTCCTGTGAGGGAACCAGCATCTCTGACTATTATTTTTGGAGTCAGGGTTTGAGGGACCCTGTTCTCCCTAGATAGGACTGGTAGGGGGGAATTTTCCTCCTGGTCACTATCCTCTTCCTCTGAGTTGCCACCCTCAGAGGGGTTGGCCTTTTCAAACTCTGCCAAAAGCTCCTGGAGCTGTATTTTGGTAGGTTTGGGGCCCATTGTTATTTTCTTTATTTTACAGAGTGACCTTAGCTCCCTCATCTTAAGATGGAGGTAAGGTGTGGTGTCGAGTTCCACCACAGTCACATCTGTGCTAGACATTTTGCTTCTAAAAGTTGGAATACTTTTTAAGAATCTACAACTGGTTCTAGAATCTAATTCAAACTTTTACAAACTTTTAAACTCTAAAAGAAATGCTAAACAGGATCTAACACAAGGCCCTAGCAGGTCTTTTAAGAATTTAGAAAACTTTTCAAATTGCACAAATCAATTTCTAATGACAATTTTGGAATTTGTCGTGTGATCAGGTATTGGCTGAGTAGTCCAGCAAATGCAAAGTCTTGTACCCCACCGCTGATCCACCAATGTAGGAAGTTGGCTCTGTATGTGCTATTTCAAAGTAAGGAATAGCATGCACAGAGTCCAAGGGTTCCCCTTAGAGGTAAAATAGTGGTAAAAACAGATAATACTAATGCTCTATTTTGTGGTAGTGTGGTCGAGCAGTAGGCTTATCCAAGGAGTAGTGTTAAGCATTTGTTGTACATACACATAGACAATAAATGAGGTACACACACTCGGAGACAAATCCAGCCAATAGGTTTTGTATAGAAAAATATATTTTCTTAGTTTATTTTAAGAACCACAGGTTCAAATTTAACATGTAATATCTTGTTTGAAAGGTATTGCAGGTAAGTACATTAGGAACTTTGAATCATTTCAATTGCATGTATACTTTTCAAGTTATTGACAATTAGCTACTTTAAAAGTGGACACAGTGCAATTTTCACAGTTCCTGGGGGAGGTAAGTTTTTGTTAGTTTTACCAGGTAAGTAAGACACTTACAGTGTTCAGTTCTTGGTCCAAGGTAGCCCACCGTTGGGGGTTCAGAGCAACCCCAAAGTTACCACACCAGCAGCTCAGGGCCGGTCAGGTGCAGAGTTCAAAGTGGTGCCCAAAACACATAGGCTAGAATGGAGAGAAGGGGGTGCCCCGGTTCCGGTCTGCTTGCAGGTAAGTACCCACGTCTTCGGAGGGCAGACCAGGGGGGTTTTGTAGGGCACCGGGGGGGACACAAGCCCACACAGAAATTTTACCCTCAGCAGCGCGGGGGCGGCCGGGTGCAGTGTAGAAACAGGCGTCGGGTTCGCGATGTTAGTCTATGAGAGATCTCGGGATCTCTTCAGCGCTGCAGGCAGGCAAGGGGGGGATTCCTCGGGGAAACCTCCACTTGGGCAAGGGAGAGGGACTCCTGGGGGTCACTTCTCCAGTGAAAGTCCGGTCCTTCAGGTCCTGGGGGCTGCGGGTGCAGGGTCTCTCCCAGGCGTCGGGACTTTGGATTCAAAGAGTCGCGGTCAGGGGAAGCCTCGGGATTCCCTCTGCAGGCGGCGCTGTGGGTGCTCAGGGGGGACAGGTTTTGGTACTCACAGTATCAGAGTAGTCCTGGGGTCCCTCCTGAGGTGTTGGATCTCCACCAGCCGAGTCGGGGTCGCCGGGTGCAGTGTTGCAAGTCTCACGCTTCTTGCGGGGAGCTTGCAGGGTTCTTTCAGGGCTGCTGGAAACAAAGTTGCAGCCTTTCTTGGAGCAGGTCCGCTGTCCTCGGGAGTTTCTTGTCTTTTCGAAGCAGGGGCAGTCCTCAGAGGATGTCGAGGTCGCTGGTCCCTTTGGAAGGCGTCGCTGGAGCAGGATCTTTGGAAGGCAGGAGACAGGCCGGTGAGTTTCTGGAGCCAAGGCAGTTGTCGTCTTCTGGTCTTCCTCTGCAGGGGTTTTCAGCTAGGCAGTCCTTCTTCTTGTAGTTTGCAGGAATCTAATCTTCTAGGGTTCAGGGTAGCCCTTAAATACTAAATTTAAGGGCGTGTTTAGGTCTGGGGGGTTAGTAGCCAATGGCTACTAGCCCTGAGGGTGGGTACACCCTCTTTGTGCCTCCTCCCAAAGGGAGGGGGTCACAATCCTAACCCTATTGGGGGAATCCTCCATCTGCAAGATGGAGGATTTCTAAAAGTCAGAGTCACCTCAGCTCAGGACACCTTAGGGGCTGTCCTGACTGGCCAGTGACTCCTCCTTGTTGCTTTCTTTGTTCCCTCCAGCCTTGCCGCCAAAAGTGGGGGCCGTGGCCGGAGGGGGCGGGCAACTCCACTAAGCTGGAGTGCCCTGCTGGGCTGTGACAAAGGGGTGAGCCTTTGAGGCTCACCGCCAGGTGTCACAGCTCCTGCTTGGGGGAGGTGTTAGCATCTCCACCCAGTGCAGGCTTTGTTACTGGCCTCAGAGTGACAAAGGCACTCTCCCCATGGGGCCAGCAACATGTCTCTGGTGTGGCAGGCTGCTGGAACTAGTCAGCCTACACAGACAGTCGGTTAAGTTTCAGGGGGCACCTCTAAGGTGCCCTCTGTGGTGTATTTTACAATAAAATGTACACTGGCATCAGTGTGCATTTATTGTGCTGAGAAGTTTGATACCAAACTTCCCAGTTTTCAGTGTAGCCATTATGGTGCTGTGGAGTTCGTGTTTGACAGACTCCCAGACCATATACTCTTATGGCTACCCTGCACTTACAATGTCTAAGGTTTGGTTTAGACACTGTAGGGGTACCATGCTCATGCACTGGTACCCTCACCTATGGTATAGTGCACCCTGCCTTAGGGCTGTAAGGCCTGCTAGAGGGGTGTCTTACCTATACTGCATAGGCAGTGAGAGGCTGGCATGGCAACCTGAGGGGAGTGCCATGTCGACTTACTCGTTTTGTCCTCACTAGCACACACAAGCTGGCAAGCAGTGTGTCTGTGCTGAGTGAGAGGTCTCCAGGGTGGCATAAGACATGCTGCAGCCCTTAGAGACCTTCCTTGGCATCAGGGCCCTTGGTACTAGAAGTACCAGTTACAAGGGACTTATCTGGATGCCAGGGTCTGCCAATTGTGGATACAAAAGTACAGGTTAGGGAAAGAACACTGGTGCTGGGGCCTGGTTAGCAGGCCTCAGCACACTTTCAATTGTAAACATAGCATCAGCAAAGGCAAAAAGTCAGGGGGCAACCATGCCAAGGAGGCATTTCCTTACATGTACTTTGCCAGGGCTTTTTGTCATGACGTCCTTTGTTAATCTGCAATACTAAATCCCAATCCCAGTTAGGTATTACTTTGTGACTCATAAATAATGTGAGGAATCTACTGGAAGATGTATCACAGAAGGAAAAGTTAGTTCCCTTCAGTAATGCTATTTCTGGTGGATACACTATCTTCCTGCAGAGTTCTCACCACCATCTCCTATTTCATGACGAGTTAGCACTTTGAATAATAATATCCCACAGTATACAAACAAGATATGTTTTATTGTTGGTGTCTTTGGTGCTCTCGGATCTCCTCCGCACACCTTAAGAGGGTGTGAATACAGTACAATCAACTGGCATCAGCACACTGGTTGGTGTCTAATGTACTCAAAGGTTTATAGTCCAGCTGCCTAAGTTGTGGCTTAAGCCCAAAGATTACACATTGTGTAGATGGAGAAGTATTGCAGGGAAAAAAAATTCTGGCCTACTCTGATGCATAGAAGAATATTGATATTGTGCGGAATCGTCAGGAAGGTTATGTATCAACGAGAAATATCACTACAGAAGATATATAACATTTTCTTCTGGCTTAAGGTAAGGTTTTCCAGGGACTGAAGACTTTCTTTGAGTATATTCTGAACTAGCTTACATACACACACACACACACACATTTTTAGCTAGAACTCAAAACACCTAGCTACATTTTCTGGTCATCTACTTTCGGAAAACCAGTTGGTGATCAAATGATATTAACATTTAATCATCTACTATAAAAGTAAAAAAAGTATCAGATATAGTATATTAGGCCAGAAACTGTTCCCATGTCAAATAGGTTTGAAATAAACTCAATAGAGTCAAGTTGGTGATCAAGGCAGCTATCTTGGCTATCTCGCCTTGTTTGGATTTTAAGAATCCATTTTTGCTTGGCTTACCTAAAATCTTACATCTTGCTTTCAGATTATGCAAAGTACTGTTGCCATGCCTGTTACTTAGTTTACCTCAACAAACCACCTCCACTGCTCATGTTCCATTGCAATGGAACAGACAGACATTTTTTCTTGGTTCACACTCTTGTTCACCATACACCCAGAGCAGAGGTCTGTGCCTTTTTGAGTGCAGAGTGAGAGGTGTGCCTGTGGGAGTGCAGTGCTTTAAACCATGCCAATTGGCATTGCCATTGCTTATTGGCAGAAGTGTTTGAAATAACTGAGTCATTAAAGTACCAGAACTCTGGAAATAGTTGCCTTGATTGATACTTTATTGCTTTGCCATTTGCTCAAGGCAGTATGTATGCTTGCAAAGAAGTCTGGTTATAGCAAAGAGAGTGTTTGAAAAATATAGACAGTTTAAACTAAACTGAAAACAAAGTATGTGTGGACCCTTTACTGTCTCAGTTAATTCATAAATGTTCTATTTGTGGGAAGGATATAGATGTTTATTATAACAGCTGATAATCTTTATCATTACTTTGTATTTGAATTGTTTCCTAATTTCCTCTCTCTTTTCTTTTTTCCTATCCCTATGTGTCGCTATACATATAGATAAGAACAAATCCTGACATATTTGTCCTATCTAGTAAACTTTAAAACATTTTGGGTATAATCCCTTTGCCTTTTGTCTGCAATCTGTAACATGTGTATATCCTACTACAGTTTATCAATACAAATTGTTTTACAAAATGGTGGGTTGCAAACTATCTGATGAAACACTAGATAGTTTTGTTGATTAGGTTTCTCTGTATATTTTGCTCTACCTTTTTGATTTGCTCTTCATTATCTTTCCCCATACATTTTGTTTGTGATTGCTTCATCTGCTTTTGTGCAGTTTTACTGCCTCTTAATTTAGCGAAATTCATGATTTTCATGTGTTAGATTTTTTGATTAGATGAATGTTAGACCAGGATATTTACTTTGTGACTTTGATCTTGCATTCATTTTTATGTCTCAGTTTATGAATTTCCCATTCCACTTGGTAATATATTTTGCACATCTGCTGTTGAGTTGTGCGCTGATATCCTGTTGTAAAAATATAATATGCTAGCTGAAATGTACAAGGATATCTAAAGGGTTTAACATTGTGTTAAAAAATGCCTCAGGTGTTGGGTCCACCTCTATACAAAATTGATTTACTAATTTCTATGTTACTTCCAATGGTAAATATTGTTCATTAGACTGGAAAAGGTCAATTTTTAAAAGAGATGTGGAATAGCATACATGTAATGTAATTGTGCTAACATTTATATTCACAAAAATGCTTTTAGTGGGAATGTTCACCATTGCAAGTTTCTCAAAAGCATATTTACCATTCTCTCAAAATGAACATTAGTTGTAAAGAGCAAACATAATAAAAAAGTATGGTGTCTTATCCAGGTGGCTGGTTGACACCTGTTGGGTATAAGTCAATAAGGACGCTCAATGAAGGACCACACGCCAATTATGAATACAATTTAGCTTTACTAGAATTTCAGGTAAATGCAGGCATTTAGCACATCAACAATAGTGGAATAAGAATAGCAATGAAAAGCATCTATTCATATATAAGTACACTACAAAGAGCATCTATGTATACGTATGAGCAAAAGAGTTCATTGACAGAATAAGAATAGCAATTAAAAAAACATCTATTTATATCTAAGTACGCTACAAAGAGCATCTATACATACATCTGAGCAAAGAGTTCATTGACGGGTATAAACTTGGAATAACTGTATACCAAAATGTGATACACTACGATGTTCAGGGAGCAGAATATAAACGAGTTGAATACTTCAGATAAGCTTTGATTTGCTGCACACTAAAATGCATATTTCATTTACTGTAGCAGACTCACACTACGATGTTCAGTAAGAAAAAAAACTATAAACGAGCTGAATTTCTCAGATTATAAACACAGTGCAAGCATAATAATCAATCATAATAATAGAGCAGAGAAACAAAAGCCTTTTATCCCTGGGTGGAACTTAACTTAGTCCACAAAATGCTGGGAAGCCCTCTACCGCCCGCTTGGACCTCTCTCCCCCTCGAGCGTCACGGTCTTGGAACAGCAAAACAGGGAGGCAGCTCTGGGTCTGAAGGTGACATTTTCACAACTCCATCTGCGAGCTTCAATTCCCTCACCCACCTTTCAGTGTTTAAATAACCTGAAGCTTGGATTCTATCCCCTTCCAGTATTTTCTAGCTATGTTATCAGTACATGTCTCTTGGCTGCCTTGCCATTCCCTGGCCATTATTTTCATTCCATCTTTTACTGTGGTCTCGTTCTCAAGGTTGAGACTGAATCTCCTTCAAAGCCTGTTTCTCACACATGCAGCTGCGAATAAGTTTATGTACGGAATGTCAAAATAAAACAAGCTTGAAAGCGAACATCGTGAATTTCTTCCACTTTGCTCTGGCTTCGGCAGGCATCACGCTCATCTACACTGTTCAAGCTAATTAACCCTTCGCGTCACAATGTCTTCCGCACCTTTCCCTATACTGATCACAAGGCCCTGCCAAATCTGGGTGCCCTGCATCCCAATGGCTGAAATAAGTGTCATGACATTTTTGCAGAACCAAACACTTATGATATATTACATCAGAACGTAACATTTACTGTGAACTGCATATGTTGCTTTCATTTCATCATATCATTGAATAATGCTAATTTTAATTGGCAGGTTGTTGGGTAATGGGAGGTCTGTTAGGTGGAGGTTGTTGGTGAGAACATTGTACTGGAGTGTGCTATACAGCTGCCTTGCTTATCTCTTATTAATAGTGTGCTTATAGATGAACAACTGTGTACAGGCATATTGTCACCTTGTTTTGCTATTTTTATAGCTGAGAATCTTGGTAATCTGCCAAAACTGATGGTGCTCGATTTATCAGAAAACTACTTGGAAGGAGGAAAATCTGTAGAAACGCTTGGTAAAGTAATGTTATATACTTGTGTCTCACTTCACATTCACCTGTATCTTTTTTTCTCATGTTGAAACAATTTGATTTATTGTTACTATTATTATTATTGTTATTATTATTATATTATTATTATTGTTGTTAGGCAATATATTACATTTTCAAATAGTAGCCATATAATCTTCTCAACCATTAAATAAAGCATACGACTTCCCTTCCTGAATTGAGATGCTCATGCTCACATTTATTTATTATATGTTTGTTATGTGTTGTAGTTTTTTGTCTGAGTAATGTGCATAAACATTTACTGTTTCTACTGAAAATCAAGAGAGATTTTCGGCTAGTCTTTGAAGTACTGTGTTTCAGCACATCAGAACTAGTCTTCAGCGTTTTCAAATGGAGGCCTTAATTTGTTTCTTGATCTAATAATCACCTCTTGGCATGTTTTTCACACCAGTCTTTGTTTTGGGAGTAAGTGCTCTTGTACTCTAAGCCTCACATGGATACCATCTACATGAGGGCTTACAGGCATTTTTCAGACTGGTAATTATAGACCTAGATGATCACTGAAGAAGGTGCTTTGGCTAAGAAAAAAGGTATATGTTAAAATGGTACTGATAACAACTCCATGTGAGAGGACATGGAACCCATTCATCAAAACCAACATGCCATCTGGTCATGTATCCTAAATATATATGGGCAGGTTCAGGAAAACTGTAAAGTTGTATGTACTGCATTTGTAAACTAAAAAAAGAATGTTGCCAGTGAACATAAATACTTAGTAGATCTTTAAAATGCATATTTAAGACTGCATTAACAAAATGTGTCTCATGCTGAGGCCTACACTAAACAAAAAAGGTCACGTGGATTACAGAGCAGTTAAAGCGATTCTTATCTTGAGCTTGAGATGAGGCAAGTCAGCCAGGGAGACTGCAATAGGTGAAGGGTCTTAATGATGAGGTTCTTACGTTAAAGGTTTCCTAAAAATCAGTACATATTCATGTTCAAGGTTATCCTTAAAATGGTTAATGTTACCAGTTCTAAGAAATCGGTCTATTGAAAAACCCTGTAATAGGGTAAAGTGTTGGAAGTGGATAGAGTAAAGGGAATAGGTGCTAACAGGTGATGAGATTCAAAAGAAGCATATGTAATGTAAATCAGACATCTCCATAATGCCTTCAGTCTAAAATCTGAATTTATTTTGCTTTGCTCCATTGTTCAGGATTAGGCCCTCAAAATAAATGACCTAGAATTAGGTAGAGGTAATCCATCTACAAGTTCATTAGCTTGGTTGTCTTATTAACCAAGTGTTACATAACCATAGCCTGGAGATCGAAACTATGTTTATTTTTCACAATGCACGAGACAGAGAAAAGACAAATGAAAATGAATGGGGATGCCTTCTTACTTGGGTTTACCCAGAGTATGATGAACAGCCATCATGAAATAGCTGAGGCTGATGTGTGAAGGTCGTTATAAATGGGATGTCCCCCATGTCTGATGATTGATGGTCATAGCGCTTCCAAGTATCGCCATGCTCTGATTGTTTTATTGCCACTGTGCACCACAGTAATGTTCTCTTACAGGTGGCATTTGAAGCTGGTGCATTTGCATACCACTTATGCCTATCATTGGTAATTCACATGGTCCATTGTTTGTTGATGATTTAATCTACAATTTGTGCTGTCATTATGATCCGGTTAAATATTTGCACTTGTGTTCCTTTTCATAAAAGTGATAAATACGTATTTTAAGAAAGCAATGTGTGTCCTGGTATTACTGAAAAATCACAAGTTGATCTAAGCTAGCTCTATATATACTTAGCAATAACATGGCAATTAAGCTTACTTTTGAGCCACTTCTAATCAGGATTGATCTCTCTGTGCCCATGTGAAGAAACCACAAACAAAGCTTACTTCATTCTATATTTTTTTGTACACTTTATAGAGCATTTAGCAAACAGTTTTTAACTCCAATTTGAAAGGAGATGGACTTTAGGAGATGTAAACTTGAATCCATTTTCCTTCAGATGCTGTCATCACCTGTCACGTGCAACAGGATTTTTTTAAATAAGCCATTCATTACTGCAAGTTTTTAATGTTCTAATCGACTTCTGTATAACGGGCCAGCTTAGATTGTATAATCCTACCTTTTTTCATGAGATTTATTAGTTTTACATACCGTAATTTTAATATATGTCATCTTTGAATAATTGAAAGCTTTTTGATGTACTTGTACGATTATTAATCAATAATCAAATCAAGTTTTGAAAGTAAGAAACAACTTGCTAAAGTTGATATTACTGCACTGATCTCCACTTGTAAATTCATATTTCTTGGTCATATAATCCACCTGCCTAAAACTCCTTGCTGTAGTACCGCACCCGGGCTTGCCATGTCAGTAACAATCTGTGACTTGTATTAATGCTTAGTCCATTTATGGCCGAAATGGGATTAGCTGGTCACTCGTAATGAGTGTTTTAGAGGTGACTGTAGAATAGCTGTTGATTGCTATACAGATCTAGCAGTAACTCGGATGTTATTTTGAAGACAAAAGTAGTGTCTTCTCTTGAATGTGATTCCCTTCAAGTTTGGTAATTCCATCACAGACAATATCGAGTACTCAATTATTATTTATTCTAGTATGATTTCCTAGATCAGAAAATATTTATGTTAGCAAACTATTTCAGCTGGTTAGCAGACAGTAGCAAAAAATTGCATTGCTCCAATTAAAGAGATGTATGTTGCTTAGCAAAAACATTTTTTTTTTTAAGTTCATTGTTGTTTTTAACAGATCCATCAGACATGCACTGAATGCTGCTAATTAATTTATTAACATCCTATTTAATTATGCAACACGCATACTTTGATCCTGGAATAAAAAAGCTCTGAACTGAAGTAGAAGGTATTCATCATGGCCTCCTCCTTGATGGAACGCATGCAATTGACTAATTCTCATCCCGGGCAGCTGACATGCATACATTATTGTAATGATATTTGCAAAGGTTTATTTGGAGCTAGCTCATATACATTTTGAGTTAAAAAACTGTGCATTAAACATAGTCTGTGTTATTCACAAAGCTAACTTACACCTTATGAGTAATTTACAAGTGTAAATTTACTCTGTCACTTTAGAGTAACTTAACTATTTTGGGTTATTCACAAAGTAGCATAAAGTTACTCAAAAGTGAAAAAGGGGGGAAGGCAAATTTACCTATGTAAGTTGTTACTGCAAAAAATAAACAGTAGTAAGTCCAGCACCGCACATGGCCAACCACTGATACTGCAACACTCTTCCGTAGAAAATAATGGCGGTAAGGACCTAAAATAAATGTCCTTTGGAAATAATGTTAAATTAAATTAAAATATTTAAAATAGTCAAAAATATAAATAAATATAATTTTATATTAAATATTTTAAAATGTATATTTGTTATTTTTTGAGTTTAAGAAGCTTTATTAACATTATAGTATAAGTGCTAAAAATACAGAAAGAGCATAACAATTAGTTATATTCAAGCGGTAGCCCAAATAGATATAAGTAAGAAATAATTACAAAATATAATTCAATAAATTCAGATAAATTAGGCAAAATATATCACAGAATAAATCAAGATATATATACAGAAAGACAAAAGAGCAGTCCTTGCAATCTATAACAAACAGCTATTTCTTTCATAAATGTTTAATTGGTCCTTATATAGGGGGATTGAAAAAGACAAAGAGGAAAAAGGGGAAAGAAACTAAAATACCTGTGAAAGAGGGAAATAGGCATGGGAGAAATGAGCTTTGTCAAAATATGAAGAAAAAGAGGCATATTGAGAGATATGTGATAAAGTGGAGTAAAAGAAAAGAGAAAATATGAAATAGGGAAATATCTAGGATTCATGGAGGTTTATGAACCTCAGCAGTTCTATTCATTGTGCTAAGGTTAGATAAAAAAAGAAGTCAAAAGAGTTCGCAGCTGGTCACTCTTGATGGCAATTTGTACTGTGGGTAAATTAGCAGTGTCCAATCTGTGATTATGACAAACCAGCTTCCACCAAGTGAGAAACGAAATGTTACTTGAATTTTTCCAATTGGAAGTGATAACTTCAAAAGCCACTGCCAAGAGAAGATTTTCCAATTTTCCAACATTCCCTTAAGTTTTCCGTCTGCCCAGATATCTGAACAACCATCTAAAAATTATTAAGAATGGAATAGAGAACAGTTGAGTAATTTTGTATCAGACCTGTTTTCAAAAGGTGAGAACTTTAGGAAATTAAAATAACATATGAAGGGCATCGACTTGAGAGGCTTATTGTTAGGCATTATTTTCATTTTATAGAGAGAACATGGAGTTAAAAACAACCTGTTGTTAAGGAAATACATGGTCTGAGTGGAACTGGCAGAACGAGAAATATTGTGGATTTTTTGTCATATTTTATTCTATAAGGACATCTCCAAGGAAGACTGCAAATCCTGCTCCCAATGCTACTCCATTTTAGTCTTACTCCTGTCTGAATCTTCAGAACACAGCTGCCTATATATAAAAGAAGCCTTGACCTCAGTAGAGAAATCATGTGGGGGAGCTGGAGTGCTATGGGGTTGAGAAGGGACTGAGGAAGGATTTATGACACACTGTCTGAGGATATCTAAGAGGGTGTCATATGTGGGCTGATAATAGAAGAGGATGTGAAATTGAGATTGTATTTCCCGAAAATGAATTAATTGATTGTCAAGAATGGTCTGAGATAATGATTAAGACCATTAAACAGACAGAGAGGCCATTTAAGAACCTTATGAGCTATAGTGGTATTAGGATTATACCAGATAGGAGTTAATAGCAACAATTAACAAGGAGTATATACTCGGGAAACAAATTTATAATTAATGTTGGTAGAGTGTTTCAAAATAGGAGAAGACATTGATATTGGTTTCTGGGCCATAAGAGAAAACGGGATAAAAGAAAAGGGAAATCAGCAAAGGTTCAAGAGATGTCCAAAAGTGGATGGGATGTGGAAAGTGGATCACTTAACGAAGATCAAATCTGTCTAACATTGAAAGCATAATGGCACTGAGTGAAATTAGGAAAATTAACTCCACCAATTTTTTGGGGAGTTTTTAGGTTCGGCTAGAGAGAGCCAAGCTGGTTGTTTGTTCCGTAGGAATTTGGAAAGTAGGCCATCAATGAATCTGAAAAAAGTAGAAGGTAATCGAAGAGGAAGCATTTGTAAGTAAAAATGGATAATGGGCAGGAGCATCATTTTAATTGTATCCAATCTTCCCCTTTAGGAAATGTACGAGGGCGAACATTGAGCAGACAAGGAAGAGATTTTATGTTTGAAAGTATCCATGTTAACTTGTATAGTGTCTTTGATGGAGGGAGAGTATAGAATTCCCCAAAAAATAATTTTAGAAGAGTTCTGAGAAAGTCCATATTCCTAAACATATCTTTAAGCCAAAAATGTATTAAGTGGCATTTCTTCAGATTTATCATTGTTAAAGCGATATACGGAGACAGCAGAATATCTAGATAAAATATGAAGAAATTCAGGAACGGCAGCATGACGATTGGAAATATAAAGTAAAATATCATGTGTATATGCAGTGAGTTTAATATTGAGATGAGTTATAGAGTATTCAGTAAGTTTTGGAGATCTTCTAATAGATTCTACAAAAGGTTCCAAAACAAAAGTAATGGTCAGAAGGGGCAACCCTGTCTTGTTCCCATAGTACGGGAAAATATGGGAACTGTAAGCCATTTAAGGCCTTTGAACATGAAATCCCAGTTAACTCTATCAACTGCCTTTTCAGCGTACAAAGTAACTGCAGGTAAAGGATTTTTACAACGAGAGGCACTATGAATAATATTTTCCAAAGTGCAGGAATTATCAAAAATGTTACTGCCTTTGACAGAGCCGTTTAAAAAAAAAAACAATAAGATAATTAGCACAAATCTCTGAAAATATTTTACAGTCCAAATTAATTAGGGATACTGGTCTAAAATGTTTGCAATCCACCAAGTCCTTACCTTTTTTCTGAATTAAACAAATCATGGCTTCAGAAAAAGAGCCAAACAAGGTAACAGAAGTTTACAAATTCAGTATAAGGGTATGAAGGTTGGGAATCGGAAGGTGAGAGAATTTGTAGTAGAATTCAAACCATCAGGCCCTGGAGACTTATCCTTTGGACTGGCTAAAGAGATGTCTGCCTCTAGCGGGGAAAAATCAATCTGTGAACTTTGAATTTTAGAAATAACACAGAAACATAAATCAGGTTAATCTCGAGTAGGAAGGGTATCTTCACTATAGAGATTAGAGTAGAACTCAGTAAAACGAGTGAGATTGTCCTGATCTTTAAATAACTGCTTCTCAGAGGCATCTCAAATAACTTCTATTTTAGATTTTTGTTTTTAACCTTGAGGTAGTTTGCTAACATTTTGCCTGCCTTATTAGAACCACCAAAATATTTTGCATTCATTTTTAGAAGAGAGATTACAAGCATTATTTATGGAATATTTATTCAAACTAAGCTGAGCCTGAATAATTTGATCTAGGACGTTTTTAATAGATGAAGAATAATATTGATGTTCTAATGTTTATAATATTGATGTTCTAATATTTTACTACGTTGCAAGAGATGAGATGATTCCTTGGCAGCAACTCTTTACTAATTGGAAACATAATTATTATTTAAATCTTGTGCAGAGTCTTTGAAAGAATCCCAAACATGGTGTAACTTAATAGCGGAAGTGGTATTGATGTGGAAAAATTCAGTAGCAAACTCCTCAAAATCTGACACAGATTGTTTATCTTGCAACAGCCAATTGCTAAAAAGGATCCACAGAAACGTGTGGGGGAAGGAGAGGGCGGCTCTAGGTCTATTATCACTGGGGGGTGGTCAGAAATCAGAATGGGGCATAATTTAGCATGTATTAGGTGTTCTCTGACATCCTTGTCAAGGAAAAAAAAATCTATTCTAGAAGATGAATGATGAGTGGGGAAAAAGAAAGAATATTCTAAAAGATCTGGGTTATAAAGATGCTAGGCATCAACAAAACCTTTAACAGAAGTTGTTCTGTAAAAAGCCTTTTGCATATTATTTGGAATATATTTGACAGATGATTTTCTGTCTAAAAATGGATCAAGCAACTGATTACAACCCCCTCTTAAAATGAGATTGGGATTGAGAAATAACTACTTAGTAGAGAGTGGATCTCCAAATTGTGCATTTTACACCTTTAGGTCCATAGACATTAATAAAAGAATATGGACAATCATTAATAGTAACAAATACGTGTAAATATCTACCATCAAAATCATTTTGCTGTTGTAAAACATTAACTGATAGACTTTTATGAAATAATATAATCACACCATTTTTGTGAGAAACAGCTGGAGAGCAATAACCAGAACCAAGCCAATCTTTTCTGAGCATATGGATGTCTTTTTAAAGAAGATGGCCCTCTTGCAGAAATGCAGTATGACAGGTTTTAGAAAGGTGTGTAAGAACCCTCTGCTGTTTAACAGTACTACAGGCCCCTTAAATTCCATGCAGTAAATCTAAGTCTTGTCATGGAAAAAATTGTAAAACTTGATATATGACAACAGTCTCATGAATAACATAGAAATATGGAAGAGAAATAAAGAAGTAATGCAAAACACTATACCAGTATGAATTTTAAGAAAAAAAATATATATATGATAAAAATTGAAAAATAAGGAAAAAATACAGTACAAAAAGACTGGGAAGACATAAAAGAAATATAAAAGAGAAATAAGATGAGAAGATCATCCAAGAACCAGAAAAATAAAGAAACAGAAAGAAAAGAGGAAAAGGGGAAAGGAGATGGGTCTGGAAAAGACCAGGATGAACAGAAGCCAGAAAAGTATGGGCAAGGGTCCAAAGGACCCAAGCCATAAAGAAAGAAAGAATTGAAAGGAAGGGATAAATTGAAGAGAAAGGACCCAGGAACGCCATGAGAGATGAATCAGCCGAAGTACCTGGCCCGGAAAAACATAGATAAGATAAAAAGTAAATGACTGGAGTGTAAAGAAAAGGAATAAAGGTATGAAGGGTACAGAAGCGGAGAGCGACAGTGAAAGACAAATAAGACCAATATAACAAATTATGTACCAGACATACCCATCAGAAGAGTCACTAGGGGAGAATAGTCCAATGTAGGTAAACTAGACAACATCTGAACAGTTAACAAGTGGAAGACACCAACATAGACATACCTGGAAAGGCAAAAAAAGAGAGAACACAATGGTAAAAAGCAAGAATAGAACATCTAGACAATAATATAATAACCTTCCAGAGAAAACAAAAGTAAGAGCCAATGGAGTTAAAAATATGCCTTCAAGATCTGCCAGTGTCCATAGCTTCTCTTTTGTGACATTGGATGAATTCTTTGGGTTATGCAGGAGAATCAAAGGAGGAGGTCCTGTCCCTATAGGTGGCCTTGAAGGTGAATGGTAGAAGAAGGCCATATCTAGCACCCATATCTCATAAGGATGGGCGTAGACCTAGGAATTCTTTGCAGTGAGCAGCGGTGACCGACAATACATCCCGGGAAAGAAATATCCTGTGGCCAGACCAGATCATTTGTTTTTGTTGTTTAGACGCAGAAGGAACTTACATGAGGTCTGTGTACTGAAGATATAGGATGATAATCACTCTGAGCTTGGGACCAGAGCCGGCACTGGAAGATTTTGGTCCAAGTTGAAGGACTCTTTGAATATTGAGAGGAGAACTGTTAGTAAGACTCACTATCTTGTGTGTGAAGAAAACAATCACGTCACCACCTTCTGCCCCCTCCGATATTCCGAAAAGTCAAAGATTGTTTCGCCGGTTACGATTTTCCAAATCTTCAGTGTGCCATTTGAGAACCTCAATTTCCTTGGCCATATTAGTTACTTTAGAAGAAACATATTGAAATTCTGCAGAGTGAAGTTCAAGGTCAGAGACCCTGGCCTCAAGGGATGACCATTTATCATCAAGACGTTGAAGCGTGTTGGTGGTATCAAACATAAAAGGCTTCAGCATTTTGAGTTAATTTTGAGTTCATAAATCAAGTCTTCCATGCTGTTTGAGAGGGGTGATTTTGTAGGAGAAGCAGGATCATTTTTTGGTCTCTTGCTACCGCTACCAGTGTTCTCCTTGTGGTTGGCAGAAGAAACGCTATCAAGAGAACCAGTTTTTATGAAATTGTTGCCACCATCTGTCATTTTGAAGCGTTGATGAACAAGGGAAGGAAAAATAAAAATAGTACAGAAAATGGATGAAAACGAGCCTTCCCTTGAAGAAATTGATGGAGTAAAGGCAGCAGAAACCAGTAAAATGTATATTTACATATATAGATATATATGAATGATGCCTTCTGCTAAAAAAAAGGGCAGATTGCACTTACTACAGAACAACTCCTGTTTGCTATCTAGCTGTTTGCTAGCAAAGAGGCATGCTGCGCACATTCCCAGGTAGTTCCCAGGATAAATAATACAATGAGTGTAGCATCCAACAGACGCAAGCAGATCCATTCAAATTATGCACACACTGCAAATGAAGAAACGCCTGGTAACAGGTCAGCGCTATGTTGGCAAAGGGATGGTTTATGAAAGGAAATTAATTAATTAATTAATTAATGCAGAGCAAAAGTCTGCGGAGAGTCAGAGGAGAAAATAAAAAGGAAGCAGACTGGGAGTGAAGAGGATCTCACAATCCTGTCAGCATAATTTTGCTGGGAAAAAGCTCCGACCTTGTTTGGCCACTGAGAGGGAAAAAGAGAGAAGACTACTGAATGACAGGCTCTCTTATGCCAGGGAATACACTCACCACCCGAATCCCCCGCCTTCATAAGTGGACCACTGCCATGGAGAATGGCCAATAGCGGCTGTGGATGGAGAACTGAGGAAAAGTCCAGACTGGGGAGAGGTAGCTCTGTTATTCGGCGGCCATCTTGAGCATGGCCAGCCGCACGCATCAGTATATTTGTTATTTAATAATGAAATATTTAAACAATCTTTTTGAATTTAAAAATGAATTTTAACATTACATTTCAATAAATTATAATGAAATTACCTTTTAACTCTATACATCCATGTTAATAATTATTAATATATGTTATTTTTTAACTTGACGTCGGAATTTATTTTTTTGTTTAAACTTCAGCATTCAAATTTTTTTATAACTAAGATTTCATTTGAAATGAAGTTAATAGTGTGGTAGCACTTTTTTCTTAGGTTCTACCTTTAAAGTAAACTTACATATGTGGTGATCTCTCCTTAGAAAAGATAGGACACATGGAGATTTACACTTGAGGGCTTATCAATAGCACTTTGTAGAAATTTAGAAGTTTATTTTGTCAATAGCACTTTGTAGGAATTTAGAAGTACTATAACACTACTACTTATGTACTCCAAAATGCATTTTGTGAGTGGGTCCCATAATCTTTGTAGTGCCTGAGATTAGTATCACAAAAAAGCAGCAGTCAAATTGGCCATGTCTGGCACTGGGCATTTCCCTGGGAAACTGGGCTTGGTCCTGGTGTGGCCACCTCTCCCCCCCGAGGGTAAACATTGTAACCTTGCTGGCCTGCACATTAGCACATGTTGGTGCCTTCAACCCATCCTCACAGTGCACTGCCTTTGCCTATGCAACACCCCTTGCTCCTCCTCCAGAACCACATCAAGTATTGGGGAGGTGCTGAAGCATGGCTCACACATTGGGTGTGGGCTGTCAGTGTCTCCAGGCATCCTCCACTGGTGGGCTGGCTGGAAGAACCAGGAGCAAAGCACAGGATTGCAGTAACTTAGCCACAGTCAGAAACTAGGGTTGGGCAGAGCTGTAGATTGTATGCAGATGGGTGTTCACCTTGGTTTAAAGAGCAGTCCTTGTCTGCCAACTTGGACAGCATAGAAGCTGACTTGAGGTGGCTCTAGTTCCACTGCTGGGGCAGCCAAGCCTATCATGGCCTCTTTATAAGCTAGCTGTGCCTGCATGAATGCACTGGGTTTCAACGTTTGCATATCAAATCTAACTAGCCTGTGCACTCATGTGTTCCTCTGCCACCTGCTGATAACATCTGATTTGTTTTTCCCAAACACCAGCATCAGGACTGCTTTACTAATAGGATCTGTTAGGACAAGGCTGTCTTCTACTCTTCTCCAGTTCCTACACCATCAAGCACCAGCCACAAGTAGCCAACAGAAAACAACCTGATATGTCCTGAAGTAAATTAGTCTAGGAACAGTTTCAGTAAATGTTCCTCATCTATTTCCAAACGTTGGCATGATTTGGTCTGTGGAAATGGAAAACCCTGACATACTGACCAAGTGAGCGATGTTTAGTAGCCAGTAGAGCAACCTTTCAGCGTGAATAATATTGGCTATTTGGGCATGTTTCGAGATTCTGGAAGGCCAAGTTCTGGGCTTTAAATAAAAGGTTGTGGAGAATATTCAATATCCTTTTTATGATTGAAATGTAGTTGTACCTCTGTTCGTATTAATAATTATTAGTGAATAATTTGGAAATCACTACACCACTTTTGGAGTGATCTACTGTTGAATTTGTCTTTTTAAGTTTGCATGTGAAAGGGGAAAAAAATAGGCATTTACTGCTGATAAATAGCATCATGTTTCTACATCAAGCCAGCAGGCAGTAGTATGTAGAAACAAGTTTATCATGTAAGCATCCCAACCACAGAGATCTCCAGCCACCCCTCAGCCTGCAGCTCACCCTTTCAGATGGTGCCTGCGCTTAGTGATACAATATCATGACATTTTTGCATGAAGATTCCATGCTGCAGCATGTTAATAGATTGGCACACTACTACAACTGCCTTTCCCAGTGTTTTTACTGACATTGATCAAAATAATACTTCAGTGTTTCCATCCTGGGATTGTGGATACGTTTCCAGCAGCAAATCATCTATACAGAACTCTTTCTGCAGCAGCACTTCCACTTTGAATAATGCCCCCCAGAGGTTCTCAATGTTACATGAATATAACACAAACTTTAAATCTTCACAGGTTGAAGATTCCAGTCATGCTCAAGCTACAAAAGCTGCCTTACCAACTCTAGACTAGACCTAAGTATGGCCTAATCAAAAGAGGAAGTAGCGAAACAGTTTTTCACATGGGTTGATTCATCTTCGGAACATCTACATAATTATCAAAGAGAATCATCCCACTGAATGTCTCACCAAGAACTCCCTATGTCTACCTAGGAGAGATTTTCTTTTCTTTTGTATAAAAAAACTCTCACCCAGTGATCAGTACAGTGGCATGCTTCATTATAGAGTTCCCCCTGATTCAACCTGCATTAGGACATGCTTAATCCTGACCCTAGAAGGAGCACTTGAGGTTTTGGGAGGGATCTTGTAAAATAAAATTGTTTACACTGTACCCTAAGCTTCGATTTTAATGTGGGTTTATGTGGCAAAATTAAAAACAAAAGGTGATGCCTTTGAGGTACTATTACTTGAGCATTCAGTCTACATCAGGGTTCTTCAATCTTTTTTGTAGTAACATCTACTTATGTTGATGAAAATCATCCAGAGCTACGAATATCATTAGAATTTTAATATTGACCACATCAGACGAGTTTACATGTTTGTTTTAAATATAAACTTTTCAGTTTTTGTAGGCTATGCTACACACAGGAGAGCTACTTATGGATAGCTCGAGAGCTACTAGTAGCTCTTGAGGTACCGTTGGAAACACCTGATCTACATGTTTCAGCCACCTTTTTCTACCAACTATTTGGTCATGTGGCTTTCCTCAAGAGAAGATCGAATCCCTAGATTCCCCAGAATCCTTGTATATTTACTTGTTCTAACAAGCAAATTTGGGGGTTCCATTGATTTTGGAGCATAGCATACAGATGCTTGTCATTTTGGCTTCTGCTGTACTTTCTTTCCAGTGCAGCAATGCTGCTACTTCACATCCTTCGTGTTCCACAGTAGTTCTTTAACATATTTTCCAGGTATGATGGGGGTGGTAGTGTTGACAGCTTTGCAGATGGTGCAAAAGGTCTTGCTTGTGGTGTGGGTGGGCTTTGGGCCATTTGAGTTCACTGAACATTGGTGCAATTCTTTGATACTTTTAAATAATTTCTTGCATGTAGAACATGTTTTAGCTGTGCCAGTTGAGTGTCTGACATGTTCGCCAGCTGAGCATTACCCTCATTGATATGACATAGTACTAGCAGCTGGAGGGCCATTCCACTTCTGGAAGAAAGGACTTCACTCTGAGAAGCAGGGGGAGCTGGTGTAATGCATTTTCTTTCCTGTATTTGATGTGTATGCTGAAATAGAGGTTACTCTCTGTGTAGAAATATTATACTGTCAGCGACCTGCACAATGAAGCCCTCTAAATTGATCTTTTAGAGCCATTTTTGTAGCTGTTATTGTTTGCAGACACGCACATATAAAACCAGTTCTCTTTTGGTAAGGCTAAGCTGAAGGTAGGCGTAGGACGCAAGATACTGTTACTTTTCCATTTGCTTTGTTGAGCAATAATCTTACGACAGTGATGCAGGAACAATACAATGCATATCTTGATGTAGAGTGCGGACAATTGGACATCATTTAAAGCCATTGGAATGACTTGATGGGTTATATGCATGCTGCATGTCTTCCTTCCTCCATTTCTCTCATGTTTGTGATAAGCAGGTACATCCGGCGATGGCAGGAGAGGTAAAATAATCTTGAATATTAGGTGGAAAGGGCAGTTTTACTGCTCAACTTATTCCACACATATGGAAGATGTGGTTATCTGGGTGGTACAGGGGACACTGTTTCAATTTCAAGAGGTACATGCTGATGTGGAGGGAAGACTCCTGTTCCTATATTGCCTACTAGATGGAAGAGAAATGTGTCTCTTGAATGTTTATGTGCCTAATATTTATGATAAGATCTTTTTCTGGTCCAGACTAAAGGTGCTGACACCATACATCTGGGTCTCCCAGATAGGGGCTGGAGATTTCACTTGTGTAACAGATGGGAATGTAGACAGACCACTTCCAAAGCACTGCAATAAGCTGGGCATGACAGAAGCACTGGCTGAGGTCATGGCATGAGTGGATTGTGTAGACATTTGGAGGTTGATGCACCCTGCTCAAAGGAAATTTAAATTTTTCCCTGCCACACACAGCATGTATAGTAGATTAGACAGAATTCTAATTCACTGGGTACCAACATATTATCAACAGGCCATTTGGGAAAAGTTCTTTCAGACCATGCACCCCTATTGCTCATCTGCAGTTGGACTTGACGCAACCCACCCGTTCCAAACTTGGGGCCTTATTCCTGAGGAATTAAAAGATCCAACGTTTCATGCAGACCTACAAGAAATGATAGAAGGATATCTTGAGATCAACTAAAACTAGAGCAAATGAATGGGCTACACTAAAAGTGGTCCTGCTGCAGGAATGCTGTAACAGGATATGTGGTATGAGATGACAGTTGCAAAAAGATTTGTGTGACCAAGAGAAGCTACTAGCAAACCTGCAAAAGGCCAGATAGGGAGTCCCACATGCAGAAAACAGCGTACTAGAGGTACAGCATAGCATAAGGGAAATATTGGATAGATTAGATAAATGTAACCTTTGGAAATACAGGCAGAATCACTACAGAGAAGTGGATAAGAGGACTGTTGGCCTTGCTCCTGAAGCATGAAATGCTGGTACCCATTATTCTGGTGCTGAAGGGTAGGGGTGGAAATAAGTGGTGACCCAGGCTCATATTAATGCCATATTACTGCACGATTTAGCCGTGTTATATAGGAAACCACCTAGACATGGGGCCATCCCCATCAAGGTTAAACAGAATATATCCAGCCATATCAGATGAGTGTCCAAGATGTGGCATGGAGGGAGAAGATTTCTTGGAAATGCTCTCTAGTTGTCCCAACCTTGAGCAGTACTGGGGTGACATAACTCAGCATCGAAGGTTAAGGGTTATGAAGCACTGCTACCTCAATATAATTCTGGACTCTAAAAATGGAAAGGTATGGTATAGATTTGCACTCATGGGGTTAGTAGGACTGCCAATAGCATGGTTTAAAATACAGGGGTTGACACAGACTGGGCCAACGTCTCAGGCTTGGATTAGAGACATGGCGGAATAGGCGCTGGCCGCAAAGAGCCACATGCGGTGGGTCAGGGCCTATGTAAACGTTGTGGAAGGTTGTCTGCTTTGGGCATGCTACAGGAGTTGGTGGCACCCGAGGCAGAAAGGGCCTCTCGGAATGCTAAACCACACAGTCTTCATTTCCTTGACGATTGTAGATCAACATAGGTGCTATGTAAAAAATTCAGATGACACGTCTTGAGCATGAGAGACAACAATGCTGGTATCAGAATCAGAAGGAGGGGGTCAGTTGTTACTAAGCGATTTCTCTTGTTGCATCATGGGCTAGTTGGTGGGGGAATTCGGTGAAGGAATGGATTGCTGATAGGATTCTAGCACTTGACAGATTTGAAAACGAATATAAAGTGAAAAATTACCCATCATAAAAAAACATTTTGAAAATAATGAAATGAAAGCAGTAATTGACCCATCGACATTGGCAATGAATACAACTATTTTTTAGGCACATGTGCACAAGCAAAATGCAATCTCTCAATGAAGAGAGCCATTATATTTAATTTTGAATTGCCTTGGAAACCTTGAGACTGACAAGACTGCTAAAACTGTGTTTTGGCCAAACCTGAAAACATAGCTTTGAAAGACCGTCAGTGTAGTCATTCCCCCATTCCCCCATTTGCAACCATAAAAGAGTAATTTGCAATATGCAAGGACACATTGCAAACTGGAAATGCCTTTCTGACTTGCAAAATGCCCCTTCTGACTGATTGTGATGGGATGTATTACTAGTTGACAACTGCAATTGTGGTCACAAACCACTGATCTGACCAATGCTTTTTGAGGCACAAAGACCACTCTAAAAATTAGTATTTACATTCAGTAAATGTGAATGCATGGACAGAGGGCTGCTGTCCCTCCCAGGCCTATAGTGGCTATTCACCGGAATCACAAAAGGACTACTGCCAAATTCATGTTTAAAAAAAAAAAAAGTTTTAAACAATCTTTTTATTGTTGTACAAATACAGGTTCTGCACTGTTATATTTCATGAAGCACAGGGAGTACACACTTACCAATCCAACACATGTCAAATTCCAAGGAGTATGTTGTCAAAAACCCTAATGGTGCTTTTACGGCCACTTCATGCACGGGAAATTCATCGCCCCACCCTTAAGTACCACTCTCTGGACTCACCTGATGGTCCCCCACTGCGGACAGCCGCCTAGCCTCCCCACATTTTCTCCCATTTCTTAGGGCACCCCCTTCCTTTGTATATAGTTTTTTCAGCCCTCTGGCACCAACCCAAATCAAACTGCCAATCTATAAGCCGAGGGGCAGCCGAGCTGGCCCAGGCTCTTGCTATATTACGTTTGGCTACTCCCGCTGCCAGTCTCAGCCAGGTTTTTTGATATCTGGATCATGTGTGTTCCCCTGCAATTCCCAATATGAACCATTTACGATCCAGAGGTATCTCTAGTGTGGTGGCCTGGGACATCTCCTGGGCTATGCTTGTCCAGTATACCCGTATCAAAGGACAGCCACAGAGTATATGTATGAGTGTACCTTCCTGATTACAGCCCCTTAGGCATAATGGGCTCTCTGCCCTTCCAATTTTCTGCAGGAGCATGCACGGGTAGTATGATCTGCGCAGTATTTTTAACTGAACAAGTCTGAACCTGGCCCTTATAGCTAAATCCCTGGGGCATCCAAGAGCTTCAGCAGATTCATCATCTTCTAAATGTCCCAGTTCGGCCTCCCAAGTCTCCCTTAATCTATCCAGCAGGTCTGGAGCATTATTGATTAGTTTTCTGTAGATCACAGATATCCCTTTTTTTGGAACTGGTTCCGACAAGACTTTGTCCTCCAGAGGGGAGGCCTCTGGTAGCTTCTCCCCCTCTAGGAGGTATCTTCTCAGGGCATGCCCCAACTGTATCAGTAATGTTCTGTAACCCTCAAGGAGTGTTCATCCCCGAGAGTCTCAAAACTAATAATAGCCTGCCCCCTCCATATATCTCCCAGGTGTTCTATCCTTATCAGCTCCCTCTTCCGAAACCCCTACAAGCCCTTCACCTCTGCGAGTCTGTTGCTATACCATAGCGGGGAAAGGCCGGGAAGTCTTCAGGCCCAGCCCAGTTATTTGCTGGCTTCCTTCCAGGCTCTTTCTACCGCCAATGTGTGGTGTGGCAGGCTTTTTTCTCATCTTGCATCATGGAGTAGGGCCTCTGGGCCCTCCCTCCCCATCATGTGTCTATCAAGCCTATACGCTGGAGTTTGCTGATCCGTAAACACCCATACGTTGACTATAAGGAGGTGAGACGCCCAGTAGTATCTCTGGATGTCCAGAATTGCCAGACCTCCGTCGTAGACCCCTTTCTGTAAGCTAGCCAAGGCTATTCTAGGAACACTCTGGCCCCACAGGAGCTTGCGCACCTCTGAATATATTCTATTGAAAACTTCCTGTGGGATACTACAAGGAATGTTTTGCATAACATATAAAAATTGCAATAGGCTCATCATCTTATATAAATCCGCCCTTCCCATCAGGGTCAGCGGAAGACAATGCCAGTGAGTGTATTTCTTCAAAAAGTCTTGGGGATCCCTGGTCATCCAGATGCACAGGTAGCGAAAGCCTGTCGTAGGCACCGAGGCCTCACAATCCCGGGAGAGGTGAGGCCACTCACCCAAGAGGGGAAAGACGACCAACTTCAACCAGTTTATGGTGTAGCCAGAAGGGGCTACAAAAATTCTAAATATTTGCATGAGCCTACCAATAATAAGGGAGGGTTGTGACACATAGAGTAGGATATCGTCTGCGTATAGTGATATACACTCTTCCCACCCTCATAGCACCCGAATCCCTTTAACCAAGGGATCCTGTTGAATCCATGATGCGAGTGGCTCCACTGCCAGGGCAAAGAGCATGGTGGATAAGGGACAGCCCTGGCAAATACCTCTCTCCAATCTGAACTCCCGGGATACCGCCTCATTGACCTTCATGCATGCTATGGGGGAGGTGTTTAATAGCTTAACCCACGCGCAGAACCACGATCCAAATCCAGGCCTCTCCAAAACCGCAAACATGTAGTTCCATTCTGGAGAGTCAATTGCCATTTTGGATTCTAATGCCATCAGGATTGTTTGTTCCGCTTGGAAGTCAGCTGTCAGGTAGAGTGCCCTGGAGTTTAAGCCACATACTCCCAATTGGCATGAACGCAGACTGATCTGGATGTACCAGGGATCCAAGGACCCCCCGAAGTCAGTTTGCCAGGACCTTGGCGAAGACCTTGGCCTCCATATTTAATAAGGATATCGGTTTGTACAAGCTGCAAGCCTTCGGGTGCTTACCCTCCTTATGTATAACCGTAATTATTGCTGCTCTTTGATCTGCTGGTAAGCAACCTCTCTCGCAGGCCTCCGCAAACATCGCTAGCAGTGGGCCTGCCACTACACCCGTCAGTCCTTTGTACAATTTGACTGGAAGCCCATTCAGGCCTGGGGTCTTTCCTGACTGTAGGCCCCCAAACCACTGACTACCTCTTCTTCTTTCTTGTCAAACTCCAGTGCGTCTCTGTCATCTCACTGAAGTACCTGTAACTGAATGTCCTTGAGGAAATCAGCACAGTCTTCTGTAGACATAGTAGTTTTGGAGACATAGAGGTCTTCATAGTATTCTGCAAAAGTCCCCGCTATTGCTGAGGCTGTCATCTGTTGGGCACCCTGTGCATTCTCTATCTGCAGCTCCCATGAACCCTCCCTTTCCTGTCACTCTAGCCAGGCCAGCAGTTTTCTGGCTTTATCACCAACTTCGTATAGTCGTCAGTGGGCAGCGATAGTGTGATTCCAGGCATGATTTTCCACCAGAGACCTCAATTCCCGTTGTCTTAATTGTAGTTTACTATGGTCTTCCGAAGAGCTTGAGGCAAGGGCCTTTTCCTCTAGTCTAACAACGTCTCTCTCAATGGCTGCGCATTCCAGTCTGGACTCTTTCATGGCTGCCCCAATGAGTGCCTGTGCCTGTCCCCTCAAGACTGTCTTGAAAGCCTCCCATAGTGTGCAGGCAGATGCCACAGAGCCCCAATTTTCTTTCAAATAGTACTCTGTCCCTTCTAGTAGTTTGTCCAGAGTACCCCCATCCTGCAGGCTCCAACCAACCTGGCAACGAGTAGTCCGTTGTGTGACCTGTCAGCGTAACCCCCAATAGGGAATGATCTGATCCTGTGCGTGAATGACAGCATCCCAAAACTCGGGAAGCATGGATGCTCAATGTGAAGATGTAGTCCAGCCGGGAGAAGCTCTTGTGAGTTGCAGAGAAGTACACGTATTGTCTCATGTGGAGACTGCCCTCCTTCCACAGGTCGACCATGCCCAGCGTCCCAGCAAACTGAGAAAGCAGGACACCACCCCCTCTATTATTATGTCCCTCAGATCTGTCCACCCTGTGTCCATGAATAAGTTCAGGTCACCTCCCATAATCAAGATACCAGGGGGAAATTTCAACAATAGGTCCCCAACCTCCAGAAGTGTTGCTTCTTGTAGGCGAGGGTGGACATATAGGGGGTGATTTTAACCTTGGCGGACGGCGGAGGCCGTCCGCCAAGGTACCGCCGTGAAATGACCGCACCGCGGTCAAAAGACCGCGGCGGCCATTTAAACATTTCCTCTGGGCCGGCGGGCGCTCTCCGAAAGAGCGCCCGCCGGCCCAGAGGAAATGCCCCTGCAACGAGGACGCCGGCTCAGAATTGAGCCGGCGTAGTTGCAGGGGTGCGACGGGTGCAGTTGCACCCGTCGCGTATTTCAGTGTCTGCAAGGCAGACACTGAAATACTTTGCGGGGCCCTCTTACGGGGGCCCCTGCCGTGCCCATGCCATTGGCATGGGCACGGCAGGAGCCCCCAGGGGCCCCGCGGCACCCCCTACCGCCATCCTGTTCATGGCGGGTTTCCCGCCATGAACAGGATGGCGGTAGGGGCTGTCAGAATCCTCATGGCGGCGGAGCGCGCTCCGCCGCCATGAAGGATTCCCCCGAGCAGCGGTAAGTCGGTGGGAGCCCGCCGACTTGCCGCTTCTGACCGCGGCTGAACCGCCGCGGTCAGAATGCTCGTGGGAGCACCGCCAGCCTGTTGGCGGTGCTCCCGTGGTCGGTGGCCCTGGCGGCCACCGGCCGCCAGGGTCAGAATGACCCCCATAATGAGCAGATGTTTAGAATGGTTCCCGTCCCTGTTCCCAAGAGCGCCAGATATCGTCCAAAAGTACCATGCCATAAGTGATGTGGGATAAAGACTACTGATTTTTTTACTAGTATTCCCACGCCCTGGAATCGGTGGTGTACCCTGTGTGTGCCCTACATGCGTAGCCCATCCTGTCTAGCGCCTTGTAGTGATTCCCCTGGAGATGTGTCTCCTGAAGCAGGACAATATCAGGTGCCTGTCGCCTAATGTGTTGCATAACCAGGTTGCGTTTGATCTTACTGCCTAGACTGTTAACATTCCACAACCATATGGTCAAGTTTTGTACTAGCCCCACCATTTGGAAGTGCTTAAACAATGCTGGAACCAGGTGTTCCCTACCTCTCATCAACCCAGACCTTTGACTCTCCTAACAGTGAGGCTTCTACCCAGATTGACCATAAACTAGGCTCAAGTAGCTCAAGTAGCTAAACTTTTTCCAGAAACCAGAACAATGAACCCTGTTCCCCCAACTCCCCCTTCCCAGCTCCCCTGTGTTGTGGGCTCATTTCTACCCACCACCCCAAGTTGTAGAGCACCTGTCACCCTAAATATACCATATCACAATGCAGGCGTGTCGTCGCCTGTGTGGTGTTGTTCCACGGATATCAGCAATACGAATGACTTAGGCCTGTCCCCCATACATTAGGGAGTTAGCATGCCCTTGGTCTTTATGTAATGGAGTTTTCCTAGGCTCCTAATTCAGGCCCTTCCTCCCCCCATCTGGGGGGGTCTCATGCATTGGGAGTCCTGCAGTATCTGCAGATCTCTGGAATAGCACCTTAGTGTCTTTCAGGCTTCTGTCTGGGAGAGACCCCTCCATGTTTTCCACCTGGTGCGGTCTGTTCATCCCCATCTGCACCACTGGGCTGGGTCTTCTCTTGCCCTCCCTGCCTCTTCTCTGCTACTCTCCAGCCCTCCATCCAGTCCCACACTTCCTCCTGGAATCTAAAGTGCCAGGTCGTACCGTCTGCCACCACTCGGAGCCTGGCCGGAAACAGCATTGTGTACTTCAGTTTCTTAGCCCGCAGCGCTTTTTTGACTTCCTCAAAGCTCTTCCATTGACCCTGCACCTGCAGGGTGAAGTAAGGAAAGAGGCGAACAACAGCATTGTATAGCTTTAAGTCTCCATGGGATCTGTTTGCCTGAAGGATGGCATCCAGGTTTCTGTAATTCAGGAACCCTGGCTACTATTGTGCGCAGTAGGGCCCTGATTTGGGAGGAGGGCCGAGGACTCTATGCGCCCTTTCAACTGAGGTGAAGTAGGAAAGTCATTTAGGTTTGAGCTTATTCAAGACAAGATCTTCCACCAAGAGGTCCTTGCTGAGGCCCTCCATGCCCTCTGGCACCTCCACCACTCTTGCGTTATTCTTCCTGGATCTCCCTTCCTGATCCTAAAGTTTGTCTTCCATCTCCGCGCTCTTCTTAGTGAGGGGCCGAACCTGCTCCTCCAGGCGTTTGGTGGTGGCCTTCAGTCCTTCTATGTGCTTTTGGGCTACAGCCACCTTCTCGGATATCTTGCCCAGATCCAGTCTTAGAAGATTGACATTGATTTGGACCACGTTTAGTTTCGACTCCAAGGGTGCAATAGAGCACCTAATGTCCTGTATGGCCGCCATGATGGTGCTCAATGAGGGTTCTCCACCGGGTGCTAGTGTGACACCCTGTGACTCTAGCCCCATACTCTGCTTCCTGCCCCAATGCTCCTCCATTCGGACTGCATACCTGTCCAAGTTATTTACTTGCGCCTGTTTGGGGGTTCAGCCCTTCACCATGGTCCCCTCCTTGTGTTCCTCACCTCCTGTAGTCATTTGCTGGGGCCTTCTGAGTCTAAGGTGCACCTCTGTTCCTCCTGCCCTCCAGATCTGGGAGGGTCCTGCCCTAGTGGATCAGCCTTGGCAATTCCCGGGTAAGATCCTTGCTAGCTGCCAGGGAACCGCTACATTTCACTCAGGCAGGGGGCCCCCATTTGCCCCATCACATTCCTGGCTTTGGGGCCCAGGCCCCATCTGGGTCTGCTTTGGCAGCCGAGCAGGGCAGTTCACTCCCCAGGGGTCGTTACCCCCAGAGCCTTGACCCCTGCCACCAGCTTACTTGCTCCTCTGCTGGCTCTTGCCCCTCTCACTTCGGAGACTCAGGAGTTGGATATCCAGTAGGTCACCAAGGCGGCCTACCCAGCCTCCCAATCGCCGCCCGGGAGGGGAGGAGTCCCGCCCTCCCCTCCTCGCAGATCCAGCGGCACTGGACCTTACACACCTCAGCCGCCTCTCACATTCTGCAGCCACCCTGGGACGTCGTTCGGCCGTTCCTCTCTACGGCCCGATATACTTATGGAGAGTGAAGCGATGGCCGCTGCCAATTTATGGTGCACTCCTCTGCCCCGGCCCCTGCCGTTTCATTGGGGTCTCCGGGCACTGTCTGCCATTTTGTTCTAGGCTGCGTGGAGAGGCCAGATCCAGGATCGCCGTCCCAGATGCTCCAATAACCCAACTAAGGGCCCCCCAGCATCTCGCTAGGGGTCAAGAGCGCAAGGCTTCCACTGTGCCCTGCTAACCACAAGATTATTGGAGGATTAGGGGGATTAATTCCCCAGGCAGTGTGAGAGCTCTTTCAGCGTGCAGCCATCTTCGCCGGCAGCAAGCTCCGCCCCCACCAAAATAATGCTAATAAGGAATGGGTTTTTGCTTCTCCATGCCCATGGGTATTTTGCAATGCCGTTTATTAGTATAACAGTTGCATCGCAAAATGGTGAATACACAAACCAGCCACTGGCAAAAAACACTGGCTAGATTGGCACCCCTTTATTTGTACAACAGGCCCTTACTTTCATTTTTCGTTAGATAAGAATTCAAAGTTTTAGCTTTACAAAAGATTAGAATGCAATAAGTGCTTTGAAATGGAAAGAATCGTATGATATCCCACACATTGTTCCTTTTGCAGTAGTGTGCTTTCTTCATCCAGGCATTTCCAGAACAGAAGTTTCGAGGTGAGCTGTCAAGCATAGGCCGAGATAAAGAGAGAGAAATTTAGAAAGTTTTCAATGTGAATTCCTATAGGAAAAATTGGCCAGCGATATCGCAAAAACCACTAGATGGAATTACACTAAATTTGGCAGAAAGGTTGCTCTTGGTCCAGAAAGAGTCCTTTTTTTATTTGGTGTAAATCTGTTCAGTAGTTTTTGTGAAATGTAAGGAGATCCATATTTATATATCTAGGGACACAAAGGATTCACAAACACTCCCATCTCGTGCTAAGATCTGATTGGCTACCAACACTTCAACAAGGAAGTGTTGGCAACCATCTTGGGTCTCAAAAAGTCTAAAAAGCATTTACAATTCTTTTTTTTACAGTGGATTCGTGATCCACGGGCTCCTGTGCTTGTTTTTAAATAGGCCCCCTGGTGGGCCAGGTCCCGGGGGCCCTCTTTTCTTTTTAATAGGGGGGCCTCCTGCTTTTACTATGTGAGGGAGACCCGATGGCCTCCCCGCAGCGCTGGGGACCACCACCTCCCTGGGGCTACAATGAAATATGAGCGGGGCTGTGCAACGCCGTGCCCCGGGGACCACCACCCAATGAGGCAAAAATGCTTTTAATTTGTGGGGAGGCCCGATAGCCTCCCCAACAGCACCAGGGACCACCACCTCCCCGGGACTGTAATGAGATTTGAGAAGGGGCCATACGGCCCCCAGGCAGTCCCAGGGGTCACCACCTCCCCAGGGCACATACTAAATAATGTAAAGGGGGTCAGTTTCAGACCCCCATTAGCCCTGGGGACCACCACCGCCCTGGGGCTATGCCTGTGTTGGAGGGGGGGCACGCAGCCTCCCTCGAGGAGCCACTAATGTCCTTGGGGACCACCACCCCCCAGGTCTGGCTCCTGCTATGTCTTGGGATGCCCACCCCCATGATATAGCTGTTTGCTATGGTTTGGCTGCAGCTCTGAAGCTGCAGCCAAGCCACAGCAAACACTCTGATTTTTGTCAGCGGGACCTGTCAAACAGGTCTCACTGTCATAAGCCAGAACTTTCACCTCCGACCCCGGCATGCAGGTATGCGTGCAGGAAACAGAGATGAAAGATTTGCTTCAGCGACCATGGAGCTGCTACTTAAGAAGCTCCTTGGTTGTTGAAGCAATGGGACTGCGTGGGAGCCCTTGAGGCTTCACCGCGGTCCCAAATAGCCTGTAAAGGACTTGTTTTGTAATTTAAAAAAATAAAAATACATGTATGGACCGCAAGAGCTCCCCAGGGTCCCAGATAGCCCATAAAGGACTAAAAAAAAGAAAGAAAAAAATGATTAGCTCAGTGTGAAGCTAAAGGACCTCCACACTTTTTAAGGCTCATACTGAAAGGTGATCTTACTCTTTTTAAATGACAAATACATTTTTCTTTTTCAATTGGTCCAGAAATATCTCATTCTAAGTATATCATATATCAAAGCCTAAAAAACTCTCTTTCTCCCTCTCCCTCTTTTTCTCTCTCTCTCTCTTTCAGTCTTTCTCCCACTCACACACCCACTCAGACACTTGGGCACTCGCTCACAGACCCACTCAGGCACTCACGCACGTACTCACAGAACCACTCAGACCCTCGTGCACCCACTCACAGCCCCAGTCAGTCAGTCAGTCAAAGATCTTTATTCGGCAGTTGCCATAAAAGTACAAATTAAAATCACATATCCAAATAAACAAATAAACAAAAAAAAGATTAAAACACAGCTCATAAAATCATATCTTACATGTATTACAAAAGAAGAGGGCAATGTAATCCAATCCAAGTTTCTCTTTCACAGATATTCCAATATTCTTATCAGAATATTAACTAATGTCATACAATATAAAACCAACAACTTTTAAGCTACCATAAAATATAGTAAAAGCCTTTCTCCCTATGGGAAGATCTATCCTATACCAAGTATAAAATCTAAAGTTTTAAAACAGAAATAGGTTTTAAAAGACAGCATAAATAGATAGATAAATGGCAAAAGTTATTATTATTGATTCCTAATAGCAATAGATGATCTAATAAAATGTAATACCTGAAAACAAATTTTGACATTTGATAATTTCTGAAGATATATCAAAGCTTCCTTATAATGGATCGGTCTTAGTGTACGTAAAATAGGTAAGATAAAAGCATTCCTCAGGGTGGCGTAAAGAGAACAGAAAATAAAAAAGTGGGAAGTGCTTTGCTTTGAACTAGCATCACAGGGACAAGTTGGTAAGTCTTTTTGCCAAATACACTGATTAGGAAAGGCCACCTTAAAATGAATCAAGTTAATTCTAAAAAAGGTTAACCAAGAGTATATTTTTGGGCATGAAAACCAGGTCAAATAGGGTTCTATATGTGGGGCCGTAACAATCTAGGTATAAGAATCTAAAGATTTCAATTTCAAACAGCTATGTCTAAGGAATGCTCAGAGTGTCGCAATTTCAGCAGGGACCTAGCAGTTGTGGTTAGCAGTTGTGGTTCTTCAAACATGTACTTAAGCCCCAGCTTGTCGAAAGATGATCTAAAAAATGAAAGCCAGGGAATCCTGTTCGAGTTGGTCAGCTGTATGCATTCAGTAATACATTCCTGTACAAGACTTGCCGCTGGATTTGTCCAACATCTAATCCACAACAAAAGAGGGGCGATAGAGACTGTGTCCTCTAAAAAGCATTGACCCACCTCCTCGTGGATAATGATATTTGCTATACACTTAGGTACCATCAATAGTCTGCGCATAAATTTATTCTCAATACATTGGAGAGTAGGTACTTAACTGTGGCCCCAGACACCAGCCCCGTACAGGGCTGCTGAGGCGCACTTGGAGTTATATAGTGTCATAATCTGAGAAGACGGTCTATGACCCAGTTTACGGGCAAATCGAAAAATCGCTTCCGTGTTCCTTGCCATTTGTTGGGTCTTAAATTTAAGGTGGGTATTCATAACATGGAAGAACCTAAATGCATACCTAGGTAGCAGAAATCTCTCACCTTATTAATATTATTGCCCCATTCAGATCCTCACCCACCCACTCACAGACCCACTCAAATAGTTATGCACCCACTCACAGACTGACTCAAACTCTCACACACCGACTCACAGACCCACTGACACCATCATGCACCCACTCACAGAGCCACACCCACTAAAACACTGATGTACGCACTTTCACACCCAGACAGACACTCCCACAGCCACTCTCACCCCCAGATACACCCTCTCACACCTATTCTCACATCCAGAGAGGCAACAGCCAACTTCCGCAGCGCACACCCAAAGGGCTGTGCACATCATGGGATTGGGTGGTTAGGGGGGGTTGGCCGCAGGGTCTGGCTGCAGGCCAGGTCTTGCAGGCAACATTTGCTGCACATGAGTAAAGGTCATGCACAGTGCAAGGCTGGGTGCTTATAGCGAGTGGGCCTCAGGGCTCAGCTTCAGGCCAGGATCTGTGGCCAACTGCACTCAGCCTTTGGCCATGTGTGGCGATGGTTGGATTTAAGTATTATAATGAAAATTACTATATGTAAAAAAAAGTAGACATTCACTGAAAAAACAAAGGTTACAGGAACGTTATAGTTAGGCTCACATTTTAAACTTACAAAACCATCGAAGTTCACCAGTTATAGTTAGAGTTGCCTCACTATAACTCATGCCTTAAGGTAACTATAACAAACGCCATCGCCATGCACTGCTAATGAGCCCACAAATTACGGCATTCATGACATCTTTGATATCATCATTGATAATATGAGTGTGATATTTGCAGTAAAAGTTTTGCTGAAAAGGTTGTGCATGGTGGTGGCACAAGTTATAGTTACCTTAGGGCATGAGTTATAGTTACTTGAGGAAACTCTAACTATAACTGGTGAATTTCCTATTGTTTTGTACGTTTAATATGTGAGCCTAACTATAACGTCCCTGTTGTAACCTTTGTGTCTTTTAAGTTAATATATATATATATATATATATATTCACTTAAAAATACATGAGTTGCAGGGGCGTCAAAGTTAGGTTCTGAATTTACTCACACAAAATCATAGAAATTCAATAGTTATAGTTTTGGTTAGCTGAAGTAACTAGAACTCATGCCCTAAGGTAACTATCACTTGCGCCCCCGCCATGCACAGTTTGTTCTCAATAACTTTACTGCAAATGTTACATTGATATAAAGAATTAAGTTATCAAAGATGTCATGAGTGATGTAATATGTGGATAATTGGCAGTGTATGGTGAGGGCACAAGTTATAGGTAACTTATGGTACAAGTTATAGTTACTTCAGCTAACCATCACTATAACTGCTGAATTTTTATAGTTTTCTACGAACAAATTCAGAACCTAACTATAACCTCCCGTTAAACTATGTCTTTTTAAAGTGAATTGTTTTATTTTATTTTATTCTATTTCCTAACTATAACGTCCCTGTAGCCTTTGGCTTTTTCAGTGAAATATATATTTAGAATCATAAAGAATAGTACATCTTTACTAACAGATACATATCTACCTTGACAATGCAGCAGATGTCAATATTCCAAGTTTCTATATTCGTCAATATGGATTTTACATATGTATTTTGGGATACAGTGCCGTAGGCTAGGCCAGCACCTAGGCAGGACTGGTTCTTCACTTTGCAATAATTCATTGACACATATGGAGAGAAGTCTTTCCACATAATGTTACCCGTAGTAGTCTAGGCCAAGGGTACAAATCCTACTTACAAGTGTGCACATCAGGAGCAGCTGTAACAATGCAAAACTGCACCATACAATGCACATGACAGCAGCTTCGGCTGCCGCAGCTTATGTGGAGGCAAGCTCTCTCAAATTCAATCTAAGATTACAGCAGATGCACTACACCAGGGATGTTAGACTGAGCAACAACCACAGGTACTCCAACTGCTCAGTCATTTGCACTCCTGGAATCTACAGGCCACAATGATTAGCTTTGTGCAGCACTGCAGCAGGAGCCAATGGGTAAGAGCTGAAGCAAATCAAGTGGTCCAGTTGATACCATTGTCAGTGTGGGCTAACAGCCGAGTTGTAGAATTTGCACTCACGAAGAAGGAACCCTGGAAGAGTCAGATATTAGGCCAATATGTGAGGTGATATGAGCATAGTGGAATATCATTCAGCAGTATTGACAGAATGCTGCAAGGAACTGGTTGCTTTGTCAGGATGAGATGAGATCTACGGTAATTCGAATTCAAGAGCCTGAAATCCCGGTGGTGTATGACGTCACCCAGAGAAAGAAACATTGAGTAGCAAGACTGAGTCATTAACTTAGACAGCAGTTGAAATTTAGTATCCTGATAGAAGCTCTTGCTGTCAGCTGTCAACGCGGATGGCTCCATTTTCAACCAGAGAGAACCGAGCTCTTTGTTTGCGCTGCAGCTGCGAGATGAGTTGATTTATATTTTGTGCTATTAGGATTACAGCAAGGCATTGAAGTCTTCAAGTGCTTCAGGAGCAGAACCACAAAAAGTATGACTTGTACTGGCAGCGTGAGAAGCTTCTCTGACAGCCACAGACAGCTTCAATTTGGTGCTCTTTCGGGCAGCTGTCTTTTTATTAAAAAAACAACGCACACCGGTTACCTTACAGTCAAATTTCTCTTTGTGACAGGTTTTTAAGTTACTTAAGGAATCTATTTATATATGCAAGCATCAACATCATGCAGTAAATCCAACCACAACTCAGTCACATATTGTATTAAGTTTAAGTTAAATGAAAGTGCAGAGTAAACGGGGGCCCTGTGTCTTTCAGTTACATCTGATTTGCGGGTGCTATAAAGAGGCTCACAGGCCGCGCTTTCAGATATGTTTTAGATTCAAAATAGGATGAATGTGCTAAAGTGTGATTAGTAGGGGCAGCTTCTCCGCAGTGGTGGAGGAGTGTCGCCTAAATGGCTATGAACCAGCAGCAGAAAAATAAAACAATATTTGAATATTGTTTTGCTTTTCTGTGGCTGGGTCAGCCAGCAGCTGCAGGGAGGGACTGGGCACTGCCGCTCAGACCAATCCTGACGCTGCTTTCATGCTAGTTTTAGCATGAAAGCAGCGTCAGGATTACTGGGGAGCCTCTTACCAGAACAGGAAAGGAGGATGAGTGGGGCGGCAGGAAAGGACAGCAGCGGCAGCGTTGAACGGTATGTAAAAAAAAAAAAAAAAAAAACAATTATTCCTCACCACGTTCCCGTCATCCCCTCCCTCCTCACTTTGATATCTGCGGTAGCCTCCGCTGATGATTAGAATAAACATGATTAGTTGGAACAGACTTGTACTGCCAAGGGAGCCCCATTGTTACTAGCCTGGCTCAAGTTTACCAAGTGAACAAAGCTGCCAACGGGCCAGGTATTTCCGTGTCTTTGCTCATGTGCCTTTTCCTTCGCATTTTCTCATAGCTAGCTTGTCTTAGAGCAGACTAAATACAGCTGAGAATGCTGCTCCAGGTCTGGAGCAAGGCATCCTGAGGGAATAGACAGGAACCTCAGGCCAAGACTTTGCTTTTCCAGTGCTGGTTGAAAACTGCCATGCTCCCAGGGTAGGGGTCCAATCAGATCAACTAGGGAAAAAGAGTAATTTGGTTCTTTTTTAAATGATTTATAAACCCTTGAACTTTAATCAGGCTGCTACCATACTGACAGTCATGATTTACTTACAAAGCAGGGCACAAGCCGGCAGAGCAGGGGAGTGCATGTTTTACCGTTGGTAGGAGGTGTGTGCACGGTGCATGCATCAGTCTCATTAGCTGTGCACAGAGTCACTTGCTACCACATTTTTATCAATCAGAGAAAGAAAATGCCCTTTTGATATACCAGCAGATATTTTCAAGGATGAATGATAATCTTGTTTCTCACATAATGCATTTCATATCTGCATTGTATGAGCTATTGCGTGTAGTTTTGTGCTTATCGAAACTTCAAATAAAAGCCCCCTCTGTTTCATTGATGCTTTTGGTTTTTTAAAATATAATTTAAAATGTGTTAAGTATCTTGGTGGCAATAATTTAAACAGAAATAACAAGCACCAGAGACTGTGCTTATGTTTTTTTTAATTCAATGCTACATTTGCGGATATTCCCCTGCACCAAGGCTAGGGGTTAAGGTAAACTCACCCTGCCCCCTTTTCTTTTCTTTTCTTTTTTTTCATTTATTTGTTTTTGAGACTCAGCTGAAGCCTACTGTCAAAAAGGCTCCCAACACTTCCTGGTTGAAGTGTTGGCAGTCAGTCAGATCTCTGCACAAAGTCAGCAGTATTCGTGAAGTCATCGCAACCCTATATATACACATTTGTTTTTCTTTTAATTTCTCTTAAACTACTGAACAGATTTACACCAAATAATAAAAAGCGTGATCTGCAGACAAAAAGCTACATTTCTGCCAAATTTGGGGCCTCATTACCAGGCTGGCGGTCCTTGCACAACTGTGGCAGCCTGACTGCCACATTACAACTCAGGTGGGCAGACCTGCTAGGGGACTGCCATCTCCACTGGGAACGTGGTTCTCGATCGGTCGACTGCGGCTGGAATTGTAACCAGCCAGGGTGGTGCTGAACTCAGCGCTGCCTGGCTGATTACAACCCCACTTTCCGCCAGCTTTTCCATGCCTCTGCACTGCCCAATCCTATGGCTAAAAGGGGGGCCTATGGCATGGCAGTACAGTAGCCCCCCTACCCAGCACCATTGGAATGCACACTGTCTGCTGACAGTGCACATTCCGATGGTTCTGGGGTGCTAAAGTATTGACCTCGGCTCTCTTAAGGGAGCCAAGGCCAGTACCTTGTAATAAAATGTTCTCACCAGTCAGCCCGGCCAGAACATTGTAATACAGTAAGGGGGGACACCACCGGCATGGCGGTGGTGGCCTCCCCACAGAATTAGCACTTCCATGGTGGGACCACCAAAGTTGTAATCAATCCCTTGGTGTAATTCCATCCAGTGGGTCAAGCTGAAGGATTATCTAAAGTGTCTATGGGAATTAACATGGGAAACACACTTTTTTTTACCCTCCCCTTTTCTCAGCCCCACTTGATGGATCACCCTGAAGCTTTCCATGTACAACAAGAATACACTTTCTTTTTGGAAAATTGCCTAAAGAGTCATCAAACGACACCAAAGATATAAGCAAGTCAAAAAACGCTTCTTCAATGGAAACAAGGTCCTAACAGTAACTACCTACTGTTGACTGCCAGTAGGGTTTGTGTGTGTGTGTATATATATATATATATATATATATATATATATATATTTCACTGACAAAACAAAGTACAAGGACATTATAGCTAAGTTGACGTTTTTACGTTTTACCCATACAAATACTTGTAGATAGACTTACTCGAAGAAACTATAACTTGTTGCCCAAAGTTACTTTCCTGTACAAGTTATAAGTCTAACTATAACTGCCAAATTTCTATAGTTTGTATGGTTAAAATGTCAACCTAACTAATGTCCCTGTAACCTTTGTTTTTTTCAGTGAATTTCTATGTTTTTCTGTAACACACATGTTAAGGTTGCAGCAAGCCAATCAGGCCCTTGCTTTTCCCCAGGATCCAAGGAGGATCCTTTAATCCAAGGATCGGCCAAAAAAAAGATTTTTTTTTGCGCATGAGGGGTCCCTTAGGGACCCCTTCATGTCCTGTTGGGTCAGGATACCTGTCTCCTGACCCCTTATATATTTTTACACTGTTCTCCCCCCCCCCCCCCCCCCCCCCCCCCCAGGCAATGCAAGAAACAAAATTGTGGCTGCAACTTTTCTGTCATGTTGCGGTCAGCCAATCAGGGCCTTTCTTTTCCTCCGAATCTGTGGAGTATCAAAGGAGGATCCATGTCCCTATATATACTAATTTGGTTTTCATTTAATAACTAGAAAACTACTGAATTGATTTACACTAAATACAAAAAGGTCACTTTCTGGACCAAGAGCTAGCTTTTTGCCACATTTGGTGTAAATCTGTCCAGTGGTTCCACCGCCATTTCTGTTCAAAATCCCTATAGAAATTAACATGGAGAAAACATGTTTTGGGACCCCCTCCCCTCTTTTTCTCAGCCCCTGCTTGACCGACAACCAGCACAGAGTTTCCCAATTATAGCACGCTAGTGCAAGCAAAAGCCTTCACATAGTTTTCCAAAAACGTTTTTCAGAAGGGTGTTGGTGTTAGACATGAAGTTGATAGGATGATGGATGAGTACAAGCATTAGGTCGTCTTTGGTGCAGTTTTTCAAGGATCTGAAGCTATGGTCTTCTCTTTTGGTTTGTCCTCTGTTTGTTGGTAGGATACTGAGGAGTGGAATAGTGATGTCAAAGAGGTATTTCTAGTGCAGGGATGTGGGTGGTTTGCATTGGATTGTGGATGATGTTGAGAAGACAATGTCAAGGATATGGCAATTGGAGCATGTTGGTTTTGTGTGACATGCTGTACCATCTCAGTGTGTCAATGAGGGTGAGGAGCATGCCTCTTATTTTGTTTTTATCTTGAATTGTCTAATATGTTGAAGTCACCCAAGAAGGTGGTGTGGGCATGTTGCATGAATAAAGTGGTGAGGAGTTCTGATATTCATAAATGAAATGCTTGTTCTACCAGGTGTTTCTGTAGATCAGATGGAAGGTGGTGTCTTCAGTATCACGATAGTGAGGAATGGCATACCAACAGCATTATGGAGTTCAGTGTTACTTGCTTGCCTGGTGTACAGGACTAAGCGGACTTATGGATGACCGCAAGACCACCTCCCTTCGTATATTCACCATCCATGCATTGGATGCTGTAGCCTGTGGGATGAAGGATGTAGAATATCTGGTGCATGGAGTACCTCAGAATGAGCATGAGTTTAACTGTGTTTTTGGTTAGTTCGTAGTTAATGTGATGTGTATGAGGCTGGGTGAATGTGTTGTGTGAATGCGTTGTCCAAGTATTTGGGTCATCTAAGTTTGGATGTGAGTATGGGGAGTGGCTTTATGAGGTACTGGATAAGGCACATAAGTTTATTTATAATATTATTTACATAAGTCAGTGTTCTTGTTTGTGCCCGCCCTTTGCTGGGGACGCCTGGTGCAGATGAATGATGGGAAATTAAGTCCAGTTGTTTAGATTCTTCTTTTAAAAACTATTTTGGTGTGAAACCAGTGAACTCTATGTCAAGACTTGAGGCAAGGCTTATGCTTTATCTTTATCTCTCCGCTTCAATCAAACCTTAAATTAAGAGCAGCCAATTTATTGTCTTGAAAAAGAAAGAAGACTAAACAAATGACTGTTCACAGAACACTGGAGTCCAACATCCAGTCAGGTGATGGGAGTCCTCCAGGTAATCCTTCGTTGCTGTCCAGACTTCCTCTTTATTCGCTGCCTCAGCTAAGTCTCTTTTCTTGCCTGTATGCTCAAATGTGTTTTATAGCTGTTAAAAGGCTTTGGCAAACTTGCATTTTTTCACTAATGCAGGCTCTTCTGTTATAAATTCCTACTCAAGGTTGCAAGAACGCTATACTGTCCTCACCCAACTCTCAACCCACTTGACAGCGGACACCACAGTGAATCCCACCACCCGCCAGATGGCTCTGTAGGCTGTGTCTCTGCCACTCGTCTCTCACAGAACAGAGAGATTCAAGCGCACGCCTTCAGAGCCACAGTAGCCTTGTCTGCTTTAACTGGGTAACGACCTGGTCTATACTCCACCACACCCTTTTAAAACCCATCACTCCCTCAGGGTCTGTATTCATGCTTGATGCCCGAGGGGTCCGTATTAACAGCTGAGTATGCCGGATTCGGGAAACAGTTCCCAGGTAAGCCCATCTATCAATACAGGGAGAATGTTCATTGGGCTCAGCCCCTGAAACTGTGTGACCACAGGCACACCAATATCTTCTGGGTTCCCCAGTGCCCTCATCATGCTCGTGTTGAATTAGTGACTGGCCTAGATCACCTTAAGTGCCTCAATCTTCACAACTAAAGTTATTCCAGGCACCACTCCCCGAGTCTCCCCACTCCCTTTTGGAGGACATAAACAAGGCAGAGCTGAAAGAGCACCTACAATGAGCAGGAATCTCTCTCTCTTATATGCAGTGGGACGAGGAGTTCTATGAGGCTGTCGATGCCTCTGTCTTCCAGACATCAGTGAGGCTTTGGGGCCCCTAGAGCACTACCACACACAAAATATAGTGCATGAATGCACCAAACTACAAAAGCCTGATATGCCCAGGCCAGAAGCCCAGGGACCCACAGCCCCGGCCCATGATGTTTTGGTGGAAGCCAGCCCCCAAGAGGAAAGGTGACCCAGGAGTGGATCACAATGCGTTTGTGCAATTAAAAAGTCAATTTGGACCCAGGTCTCTCCACCGGCTAACCCTGCCAAACCTCCCAGTGCATACCCAGACCCCTCACAGCCAGTGTCTCCGGACCAGCCAGATGGAGGGGATTCCCAGGGGGACTCTGGTGAAGAAGCAGCTCCATCAAGACCCAGGGGCCCTACCCCTGAGCCAAATCCCAATCCAGAGGTAGCATCACATATTTTAAATCCTGCCAACATAATTCATCCCAGATCTTCAGAGTGGGTCCCAGAGGATACGGTTGCAAAGTATGTGGCAGTCTTCTTCGCAACCCCTTAGAGAATGAAGCACGCAGTCACCTTAGAGATGAATGCCCTCACCACTACCTGAATAGAAAGGTGCCACTGCCGCCAGATATAGATCCCAAGATGGCCTCCTTCTTGGCCAAGGTAATGAAAGACCTTAAAAAGGGAATTGATAGGTTGTGGCGTTTGTCCGGCAGTTGTTAAGTTATGTATGTACTCAGTATGATCATGCTTAAATATCTCAAATGCACTGTTTACAATTGTTATGATCACTTTGTGAGGATTTCCCTCCAACAAGTCATTTACAATTTTATGCTTTCATAGGATTTGATGGTTTAAAACAGGACACGCAAAATGTGGTCTGTGGTGTGATTTACGTGAAGAAAGAGGGGAGTCTGGGCAGCAATGAAGGACTACCTGGAGGACTTTGTCACCTGACTGGATGTTGGACTTGTTGTGGTTATCTAGTGTTCTGGAAACAGTAGTTTTTTTTGTTTTTTTTTTTCCTAGTCAATAAAATGGCTGGTGTTAGTTTACGATTCAATTAAAGTGAAGAGAGATAAAGCATAATCCTCGCCTCCACGTCCTTAATAGAATTGAAACTTTCCTTTACGAAAGCTAGGCAAATTTTCATTCACTTCCAGTGCATATGGACGATGGGAAATGAAATCCTTTTGTCTGGTTTATTCTTTTAAGATGGTTATGGTGGGAAGCCCATGATATCACTTCCTTTGTAAATGGATGACAGGTAGTAATGAGAGAAGCAGATAAATAATTAGCCATAATCAGGAAATGAATCCCAAACTTTCTAAATAAAAGTAAGTAAAAAAGTCCAGTATACACAGCCAAAAGCATTTTCACTGTCTGAAGTTAAGAGACCACTTTTCACAAAGAGAACTACCCCTGCTCATCAGAGGGCAATTTTTTACACTGTACTAGTATTCAACAATTTGATAATTTTTTTCCTTTTTTTGGGATGGGAATAAATGACTATTGTTATAGCATCTCAGTAAAATGTATTACTGCTGTATTATAAAAACTTGTTTTTAATTGCTGTGAGATGTATTATGAGGATTATTTATAAAAAATGTATTTTTGTGTTGCATATTGATATATGATCAATTTGCAACACACCGCTCATTAGAGGTTTTGAGAGAATATTTTTTGTGTTGATATGTGGTCGTTTCTGGTCCAAAATTAGCTCAGAGAGGAGTACAGTTTGCTGGATGGCTGATAAATTTAGCTCAGAGGGGAGTACAGTTTGCTGGATGGCTGATAAAACTTAGAGACCACAAGGTACATTAAATGAAGAAGAATTTAAAGTGGCAGGTTTGTTATAGGCAGTTTGCCAGAATTTTTGTTTTTTTACAACGGTTTCTTCATAAAGAGAGGGATGATAGTGCTTCAGATATTCTGTGTTGATTTTGTTTGATAGGAGGCATTTACAACAGCAGTGATGTTTTTTAAAAGAGAAGGGGAATTGTTTCAGGCCCAAAGCTGGACAGGGCTATACAGGTAAGTAAATACTTTTATTTTAATATTCAGTTTCAACATCTCATTTCATGGTGACGGAGTGGGGTAAATGCATATTACAGCTGGGATAGGGCAACCAAAATGGCACTTAGTGCCATAGAGATGGTGCATTGTCCCTAAATGAAGGATGCTAACCAAGTTCTATTTTCAGTTGACAGTCTGCAAATTCTACAAAGTAAAACACAGATGACAACCCTGAAGCTTCCCTCTGGACCCGATGTCCTTCTTTGCCTGGATAAACTGCTGGTGCTGCTAGAACATATGCCTCAGCTTCAAAAACTAAGTCTACGGAACTGGAACCTGGAAGATGCTGAGATTATAAAGCTAAGTATGTGAAATGAACAACTTCCAAAACATATGGCACTTCCTTTGTCCTTCTGCATGGATGATGCGGTATACTTTGCTGGCTGCTTCCTCTTTTGAGGTTATTCATCTAGTGTAGGGTTGGCAGTCTTGGATGCTACAATAGGAGGTGACAGTAATCTTTTCACAGGTACCTGTCATTACACCTTGCATTAAATGTTTAAAGCCTGGGTGTTTGGAAGTTGACCTTCTATCAATACTGACTTTTTAGAGAAAAGGCTGATGTATCAAAAGGTTTTACTCATTCTGTGTCTGAGGGCAAATGTGATAGTACATTTTGGCCAAGATTCTTATGAGCCAGCCATTTCACCAATCAGGGAAATAATTAAACACTGCCAAAAGATAAAATGTGGTTTTAAAATGTCCAGATTGTTTACAGTGTGTAAAACAGTTGGCCCAGACCTGAAACATGCTTTTAAACACACAAAAGTAGAGGAAACAAAAGGAAGAAACAATATTTTAGTGACATCCCTAAATAAACCTCAAGCAGGATAATCTTAGACTTGCCTCTTCATTGTAAAATTATGGTAAATTGTGTTGGCTTCTTCAGGAAGCAATAAAATGAGTCATTGTCTGTCATTTTCTATGCATTGATTGGCATTTAGATTTGTGGCTGTGTAGGTGTTTATCAGTGTTTATGTGTTTATACTGATACAGGCTGTTTCTCTTTTGGAAGGGTTTTATCAAGTACAGTAGCTGCAAACTCAGGTGCAACCAGAGTTGATCAAGATATTATGGTTGATGAAGTTGAAAGCAGCTGACTGGTGTAAAAGGGCCATCATCACTTTGTCAACCTGCTCCTGCTGCTCATCTAGCACAGACAGCACCGCTACCTTGGGACTGCAGCCAGGAAAAAGCTCATTTTATTAGAGCCTTGCAGCTTATTGTCCTCGCCTAATCTTTGTAACTGGCCCAAGGCCAACTTTTCCAGCAGTTTGCTTAGACAAGGCAGCAGTGAAATTTGTTGAAAATTACTCTGACCATCTTGACTTGGGAGGATTTCTTAAGTAGGAATTTTGTCACTGCTGAATTCCAGGACACAGGAATTATATCCTGGCTTATTGTACTCTTGTGCAGAATGAGCAGTTTATTCATTGAAGCGCACCAACCTTCTTCATCACTGTGTCAGGATAAGGGACCTTGACAGAGCCTCATGAACGGCCGTTAGATGGGATTTAGTGATTGGTTCAAGGGTTTCCAGGCGTGAATTAGGACTTAAGTAAGATCTATATTGCAGTTTTATTCAGCAGAGCAGACCTATCAAAGCCAATGTCTGTGAATCTTTGAATTATTTCTTTAAAATTTCTTTCAAATCACCCAGCGAGGCCCTTTTTTGTCTCTTTCAAGACATTTAGCCCACACAATTTCTTCTGTTTGGGGGTGTTGTTTAGATAGTATAGCATTAGGCACTGTGGATCAATAGGAAATTAAATGTGAGATTGCAATTTGTGCATGAGAAGGCCAACGGTTCATTTTCCCTGTTGAACAGAATGGATTCAAACGTGGGAGCAAGAGACTTAAGTTGCTTAGGACCTCACCTCCAGTCCAATTTAAGCAATCTCTCATACATATGTTGATGTCGGTGGGCACTAATTTGTCCGAAGTAGGGCATGTTTCATTTTAACCCTATGTTTTTTTGAGTACAACAGATCAGTGAACTAGAAAGTAAAACAAGTCTGCATTCTGGACCCATCTGCACCGTGGATCATAAAATGTAAAGCATTGCATTCCAATGGCACCCTCTAACCATAGTGGTGAAAGAGAACAACTTCTGCACTGGCATTTAGTGATAAAGGTTTTTGCATTACAATACCCAAATAATCACTGACTTTAGATGGAACCCAAGGTAGCAGAAAATCAGTCCAGTACATTTTCTTTACCCTAGTAAATGTGTTTTGGCTGAGTGTAGCTCGAGGATGATCTGTGAGCTGTTTAGTCTAACATGTTTCAAATGTTATCTGTTAATGCCTCAATGGTCCTACTTTTTATTTGGCACATTATACAGACAATACTTGTGCTTATGTAGGACGTGTTGCACATTGACAACATCAGTACATCATCGATTGCTACAACAGTAGCTCTCACACTCTCTTAGTCTCTGGGAAGCTCCCAGTGTCCCTCATGGAATTTACCAGACAGTAAGTGTATGTCACAGCCATGGAAATGTATTTTTCTCATTACCTTTTTGATTTTATAGCGGCACTTGAATCTGCAGCATATTTTACAGGAATTAAAAAGAAAACAATGATACACATAAAGGCAGACTAACTTGACCATTATGTTCAGAGGGAATATTCGTGGTTGAAAAAAGAAAGTAAATGGGTCGCTTGAGGTCGTTCCAGTTATTTACTAAGACGATATTTTGTTCTGTTGGTGTTTCAGTATTGATTTATGATGTTCTCTGAGAAATAGTGCTCTGGCACCATAATACCACATAAAAACTTTCCTGATGATGTTTCAAAGATAAAGAATCTGCAGTGGCAATATTATCTATTAAACCAAACATTGGCAATGGCAGTGCATCTGACTTGCACTGTATCGATGTTTGATGATCTGAAAAGGAATGAATGCTTCTAAAACATTAAGGGGAATCTTTATGGAAAGACGTGCACCTAGTGCAGCACCACTTTTCTTCCACCCCTTAGCGCCCCCCCCAAGGCCACCATGTGTGCTCTGTATATATTATAATGCACACCATGGTGGTAGTTATGGAACTAGCGTCAAAATATTTGACGCTAGTTTGGCGCTTTGCAGGATTAACCTCAAAAAGTTTGATGCTAATCCTGCAAAGCACCCAGAGGCCCACTATAACCAATGGAATCCTCCTTTTAACGCTTGCCTAGAGCAGGCGTTAACAGGGCCCAAAAAAATTACACAAAGAAATCTCTTAGTTTTCTTTGCGATATTTTATTCGCCCCCCCCCTAATGGGTGAATGCCCCCTTTGCATACAATATGCTCGGTGCAGGCATAATTTTGCGCAAAGGGTTACAAGGTGGCGCAATTCATGCATTGCACCACTTTGTAAATACGGCATGGCGTTTTTGGCCATCTAACACCACATTATCGTTAAATAAATTATGCTAATGTGTTATTAGAATGGCGCTAGGCCAACTTAAATCTAGGCCCAGATTTAAGAGGGCCTGGTGCCATTCTAACAACACATTTGCGTCATATTTTGTATGTTAATGTGGCATTAAATGGCCAAAAACGCTTTGCCATATTTACAAAGCGGCACAATGCATGTTTTGCGCCACTTTGTAACTCTTTGTTCTACATTATGCCTGCGCTAGGCATAATGTATGCAAAGGGGGCGTTCCCCTGTTAGAGGGCTGAAAAAATGACATAAAAAAATCTAAGTGATTTCTTTACGTCTTTTTTCAGCACTTTTAACACCTGCTCTAGGCAGGCGTTAAAAGGAGGTTCCTATTAGTTACAGTGGGCCTCTGGGTGCTTTTCAGGATTAGCGTCAACATTTTTTATGCTAATCCTGCAAAGCGCAGAACTAGCGTAAAAAATGTTGACGCTAGTTCCCTAAATACCACCATGGTGCACATTATATTAAATACAGCGCACAATGGTAGCGTTGGGGGGGTGCTAAGTGGCGCAAGAACAGTGGCACTGCACTAGGTGCAGCTCCACTTTTCATAAATATTCCCCTTAGTAGGCACAGTAGACATTAATATTCCATCCATATAAAATTGTGAAGTAGAAGGTTACTGTAGCAGCATTATTGACCAAACCACCCACCACATCATTGGTAGGCTGTGGCCCTAGAGGGATCATATTAGCACTTGCAACAGAGCATTGATGCTGTCTGCAGCTGCACACTAAAAGATTAAACTGGGCTTAAGACTAACTACTGCAGAGAAAACTATTTTGGGTTGATAATGGCACTGACTCTGGAACTAATAAACAAATATACTAGATATAGGGCCTCATTCTGACCCTGGCGGACGGCGGAGGCCGTCCGCCAGGGTACCGCCGCTGAATGACCGCACCGCGGTCAAAAGACCGCGGCGGCCATTCAGACATTTCCTCTGGGCCGGCGGGCGCTCTCCAAAAGAGCGCCCGCCGGCCCAGAGGAAATGCCCCTGCAACGAGGACGCCGGCTCAGAATTGAGCCGGCGTAGTTGCAGGGGTGCGACGGGTGCAGTTGCACCCGTCGCGTATTTCAGTGTCTGCTTAGCAGACACTGAAATACTTTTCGGGGCCCTCTTACGGGGGCCCCTGCCGTGCCCATGCCATTGGCATGGGCACGGCAGGGGCCCCCAGGGGCCCCGCGGCACCCCCTACCGCCATCCTGTTCCTGGCGGGCGAACCGCCAGGAACAGGATGGCGGTAGGGGGTGTCAGAATCCCCCATGGCGGCGCAGCAAGCTGCGCCGCCATGGGGGATTCTAAGGGCAGCGGGAGACCGGCGGGAGACCGGCGGGAGACCGGCGGGAGACCGCCGGTTTGCCTCTTCTGACCGCGGCCGAACCGCCGCGGTCAGAATGCCCTGCGGGGCACCGCCGGCCTGTCGGCGGTGCTCCCGCCGACCCTGGCCCCGGCGGTCTTAGACCGCCGGGGTCAGAATGACCCCCATAGTATTACAGTAGTGGGGGACCGACAGAGTGCACCAGCCAAGATGGCCATAGTCTAACAGTGCCCTTGAGACTGGAGTCACTATGTGCCAGAATCTGACAGAACCATCCTGTTGTTTCACTCACCTATAATTAGACATACCCTGTAACTGATGATCAGGGTGTGTGGACGGGGTGCACCTCTTTTGAAGTGGATTTTAATGGGTGCCTCATAGTAAAAGGCAAAAGGAAGGACCACCAACTCATCAGGCCTTGGCAAGCCGTAGTGGCGCAGTCACAGCATGGTGAAAATTTGAGGGCCTGGATCCCAGAGCCGACTCCTAGGAACAAGGATAGAGATGCACGGAATGCTTAGGCTGCGGAACAGAGACTGTCAGCTGCACGGGAACAGACTGTTCCTGCTGGCCAGAGAATGCAGCCTGTGGTGCCTTGGGCTGTGGCGCTGCACTGGGGACTGGTGCCACTACAGGGGAAAGTGCCACCGTCAAAGAGGCGTGGCCTGATAGAGCCTCAGCCGGTCAAGGTTTCTGGCAATTGGAGAGATCAGGCCGGCTGCTCGTAAATATACATAGAGTGAGCATGGTGCAGGAACACTAAATACAGCCTTTCACAGTGCTGTAGTTTCTCAGTGACAGACTTGCTTTGCATCTGTTCTACGTTGAAGCTGAATCCTGTACTACGGATTTGGCTTGGTCCCTGCATAATGGGCTAGGTGGACAAAGGCGTGATCTTCTGGTCTACCTGTAATCTTTCAAAGCCTAATTGACTGATCTTCTCCTTTGAGTTGTTGTGCTGGTGCCCAAAAGTGTGGGTCTGAGGGCTGTGAACATCATAACTTAATGCTAAATTGTGTCTGGACAATGGGGTAACTCGCTGCTGGTGTGACTCTCCAGGTCTGGCCTCCTGGCGATGGTTTAAAGTGTTGCAAAAATGGGGAACACAGATATTAACCAATCCAGACTGGCATTTGAGGCAAAGAAAACAACACAATTGAAGTAAAAATCCAGGGACCTCTAGTCAGACATGACAGAGGACCAGGAGGAGGAAGCTATGTGTGACAAAGGGGTGACAGAGCTAAAGCTTGAAATGAAGGGCAGCCTGGGTTCCATTGACAGTAAGAGTGATACCTTGAGCCAGTCGCTAGATCACATGAAGGAGTGCCTGGAAAGACAGAGTGCCAGGATAGAGATAGACAAGGTGAAGCACTGTACCACTGATGTTTAGGATGAAGCTGCAGAGACATCCAAGCTTCATGGAGGTATGGCTATTTAGCTGGAAATAATAATAAAAAGTGAAAATCTGGAGGCCAGGTCAACCAGCAGCAATCTATGCATTTTGGGAATCCCTGAATCAAAGGCCATGGGACAGACTGAGGCCTATTTGGAGAAAATGCTTACCAACATATTTAGCAGGTCCATTTTGTCACAGGTCTTTGTTATAAAGCTGGCACATCGCTCCCTGTCCCCGAAGCCGGCACCCGAGCCCCGCAATGGCCAATTATAGCCAAGCTCCTGAGTTAAAAAGACTGAAATACAATACTGAAGTTGGCAAGAGAAAAAAGGGAAATGTAATATTCTGGCACCACGGTCTTTTTCGTCCAGATTCACAGTTGTTGTCGGAGGCAATGAATAATTCATTGCAGAGAAAGCTGCAGTGGTTGGATATAGCTTTAGCAATGCTCTACCCTGCCAGGCTCAGAGTCTCAGTGAAGGATAAGACTCGTATTTTCTTTGAGCTACTAAAAGTGTCTGTGTTTATCAAGTAGCTCTTCTCTGGACCCTGGAGTGCTAGGGGCACTAGAGCACGATGTAGAACAAAGACCTCAGTGATATCGAATGATCATGCATGTTAAGCTTTGACAGGGTGATGGGATCATTGTTAATGGGCTGAGTTTGCTGATCCTGGACCAGAGTTGCTGCATTAAGTGCTGATGTGTAGGTGGGATAGCAGCATCAATTGTGGGTATATCAATGCTGTCCTAAAGGGAGAACTGGTGCCGGTGTCTTTTATTGGTTCATATCAATGAAACCCCTACAGCCATATTCTGTACATAGGGGACTGGATGGACTTACAGCAACCAAAGTGAATACATGCAATCACTAACATGGTAACATAATGCATTTAGTCTTGAATGGAAGTGGGTGTCAATTGTGCTTTCAAATCTACACTCTGGCCATCACTTGCAGTAAGCTAAGTAATGACTGTTATGACTGGTTTGTCCTCAATACTGTTAGTTCATCTTTCTAGCTGGTGATTTACTTTGGGGGAAAGCACTGGAAATGTTGTAGTCAGTGAGGAAGGGAATGCGATCAGGATCTTTATATTGCTGGTTCCATTTGATGCTGTTTGCGGGTTGCATTGTCTTGTGAGGTAGCAATGACAGAACCCTTTTGGTTCCTAATGGAGTCTGTAGAACTGTGACCTAAGTGTTCGAGTGTGCAGAATAGATTCATGTTTAGAACGTTGAGTTGGCAGTTACATGCAGAGCAATAAAGATGTGTTAGACCAAGCTCTGTGTGTGGCGTAGTTCTTTACAAGGACCAGGCTGGAGAGGGTGCTACACAGGTGTAATTCACTGTCAAGTTGGGATAGACACATGATACTGTCTTTAGTTTCGCATTTGCGTCACTTTTTGATGCAAAAGCGGCACAAACTTACAAAATACAATTGTATTTTGTAAGTTTGTGCTGCTTTTGCATCAAAAAGTGACGTAAATGCAGCACTAAAAAAACTATAAATATGGGCCTTAGTGTTCTATGAATATTGCCTTGACCACATTTATTACATGGAATGTGAGGGGCCTAAACAACACCGGAAAAGGCAGACAATTTTTTGCATACCCGAATAGACACAATGTGGATATAATCTTCTTATAGGCGACACATCTTCCCTGACACCAAGCTAGCATGTGGCTTAGACAGTAGGGTACAGAGAGATTCTTCTCTTCATATTTCATATCCCCCCAAGGCGTTGCAGTACTGCTTTTTATGCAATTTAGCACAGTCATGGACCCAGAGGGGCAATCTCTCATATTGTATGGAATACTCATAAATATGTATAGCCTAAATTACGACGATCCTGAGTTCTTTTCAAGAGTCATAGCATATCCACAGTCACTTCAAAGTGGAGGGGAGGCTTAATTTAACTCGCCACAAAGTTGGATAGTACTGGCTCTAGATAAATGGCATTAAGCATTATAAATCAATATAAAGTAGCAGATATATGTGTTTAACATTTCTTTTTTGGCATGTTCAAGTAGCAATATGGTATACTTCGCATTGTAGCGATTTTGTACCGCATAGAACAACAGGCTGTCACACTTGTCCGTACAGCAGGCTTGAAAGGAATGAGGGCAGTGTGGTACATGGTTGAAAAATATCCTGGTCACATATACAATAAGGGCACCTACACTCGTCTATTTGTCAGTGATGAGCTGCTACACGTTGCTTCAGTAAAGAAACACACTGGCTGTACAAGCAACAACTGGAACACAAACAAGTTTTCATGACCATGTATTGAACAAATACACCCCTTCCCACACCCGTCCCCCTAGCTTCCATTTGGTTATAAGGTTCACAAAAGGAAAAGGAATTATCCTTGCTTCTATGCAGAGGACCTGAGCCTCCAGTTGATGGTGATCTCTCATTACCTAGCGTTCAGGACTCCTTAGCCCCTCGCCCTGCCGGTCCGGTTTGTGTGTTATCTTCAGACTGGTCGCCCTCAGGGGGCTCCTGCAGTGCTTGTGTAATTGCACCACAGGAGAGCAGAGCACCTACAAGCTTCTCGTCACTGTGTCTCCTCTGCACCAGCTCACTTCAATAGGTCTTTCTCCCAGGCCTCCCGTATTGGGAGTCATGAGCTCAGTTAATTGCTATGCTCCTTTTAGCCACTGTGAGCCCCAGTACGGTGAATCGCCTACTTAATATATTTTTGGGGGTTGTCAGGGAGAAGCTCCAGCAGGCATTGGTTTATCTTGCGTGGCACGTCCTACCGTGTCACACACGCTTAAGCTGAGGCAATATGTCCTCCCAGCATGCTACAATAACAGGGCAGTGGCATACAACGTGGAGGAAATCTGCAATTGCGGGGCTGCAACGGGCACAATGCTGGTCCCTGCTGGGGTAAATAGTGTGCAACCGCTTGCGAAACAGATAGGCCATATGAACCATATTATGTTGTATCTGCTTAAACGTAGTGCAGATCGGCAACCTGTGGACCCCATCATGAATTTTAAGCCAGCCTTTAGGGGTAATAGGCTCATTGTTTACGCACCGTCAAATCTCTTCTATGCGCAGCAGCGCCAGCTGTCTGTCCACGTGTAATGCATTGTATAAGAAAGCTTACGTCCACCCACCATGTAAGTTACCGCTATCTTACTCAGCAGGGATAGTGTCAGGGTGTTCCAGAATGCAGAAGATTGGCGTAAATTACATACTACTCTATCCACAGTCAAGTCGTATGTCTGTCGCTCTCCATGTACAACATGGATACTGAGATATTTGATACTGTGCACCTTCCAGGGCAGACCCACGTCTGGAAGTTGGTCCGTGGGCAGACCAGCCAACTGACCCAGTGGAAACAGGGCAGACTTGGCATTGTCAACCCAGATTCTCGAGAATTCTGCATAATGTTAAGCAACACCCACCCAGATATGTCCAGCTGGCACAGGTAGATCATGGCATCATCTGGGTACAGTAACACTGCATGTTCTGGGGTACCAACCTGAATGCCCCACCCACTAAGAGTCTGCCTGAGCCAGCACGCCAGCGGCTCCATCACAGCAGCGAAGATTAAGGGGGATAATGGGCACCCCTGGCAAGTGCCCCGCTGCAAAACAATCTTGGCCGAGATATACCGCCCAGTTCTCACCCTAGCTCTCGGGCTCGCACAGAGTCATTTTACGGAGTTGGTATCATTCCACCCCAGTCACATCCTATCGAGAGCCTGCCAGACATATTCCCAGCACACCAAATCAAGTGCTTGCTCCATTTTGAGAAAGGCAAGTGCAGATTTATCTTCTTCGGGCGCATGAAGCACATGAGTCAGCCAGCACAGGTTTCTCAGTGTATTCCTCTGCAGGATTAATCCTGACTGATCCGTGTGGATCAGGTTTAGGAGGTGGGGCAGCAGTGGCGCTGCCAAAGTGTGACTAAGGAGTTTCTGATCTATTTTAATATAGAGAGCAGTAGGTAGGAGCTAGCCTCCAAAGGATCATTTCCCGGTTTCGGTATGACCACTACTAGGCCCTCTCTTAGAGCCAGGGAGCAGTCCCTTTTCAGGTGCTTCTGCTTATACCGAAAGCAGTTTGTCCACCAGGGTCCCAGGAAAATGTCTATAAAATTCTTAGAAGTCCGTCACCACACGGTGCCTTGGCCGTTTTCAGTGCGGTCACTTCAATAAGAAACTTATGCCCGCTCATTGGGGCCCCCAATTGTTCACGATCCTTGGAGGATAGCCTCAGTAGCAGTAACTCCACACTCCATAGCGGTGCTACCTACACTCTCCGCAAATGGGCCACAAAAACATTGTTTATTGGCTGCTGTGTGTATACAGCAAGTCCTTGTTGGTCCCAGACTGCCAAGATAGGGGGCTTTGTGGTCTAAGATCTAATCAAACGCACTAGTAAGCATCCAGTCTTATCGCCCTCCATGTACCACAGTCGTCACCCTGTGTGTCGAATGATTTTCTAGTTGGTCTCATAATTCACACAGTGCATGTCTCTGCCTGCCCCAAACCGTCCGAGCCTTTGAGTTAGTGCCCTCTTTAGCACCTCCGGGCTCATATCGTAAGGGGCTGAGCCGGGTATTGTATATTACACAATTATGTTGGATTAAGCTCCCTTCTGGCCCTTGTTCTTCACCATGTTGGTGCCAAAACAGGGGTAAGGGGTTTGTAGAGGGATAGTTCTGATCACCAGCAGAAGCCGCTTCCCTCATGCCAGACACCACCACCGTTGGTGCAATCAATTGGCAGCTCCTCCTTTGCCACTAATCACCGCTACCCGGGGCCTCTGTGCAGCACGTGTGAAGTATTAATTACATCTACATGTGGACATTCAGCCCGGTCTCTCAGACATGGTGTGTCATTATTTGAGTCCTCACATGTATTCTGCAGCTAAGATCTCATGGCACTGGGCTTCCCCAACATTCCTGTGGCTCCCACCAGCAGCAAGCCTGCACTATTAGCTCATATAGTGGGAGACAACAGGGCCAGTCCTCACAGCCACCTCCAGGAAGAGGACGGTCCCCTTTCTCACTAACCAGGTCAGTCAGACAAAATTTAGGGCACCACTGTAAAGCAAGTTTCTGTGAGGCTGGCTCTTCACTATTCGCCGTAGGCAAACAGAGGTGGTGGCCGGTCACTCCCCAAATACAAGGCACAATCCCAGAGCACAATATGTCCAACTTCCAGCTCGGTAGAAGCATCAAATGGGACAACCACAGGCATCCACGCCTCCTGGGGTGAGTACCAACTCAGCCAGCCTGCCTCTCAGGAATCGTTGCCTCCCTCTAATCCTCACTTGGCTGCCAGCAGGATTGTGCAGCCCCTGGCTCCATAGCATCTTTATCCCCTGCAAGTAACTGCCAGACCTCAGCCCCAGGGTCAGCTGGCGCAAGAACCGCTCATCAGCAGCATCACCCTGCCACCATGACCCGTCCAGCACAGCAGCACCTCGGGTCCTTGCTGCAGGTATTATTCACGAAATGCGAGCAATCTCAATGGCCAGGCAGGCCACAAGACAGTGTTGGGGGTGTTGGGGGATTCACTCATTCACCCCCAGGTACAGGACGTGTTAGCAATGCTTCACAGTCGAGACTCCAGTTTAATCCATCGCCTGCAGACCCATTCGCCAGTTTAGGGACTCCTGTTGCAGGCAGTCCTCTCAGGACCTGCTGCCCCCTTCGATCTCCACAAGGCTGTTAGCAGATGGGCGCGGCACACAGGCTGACCAGAGACCCGGTCCTTGCAAGCAACCACCAATCAACAGAGTCAAGGGTAGTAACCTTGGTCATTCTGTTTACTCGCAGTGGGCTGAGGCAACTATCTTGTAGTCAGAGCAGGCTAGTGGGGAGCTGATATAACACCCAGGCTGCCCCAGAGGTAAGTGACTACCTAGCTAGGGCGACACTTTTATGGTTATACCTGGCTTAAAGACAAATCATCTGCTGTCCAATCACTTTAGAAGAAATTCAAAGGGTTATCCAGGATATGAACAAAGGCTGCATGCCAGGAAGTCATGGTTAACCAGGCGCATTCTATAAAGAAGAATATGATGAGATCTTGACCCATATTTGTTACTGATGTAATAAGAAGCACAAGCCGCTGGCATTTTGCCTTCCCCCAGATGTTACAGGAAGCTATGGTAATCACATTACTAATACACAATAAGCCTCTGCATCTTTGTGTCACTAGTTAATGTTGAAAATAAAATCCTGGACAAAATCATAGCCAATAGGTTAATGGGCTTAAATACAGGGCATGGTGCTCCCAGTGGCGTAACAAAACTTAAGGGAGACCCCCCGCATAGTACAAGAAGGGCCCCCCTACGGACTCACTCTGGATTTCTCAGGCCACGGTACTGTACAAAGGGAAGCTAAGGGCCCCCTGCACCGCAGGGGCTGCGATGACCTTTGTTACGCCACTGAGGGCTTCCAGATCTATTTGGGTTCATCTCAAGCAGGTTAACAGCAGATACTTTCCCGCTGTGGTTTACTCATCTCGCTTATGCATCTCCCAAGAATGTACTTAGATCATTCTCTACACATCAAAACAAAACAGAGATCTAGGTGTCTGCAATATTTCTTGATACCACCGATGCATTTGACGCCATAGTGCCCATTCTTACTGACTGTTTTTGAGAGAATGGGGATAGGTAAGGCTATACTGCTGTGAATACGATTGCTTTATATTTCCCATTCTGCCAAAATTTAATGATTTCTTAGCAACTCCTATATTAACTGCAGCTGCAAGAGGAGGGCTTTGGGCACCAGCACGTTCTTATTCACAAATTAAGCACTGCGTAGAATGCTTCTGTCCCTATATGCTAATGACATTCTGTTAATGGTTTAAAAATCTGGAGCACTAACCTCAATCCGGGAGATTATTACCTTTCAGCCACTGTTAGGGTTTGGCAAAAAACTGGTCTAAAACCATCATGGTGCCTCTCACTAGAATTACTACACCCTAGTGCTTGATTACCCGAAACAGTGGCTGGACACACCTTTATATACTAAAGAATGCAATATCATTGAAGCACGGATCTGAGAATGCAAGCTGTTAAATATGGTAATTTCAGTGTTTCCTCAATGTAAAATGAGACCCAATGTGTATGATATCTTACTATAGAAAATGGGGGAAGGATGCAATACTGCAAGAGACAATGGGGACCATGGCCTACAAGTTACTAGAGACTGTCAGTGGAGAATTGCTGCCAACTGATGAAAGGGTCCAGCTGGGATGGCTAGGCTAGGTCACAGATCTTGGCGTGCAGGCTGTATCGGGTCTCAGATGCTTCCTTCATTACCCTTTCTTGGTACTGGCCAACCAACTGGAAGTTCTGTTTGTAGCTATTAAAGGTACTTGGCAAAATGACTGACCTCAGATTAGAGATGTTCCAATTGTCACCCTGTTTTGGTATGTGAAGGAAAAACCAAACCTCCAAGTATATACACCGCATTGGGTCTGGCTATGGCTGTGGGAAGAATTGTTATGACCTGAGTGTGGGGCAAATCAATGACTGTGAATGATTGGATAAAAGATTTAACACTGTAATATTAAATTCAGAAGTTTATGCAATGATATTACCAAAGTCGTCGAGGCCTACAGATACCTGGATCCCCCTGAGGCAGTACTTATTGAGCACAAATGATAACGATAGTATAGTTGTATGATATATATGCCATGGTAAGAATTTGAAGAAAGAGCACTTTTAGGTATTATACTCTGCATATAAACGCCTGTCCACTACCTACGCTATCAGCAAAGTGCTGATGTTAGTTTGTCCAAAACTTGCAGAAAGTGATAGTGTTGGTGACCTATGTTATTGTACTGTTAATACTGATTGTTACGAGTGCAAAACGACGTAAAGTAAAGATTTTCTTTTAAAAAGGCAGAACTCAGGAAAGTGTATTCAACATGTCAAAATAAACTTGCCACTGAGCATACTGGTTTACTTAATCAAAATGCTCAATACTCTGAAGGGATTTCTGTATCTCAACCTAGATAATACAGTTTTTCAATCCCATTTCCTGTCAGCTCTTGAATGGTTAGCGCAGTAGGTATTTACTTCATTTGGACGCATTATTTTACTTCTAACATGCTATGTTTTTCTCCTCAGGCATGCTGTTTGAAAATCACGTTAAAGCACTTCTGCACCTGGACCTGGGAGAGAACCTAGTGGATAACGACGGGTGGTTTTCTTTGATTCGGGCTCTGAACAACCAAAAGGACTTAAGATATTTAGACTTTAGTAGCCTGAAAATGTTTAACCAAGACCCCAGAATAATTTTGGAACTCAAACGCTTAGCACATGAGCTCAAATCCTTGTCGGAAATCAAGCTGAATGGTTGGGATTTGGATGAGGACGACAGAAAGATGATAAACAGTGGGAACAAAATTCTGCACATGTGAAGGAATGTGCTGTAAATTGGTGACATCCTCGTGTTTCATTGACAGATAAACGATTCTGAACCACATGCTTTTCAGGGATATCCAGTGTCCTCCAGCTCTGCAAATGAAGTCTCCGGGAGAAGTTATGGAATTCTGGGGTGAATTACCTGCAGTGAGGAGGTGCTTTTTCGCATTTGCCCTCTTAGAAACTGAACATGTGGATAAGTTTCAGAATTAATAATGTAAACTCCTTTGAACCATACTTCTGAAATAAAGCATTAAAATGTACCTAAAGATTTACTCAGACTGCGAGGACAGCATTATACATTGCAACAAACAAAAAGAATTGCATTACATTAAAAAATATATATATTGCAGAAAGAACAACTTAAGGGGAAAAGCAAGAGACTTTTTTAAAGTATCGCAACCTGGCGTGTTGAAGACCATGAGGACCATGAAGTGAAACAGGGATTATACTGGCTAATATAATACTGTGTCCCAATTTTCAAATTTTCAAATGTTTCTCCTCTCTTACATAGCGTATAGTGGTGTAGCGTCCATTGGAGTGGCTTACAGTGGAGTAACGTAGATTGGACTTGCATACAGTGTAATAGCGTAGAGTGGAGTGGCATAGTGGAGTCTTGTACAGTGGAAAGGCGTGAAGTGAAGTGGTGTAGAGTGGAGTGGCTACAGTGGTGTGGCATACGGAAGTATGTGAAATTTAGTAGCAATGTAGATTATGGTGTTGAGAGTAACGCAAAACAGCAAATTGCGCCGCCTTGCGTTTCTCCAGATTTAGTAATCAATGCAGGGCCACGCATGGTAGCCTTGTGCTCATTTTTAAATTCTAACTTAAATATTCCATTGTCCATGCAATACCATGAGTGATGCAAGGGTGCCACAATCCATTACTACAGCTAGGCCTTAGTTATATTTTGGACCATGATGTACTGTGAAAGCTTTGCAGTATACCGTGATACATGTCAATGTCAAGCCAGTATATAAAAGTGTAATGACTGTTTTTAGAGAATGAAAAGGCAGCTGCATTGTTTTTACTACACTATGGCTATGCTATAGCATTTTTATCCTTTGCAGGAATCAATGCTTATGGAGGCTGACGGACTTTTTGACCCAGCAATATAGTGTGGTAGAACCGTTAGGCAAATTACAATTACCATTCAATAAATTTAGACAGTATGACCTGTTTGGACGTAGAAGGGAAACTCCAGTCAGGAATAATGTTAAAATATTTATTACAAACTCAAACTCAAAGTTATTCTCAAAATGAATTACAGACATACATTATCACCAGGGGTTGCCCAAGGTGACGAAAGAAGTTTGATTAAACTAACATTGGCAAAACATTACATTCAAGAAGAACAACACACAATACTAAAAGGAATAGCTGCAATATAGAAATCCAATGTCGCTTGGTGTTGGCAGTCATCAGTACATTCAATTTAACAGAGATATAAATTTAAGCTGGACAGCAGAAAACCCTATAACTAGCCAAATCAGGGAAACGCATGTGTGGGGCAGAACTCATGCAGGCAAAATACAAAAAGCACAAAAATAATTTGGAAAAAGCTAATCTCAAACCCTAGGTTACTAATTTAGATAGGCAAAAAATAAGTAAAAGGGATAGCGTCAGCATATCAGAAGCTCGGAAAAGAGTCTTCTGAAGGGAGAAAAAAGATTCTGAAGCTTAAAGGGACAATTGAAAGGGGCCAAGTAGATAGGGAAATACCTCTCCAAGGTGGTCAGTATTCAGGGATTCCTCATCAGCAAAGCATCATCAAGCATCAGGATGGCATCTAGGAGCTCTGAGAACTGCTCTAAAAGTCCAAATGAACAACGCTTTATTAAAAAGTCACTACGCATTCTGATTCGTCAAAGGTATCAGTCCATGTCACATTGAAGGGGTGTCATCCAATAATAATCGATCGCACAACTCCAAATTGTAACACAGTCTTCCTTGAGAACATCTTCTATCCAAGAGACGCTGCGCAAGTTTGAAACCATTGTATACAATGTCAGTCGATTTGCTGACATGTAAGACATCTGTGACATACTGCCTCAGCAATCAATCTGAATCTGTGGCTGTATAATGTTTGTCTGAATGTTCTAATCATTGCATTCCTACCTATATGTGTCTGTCCATGGTAATGTGCTGCCATTTTGGATAGTAAAGTATCTGGCAGCACTGATTTGATTAGAACCCACACATCATCTTTATCTCTCTTAACAGATTCTGCTCTAACCCAGCTCTCCTGTTCTTCCTCTGTCACCTCTTCCTGCAATCTTTTAACTTCTTTTAACAATCTTTTAACTTCTTCCAAAGCATCAATAGCGGTCATGAAGAAATTCTGACCTGCCTCATCGTCAATTCCATTATTCTATTCCTCATTAAAGGAAGTGCAAATCAGAGCACAATACCTAACCACTAGCAATGCTTTCAACAACTTGCAAACTTTATCACCATTTCGGATGTGGGATCATGAAAAGGTCATGAAACCTCTCTGGGATCACAACTATCTAAAGCCATGAATGACACCAAACCCATATTGGCTATCAGTGCAAATTGTCACTTTAAGCTGTTCAGAAACACAGCATGTTTTAGTAAGAGCAATCAATTCAGCTACTTGGACAGAAAAGACTCCTTGAAGCCATTAGGCCTGAAACTGTGCAAACGGCGTAACCAGCTCTCAGATTTGCATCATTATCTCTTGGACAGTAGCCATCAACCAACATTACAGTCATCATTTTCACCTAAGGGGACTTCTTGAATGTCAGGTCTTGGTTTGGTGCACAATTCAGTCACATAAAGACAATCATGGTCAACCTCATCTTCCCGGTCATCAGCAGTTTCAACAGGATTAGACAAAAGGGTTGCCATATTTAGCACAGTGCAGCGCTTTATATTGATATTAGGAGAACCAGGAATGACTTGTTCATAATGGGTCAAACGTGCACTTGTCAAGTTCTGAATTTTGGTATGGGGCACTAATATCTCCTCCAAATGGTGAATAAAAACATTCAAGGGTGGTCCATAACAATGTCTTTGCACTGTTCCTTGCTGATGCTAAGAGCTGCAACCAGGCAGCGCAACTGCTACAAGATCAAGTGAAGCAGAAAAATAAGCTACAGGCTTGTTTACATTTCCATGCAACTGAGTCAAAACAGAGAAAGCACATACATCCCTCTTACAGCAAATCAAAGAAAAATATCTGTTTAGTCGGGCATTGGCAGAGCTGAGTCTCTGCATAAGCTTCCTCTCAGCTCCGTGAAGGCCCGCTTGCAGTTATCATAAACTGGTACCAGATCAAAAACATCCTTGTGTGTCAACCTTTATAAAGGCTTTGACAAAAGGGAAAAGTTTGGAATCCACTGGTGGGAGTTGTGGACTATTCCCAGAAACATTCAGATTTTCTTCTGTGTAACAGTGGAATTCATCTGCATGATTACTGAAATTCTCTCTGTAAACACCTTCTCACCCTTTCCAATGTGATGACTTAAGTACAGGACTTCTTTCTTCCAGTACTGTAACTTTGCTGAGGAAACCCTGTCCATTGTCTCCTAAATGATTCAAGACAGCTATATAATCTCTCATGCATGCTGCACGTGTGTTCAACGCAACAAAGTCACTGACGTACTGCACTAAGACTGAATGATGAGGCATTTTAAAGGATTTCAAATTATTTTTCAAAACTTGATTAAAGATTGATGGTGATTCCGTATACCCTTGTGGTGTTCGGCACCAAACCAAAACATGACTGCTGACTTTGAATGGGAATAAATACTGACTGTCCTCATGAAGGTGAGTGGAGAAGAGGGCCTGGCAAAGATCATTGACGGTGAACCATTCCACCTCAAGGGGAATCTGGAATAAAATAGCCACAGCAGGATTTGGTACCACAAGACAACATGGAATAGCAATCTTGTTCCCTTTTCTCAGATATTGGATTATGGCGTACTTTCCATTGGACCTTTGCAGTCCTAAAATATGAGAGTAACAGGGACTTCCTAAGATTTCCTTCAGAACTCCTTGTTCAATCAGATTATCAATTAGGGTTTTTCCTGCTATTATCTCTGGGGACATGTTATAAGGAAGTATCTTTGGATACACTGCATTTCGTTTTACTGTTATTTAAACAGACTCAACTCCTTTTATATGTCCTAGTTCCTTTCCAGAAAAATCCCGAATATAAGTGCCTAAATCTTCGGGCAAGTCATCATGGCCCTCATTACAACATTGGCGGGCGGCGGTTGTATCCGCTGCGTGGCCGCAAATGCGGTGGCCATTTGGAGATCCCCGCCGGCCCAGCGGGGATGTCGGCCACAACACGGGAGCCAGCTCCAAATGGATCCGGCGGTGTTGCGGCGGTGCGACGGGTGCAGTTGCACCCGTCTCGCTTTTCACTATCTGCTATGCAGACAGTGAAAAGCTCCATGGGGCTGTAGCAGGGGGCCCCTGCACTGCCCATGCCAGAGGCCCCACGACTCCCCTTTCCGCCAGCCTTTTCATGGTGGTTCATACCGCCATGAAAAGGCTGGTGGGAGGGGGACACGTAATCCCCTGGCCAGCGCTGCAAGCAGCGCTGCCCTGGAGGATTACAACCGCCGGGACCAAAGTTGCGGGAAACCGCCAGTCCTGGTGGTGCGACCGCAGCGCTTCCGCCGCGGTCGTAATTCCAAGGAAAGCACCGCCAGCCTGTTGGCGGTGCTTCCGACAAAACAGCCCTGGCGGTCTTTCACCGCCAGGGTTGTAATGAGGTACTATATGTCATCATTGGGTTCAATGTGACACTCTGTACTGTTCTATCATTTTACAGGGCACCTCTTCTTCATCATTTGTTTGGATTTCAATTCCTCGGGGTGTGCAGCTACTGGAACAGGTTAGCTTACACAACAATTCACAACCTAGCAGGTTTACATGACTTGAATCGCAGACCACAAAGTGGTGCTTATCTTCAAATTAGCCTATTTTTCCAGAGTCAGGATTAGGTGCATTTTCAATTTTTGGTTCTTATGTAATGCCACTCAATTCATCTGGACGGCAGGTGCGTGAAACATGTTGACCAGTACACTGGAGTAGGGAAAGTTTCTCCACCTGGTCATGCTTTAAGAGTGTAGGAACATTATCTCTTGTATCACACTCGCCATATTTTTAATCTTGGTGCAAGCTCTGTAGACAACAATAAATTCTTCTTAGGGCCCATAGTCAATTTTAACCTGACGCTTCCCAGTCCTTCACACTACATACCTACAGGTCCAAGAACGCCCCTGGAGTCTACATCAGCACTTCTTCAATCAAAAGATCTCCGGCAAAAAGCTCCCTCGTTGGGCCCCGTTGGGCATTGCAGCGCTGGCCCAAAGAGGAGCAGGCCCGAAGATAAAGAATGCCACCTATTTGTGGGTGAGGGCTTGCTTTTAACAAATGAGTGCTTAGATGGCCTGGTCATTCTCCCCTAGTTGGATTAGGGGAGGACTTCACTTTGCGGAACAGTGTACCTGACAGTAATAGGCCTATTTTTACAGGGACATTTTCTGGTACGAGATTCGTTAATTGCTTGTTTGCTACTCCTGCAATCTAAATTCTCCTTTGTGATAGAAGCTAGTTTGGCACTTCTGCAGTTCTGACAATGGAACGTGTCGATCCAGTGTCAACTAGGAATGACACATGGTGTCCTATAATTTTGGCATTTATGTAGGAACCACATTGATCTACTTCTAAGGATGCAGCCAACATACAATCTTCATCCTCAGAGAACCATAGCTAGAGGACATTTGCAAGCTCATTCTCACTCAAATCTATTAAGCGGTATTGTGATGCTATCAGATTCATGTTTGGGTTTGCAACCCGATTCATCTGTTGCTGAGGAACAATCACATGTTGCTGCTTTACCATTGGAGCTTGTGGAAACAGCATCATATTTTGCCTTGAGGACACATTCACATTTTATACTCAAGGTCTTTGAATTCTCTGTAACCGAACCTGAATATTACCTTTAGTGTGAGCAACATCAATTTTCTGCACCAAATTATTCACATTATTATAAGGACACTCCCCTCACCAATTCCAAAATATCTGCACACATGACAAGGATTTGTTATCTTCAGTGTTTGAATGTCAACAATATTTCCTCTCTGATCTGCCTGAACACCACATCCTCTACCTCTAGGCTGAACCACATTATACACTTGCTGTTGCACATCTTGTGTCCCACTTGTATTCACCATCATCTCTGGACTCTGATTTTCTTTCTGTAAAGCTTTCAATTGTAACAACATACGTTTTTTTCAACTACTTCTGTGTCAATTCAGCTTCATCACTGCAGTATGTTTCATACTGTAGGATCTCGTCAAACGGATTGTTCAACAAATCAAGTGCTGCTGAATCATTTCACTAATGTCTGGTTGCACTCCTTGTAAAACCTAAGCACAAATGATTCATATCTTTTGGCTTTATTGCCTCTGTACTGATATGCTGTATAAAGGCTTGCAACAGTGTCTCATTATATGCATGAATCAACTCACTTGTTTCCTGAGCTGTCCTGTCAATTTTCTGCCAATCAATATCTTTCGGGGACACTTTATCAAAAATTCAATCACCTTATAATATTTTGCCATCACATCTTCAGACAGAGCACCTGTAACTGGATCACTCTGAGGTTCACAATCAGGCCAATCAATACTATATTTACATTCAGTTTACAAATCAGTTGGAACCACAATGTCGAACATGGTATTCAAATCTTTCCACAGGCATTTTGAAAGCTTCAGTAATCTCTCTGTCTGCTTATACCACTCCACTAGTTTCTCTCTCAATCTTGGATAATCATTATGAAAATTTCTGATCCAAGGAAAGTTTACATAACCTCCAGATGGTATTTCTCTCATGAGCATCATTTTCACATTTTCCTCGGCTTGATTTGATCTTGTCAGAGACACATTTGGCTTTCTTTTCTTCTGATCTTTTGTATTTGCCCATCTGCCTTTCCACTTAGCCACTGTTCTCCATGTCTTTATGTAGGTAATCAATTCTTTAATATGCAATGTCATTCCAGGCGATCTCATGTTAATAATGTCTCTAGTGTCGAACTCTCATCTATAACTTTGCTTAAATGGTTTGGAATTTTCTAAATCCATATCATATTTCTCTGCCGCTTCAGCTAATCTCTCATAAGCCTGACTTGCACAATGGGTTACATCTTTGCACATAAACTGTAATTCATCTTCCGTGTAAGTTTCCAATTGAGCTAAGTCCAATGTTCCTAAGATAAATTCATTTAATTCCTCAAATTGTTTAACCAATCTGTCAACTGATGTGCCATAAAACCTTCCAAAACTGATATTATTTCTCTGGGATACTTCTGCTTGCGGGGTACTGCAACGTACATTTAAATTCTGAGGTTCCCTATGGAGACTTTGCATCATGAATAAGTCCTGCTTGATTTAACATCAGATTAGATTCTGCAGTTGGAATAGGGGCTAACGGTGGGACAAAATACGCTGTTTTGTCTGTCAATTGTTTGAATATCCTGATCTCTGCACGCCAATCGGTGATATCCCTGCAGGGGTAGCTGAAACTGTGCGACATTTATTGGCTGGGCATTACTTCCAGAATTTCCTAAAGCATACAGAGGAACAACTGGACCTATAGTCACAGGAACTGTCCATGCATCGGGACCAATAAGATTTGTCTGATTTTGGGGAACTGTTATTCCAGCACTTTTTCCTGTTTGACTCGGGGCAACAAATGACACTGACTGAACTGGAATAAACATTAGCAGAGGCTGACTTGGTACATGGTAGTGCACAGGTGTATTCACGTAAGGTGTTTACAACTGGACTTGGTATGACTTGATTTATAGCTAGACTTGGGTCAGGCTAAACTGTATTAACAGACGGGACTGGTGGATAAACCAAGGGTACTTGAGCCACTGAATTCACAGGTGTACCTAGAACTATCTGATTCAGGTTCTGTTCAACTGGAGCCGTTGCCACATTTGGGCTACATTCTATACTGCTTCACTTCTCATTCCTGTCTCAACTAAATGATACGGTGGTGGGCGATTCATCAAAAGCTAGCTTATGAATTTGCCTTCAGAATCACTTTCACATGTCACTGTCTTTGTTCTCATCTTCAGCTGTCTTGTCTACTTCTACTGTCCGTTTCTTTCTTGTCTTAGGTTTAGTGTTTTCATCTTCTAAATTTGTAATAGCTGGAAACATTCATACTCCATCTAATATATCTGCTCTCCACCTTTTCTGTTCAGTATCTAGCTTCCTATAAAGTCGTAATTGCTTTCTGTATTCTACTCTCGTATTTGGTTGTCATTTTATCTCCTGCAATAAGATCCAAAATGCTAGGAGCTTCAAGCTGTGCAGGACTTGGGGGCGGTTTATATTCATACACCATTTGTTTTAAATTATCCAAAATTCTCAAATTAAAAGTTCCATAATATGGAAAGGCTTGTGCACCTTCCTTCTCAGTCAGCTTACACCATTGTTCAAGCCATATGCATGCAGGAACCCATTTTAACAATGCCTCATAATAAGCTGGGGTTCCTTTGGGTGGGGCTTCTGATCCATCTCTACATGGAATAAATACATCTCCTCTTAACACACTTTTAAATGCTTTGAAAATGTTCATTTTTGCTCAGATTTAGTTAATCACAGTAACTTCTGACAGAATTGGGTATTAACTTCAATTCCAAAATCCTTTTCCCAAGCTTTACTCAATCAATAGCAATGCAATAATATCCACCAGTGACAAAGCAAAAACAACAAGTGATGGACGGAATGCTGAACATTGTCAAACATTCACCCCCAGTACAGTGATCTGGGCCTAAATCCATCGTTTTTTTGCTGCCCATGCCAATCCAGTTTGGACCCAGCCATATGCAAATCAGTCTTGACCCTGTTCCCCAGGGGAACAGTCCAGCCCGAACTGCTAGGCCAGGTCTTCCCTGGACTGGAAACAAGCATCCTGGGACCGGTTTCGGGGTTTCACCCCTCATCAGCCAGGCTAGCTTGAATCCACCAGTACCAGTGCAAGTTCACACCAACTGACCTATACCAGCGTGGCACAAAATGATGTCACACTCGCTCTACTCAGCAACTGCAGTTGAAATGACTGAAGTCACTTATACAACACTCATGCACTTCTAATGCAAAATATTGCACTCAAAAACCAAACTGTCTGCACGCTGTGGGAAGGAATTCAAATATTTTAAAGCTGTATGAGCTTACACTTTTCTGACTGTAGCTTTTGCAATTTCACAAAGAGTGAAATGTGACCAGCAGTTCTCATGACAAGTATCTCACTGAGGACAATAAATTAACCAAGTGTCTTGTACACTTATGCGTTATCCCAGGATCTTCGGCCAAGACGGACCCATCAACCACAGCAACCATGGACATTTTTTTGCAAAAAGCGCGACAATCACTTCCAGTATGATGAATCTGCAAAACACTTCACAACTTCACACTTGTGGTATCTTGTATTTCCTGTGTTGGTTCATCCCTGGCCCAGGTTTCCCCTCTGACCCTTATCATAATGGGCTCTCCCACCAGGATTCCAGGAGGAGAGCTGAGACTGTTGGAGGAGATCTGAGGGTGACAAGGACTGTGATGTGAGGTGGCTGGGGCGTTGTATTATTAAACTTATCATTACACTGTCATCGCTTTCCTGTGTGATCATTGGCCATCTCTACACTAGCGACGAGGATGGGATCCTGTGATGCAAAAGAGAACACGCCCCAACACGGCAAGTTGTGAACAGCACATACGAACTGTGAAGAAGGATTAATTGAGCGCTGTTGTCCTGAGACAGATTCCGGTGAGGCAGTGTCTTTTACTTTTCACGAGGGATGGTGAAATTTAAATGTAACCCTGCAGTGTAGAGGTAAAGTCATCGGATGTGAAAGCTTGCGTAACGACACAAGTGACCATCTGTCATTTTAGCCAGCACTCTCGCACTGGAACATTAAGGCAGTCTTGCCACATTTAATTAAGGGACATTACTATTTCTGTACAGCTCAGAGTGTGAGGAAAAGTGTAGTGGCTACGAATGTCAACTGTTTGTTACCTGGAAGTCTCTATATTTAGCAGCTAAATCGTGGAAATAACTCTCCAGCTAAAAATCAAAGGTGTAAAGTGGTTTAAGTCCGAATTATATCGATAATTGTGCCTCAGGGAATTCACCACAAAGGCCAACAGCTATAAATCTGCAGCACACTCTGGGCGTTTCATTTAGAATGTTCATATCACCTCAGGGAATTCCTCTCAGCTGAGGCAGAGCGCACGCACTTTGCATGTATAACCAAGGAAGAAACAAATAATTCAAGGAATCTTCAAGCCAATATGACTTAACAACTGCTGTATTTAAAAAATGTGTAACATTTTATAGAACTGAACCTTAATAAGGGACATCGAGTCGTTTTTCTCAAGATACAGCTCCCGTTTTTCCCATAATAGAATTTATGTGCTATTAGCACTATCTAGTGGACAAACTTGAAAGGTGTCAGGCAGCAAGAAAATAACATAGGAGATTTCAGCAGACCTCTGTGTCTGAATCGAACATATTAGAACAGTGGGCACTAAAGAGATACAGTGATCCACACACTAGAAATATTCAGAGTACAAAGGAAAGAAATGTTTGCATAGTTAACAACAGTTGTATTACTCAAATTACAAATAATAAGATTGAAGGCAACCTTATGTATTACAATACAATTACATATGCTGTGTGTATTGATTACTTCAGAATTTAATAATAGAATATTCATGTGAAGTGCAAATAAATGTAATCAATATATATATTTAAAATCAAGTGAAGAGCTACAATTGGATAAAATATGAGGTTGTAGGTGCATATATGTGTCAAATTGTTTAGTACACAGGGATTTGACCAAGCACATAACTCGAATAGCATCTAACCACGTAGTCTCCCACCATGCAAAACATCACGCAACCTCCATTCTTCTTAAACACCCCAGGGGAACCATCAATGACATGGAATAAGTGGAAAAAGGTTTTTAATAACTACCTTATAGTGTGTGGTCCTAATATAAATGTCGAGAGAAAAGTTGCACTACTAGCACACTGCTTGGGAGCGGAAGGACAGGAAATCTTAGAACACCTTCCAGGTTTGTCAGATGAGGAAGGAAACAATTTGAATGCATATGAAATATGTATGAAGAAGCTAGATAAACACTACCTACCCAGGATTAGTACAATTCTAGAGAGGTATAATTTTGGCAAACGCTCACAGAGGGAGGGGGAGAGCATGGAGGACTTTGTGTCTGAGCTAAGGAGATTGGCTTCATCCTGTAAATTTGGGGCAACCTTGGAAGAACGCATTCGTGACCAGTTCTTATTAACATGCAACATTGAGAGGGTCCGTGAGGAGTTATGGCTCAAGGATGACCCCCCCCTCAATGAGGTATTATTAGTATCAAAACAGGTAGAACATATGCTTTTGTGTGTAAAAGAACTTAGAGTTGAGAGTAAAAGTGCAACATCTGAGAATAAAGCAGAAGTAAACGTGGTGAAAGAGAAGAAGAAGGAAACTCAAAATACACCTGATAAAGAGTTTAGAGGACAGTGTTTCAGATGCGGAATGACAGGTCACATGGCCTACTGGAAAGAGTGCCCAGCATGGAGGGCAGTATGTAAAGGTTGTGGCAAGAAAGGTCATTTTGTTGCATGTTGTAGATATAAGAAAAATGATAAAAGAAATAACACTGTCAAAGTTTCTGAGGTTTATGATGAAATTGTGTTGCAAGTGAACAATTCAGGCGAAGGTAATCCCAAAGACATCATAAAAATAGATAACACTGAGGTTGAAGCAATGTTTGGTTCACGTCTAACAATCATTTCTGACCAGGTGTTTTGTAGAAATTTTGCAAAAAAAGTAAAATTGTATGAAATGGACATACAACCTTGCGGGTATGGGGGTCAGCCAATAGCCATGAGAGGGTACTTTTGGGGAACTATTCAATATGGAGAAACAGAAACACAAACTAAAGTCTATGTAGCAGAAAGAGGTGACAACATTTTAAGCTGGCCTGTTCAAAAAAACTTAGGAGTTATCTTGGACCCTAATGCATCACCTCAAATCAAAGTTCAAGAAGTACAAGAAAATTACTTTGTAAATACATTTCCAGAAGTTTTCACTGAGAAACTGGGATGCCTCAAAACATACATTCACAAAATAAAACTGAAGCAGAATGCAATCCCAGTTGTTTCTAAAGTCCGACGACTACCAATAAGTATCCTAGATGCTGTGAGGGATGAGTTAGAGAAACTTTGTAAGCAAAATGTCATTGAACCTGTTGAAGCAACGGAGTGGCTTGCTCCGATTGTAGTGGCTCGCAAAGCGGATAATAAAGTGAGATTATGTGTGGACTTGCGTGCACTAAACAAGGAAGTGGTAGTAGACAGATTTCCCCTACCTACAATTGCAGAAATGTTCACCGCCCTAAAAGGAGCAAAGGCCTTTTCAACCCTAGATCTGGCCTCAGCATATTACCAAGTCAGATTACACCCAGATTCCCAAGACCTAACCTCTTTTATCACACCTATGGGTGCATATAAATTCAAACGTATGCCTTTTGGATTAATTTCAGCATCCTCGGTCTTCCAAAGAGCTATGACGGAAATCCTAAAAGGTATTCCAGGCGTTTTCTACTACCAAGATGATGTGCTAGTTTGTGGAGCAACCAACATGGAACATCAAGCTAGGGTTGAACAAGTCCTCAAAAGATTTAAGAAATTTGGCCTCACAGTGAGAGCTGACAAATGTCAATTCGCATGTCCAGAGATATCCTACCTAGGACACAAAATTTCAGGCAAAGGGATCGAACCGAAGGGAGATCTTGTGAAATCAATAATAGATTTATCAACTCCATCAAACAAAGATGAACTTCGATCATTTCTTGGGATGGTGGAATTTTACAGTAAATTCATTTCTAACTTCTCTGAAAGAACATTCCACATGAGATCACTTTTGAAATTCAAAACAGAATTTATGTGGGACTCCTTGTGTGATAAAGAATTCCAGGATGTGAAACAGTGCCTCAGGAATGCACCCAACCTCAGTGCCTTTATACCAGGGAGGAAAGTGATAGTGACCACAGACGCCAGCACAAAAGGTCTGGGAGCTGTCCTATCCCAAGTTAATAGTAAAGGAGAAGTCACCATAGCGTTTGCCTCAAGATCATTGAGAGGAGCAGAAGCCAACTACTCGGTGATAGAAAGAGAGGCATTGGCTGTATATTGGGCCCTCCAAAAATTTAAAAATTTCATTTGGGGTAGTGAATTCAATGTCAGAACTGATCACAAACCGCTAAAGGAGATATTTGAGAAGAAAGGTCTAGATGCTATATCAAGTCGCATTAGGAAGTGGATAATCAATCTGCAGGAGTACACATTCACAGTTGACTACATCCCAGGTGTAAAAAACAAAGCAGCAGACTGTCTATCCAGATTACCTCCCAGCACAGATAGTGTTGTGGATGACAAACAACTTTCAGAGGAGGAAGATGTTGTGCTCTCGAATGTCTGCGTAATATCTGAAGGGTAACAGAAGCAGAATGGAAAACAAACCTCAGAGAAGATGAGGATCTGAATTTGGTCAGGCAGTACTTGAACAGCAAATGGCCGTCTAAAACCCAAATCAAAGACAAACTGAAGGCATTTTGGTGTGTGAGGAATGAATTAGCAGAACATGATGACTGCTTGTTTAGAGGTACAAAACTGATACCCCCAAGTAATCTAAGACTGAAACTTATAAACAGAGCTCACGAGGGTCATTTTGGTGTTGGTGTGTCCAAAACCAAAGAGAGAATACGAATGGACTTTTGGTGGCCTGGTATGGATATCCAAATTGAAAGATGCATAAGGGAGTGTGTACCCTGCAATGAGAGTGACAAAATTCTAATTACAAGAAAACCACCAATGCAGTTGCGTAAACTCCCAAAACACCCCTGGGATGAACTGAACTGGACATTATAGGGCCCCTACAAGGTGAACAGGCCACACCATATATCATAGTTGTAATCGATTTGTACTCTAGGTGGCCTGAAATAAAAATCACAGCCGACATCAGCTCCAGTAGTGTCATAAACTTTTTAAGTGAACTATTTGCAAGAGAAGGATTACCATCATCAATACAAATGGACAATGGTGTCCAATTCTGCTCAAATGGAATGCAAACATACATGAAAGAGAATGGCATAACACATTGTCGTTCAGCTTTATACCACCCAGAGACCAATGGAGCCGTTGAACGATTTAACAAAACTTTAAAAGAGATCATTCAGCTTGCTAAAGTAAATTCCCTCAACTGGAAGATGAAAATAGCCAAAAGAATTATTGAATATCGCCTGACTCCACACCAAAGCACTCGGAAAACACCTTTTGAACTACTTAAAGGGAGAAAGCCCCATTCACAACTACTTCCATCATGGATGAAATGGGGAAAAGGATGGGTCACGATAAACACGAAACAGCCATGGAGACAGCAGGAAATCCGAAAACAGGAGAGGAGAAAGGAGAAATATGACAGAGATAATCACACAAAAGACAAAAAAGTTTCGGTAGGTGACTGGGTAAAGGTCAAGGCTCCCACGGGAAGCGCTAAGGACTCGAAATTTACAAGAGCAAAGAGAGTGGTCAAATTGTTCCGCAATGCTGTTAAAACTGATGATGGCAGAATATGGAACCTAGGGAGGATAGCTATAATCAAGCCTTCCTCAATTGGATCTACAACCCACAATACCTGTAGAGGAGGATCAAACAAAAACAAACCACATGGAATTGTGGAATCCTCTTCAACACTGCGTGAAAGTGAAGACACCTCATGGAGATATCCCTGTAGAGTACGAACACGACCCGTTCGACCACCGAAATATTTAATGGACTATGTCTGTAACTAAAAAGAACCTCAGATTATTCTCTGATTTGTGCAGGGTGTCTATTGTATGTTTTCCTTCATTCCTCATTATATGTTAACAGCCGTGGTTATTTGATGTATTACACATATGGTTAAAAAGCGTCACATGTTCTTTTTAGATTTAATTAAGTTCTAGTTCTTTCCCCTGTTCACCCCTTTTCCCTACTCTGTGATCATCGGTAACTAACTTGTTTCTGTAATGAAAGGGGGATGTGTGGTATCTTGTATTTCCTGTGTTGGTTCATCCCTGGCCCAGGTGTCCCCTCTGACCCTTATCATAATGGGCTCTCCCACCAGGATTCCAGGAGGAGAGCTGAGACTGTTGGAGGAGATCTGAGGGTGACAAGGACTGTGATGTGAGGTGGCTGGGGCGTTGTATTATTCAACTTATCATTACACTGTCATCGCTTTCCTGTGTGATCATTGGCCATCTCTACAACACTTCACCCCAATCTTCAAGTCAAAGCAGTACAAGCACGAAACCCTATTTATACTCGTGCATCCATCACTTGTAGGCATGACACTGGAACTTCATCAATCTTTGTAACAGGCCATGGGACAAAATACGGGATAGGCACTATTTGAACTGGACAATCGCATCGATCAATCCTAACTCTCTACACTATGCAAAAATATGGTTCTTCCCTTTAGTGGGGCGAAACCATCAGTCTGCTCCCAGATCTGCTGTAGCATTTTCATCCTCAACATCATCTCCTACGCCGACAACACCCAGCTTATCCTCTCCCTCACCAAGGACCCGCACACTGCCAAGTCCAACCTCCACGAGGGAATGAAGACTGTCACCGAATGGATGAGAAACAGCCGCCTGAAACTGAACTCAGACAAATCAGAGGTCCTCATCCTCGGATCCAACCCCTCCGCATGGGACGACTCCTGGTGGCCAACATCTCTAGGAACCCCACCAACACCGACCGACCACGCACGCAATCTGGGCTTCATCCTCGACTCCTCCCTCTCCATGTCAAAACAGGTCAACGCAGTCTCCTCCTCCTGCTACAACACTCTCCGCATGCTCCGCAGGATCTACATGTGGATCCCGAAAGCAACAAGAAAAACAGTGACACAGGCCCTCGTCAGCAGCAGGCTAGACTACGGCAACGCACTCCACACAGGCATCCCGACCAAACACCTGCGACGCCTCCAACGCATCCAAAATGCCTCTGCCCGACTGATCCTCAACGTACCCCGCCGCAGCCACATCACACCCCACTTGAGAGACCTCCACTGGCTCCCCGTTGACAAGAGGATCACATTCAAGCTCCTTACCCACGCACACAAAGCACTCCACAACTCCGGACCTGCTTACCTCAACAACAGACTCAGCTTCTACACCCCCACCCGACAGCTCCGCTCCGCAGACCTCACCACCGTCCCCCGCATCCATCGAAAGACATCCGGCGGCAGATCTTTCTCCTACCTCGCCGCCAAGACATGGAACACTCTCCCAACCAACCTACGACAGACCCAGGACCTACTCACCTTCAGAAGACTCCTCAAGACCTGGCTCTTTGACCAGTAGCAGCTAACCTCCCAAGCGCCTTGAAACCCTAACGGGTATGTAGTGTGCTCTATAAATATGTTGATTGATTGATTGATTGATCCTTTGCAGGAATCAGTGGTCACAGAGGTTGACAGACCTTTTGACCCAGCAATAAAGTGTGGTAGAACTATTAAGCAAATTACAATTACCATTCAATAAATGTAGACAATATCACCAATTAGGCTATACAAGGAAACTCCAATCAGGAATAAGATTAAAATATTTAGTACAAACTCAAAATCAGAGTAATGTAAGTTATTTTAAAAAATAAAGTATGGACGTACATTATCACCAGGGGTTGACCAAGACAATGAAAGAATGAACTAACATTGACAAAACTAGCCATGCAAGAAGACCAGTACATAATATTAAAAGGAATATCTGAAATACAAAAATCCCTTGTCACTCGGGGCTAGCAATCATCAGTAAATTCAATTTAACAAAGTCATACATTTAAGCTGGGCAGCATAAAAACCTAAAACTAGCCAAATCAGGGAAATGCATGTGTGGGGAAGAACACAGGCAGGCAAAATACAAAAAGCACAAAAAAGTGCAATATATATTTAGCAAGATGCTAATCTCGGACCCTAGGTTACTAATTAAGATAGTTAAAGGGATACCATCAGAAGCTCAGTTAAGAGTCTTCTGCAGGGGGAAAAAAGATTCTAAAGCTCAAAGGGACATTTCAACGAAGCCAAATAGAGGGGGAGATACCTCTCCAAGTGACTCAGCATTCAGGGATTCTTCCTCAACAAAGCATCAGCAAGCATTTAGGAGCTCATAGAGCTGCTCTAAAAGTCTAACTGAGTAATGCTATATTAAAAACTCACTATGCAGTCTGATTCGCCAAAGGCTTCAGTCCATGTCACGTTGAAGGGGCATCATCCAATAATAATCGATCACACAACTCCAAATTGTAACATGCTCTTCCTTACCCAGACTTTCCATGAGAACATCTTCCATCTTCCAAGTGAGTTTGAAACAATTGTATACAAAGTCATTCCGGGTGATCTGCTTTTATTTCAATATGTGGCAATATGTGGCTTCCAGGACATATTCTCCAAGATCGTTAAACCTAAATAAATTAAACATTTTACCATCTCAAGTGGAGTTCCTCTCAGTTCAATGTTCCCTTTAAATGATTTATGAGGATTGAATGACATCAATTTGGTTTTCAATGTGTTGCACTCCAACCCATGAGTAAGACAGAACCCTTCAAAGCATAATAGGAGTTTCTGTAGACCACTCGGGGTCTTGGAAATCAGCAAGGTGTCATCCGCAAACAAAAGAGCCAGAACTTTAATTTTCCCCAAAAATGAGGCATCTGACTTAAATGCACCAGAAAAGAAACAATGTTGCTGATAAAATAGTGAAAATAAAGTGGGTGCCAATACACAGCTTTGACGTACTCCCCTGGAAACTAAACTCTTGTCTTAGCTAGCCTTGATCACCCCACATCTATCTATCAATCTACCTATCTACCAATCTATTTATCTATCTATCTATCTATCTATCTATCTATCTATCTATCTATCTATCTATCTATCTATCTATCTATCTATCTATCTATCTATCAATATGTGTATCTGTGTTTATCTCTCTCTCTATATATATATACATACATATATATATATAGGTATATATATATATATATATATATATATATATATATATATATATATATATATATATATATACCTATATATATATTTACACACATACACAAACACACACATATGATATTAGAAGTGTGTAGGGGAAGGGGCTTGCCACCCACGTCTGTGCAGAATGACACCGCTATATGAACAATTGCAGCAAACATTCTTCCAGATCAGGGAGAACAACCCACACTCCAAGGTCAGATGTTTTTTTTGTCATGACATGTTTCACCCCCAAGGTGCCTTTCTCTAAAAATAATGTTTCTGAGTTACCAATGGGTTTAAGTTCAAAAAGTTAAAATAAAACATAGTAGAAGGGCAAACAATTTCTACCAATGACAGTGTTTTTAAAAATACAACACATCATTATGACTTAGGGCATAGTAAGTCTAGCATTTACCACAGAAAAGAGACTGAGGACCCTTTTTTTAAATATATGCATTGTAGATTATTTTAAAGTGAGGAGGTCAAATATATGTATATGTAGGTGTAAGAAATCGGGTTATTGGTTTAGTGGGTTGTAAACCCTTCTCAGGCAATTCAAGCAACAACCACAGTTCTTATCAAGTTGAACCACAAAGGTCACAACCTGAACCTATGCTTGACCTTCTGGTAGCTTGGCACAGAAGCAGTCAGGCTTAACATAGTTGTGTTGAATATTTATGCAGCACACAAACAGTTATAATGTTAAAACACAACACAAGAAAAATTCCAACCCAGTTTAAAAATGTTTATACGTTTAAATAAATAGTATGACCCCAAAACAAACTAAATCCACAGAGTAGAACCAGAGTTATGATTTTTTTTTACGTTTTAGGGCAAAATAACACCTAAAAGATCACAGCCCCAATCACAGGTGTCTGGTCGTGAGATACCAGGGCAAAGTCAAAAGGTAAGGCCAACCATGATGGAACGTGGGTCAGATTCACTAAGTGGCTTGAGCCTGGTCTCGACTTACCTTCAGTCTTGGATGAAATTCTGTAAAACAGCTCAGCAGAAGGTAGAGATTAGCGGGGCAAGGCAGCAGGATGTGGCTGAGAGGAGGAATGGTCATCACCGGGGGGACCCTGGATGAAGTCTTGGTGAAGCTATGAACAATGGCAGGAAAAAGCTCCAAGAAGTAAATAAAGTAAGACCTCTAAAATGGATACAAACAAAGAAACTCAGAAGGCCCTAGCACTTTCTTGGTTGAAGTTGCAATCCCAAATATTTTAATTGTTCCTTAGCACTTTGCCACCAGTGGTCCACAGACCCATAATAACTTTATAAAAATTGTTTCTCATGAACAATATTATTTTTGTGAAATCTATGGTACTGCATGTCCAGTGTATTAAATAAATGTATTAATAAAATCAATAAAAATATGTTTAAAAACAATAATCATAAAAAAATGTTTAAACGTTTTTAGTCAGAAGCTGATGGATATTTCAGGACGAATCATGTGAGAATGTGCACATTCTCTCTTTACTTTCAAATACATTCTGACCTGAACTAGTAATTGTCTCCTGGCCAAAAAATGTTTGAATTACTTATGATTTTCTAAAGAAGCATACACATCTGCACACTGAGGGGCAGATTTAAGAGCCCCTAGCGCCTCCTTGTGCCACATTAGAGTCATTTCTTTTACGCTAATGTGGCCCAACAAGGCCAAAATCTCTGCACCAAATTTATAGAGTGGAGCAATGCATGCCGTGCTCCACTTTGTAACCCTTTGCACTACATTATGCCTGCATCAAGCATAATGTATGCAAAAGGGGCATTCCCATTATGGGGGCCAAACAAATGTCGCAAAGAGATCTAAAAGATTTCTTTGCATAATTTTTTCGGCACTTGTAACGCCAGCACATAGCAGGCGTTAAAAGGAAGCACACCACTGTTTACAATGGTCCTCAGTGGGCTTTGCAGGATTAGCGTAAAAAATGTTTGATGCTAATCTTGCAAACCTCCGAACTAACATAAAAATTTCTGACACAAGTTCCCTAACTACCGCCATGGTGCATTGTATCTTAGATACGGTGCACACATGGTGGCGTTGGCGGGCGCTCAAGAAAAGTGGTGCTGCACTAGGTGTAGCAACACTTTTCTTAAATCAGGCCCTTAGAGAGCCAGTGTTCTCACTGTTAAGTGATTTCTGCATGAATATAAAATTAGACCCTCGAAAAGGCTCTTCCACGCTACACAGTCTCCCATCCAGTGCTTTACATGGCAAAGCACTTACAGAACCAAACACCTACACTTCTTGAATTGGAAAGAGGGCATGGCTGCTTTTTTGCAGCAGAGCTGAAATACGTCAAGGCAGAGTAATACTTCCGAGTCGTCAGCATGTACTCTGACATAATGAGCTCCTGGTCATCTAACTTTTTTGTAGTCACTGGCTATCTGTATTATGTACTAGATTCATTGTAAACTAGATGAAGGCAACTCTTGTCTACTGGTCTTAATGCAAGTCTGCCTGACCCCTTTTGGAAGCGAGCCAAAGGGCAGAGAAGAGCTTGTGGGAATCAACCGTGATGGTTGAGTAATTTGTCACTGATGTCCTGGGGTTCATCGACCAAATCTTTCCACACCTGTCTTTCAGCACAACAAGGCAAGCAGTCACACACTTCTCATGGAGTACTGCACTACTGAATATCAACACTGACAATAGCATGGTATAAGAATATCAAGGACATAATATTGAGGGACAAAATATTGAAAGGTAAGTGCATAAAGGGAAGTATAGATTGACTGTTCCGAAGTCCACATCTATGTACCTTGAAGTTACAGGTACAGTGTAGGCACATACATATGGTATAGAAAATCAAGACTTACTTACCTGCTAATATTATATTTGTTATATTCTCTCCTTGATATTGTGTCCCATTAGTATTGTGATTTTGATATTCTGAAGGCACGATTCATAGAGGTAGTGAGGGGGCAAGAGTTCAGACACAGTAATGTAATGTCCAGCCAAGTGTGTACCTTTCATGTAAGAGAAACTACTTTAACCACACTGTGAACTTATTTCCTCACCTAATAACAAAGCATTAAACCACCCCTTCTTCCAATCTCCCATCTCCTTCCCACTATTGTCATGTGTCTGTCTCTATAGCTCCCAACACTATACAGATGAAGTTGGCAAAGATTAGGCACTGGTACAGATAACTGAATGCAGTCTAATTAGTGGAGCAACTAATTCCATCCCTTAGTTAAATAGCCTTAGAGCCTGATTCAGATTTCGGCAGAGAGGTTACTCTGTTGCTGTCAACATCAGGGCAGTGCGCGCTCTACGGGCGACTGAAATGCAAAAACCCAGGACTTATGAGATAACGTAATTCATGCATTATGTTGATATGCTGTTGTTTAACCTTTTGCATTGCAGAGTTTAATCCTGAAGACTTATATTTAAGGTGCTTGTAAATACTGTTCATTTGCAATTTATTGCTGCAGGCTTTCAGAGTGTGTCAGGGTGTGATCCCTTTCCAGGGCCTTCTAGAAGCTTTCTCTGCAGCATGACTGGGTGTGGTTTGTGGACTGGGCCAGACTATATATAAGGGAGCCAGTCCAGCTCCGCGTGCTCACTATTCAGAGGTCCCGGTGCAGAGCAGCAGCAATTTCCTGAGCTCCTGTTCCAGAGGCCTACCTTGATCTTCCAGGCCATTGCCCTTCATTGTATTGGTGATCCTTGATCAGGGCGGTAAGACGGAGGTCGGGCTGGGCCCCCGATCCCGTTTTCGAAGAAATTCGAGTTTTTGGGCCTAGTCTTGATGTTGGAAGATTTTTCCTTGTGGGTGGTTTCTGGCATTTAAATGTTGATATTCGAATCGGCAAGATGCACGATTCATTCTTGGCATATGACTTTTGAGATTTGGGTTGGCAACAGTGTGCGCGACCATTTCTAGACATTTGCATATTGACATTTGAATCGGCAAGACGCGCTATTCATTCCTTGCATTTAATTCTTGAAACTCATTGTGCGCTACCATTTCTTGGCATTTACATGGTGTAATTCGAAACGGCAAGATGCACGATTCATTCCGTGCATTTAACTCTTGATATCCATTGTGCGCTACCATTGCTTGGCATTTACATGGTGGCATTCGAATCGGCAAGACGCGCGATTCATTCCTTGCATTTAACTCTTGATACTCATTGTGCGCTACCATTTCTTGGCATTTACATGGTGGCATTCGAATCGGCAAGACGCGCAATTCATTCCTTGCATTTAACTCTTGATACTCATTGTGCGCTAACATTTCTTGGCATTTACATGGTGGCATTCGAATCGGCAAGACGCGCGATTCATTCCGTGCATTTAACTCTTGATAATCATTGTGCGCGACCATTTCTTGGCATTCACGTGGTGGCATTCGAATCGGCAAGACGCGCGATTCATTCCGTGCATTTAACTTTTGATATTCATTGTGCGCGAGCATTTCTTGGCAGTTAAATGGTGGCATTCGAATCAGCAAGGCACGCAATTCATTCCTTGCATTTAAACCTTGATACTCATTGTGCGCGACCATTCACATGGTGGTACTCGAATCGGCAAGATGCGCGATTCATTCCGGCATTTAAAACTGATGTTTTAGATCGCTTGCAGAGTGCGCGATCATTTCATGGCATTTACATATCCTTGTTGAAATCGGTAGTGTGCGCGATTCATTTCCCACATTTAAAACTAGGTGTTAAATTCAAGATGTTACATCATATGTGCATATTAAGTCCTTAATACAATTCCTATCGTGTTCCAGGAAATGTTCAGATTACTTTTTGTCCCCCATGTAAAAAGACCATGTTTGTTCTGAAAATATATTTCTAGAAGGTTCTTATAATCCTAGACAATGTGTAACATTTCATGAAAAATTTCATTGAGAAGTTGTATTAATCATTCTTGATTCCTTCCCAGGTACATAGACGTCTTGAGGCCTAGTTATTAGTCCTCTCTTAAGTAATCCACGGTTACAGTATGGTTACAGTATAACAATGCTTAGAATCATAGTCTAGTGAAATCAATGTGATATAATCTTGATATTGACCTTTTGCTTCCTACAGGTCTCCTTCCCAGCTGTTCCCATCCTAATCCCTCAGGCTCTGTGATTTTATCTATCGGAGTCTTGGAGCTGTCTAGTGTTGGACATGTTGGGAGCGTGCGCAGACCCCGAGGATCTGGTCTCCTGAAAGTTGCAACGGTGATGGATGCCCTGTCTGATAAAATCTAAATTCCATTGTTTTCTGTGGTATTTAGATTTGGGCGGATGGGGTATCCGTCACAGTTGCAAAGGAGTAACCCCTCCACTAAGATCTAAATCAGGTCCTTAATCTGGTTGGCATCTTTCCCAATGGTTGTTAGTCTCTGTCTCAGGCTAAACCTGCCATTTGCCTGCATGTGGTTGTGTTGCAGTTCAGAATTTATGGCAGGCACTAGACATGTTGTTATCCTTGCAGTGCTGGACCTCTGTTTGCGGGGGCCACAGCTGCACCCTGGTTTAGGTACAGGTTCATGGGGCAGATTCGCTCTGGTGGCCCTTGTGACGGTCTGCAGACCAGTGATCAGACATATCAGTTATGGCCTCTGGCTGGGTTTCTTCATGATGAGGTATTTGTGGCCAAGATTGGCTTTCCTCCTCAACTGTGATGCAACTTTTGTTTTCTCTGTTGACAGCAACAGTACCAATATCGGGAGCCCATGATAGACTGCAGGGAGAAACAGGAATCTTTTTTTGTGCAATCATGAAACAATTGTAATTGTAATTGTAATAGTATTTATATAGCGCTTACTACCCCTGATGAGGCATTGAAGTGCTTTTCGGCGAGTAGCACACTACTCCGGAACCCAAAAAGAATTAGTGGTGGATTAGTATAGAGAAATATGAGTACAGTTTTAGAATTATTATGAGTTAATTTGAGCTGCGGATATGAGAGTTTGTTAGTTATATTGACTGGAGTAATGGAGGGGTGGAGGAGGGAAGAATCCAGAAGTGTTAATTGGGAGTTTATGGTAATAGGATTTAGGCTTGGGATGAGTAAAGGGATGATGGAGGAGGAAAGAGTCTGTGGAAGCGGTTAGGGAGATCATAGTAGCAGGGTGAGATAAATGACAGAGAATATAGTAGATCAAGGTAGTAAAGTGAGATTTGGGTGATTTAGATGTGGAAGCGGAGGGAAGAGCTTAGGCAGAGTTATTTAGGAGATGAAAGTAGTAGAATGGATTTGGTATGAGTCAGAGTGGGAATGGAGGATAGGTTGATAGAGACATGACATATGGTGATGGGTTGATAAGTGTGATATAAAATGAGAGCAGGGATTCATAAGTATCTAGTATAACAACTTATCTAGGAGTTATGCACTGACCTATGAACATGTTAAGTATAGAATAACATACACACACATATATATATATACACGCTCACACATACATACACACATGAATACACACACATATGCACACATATATGTACATACATATGCATATTTAAACCATAAGTAAAAATAATTTGCAAACTGTGATGGCACACGTGTAAAACTAATATGCAACAATATACAAATATATCAGAAAGAATTGTACCAGAAACATTTTCAACAACAGAACAATTGTATCTATTAAATCCAAAATAGAGTCTTTGTTAGGTTCCAATATATATTTGATTAAACTGAAATTCAGCAGTCCAAATTATATGTTCCTTCTGTGATTGTTCATAATACCAAATTCATGGTTCCAAAGGCAATTTCTGATCCATCAAGTCCCAAACGATTCCACTTGATATTCCATAGATTAACTTGTATATCTTTACATCAAAGTACTCAATACTCTCTTACTTATCCGTCAACACGTGTTTCATCCGGGGAGTGCCCCTAGTATTTCTTCAGGACCTTCTAAAATAATATTTCCCATAAATGATATATCAAAAATCAACATATACATTACATTCCAAATCCCATTGTTAATGATACACCAGTAAATCTGTGTCATATAGTGGGAACCGTGCAAGTCATCCATTCATAACTTTATGTAATATCCCAATCTGTGATAATTCAAATAACAAAAAATAATGTGAAATATAATGAAATCCAATGCAAATAATCAATTGACTCCAATCAAAATGAATTGAGTTATATTATGTGATTGAGTGCCAAACAAGTCGAGCATGCTCATAAATTCTAAAGTGTCCATTTCAAATAGAAAACGTATTCTATATCCTGATTACACCTCATATAGCACTTTAAATTACAAATCAAACATGCATCTAAGTAAAATAGATTAATAACGAAAATACCTTCAAATCAAATGTTGTATTTCTCCTTCAGTACCTTGTTCCTTTTTGTCAACTTCAATGTGCCTAAATTGTGACTAAAAGTAAATAAAAATGTATCTATGGTCATTGTATCTCTTATCTTTCTACAGATGTATGTTGTAATAAGTACATTCTTTTGTAAGGCTCACCTAACTCCATGTGATAGTCCATATGCACTGTGTGTTGTATAGATCCAACTTCGTTTCCTGTAATGTCTGTCATAATAAGATCTAAAATAAATAACTATTCACTAACCCACGTTGTCTCCATATGCTAACAAAAAGACTCACCACTCAAGCTCATATCTTACCTGCGTACAATTTCTGTTGACCCCCGAGTGCGCCAGCTGACTAGTTTATTTCCCCAAACCGAGTTCCTCCGACTCAGTCTTATTTAAACTCAGCGGTCAATCAATAGCAATAAACGACGGACTAGAGGGTTATTTATGTCCGTGTAAATAAAAGTAAAAAGCGGACTAATCCTCATTATTGCGGTTGCCTTTCGCCGATAATCGTATATATACAAGTTGTCTTCCTGGCCTCGGGTTTCTAATTAATCTTCTTTCGCACTGATTGTATCAGTATATACAACATGTTCTACATATATACATTACGATATTTCTATCCACTTTTAATGTATTTCCAAAGAATTTCAAAGAGAAATGAGATGAGATATATACTAAAAAATAATAAAAACTAAAGAAATTCATATAATTATTTTTTTCAAATTTATGAGTAAGTAAAGTTCCATTCCAAGTTCAAATTGAACATAGATATTCTGAAAACAAAACCAGAGATTCTAAAATAGCAGCAAACATTCAAAACATAATAACAAACTAAGGGGGTTATTCTAACTTTGGAGGAGTGTTAATCCGTCCCAAAAGTGATGGTAAAGTGACGGATATACCACCAGCCGTATTACGAGTTCCATAGGATATAATGGACTCGTAATACGGCTGGTGGTAAATCCGTCACTTTTGGGACAGATTAACACCTCCTCCAAAGTTAGAATAACCCCCTAAATACCTTGTCTCAATGTTGAGACAATATGTTGTTAGGCCCTATTTATATCAACCCTGTAAGTCACTACTGCAGTTCTATCTCAACGTATGATTATATACTACTCCTTAAGCTATTCTTAATATAATTCTTATCCTTACATTCATTTAATTATCACCAAGAAAATATTCCATCTCATAATCCGTATTTAACCCTCGTTCCACAGCCCCTAGTCGTATAATCCATATCGACTCCCTTCTACATAGGGCCAATTCCCTGAGTAAAAATAGTTCAACAGGTTTAAAGAGTGTGTGTGTAGTTTATTGTTATGACATAGTAGCGATACATATTTTCTAAAGAACTATATATAACTAGAATATACACATAATCAGAAAACAATATTTATCAACATAGGCATATGCAGTCCATAGTTGTTTGAATATGGTGGTTATTAAGGAAAGAGCCAATTCTTGAGTAGTTTTCTGAAGACAAGATAGGTATCTGTGGCTCTGATAGTTGGGGGTAATAAATTCCATAGTTTGGCTGCTTGAATGGAGAAGGATGTACCATCTATAGTCTTTTTTTTGTATGGTGGTGTTCGAAGGCGGGGTGCCAATCTAGAGCGGAGGTTTCTTTGTTGAATGTATTTGGTTATTTTGTTTCTGATAAAAAGCGGTCCTGTTCCATGTATAGCTTTGTGGATGATAAAAAGCAGCTTGAAAGTGCATCTTCTGGCAACGGGTAACCAGTGTAGTGCTCTCAAGGCAGGGGAGATGTGGGCTTGTGGCTTTACATGTAACAGTAGCCTGGCTGCGGAGTTCTAAATACATTGTAGTTTTTTCATAATAGATAGAGATGATCCATGGTAGAGGCCATTGGCATAATCCAGTTTGGATAGTACATGCGAGATAGTAGCTTGCACGTTGTGTGGAAATCCGAGGTGGGGAACATGTATCGTAGAGTCTTCAAGGTGATAAAGCTTGTTCGTGCTACTTTGTCCACTTGTGCATTCATAGTTAACTTGGAGTCCATGGTGATTCCAAAGTTTTTAACTTCCTTGGATAATGGAGGAGGTGGTCTGAGATCATCAGGCCAGGCGCACAGTGGATCATAACTTTTCCATTCACCACATATGAGTATTTCTGTTTTGGATGCATTTAGTTTGAGATGGCTCCAGGTCATCCACTGATCAACGCTCTAAGGCAACTGAAGATTTCTGAGTTTTCAATGTTTTGGGACATTATAATTTAAGTAGTATTTGTGTGTCATCTGTATAGTTGTAGCATGTCAGATGAAAATCGATCAGTTCTGGTAATGGTATCATGTACTGTGAAGTGACTGATCAGCTTCCTTTGGGTGCTCCACATTCTGGGCCTCTCTACCTAGACAATTGTGTCCTTCTGAAGGAGCGGTCACTCCTTTCCGCTCTCAGCAGGCAGGCAGGCAGGATTCTAGGCTCTTTCAGCAGATCCTCAGTCTTTCAGCAGAAAGTGCAGACTTCAGATTATGTCACCTTCGGGAGACTGACTGACAGACAAACTCCAACCCTAGCTACTCTGTGCAAAACTCCTTTCCTTAGTCAAGAAGAACTAGGGATTGGACCAAAGTGGGGTGGTTTGAATCCCACTTTTAAACACACTTTAAAACACACTTTTCAAACAGTGGATCAACTGTCTAATGTTTCAGAACTGGTTCTGCAGACACATAGAAAGAGTAAAACACCTCTTGTGATTGTTTTTGTGCAGTAAGTGTCCCTTCCTGCACAAAACAATCATCCCCACAATGCAGGTACCCTTGCACCATGGTGCAAGAGTGCCTGTGCTGGCGCTAGGCAGCAGCTTGTAGGCGAGGGCAGGAGGAGAGGGCAGAAATGTGCCACAGGCTTCGTAAATGAGACCCAAAGGTTATAAAGGGTGATAACAGATTTTAGTTGCAATATAAATCATTTGTTGTTGGTACCATACTAATTTTAGGAATTGTGGTGCGACCTGGCAACCTGCAACTAAATTTTACTTTGTGGAGAGGGAGCGTGGCCTTGGAGGATTAGGCCTTGTGCAGATGGTTACATAAGAGGCACTCTGCCTTCCAAAAAATCCACCCCACACACTCTCAAAAAAATGGAGTCTGAGGCTGCCGCCAATGCCCTTAATGGACATCGGCTGCTTACAGACAAGGTGAAAAGCCACCATGTGAAATGATTTCCAGCTTACATTGCCTGTCACTGCATGATTTCGATTCCTTACCTTGTGATTGTTTGAAGGGAGCAGGAATCATGTGTCACACAGTGACACTGTGTGAGTTGGCAGGTCTGATGCTGTGGTCTAAGGTCATTTTTCCCTGTGAAAAATGCTGACCTGGGATTTCCTGGATCATGTTTGAGTGAAAACTGTTTTCTTATAATTTTCTCTTTTAGGTTATAGAAAGTGCTCCAGAAGCAAAATGAGAGCATATTCTCTGTAAATTCACACTATCTTTCTCAGCCACGTGAGAATGAAGTCTGACCTTCTCAATGCCTTTCACATTGTCAAACATTTGAACTTTTTCATACAACATAGCATGCATTTGTCTGCATTGTTATCAACCACTTGGGGCATAGACATTTAGCTAGTTTCAGGTTCTGTTGTATTTTTGGTAATTTTGTTATTTTTTATATTTTGATGAGCTAATAGAAAGTAAGGTGATTTTTTACAAGTATTATTTGGAATCACTGTTATTTGGATGTGAACCTTTAGTACATGCGACTGGGGCATCTTCAAAATAATCAAGAAATGAAAACAGTGTATCTTTTTTATACTAAGGGGAGTCTGTTACAAAAGCATAGTGAGTTCTACCTTGTTGGGGTCTTATATTTGTTAGCGATTTACATTTCTTAATTTCAACCTGGAATTTTGCAGTATGTGGAGTAATCTTTTTTTCATTTTCCTCCTCTGGTAGTGGCTAAAATGAAACAAAAATCCATGAAAGTGTGGATCTGGGTCTGTTTCCGTACAGTTATACATTTTGTAGGATGTATTTATATGTTTTTTGAAAATAATATTGGTTGATTATATGTTGATGTTTTCGTGTTTGGAAGTAGTCTGCATACTAGGAGGACTTTACTCTCAAGTTAATGCGCATGAACGGGTCATGACTTAAATAAAGGTACCATCCTTGAGCTATGCTAGTGATTTAAGGAGTATTTATAGGTTAGCTTAAAAAATAAATGTATTTATTATTTTCTCATTTTTTATTATCATGGAGAATGAAGCTGTACTTTATATATATTCCATTGCACTTATGACTTCCATTTTGACAATAGATGGTGGGTGATTATGTTCCTGGATGTTCACTATAGTTTTATGTCAATCAATCAATCAGTGGTTTCTAAAGCGCGGCTAATCACCCGTAGAGTATCAAGGCGCTGCCTTGTGGCTGTGGCTCTTCCCTGGGATCGATTTGATTAATATTTGGTATAATTCCAGTGTTTTTGTTAATATATAGTGTTATTGAGAGTAGGTGCAGAGCAGGTAGTTTGTTTGTGATAATAGATATATTTAGTCATTTTTAAATCTGTACGTAGGATAGTTTTGTATACGGGTTAGAATTATGCGTGTTCAAAAAAATTTAGATTCATTTTAGTATAATATTTTATGAACGTCTAAGCATTCATTTTTACCTAAGCATTTGAAAATTGGACAAGTGATATTTTATCTTCTCATTCACACACAGCCTGCACAGTACTTCCTTGTCCTCAGTTTATATGTTTCATAATGCTAATGTACATTAAGCTATCCTGAATATGCCCAACCACAAAGCCTCATCATGGCCACAGTGCCTATACACTTGGTCCCAGAATTACTAAACTTCACTGCCAAAAGGCTTAAAAATTATGCAGCACCATGTTAAAAATGTTTGCATGTTGATGATGTCATTAGGGATGCTTATACAAAAAAAGATATAATTGTGCAACATTAAGCATTAAGCCACAGCGCAAAGGTGAGCATTGTTTTTCTTATGATCTATGTTAGAGGGACACCCTCCAGCACAAAATTTGAAAAGGACAACAGGCAATGCATCAACTCTGTAATGTGAGTAGTGTAATTCCATGTGAAATTAAAAGTATTATGTGTAGGAAAGCTGCACAATGTTCATTTCTCCTTTGTTTGCTCTGCTTTCGTTTAAAAGTAGGATTTCACACAAATATTCAGGGGCGCACCTAGACCTGAACGTCAAGGGGGGCAGGGGTGGGGGGGTGTTAAGGAGGGTTAACTGGTCAACCAATAGAGGTGAAGTTAAAACTTCAAATAATAGTGCTGAGCTATCCTTGGAGCCAGTACAAGAAAATAGAGAACAAAATTGTGCTTTTTAAATATATTGATTAAAACCGATATGTTTATAACAAATATGTTTTAGTGGATTTGGCAATGTTTATAGGCTACTGACGGATCTTAACAAGTATTTGCAATACAATGGGCCTCACATTTGCTTGAGTTAGAGCTATGAGTGTTGTAAATTCCTAACTGGACTTTTCTTGCCACATAAATTGAAAATGAAAAGTAAAACAGTTGACATAAGCGAGCCAATTCAAAGCTCCACTGCTGCCATGAGCATGAGCACGAAGGAGAGACACAAAAGGAAAAAGAAGTTCGCTCACAGTCAAATGTATTGGCAAAGGTGCAATTATCCATGTAACAGGGTCGGTGTCCAAGGCGGGCCAAGGAAGGACAAACGTAAAGCATTTACTAGATAACAAAGGATTTGTGAAAGGCACACCCATCAACGAGTGATACTGATGGGCGTTCTGTAGGCGTGGTTAAAAGCCCAAAGATAGATTACAATAGGTCAAAGCATTTGCGCGCTCGACCTAAAAAGAGGATTGAGAGACTCAACCAAAAAAAAGCAGCTTCTAAATATGTCAATTCAATTCACCTTAGAACCAGTTGTTGCAAAACAATTTCAAGACAACAACTCTTTTTGCCAATTCTTGGAAAATTCCTTCTGTTGAATGATGAGCTCAAGAAATACTCTAAATTCCATCTTTAGAAAGGTGCTTCTCTATGGCTTTTGATTAAAGGTATGTTTTCAGTTTGTTTATTTGGACATTGCAATGCATGTTTGTTTGAGGCTGCACACATGTACAGGTGTCAAAGCTTCAAACTTGGTGGGTTACCCCATCTAATTTGAGGATGTGTGACTGGCAAGTATCTGGTTTGATTCCTAATGCTTCTTCCTTTCTTCCTGAGATTAAGTAAGTGAGTGTCAATTAGTTAGCAATTACCACCTGCTAAGTACTCTGCCAGGAATTTGTGTTATCTTAAATTTAAAAAATAAAATTGTAGTAGCACCACATAATGCGCAGTTCTCATATGAGACGACTAAGCTACATAAACAGAGGAAACCACCAGGCCTAAACAATTGACAAAAAAGGAAGTTACTTTGAAATAACTTTGCAACAAATGCTGCTGTAACATACAAAGAAAACATGTATTCCTTCAAGCTCCAGAACGCATACAAAGGGGCCTATTTACAAGAAAGCATCAGTCCTGTTTCAACACTTTTCTTGTGCCACCTCTGCCCCACCTAACAACACCATGGTTGTGCTGTATTTACAATATGGCACACAATGACGGTTGTTAGGACAATAGCATCAACATTTTGACACTATTGTGGCACTTTTTGCTGAACTAAAGTCAAAAAGTTTGACACTAGTGCAGCAAAGCACAGGGAGACCCATTGATTAAAATAGGTGTGCCATTTGAACGCCTGCTCCGAGCAGTCGTTAAAAATTATGAAAAAAATGGCGTAGTGGAATGTAAATTTCACTGCATCATTTTTTTCGGGCCCACAGGCCTCAGAACGCCCCCCTTGCATACATTATGTCAAGCTCAGGTATAATGTGGCGCAAGGGTTTACAAAAATGGCGCAGGAAAATAAAACTCCAGGACGATACAAGTTGACGCTAGGGGATACCCCAAAGTGTGGCTGATGGGCAACTTCCTGCAAAGAGGTCACTCAAAAGAACCAGAAATAGTGCCCCCTAATGACTGTTCTTAAATGTGTATACTAATTGTAGCAATTAGATGGGCTTGGGTAGAGAAAGGAAGAACCTTGAATGGACCACAAGAGATACATACATAAGGCAAACAACAAGGCTACCAGTTTTTCATAGCAACACTGAAACAGGTAGTAATGAAACCTTTTTAGCCTAAATGGGTGTTGCGTGCATGCCATAATCAGACACACATATGCACAAGAAGTTGATGATGATGTTAGTGCTTTTGTCTGTGCAAATTCGGGCCCTTAGTGATGATTTGAAGTTTGCAACTGAGCTTGTCAACAAATCAATACATTTAATTAACAGCAAGCACAGTAGGCTGCACAACAAAGACAAAGAATGATTAAGTATTCAAACCATAAAAGTTTATTTGGAACAAGATGACAGCCAAAAGTGGACCATGTTAAACACAGCCCTACATTAGGTATGGTATAACTAAACATAAAAATACAGAGTTAATCGCATTTGCATGTTTACATGTTAAAATAAAAAAACATGTAGGCACATATTTAGGAATGGTTTACCATCTCCTTGCACCACAATACATTCATTTTTTATGACGCTAATGAGGCCCAACTAAGCCAAATTTGCAGCGCCAGATTTACAAAGTGGTGCAACATATGCATTGTGCCACTTTGTAACCACTTGCTCCACACTAAGCCTGCGCCAAGCATAATGCATGCAAGGGGGCGTTTCCCCATTTGGGAGTACGCAAAAATTGTGCAATGGACCCTAAGAGATTTCACTGCACCATTTGTAACAGCTTTTTTTAACACCTGAACAGAGCAGGCATTAAAAGGTGGCATACCATTGTTTTAATGGGCCCCTATGTACTCTACAGGATTAGCGCCAACATTTTGGCACTAATCCTGCAGTAGTGTTAAAAAAGTTGCCCCTACCCTGCACCATGGTGCACCGTATATTAAACATAGCGCACACATGGGGGCGGTAGGGGAGCGCTAAGGGACGCAAGAAAAGTGGCACTGCATTGGATGCAGCGCACTTTTCTTAAATTCCGGTTTTAATATGAAAAAAAAAAACTTTTAGTGAGAAGGTTGCAGCACATTTAAGACACGATGCGAATTTAACTAAAAATGTAATCCACTAATTCATTTTACATAGTAAAAAATGTATAGTCAGTCGTCTGACCAGCGCACAGATCGATGCATGTTTTCACTTCTCTTATGAATTGTTGGCAAATGCCTACCTGACCACAAGATGGCAGTAAAACGTAAGAAAATACAGTTTTTTTGACAACGTTAACATCATTTGTGAATATATATTATTCAAACCACAACTTCAAGCCATGTTCAAATCGATCACGATCTGTCTTTTTGTTTACTGATACTTGTCCAATGACTTTGCAGTGCTGGCTTAGTGTTTGTTGACGAAAAGGCTCAAATTAACTGCGATGTTTAAAAAAGTATAATTCTGCTGTTGTAATGGGGCATAATTCATAATTTTGAAAATTCGATGCCTTTTTATTACAATTTTTACATTATTTTATTTTCTCGGGGATGTAATTCTGTAAAAAGCCCGATCGCTGTTTTTTCAGGTTGGAACGTGGAAAAATATGTTTGAAACAATTCTGCAAAAAGTAAATTCTCGAGTTTTGCTCACACAAAACATTACTCTCACACAACTGTTAGAACGTTTCGGGAACCAATACAGTTCACAAATTTTCAAAGGATCTTCATCATCGCGCACCCATAAAATGAACATCTATCATTACAATATATCGTTTTCTTAGAGGTCAGTGACTTATTTAGGAGACAGTTTTACCTTTCCATTTGCTCCAAATTCGAGCGGGTGCAAATTAGCAAATGGTGTGGTGAAACTTTGGCCACTGTTGAGGACAGCAGTTCCCATGAGTCACGGCACCACACATTTTTCAGGCACTAATACCACTCTAAATCCCTCATTACGAGTGGGAAATAAAATATGACACTGAGGTGCTTCAAATTTATCAGGTGCAATAATCATCACTTTTCGAAGTTTTTACTACAAAATGGGGAAATAACATGTAGATTATGGTGTTTACCCCTCCACAATCTGCAGGACATTGTGAATATCGTACTCTTTTTACCTACTAAATTCCACTAGGTGTCACCTGCAGGAATGTAATAAAGGGTGTGGTCTTTAGTGCAGCTGGTAATTATTACTGTGGGTCGTATAGTCCTCACAAGTTAGAAGTGCGACCACCGTGCAAATGGAAAACGCAGTCCCTCTCATAATCAGGGCCCTGTGTAGCTGAGATTTGTGTTAAGCTTCAACTGTTTGAAGTAGTGGGCCTGTAATTTAGGGCCTCATTTTGAGTGCCTGGTAATCCTGTTGGGGCAGTTAAGGGAATTGTGACATGAGAGAGTTATGTTTAGCTTTAAGGAGTGCGTAGTATGCAGGACGCAATTTGGACCCCATGTTTGAATTTCAAGGCAACAGGACAACACCCATCTGAGGCTTTCTATCAAATATCTTCAAACAACTGTAGATACATCAAAGGCGGTGATTTTGAGACTGTTGAAGCTGGAGCTCTATCATCATTTGACAGAGCTTCTGCCCTGCTGAACTCATGGTTCCTTGCAGCTGACTTTGCTGTCGGAAACAGGGGTGTAGCTACTATTGGTGCAGCAAGTGTGTGGCACCGGGGCCAAGATTCCTGAGGGACCCATCAACCACCGAAAAGTGCTGTAGTTTACTGCCCCCAAAGGATCCACTTTCTTGCTTGCACCAGGGCCTATAGCATGTTTGCTGTGCTAATGGCCGGAAACTTTAGCTTAGGCCTCTAGCCTGTGCCCTTTTAAATAGTTACATGCTTCATTTCATTTTAATTTATTTTAGCATAACTGGCTTTTAGCGGGGCTGTTTTTTTCTAAACAGATGCTATTCTGAGAAAGTGTTGTTATTACTTTCCTTGCACAAAATTTCACTGTGCACCTCTGCCCAAGGTTGCTCAAGACTCTACATGATAATCTATCCAGTATTGCAGGCACAAGAGTGCGTAGCCAACCTCAACACTTAGGCACATGATCACGTCAGGCCTGTTTCGCAGAATACAACACATTTTGTTATAAAACCATCATGCAGGCTACAGAAGGTTAGAGAGGTCATACCAACCAGAGGAGCCATCCTATGCTGTACCACTTCATTGCCACATTGCTGACCTAGGTCTTGTTTCTGCAGCCAACTAAGGAGATGACGGGGAGACCCCTGTTTCTCAGGTATGGGGGCGGGTGTTCCTTCCATGGACTAATACGGGCAGAACAAGGGCCATCACTGATATGCTCTTGCTAAAAGTGTAGGTAGGGATCTGTAGGGGTTTGTAGACATATGCTTGTTCCATTTTGTAGGGATTGTTGATCTGCTTCTCACTTATCACCACATCCTACGCATCCTACGCTCACGCCTCAGCAATGCTGGAATCTGCAACAGAGCCCTGGACTGGGTCACCTCCTTTCTCACCGGCAGACCCCAGAGAGTCCGCCTCCCTCTATTTCGCTTGGAGACCACCAAAATCATCTGCGGCGTACCCCAGGGTTCGGCCCTCAGCCCGACCCTCTTCAATGTCTACATGGCCCCGCTCGCTAACATCGCCCGATTCCACAACCTCAACATCATCTCAGCTGATCCTCTCCCTCAACAAGGACTCCGCCAAGACCTTCCTCCATGAAGGAAAAAAGGCCATCGCCGAATGGATGAAGAGCAGCTGCCTCAAACTCAATTCCGACAAGACGGAAGTCCTCATCTTCAGCTCCACCCCCTCCGCATGCAATGAACCCTGGTGGCCTGCCACTCTCGGAACCACTCCGACTCCCACCGACCACACACGCAACCTAGGATTCATCTTAGACCCCCCACTATCCATGTCCAAGCAAGTCAGAACCATCTCCTCCTCCCGCTTCAATACCCTCCACATGCTCCGAAAGCTCTACAAATGGATCCCAACCGAAACCAGAAGAACAGTCACCCATGCGCTCGTAAGCAGCAAGCTGGACTACGGCAATGCCCTCTACGCAGAAACCACAGCCAGACTCCAGAAGAGGCTGCAACGCATCCAGAACACCTCCGTACGCCTCATCCTGGACATCCCCCACCACTGCCACATTACAGACCACCTGAAAAACCTGCACTGGCTCCCATTCAACAAGAGAATCACCTTCAAACTCCTCACCCACGCTCACAAAGCACTGCACAACACCGGACCAGAATACCTCAACAGACGACTCTCCTTCTACACCCCGACCCGGCATCTCTGCTCCACCGACCTTGCCCTCCCAACCATACTACGCGTCCACAGAACTACAATCGGTGGTAGATCATTCTCGCACCTCGCCACCAAAACGTGAAACACTCTTACCGCCTACCTGCGCCAGACCAAAGACCTCCTTACCTTCAGGAAACTTCTCAAGACCTGACTGTTCGAGCAGTAACAGCACCTCCCCTCTCTTCTCCCCCTTCCCTCCTCAGCGCCTTGAGACCCTCACGGGTGAGTGGTGCGCTTTACAAATTCATGATTGATTGATTGATTGGTAAAAACATATTCTGAAAAGGTATGTAATACACCTAACCTGGACCCTGAACTGATAAGTTTCTTGTTTAGATTTGGCAGGGATTCTAGGAAAGGCCTGGAACAATCTCTGAAGATATGTCAGGACAAGGTATTGGATGTAATGGGTCATTTGGCATGTATAATGGCTATGACTGAAGAAGTCTATGTTAATAAAACAAATGTTGACTTGGAATTACTTAGGGGATGGAGCCAGAGAGCAGTAGTTCTTTTAGGTAATGCAAACGCAGGATTATTTGCCAAGAGAAGGAAGGCTATTTTAATGAAAATTAATCCTGAATTAGAAGATTTCACTCAGAAAGAGCCGAGCAAAGATGCAAAACGCTTACTTTTTGGAGGGGATTAGTTAAGAGCCTTGGTAAATATGAATTTCATAGATAAGGCTCAGGTTAATATGAGAAAGGTGTTTGGAAGCACTGTTTTCGGAAGGGCCAGTAGAAGGCGACCCACTGCTGGCCGAGGAATGCAAAGGTCCCATTTATATAATCAATCAAGAGGATTCCAAACCTCTTTAGGATTCTACCCAAATAGTGGGTGAACAGGAAGATCCGAAAAAGGAAGGATGTTGTGAGAATGTGGTCAAAATTTTACAGGAGCCTAAGGTGAGTGTGGGGACTATTTCTAGTTCTTTGCAAAAACAAGTAGGGGATCATAATCGCTATTTTATAGCAGAATGGAGAAAATTTACTTAAGTTCCCTGGGTTATGGAAACTATACAAAGCTTTTTAATAGAGTTCCTGGGAATTCCACATCAGAAAAGAGAACCAAGAGAGTTAAGAGTGATGAATGAACAAATGAGAGTAGTGGATATGGAAATAGAGGCCCTCATTGCAACCCTAGCAGTCGGTGATAAAGTGGCGGTAATACCGCCAACAGGCTAGCGGTAACTACCTCCTAATTATGACCATGGTGGTGAGAACTCAGATAGACAGCCACTTTACCACACCAACCGCCAGGGCGGATACAACAGCCACCATGGCGCTAGCCACATGTAGCCAGGCGGAAGTCGATGTTTCGCCCACCATATTGACACATCAACCCGCCACCTTTTCCGGAGCGGTACTAACGACATCAAAAGCCTGGCCGAAACACATCATAGAAGGGAAAGGGCTCACCTTTGGAGACACAGGGAAGAACCACGCTGCAATGGAGCCTGAACTTCACATATACCCTATGATATTCTACGTCCTGCTCCACCACGAACACCAACTCCGGCGAAGACGACCACGGTGAGTACAGCCACCTAGCACACAAGGGAGGGGGGGAGGAAAACGACAGTGACACACACATGCAACACACATCCCCCGCCCTCAACACCATACACACAATCAGCTGCAGTAATAAAAAACATACCCCTGAAGAATAATGCAAGGACTACAGGAATGTAATAAAGTGACTGTAATAATAACAACAGAGTAGAAATACGAAAAGTCAATCTCATGGTATATACATATGTACAGTTCAAGAAACACTGCCCAGTCCTCATTGTGCGTAGGCCACAGGGCCACAGGCCAAAGTCCAAGGCACCACTTGTCACCTGCACCAACACGGAGAGAACACTGCAGGGGGCATCAGTTGGAAAATAGGCAGGCACCTCAAGGGGATGGGAAATGGGGGGAAACTCAGATGGCAGATGGAACAAACCCACTGGTTCTGGAGGGGGCAACATGCCCTGTGCTTTGGTCCTGGGGAGTGCAAGGCCACAGTCTCTCAAGTGGGTGACTTCCCCACATGCTCTGGAGGGGGCAACATGCCCTGTGCTTGGTCCTGGGGAGTGCAAGGTCACAGGTTCTCAAGTGAGTGTCTTACCCACTGGTTCTGGAGGGGGCATCGTGCCCTGTGCTCTTGGTCCTGGGGAGGCTGGGGTTGGTGGGTGTTTTACCCCCCGGTTCTGGAGGGGGCATCTTGCCCTGTGCTCTTGATCCTGGGGAGGCTGGGGTTGGTGGGTGTCTTACCCACTGGTTCTGGAGGGGGCATCGTGCCCTGTGCTCTTGATCCTGTGGAGGCTGGGGTTGGTGGGTGTCTTACCCAATGGTTCTGGAGGGGGCATCCTGCCCTGTGCTCTTGATCCTGGGGAGTGCAAGGTCACAGTCTCTCAGCTGGGTGTCATACCCACAGGATTTGCAGGGGGCAGGCCGCTCAGCAGCCCATGGATGCAGGACTACATACCATCCGCTGGCAGTGACGGCTGTTCAGTGGTGGTGCTGCTGCTGGTGGTGGTAGGAGGAGGCTCCAGCCCATCCCCTGCAGCCTCGGATGGCTGCCCACTGCTGGTGGTGGTGCTGCTGGTGGTGGTGATGGGGGGAGTCTCCAGCCCATCCCCTGCAGCCTCGGACAGCTGCCCACTGCTGGTGGTGGTGCTGCTGCTGCTGGTGGTGGTGGTGGGGGGGAGGCTCCGGCCTATCCCTTGCAGCCTTGGAGGGCTGCCCAATGCTGGTGTTGGTGGTGCTGCTGCTGGTGATGGTGGGGGGAGGCTCCAGCCCATCCCCTGCAGCCTCGGACAGCTGCCCACTGCTGGTGGTGGTGCTGCTGCTGCTGCTGGTGGTGGTGGTGGGGGGAGGCTCCGGCCTATCCCTTGCAGCCTTGGAGGGCTGCCCAATGCTGGTGTTGGTGGTGGTGCTGCTGCTGCTGGTGATGGTGGGGGGAGGCACCAGCCCATCCCCTGCAGCCTCAGACGGCTGCCCACTGCTGATGGTGGTGGTGGGGGGAGGTTCTAGCCCATCCCCTGCAGCCTCAGATGGCTACACAACCATGGTTGGTGGCGGGGGCTCTGTCTGAGTCCCTGCACCAGGCCCCATGTCCTTCCTGCCTGCTGGTGCAGGCCCCTTGCCCTTCCCGGCAGCACTTGGGGCAGGCTCCTTGCCCTTCCGGGCAGCACTTGGGGCAGGCTCCTTGATCTTCCGGGCACCAGCTGGGGCAGGCTCCTTGCCCTTCCAGGCAGCAGCTGGGGCAGCCTCCTTGCCCTTCCGGGCAGCAGCTTGAGCAGGCACACTTTCTTTGAGGCTGGCTGGTGCCCTGGATCCTTTCCCACCACGAGTGGGTGTGGAGATTACTGGGACCATGGACTGGGTCGCTGAGGTGCTTGCCTGGGTTTTTGCCACCCTGGCCAGACATGAAGGACGGGTGGGAAGAGGAGGGAAGAGGTCAATGGTGGAAAGTAAAAGCTTCTTAGGGACACTGGGGCGGGAAGAGGGAGAAGGTTTAGGAGTGGAGGAAGAGGGAATGGTTGTAGGAGGTGCCTGACTGCTGTGTTTGGGTGCAGGTGCATGGGCTGGATCTGTTGTGAGGTGGATGGCTGTTGGATGTCTGAGCGCTTGCGTTTGTGTACCTTGGTAGGGGGAACAGACACAGTGGGAGAGGACACAGGGGACGTGTGCACCGCTGTTGTAGAGGTGTATGCAAGTGAGGTGTGTGTTCTGCTAGGTGTGGTGGTGATGCTGGTAGTGGCTGAGGATGCAGGTGTGAGTGTAGATGCAACTGGGAGGGAGGTGAAGGAGGAGGGGGACACAGTGGAGGCAGTGGATGTTGGCATGTCTGCATCTGATTGGTGTTTGTGTGAGTGCCTGTGGTATGATGTGTGGTGCTTGTGTTTGCCTGTGCCACTCTTGTGTGTTGTCCTGTGTGCATGCTCGTCTGCCTGTGTACTTGGGATAGGTTGGGGTTGAGGGGAATGGGACTGGGAAGAGGAAGTTGGAGGGGGTACGGTAGAAACAGGGACAATGGCTGCTATCAGAAAGGAGTCCAGAGCCTGGATTGATCTCTGTTGGGCCACCAAGCCAGTGTGAATGCCCTCCAGAAATGCATTTGTCTGTTGCATTTGGGCTGCCAGCCCCAGGATTGCATTCACAATGGTTGACTGCCCAACAGAGATGTATCTCAGGAGGTCAATAGCCTCCTCACTCAGGGCAGCAGGGCTATCTGGGGCAGGGCCTGAGGAGCCTGGGGCAAAGGAGATGCCCGCCCTCCTGGGTGAGCAGGCAAGGGCAATTCAATGAGGGGCTGCTGGGAGGGCGGTGCTGGTACGGGGGTGGCGGATGTACCTGTAGCTGGGGTGGGCACAGAAGTGTCCGCCACCACCAAGGAGCTTCCATCGAAGGAGCTATCTGTGTCTGAACTCTCCCCTCCCTTTCTGCCGTGGTGCTCCCCTCACCCTCCGTCCCACTGGTGCCCACAGCGTCGGTGGACTCTGCCTCCTGTGTCCTGTGGGATGCAGCTCCCTCCGTTGCCAGTGCCTCAGCTCCTCCGCCAGATGATGCTTATGCACATATGGACAGGAAGACAAAACAAAAACGGGGGGGAAGAGACAAAGGATACACTTGGTCAATGGCTACACCAACACCACAGTTGGCGTACACACCACACTCACACACAGGGAACAGCACTACGCACTATGCAATGCACTTCCTGTGAGAATGCTAGCCACCAAGGCGTGGGGAGGGGCACATATCGCCAAATGCAGCACACCTTGGACCCACACAGCCCTGACCAGTTGTGGATGCCTACACGCTGGGTAGCAGGATTATCACTTCAGAACCCTGCCCACCATGGGACCCACTCTGCAATGTCAGGCCTGGCCTAAGGGCACCCACTGACACATATCCCCCACCAGGGTAGCCCCCTACCATGCGTAAGTAGTGATGATTAGCACTGTACTCGCCCCCTTGTGGCTGCTGTGATGTCCTCAAACGTCCATCCAGCTCCAGATAGGCCACTGCCAGCATGAGGAACATCTCCTCCACTGTCTTCCGTGCCCAGCGTTACAGGACCTCCCACCGTTCCCAATAGTGGATGCTCCGCCTGCTGTAGACCCCCAGGGTCCACATGTCCTTGGTAATGGCACGCCATATACCTTTCTTTTGATGGGCGCTGACCTGCAGAGAAATACACACAGGAAATGGTATCAGTCAGACCATCCTGCCTGTTACAATTATGGCTCACCATACCCCCTCAGATCGCCATTTGCACACACAGGGCTCAGCACACAAGGTGCATGCCGCCCAGGGGACATCCCCCCACCCTGCTTACGAGGCCTTCACACGCACCATTCCATGCATTCATGCCACATGCATCGTGCTCACAGTGTACTCACCTGTTGGTCTGGTAGCCCATACAGCAGGCTGGACTGGGGTAGGACCCCATCCACCAGTCGCTCCTACTCCACCGAGGTGAAGGCAGGGGCCCTTTCCCCAGACACTAGCCATTGTCGCTTCCAGACTCAGGTCACAGCAGCACTTGCAGTGTAGGTCCTCTCCTGTTGAAGGTCAGGTATCAAGTGAGTGAACAGATAGAAAATGGCGGTTACATCCGTGGTAGTGCGTACCGTCACTGCCGGCGTACATCGTCATTGGCTCCTGCAACCCATAGGGCCCAATGATAACCAATGCTGAATTGCGCTGCGGTCTTCGTCCGCCTGCCGCTACACTGCACAACGCCAGCGCAGTTACCTCATTTTCCCTTGTCCCTCTTACAGGTCAGGCAGCCACCATTTCAGGTGGCCACATGGCAGGCCAAATAACTACGTCACAGCACGTTTGTGCTGGAATACGGACATACAGCGCTAAACACAGATTACATCACATTTGTTCTAAACACCCATGTGAAACCTATGTGGTGTATGACCCTCTGCTCACCCTTCTCCTCCATAGGGCACATCCGCTGGGGCAGATGATGAGATGGCGTCATCCTCCGGTATACAGACCCCTAGTGGACCTGTCGACAATGGAAGACAGACACATCATCATCACATAGACTTGATCGTACCACAATCCAACAACTGTGCACCCAGTTGGAGCCAGACCTGATGTCAGCTATCCACCATTCCCCAGGAATCCCCCCTCTAGAGCAGGTCCTGTCAGTACTCCATTTCCTGGCCATTGGGTCCTTTCAAACAACAGTGACCATGGCATCAGGGATGGCACAGCCAATGTTCTCCAGCGTGTTGACAAGAGTGTTGTCTGCCCTGCTGAAACACATGCGCAGCTACATCGTATTCCCCCTGGTGGAGGATTTTCCCACAGTGAAAGGTGACTTCTATGCACTGGGACATATCCCCAACATCATTGGTGCCATTGATGGTACACATGTGGCATTTGTCCCCCCGCAGGAATGAACAGGTGTACAGAAACCGCAAAAGCTACCATTCCATGAATGTGCAGATGGTGTGTTTGGCAGACCAGTACATCTCCCATGTGAATGCCAAGTATCCTGGCTCAGTGCATGACGCTTACATTTTGAGGAATAGCAGCATCCCCTATGTCATGGGGCAACTCCAGAGGCACTGTGTGTGGCTAATAGGTGAGCCTACAGTCCCAACACAGATTACATAGGTGTCTGGCTATGGTAGAGTCCCTAATGGTTGGTGTATGTCTCACAGTTGTCCCTCTATATTTGCAGGTGACTATGGTTACCCCAACCTGTCATGGCTACTGACCCCAGTGAGGAATCCCAGGACAAGGGCAGAGGAACGCTACAATGAGGCACATGGGTGGACTAGGAGGATAATTGAGCGTACTTTCGGCCTCCTGAATGCCAGGTTCCGGTGCCTCCATCTGACAGGTGGCTCCCTATACTACTCACCGAAGAAGGTGTGCCAGATCATCGTGGCATGCTGTATGTTGCACAACCTGGCTTTGCGACACCAGGTGCCTTTTCTGCAGGAGGATGGGCCTGATGATGGTCTTTTTGGCAGCTGTGGAGCCAGTGGATACTGAAGAAGAGGAGGCAGAAGAAGAAGATATAGACAACCGAAACAACATCATCATGCAATACTTCCAGTGAGACACAGGTAAGAGACTGGCAATTCTCCTCTCATATCAGACTACTGTAGGACATTGCCTTTTTACATCTGTGTATGGACCCTGACAGTTCACTTTTGTCTTTCCATTTTACGGATCTGTGTACCACTTTGTGCCTTCTGCTATGTTTACTGCTGCCCAACAATTGTCTAACATTGGTATGCGAAAATGAACATTGCCATTGCTATTTTTCTGAAAGTTTGCAATAACACTTTTGTGAAAGTACAGACTGACTCCAGATTGATTTGTGATTCAAGGGTGTTTATTTCTGTGCTAATAAGAGGAGGGGTCTGTGCAATGGGCTGGGGTGATGGTGGAGGAAAGCCCAGGATAGAGTCCAGTCTATTGGCATCACAGGGGCATTGTCCAAGGCGGCATAGGAAGTGGAGTAATGGCAGTGAAAGTGGACAGGGTAACAGAATGGGACAGAAGGGTGACAATCAGGAGAGCCCTATTTCCTGGCGGGGGTCTTGGCAATGTTCTCTGTCTTGTGCCTGGATCTTAGGGACCGTTTGCAGGATGGTTCTCCATCTGCAGGGGGTGGGGTGCTGGTGGCCTGTTGGTCCTGTGGCGGGACCTCCTGTCCACTAGCGCCAGTGGAGGTGGAGGGCTGTTCATCGTTCAGGCTAGTGTCAGGGGCCCGTTGGTGTGCCACTGTGTCCCTCTTGGTGTTGGTGATGTCTGCCAGCACCCCTGCAATGGTGACCATGGTATTGTTAATGGACTTCAAGTCCTCTCTGATCCCCAGGTAGTGTTCCTCCTGCAGCCTCTGGGTCTCCTGTAACTTGGCCAGTACCGTGCCCATGGTCTCCTGGGAATGATGGTATGCGCCCATGATGTTGGAGAGTGCCTCGTGGAGAGTGGGTTCCCTGGGCCTGTCCTCCCCCTGTCGCACAGCAGTCCTCCAAGCTTCCCTGTTGTCCTGTGCCTCCGTCCCCTGAACCGTGTGCCCACTGCCACTGACCTCAGGTCCCTGATTGTCTTGGGTTAGTGGGGTTGCCTGTGGTCCCTGTAGTGGTGGACACACTGCTGCTTGACGTGTCCTGGGGACAGTGGCATGGGGCCGCTGGGTGGGTGCTGTGGTGGTGTTTCCTGAGGGGGGAGGTTCAGTGGTGGTTTGTGACTGTGGCAGGGGCACCGACTGACCTGAGGTCCCTGATGGGCCGGGCTGGTCATCGTGATCCAGGCGTGCAGAGGTGCTGTCGTCACTATGGGCCTCTTCTGTGGGGGGACTGGATATGTCTGGCACCTCCTGTCCGGTGACGTTGGGTAGGGGCCCTGTTGGGGGGGTAAATGCATAGTTATTGTATCTGTGTGTGCCCTGTTGTCCAATGTGTGAGTTACCCTCTACTCCTGTGCTTGGCTTATTGTCTTTGGCCTTGTGTGATTGTACATTTTGGGGCCTGGGTGTGTATCTGTACTGGACATACTTTGGTTATGGGTGTCCATGCATTGGTGTGACATGCAGGGCTTGGGATTGGGATGTGTGTGTTGTGATAGTGGGGTATCTGTGGGGTGTTGGGGTGATGGGTGTGAGGGTAGGGATAAGAGTTTGTGATGGCATGCAGGTAGGGGGTGTGAAAGTATTAAGGATATGACTTACCAGAGTCCAGTCCTCCTGCTACTCCTGCGAGGCCATCAGGATGCATGATTGCCAAGACTTGCTCCTCCCATGTTGTTAGTTGTGGGGGAGGAGGTGGGGGTCCACCGCCAGTCCTCAGTACAGCTACCTGGTGTCTTGATACCACAAAACGCACCTTCCCCGTAGGTCGATCCACCTCTTCCTGATGTCATCTTGTGGTCTTGGATGCTGTCCCACTGCTTTGACCCTGTCGACAATTCTCTGCCTTAGCTCCATCTTCTTTGCAATGGAGGTCTGCTGCACAGCAGTCCTCCAAGCTTCCCTGTTGTTCTGTGCCTCCGTCCCCTGAACCGTGTGCCCACTGCCACTGACCCCAGGTCCCTTATTGTCTTGGGTTAGTGGGGTTGCCTGGGGTCCCTGTAGTGGTGGACACACTGCTGCTTGACGTGTCCTGGGGACAGTGGCCTGGGGCCGTTGGGTGGGGGCTGTGGTGGTGTTTCCTGAGGGGGGAGGTTCAATGGTGGTTTGTGACTGTGGCAGGGGCACCGACTGACCTGAGGTCCCTGATGGGCCGGGCTGGTCATCTTGATCCAGGCGTGCAGAGGTGCTGTCGTCACTGTGGGCCTCTTCTGTGGGGGGACTGGATATGTCTGGCACCTCCTGTCCGGTGACATTGGGTAGGGGCCCTGTTGGGGGGGTTAATGCATAGTTATTGTATCTGTGTGTGCCCTGTTGTCCAATGTGTGAGTTACCCTCTACTCCTGTGCTTGGCTTATTGTCTTTGGCCTTGTGTGATTGTAAATTTTGGGGCCTGGGTGTGTATCTGTACTGGACATGCTTTGGTTATGGGTGTCCATGCATTGGTGTGACATGCAGGGCTTGGGATTGGGATGTGTGTGTTGTGATAGTGGGGTATCTGTGGGGTGTTGGGGTGATTGGTGTGAGGGTAGGGATAAGAGTTTGTGATGGCATGCAGGTAGGGGGGGTGAAAGTATTAAGGATATGACTTACCAGAGTCCAGTCCTCCTGCTACTCCTGCGAGGCCCTCAGGATGCATGATTGCCAAGACTTGCTCCTCCCATGTTGTTAGTTGTGGGGGAGGAGGTGGGGGTCCACCGCCAGTCCTCTGTACAGCTACCTGGTGTCTGGATACCACGAAACGCACCTTCCCCGTAGGTCGATCCACCTCTTCCTGATGTCATCTTGTGTTCTTGGATGCTGTCCCACTGCTTTGACCCTGTCGACAATTCTCCGCCATAGCTCCATCTTCTTTGCAATAGAGGTCTGCTGCACCTGTGATCCGAATAGTTGTGGCTCTAACCGGATGATTTTCTCCACCATGACTCTCAGCTCCTCCTCAGAGAACCTGGGGTGTCTTTGCGGTGCCATGATGTGGTGTGGGTGATGTGTGAGGTGCTGTCTGTTGTGATGTGTGTGGGGATGTGTTGGGGTGTGTTGTTTGAGGTGCATGGATGTTGTATGAGTGATGGTGTTGTGTGCCTGTGGAGGCTGGCGTTGTGTTTGATTATCTCTCTCTCTGGGCTTCTTCAAAACGGGTCATTGTAAAGGTTTGTGGTTAATGTGGGTGTGTGTTTTATAGTGTTGTGGGTGTGTTGGTGTGTGGGTGTGTGGGTGTGGTGTGTGTATGTGTATCAAGTGTGTGTATTTTTAATTGTCCAATGTGGTGTAGTTTTGTTAGTGTGTGTGTATTTTGAGCGCGGCAGTGTGTACCGCCAATTAATTATCGCGGTTGAATGACCGCCGCATTGATTCATGGGTTGTGATAGTGTGGGTGTAGTTCTGCTGGCGTGACGGTGTAGGTTTTGGTATCGCCAGTTTATCACTGACCTTTGGTGTTGGGGACTTGTGTGGGTGTCTGCATTGTGGCGGTTTTCTAGATGTGGGTCGTAATACCTGTAGTGGCATTCCGCCGTGACCACGGTATCTTGACGGCCATCAGCACAGTGGTAAGCGGGATTTACCGCCAGGGTTGTAATGAGGGCCTTAGTGTTTAGACATTTCAAAATTGAGGGCATTTATTGTCTGAGGGACTTGTTACTAAGGAACAATAGGCTAATAAAACTGGATCTAAAAGATACCTATTTCACTATACCCAAGGAGGAAAAGAGTCAGAAGTTTTATAGTTTCGATGGAAGAGCAAATTGGAGCAGTTCAAATGTCTTCCATCTGGGCTTTCACCAGCCCCATGGTGTTTTACCATGGTAATGGGAGTTATGGTGCCTTACTTGCGAGATAGAGAAATTCGTATGATTGTGTATCTGGACAAGATTTAATAATGTCACAAAACAAAGAAGATTTGGATAAAGATTTAATTCAGGTAAGGGATTTGTTTGAGAATTTAGATTTCCAATTAAACAAAGAGAAGTCTGTGTTGGAACCTTCTCAGACAATAAAATCTTTGGGTTTCCAGGTAGACATGAAGGAAGTTTTGTTACAGCTTCCAAAGCAGAAGTTAAAAGAAATGACATTCTGTATGTGTTGAAAAAGGAGTTGTTGTCCTTGATAGATCTAGCTCAGATAATAGGGTTGTTGTCATCTTCAATACAAGTAAACTTTCCAAGGCCCCTGCATTATCGTGCTTTTGAAAGATTAAAGGGAGATGCTTTGAGGAAAGGTCTTGGGTATGGAGACATGGTACGCCTGAATGGAGAGATGGAAGAAGAGTTAAACTGGTGGTTGAACAACAGGCAAGCTTGGAATGGCCACACAATTTTTGGATGTGTTCTAGATTAGGTGTTGGAAACAGATGCAAGTCTAGGGAACACTTTTAGGAGATCAGCAGACAGGAGGATTATGGACAGAGGAGGAAAGGTTGAGGCACATCAGTTGCTCGGAGATTACTGCTGAATATGCTCTGTAAAGTTTCAGAGGAATTTTGAAAGGGCAATCAGTGTGATAAAGATGGACAATGTGTCAGAGGTTGCTTACACCAACAGATTAAGGGGGAGCAGGTCCTGTGGTCTTTTGGATTTAGTAAAGGAGTTTTAGTATTTTTGCCTGGAGCACAAGATCAATGTGAAGTATTTGCCATGGGAACTGAATTGGGCAGCGGATTGGAATTCTCTACGTCTACAGGATTGCAGTGATTGGAAATTGTATCAGACATATTATATGAAGATAGAAGAGGTTTTTGGTCCCCTAGAGGTGGATTTGTTTACGGGCAGATTAACTAATCAGATAGGAAATTACTTCAGCTGGATGGCAGATCCAGAGGCATCAGCAGTAGATGAATTTCTACAGCGCTGTAAAGAGAAGAGGAGCTATGCCTTTCCTCCCTTTGCTATGATACAGAGAGTTCTTTTGAAAGGGAGAGAGGAGAAATGTCAAATAGTGAAACACCATTTTGGATGTCTCAGGTACGCTTTCGTACGGTAATGGAGATGGCATGTGGAGTACCATTTGTGGTTGAAGCAAGGGAAGGTTTACTAAATTGGAGATGGAGAGGAACATCCTTTAATACAGAGCCGAGTATTGAACTCTTGTTTGGAAGGTGTCAGGAGATCTGACTGTTTCAAGGTACTTTCGAGCAGAGCTGCAGAGTTATTGGAGGAATCTTGGGCACCAGGAACAAGAAAAAGATCAAAAAGAATATGGAGAGGCTGGTCTTGTTGGTGCTTGGAGAGGGGTTTAAATCCAGAGGAGGCTACTGTTGTAAAGGTGATACATTTTTTAGTAGAGCAGTTTGAAAAAGGTTTATGTTACAGAACTATTAATTGTTATAAATCTGCAATTTTGGCAGGTCATTCTTTTGTTGATAGTCGGTCAAAAGGTAAGAAAATCCAAGTTTGTAGAAGTATGAGGTTAAAGAGACCGCCTAGAGCATGTTATGATGTGTTATGGGATGCAAATGTGGTTTTATCATTATTTTTGTCTTGGCCTATGATCAAGTATTCGGAAACAAAGAAACTCTCAGAAAAATTGGCTACTCCGTTGTGTTTAATCTCATGTAAAAGAGTTTCAGATGTGAAGGCTGTAGCGGTAAGTAGAAAAGTTTATGGTCGAGACGGAGTGTATTTTGAACTTCGGAAAAGGACAACAATCATGTCAGAGTCTATATTTCACCCTTTATTTCCAGAGGATAAAAAGTGTGTGTGGTGGATTGTCTTAAAGAATATTAAAACAGAATGATGGATTACAGGAGACATGGTGAAGAACAGTTGTTAGTTTCTTTTGTTAAATTACATAGAGCTGTGAGTACAGCAGCGATTACCAGATGGGTGAAAAGCATCATGGAACAGGCCGGTGTTGATGTAAATAGATTTAGAGAAGAAATTCTGAAAGCAGCATATTGGTCTAGTGTCTGCACTTTTGCTAAACATTACTTTAGACCAATAGAGCATGGTGGTCATTACAACCGTGGCGGATGGTGTTAAAGGTGCGGTAATACCACAAACAGGCCGGCGGACAAAAAAGGGAATTATGACTGTGGCGGAAACCACCAACATAGACAGCCACTTTAACACTCCGCCCGCCACGGCGGTACAGACAAGCAGCGCGGCGGTCACCGCCAACAGACAGGCGGAAGACAATGTACCGCCCACAGTATCACAACCCGCCAATCCACCACCTTTTCCGGGGCGGATTCACCGTGGATAAAAACCCGGCAGAAACAGCTTTTGCAATGGGAAAACGCTCACCTTAACACACTCCACGAGGAAGGAGGACACCATGGAGCCTGAACTTCAAATACTCCCTGCCCTTGTCTTCCTGCTCGTCTACGAATACCAGCAACGGCGGTGCCGAAGACAACGGTGAGTAATGCACCTACGACATAGGGGAGGGGGGAGGCAAAAGTCAGGGGGACACACACGCAACACCCCCAACCCGACCCTCACCCACTACAACACACAATACCAATGCATTTCCAAACATCGCAGTAACAACCCACAACCCCCCCCCGGAAGAATGCAAAGACAAAAGGAAGTCAGTTCAAACATTGTAATGTATCAAAATACAGTTACCAAATATATACAGATATATATACATATTCAAAATGTTATTACGAGAAGTAGTGCAGGTATGCACATATCAATGTCCGTGCACCACTGGGCCCAAAATGCATGGGCGAGGCCCACACTAGATACCTGTCCACAAACGGAGAGAACACTGCAGGGGCATCTGATAGAAATACAACAGGCACCTCAGGGGGAAGGGAAGGGGGGGCACCTCAGCCGGATTACAGCACCACGCCAGATCCACAACGGGGCTCCATGCCCATTGATGTATCCTGGGGAATGCAAAGCCACAGTCTCTCAAGTCTCTACAGTGGGTGGGTTGCCCACTGTTCCATCCTGGGGAGTGCAAAGCCACAGTTTCTCAAGTCTCTACAGTGGGTGGTTTGCCCACTGCTGCATCCTGGGGAGTGCAAAGCCACAGTCTCTACAGTGGGTGGTTTGCCCACTGTTCAATCCTGGGGAGTGCAAAGCCACAGTCTCTCAAGTCTCTACAGTGGGTGGTTTGCCCACTGCTGCATCCTGGGGAGTGCAAAGCCACAGTCTCTCAAGTCTTTACAGTGGGTGGTTTGCCCACTGTTCAATCCTGGGGAGTGCAAAGCCACAGTCTCTCAAGTCTCTACAGTGGGTGGTTTGCCCACTGTTCAATCCTGGGGAGTGCAAAGCCACAGTCTCTCAAGTCTCTAAGGTGGGTGGTTTGCCCACTGCTGCATCCTGGGGAGTGCAAAGCCACAGTCTCTCAAGTCTCTACAGTGGGTGGTTTGCCCACTGTTCAATCCTGGGGAGTGCAAAGCCACAGTCTCTCAAGTCTCTACAGTGGGTGGGTTGCCCACTGTTCCATCCTGGGGAGTGCAAAGCCACAGTCTCTCAAGTGGATAACAGTCTCCACTGGTTCTGGAGGGGGACTGGTGCCCAGAGTGCTTCATCCTGTTAAGGACAGACAGAGTGGATGCTGTTCTCCACTGGTTCTGGAGGGGGAATGGTGCCCAGACTGCATCAGGCTCCCCGTGACGGTTCCTGTTCCGTCACTGTCCCAGCTGCACATGGGATAACGATGCTTGATGTGGCGGTGTTTTCCCTGTCCAGCGGTGCTTTGCCATGGCGGTCTCTGACCTGTTCAGCGGTGCTTTGCCCTGTTCAGCGGTCTTCACCATGGCGGTGTTTTCACTGTTTAGCGGTGCTTTGCCATGGCGGTCTCTGACCTGTTCAGCTGTGCTTTGCCCTGTTCAGCGGTCTTCACCATGGCGGTGTTTTCACTGTTCAGCAGTGCTTTGCCATGGCGGTCTCTGACCTGTTCAGCGGTGCTTTGCCCTGTTCAGCGGTGCCTTGCCCTGTTCAGTGGTCTTCACCATGGCGGTGTTTTCCCTGTCCAGCTGTGCTTTGCCATGGCGGTCTCTGACCTTGTTTAGCGGTGCTTTGCCTTGTTCAGCGGTGCTTTGCCCTGTTCAGCGGTCTTCATCATGGCGGTGTTTTCACTGTTCAGCGGTGCTTTGCCATGGCGGTCTCTGACCTGTTCAGCGGTGCTTTGCCCTGTTTAGTGGTGCTTTGCCCTGTTCAGCGGTCTTCACCATGGCGGTGTTTTCACTGTTCAGCTGTGCTTTGCCATGGCGGTCTCTGACCTGTTCAGCGGTGCTTTGCCCTGTTCTGCGGTGCTTTGCCCTGTTCAGCGGTCTTCACCATGGCGGTGTTTACCCTGTCCAGCTGTGCTTTGCCATGGCGGTCTCTGACCTGTGCATTGGTGTGTGGCATGACGGTCCGTCATTGCCCAGCGGGGCTGTGGCTGCTGGGGCCCTCCTGGGCACTGACTCTGGCGGTGGTCTCCTGACCAGTGATGATACTGCTGCCTTCCTGGGCACTGAGTCCGGCGGTGGTCTCCTGACCAGTGACGATACTGCTGCCCTCCTGGGCACTGACTCTGGCGGTGGTCTCAGGACCAGTGACGACAGTGTTGGCGGTGGCGTCCCGGCCGCCGGGGAGGATGGCGCCCTTCTCCGCCGTGCTGCTCTTCCCAGACTGTGCAGACTTCCTCTGGCCCTTCACCACCTTTGGAGGAGTCACAGCTGACTCGGTACTCCCCCTGGTACCCTTGTGAGCAGGTTTTCCGCCAGGAGTCTTCACCCTGTCCCGTCGGCCACTTTCCAATTTGAGGTGCTTTACAGGGGGTGGACTGGCAGTGCTTTGGCTCCGTGTCACACTGGCTGCCCTGGTGGCCGGTGCACTCCACACACCTTTGACACGCACCACTGGTACTGGACTTTTTTTAGCTGAGGTGCTACTACGGGACCTAACAATTGGAGGGGTGGGGGCAAAGAGGTCAACGTTGCTGAGGAAGAGTTACTGACGAAGACTGGGATGGGTAGCTGGAGGGGGTCTGGGAGTGGAGGAAGAGGAGGTGGTTGTAGGAGGTGTAACTTTAGGTGATTTGGGTGCAGGTACTGGAGGCTGTCGTGAGGTGGATGGATGTTGGGTGTGTGAGTGGCTGCGTTTGTGTACTTTGGGAGAGGGCATCACAGACACACTGGGAGTGGACACAGGGGACGTATAAATGGTAGTGGGGGTGGTGAGTGCAGGTGAGCGGGGTGTGGTTCTGGGTGTTCTGGTGCGAGTCCTAGTGCCTGTAGATATAGTGCATGCAGGTGAGAGTGTAGACGACACTGGGAGGGAGGAGGGAGACGACGAGGAGGGGGACACAGTGGAGGCAGTGGATGTTGCTGTGTCTGTATGTGGGTGATGCTTTTGTGAGTGCCTGTGGGTTGTGTGGTGCTTATGTTTGCCTGAGCCACTTGTGTGTGTTGAGGTGTATGCATGCTTGTCTGATGGTGTGCTTGGGATAGGCGGGGTACAGGGGATTGGGTCTGGGTGGAGGAAGTTGGAGGGGGAGGCTAGACACAGGGACAATGGCTGCCATCAGTGCTGAGGCCAGAGATTGCAGGGTTCGATGAAGGGCAGCCTGACCAGAATGAATGCCCTCCAGGAATGCATTACCGTATTGCAACTCCCTTTCTACACCCTAGATGGCATTCACAATGGTAGACTGCCCAACAGTGAGTGACCTGAGGAGGTCAATGGCCTCCTCACTGAGGGCAGCAGGGGTGACAGGGGCAGGGGCTGAGGTGCCTGGGGCGAAGGTGATGCCCACCCTCCTGGGTGAGCGGGCACGGAGCGAAGGCTGAGGGGCTGCTGGGAGGGCGGTGCTGGTAGGGGAGGTGGCGGCTGTACCTGTAGAAGTGGGGGGCACAGATGGTGCTGCCACCACAAGGGAGCTCCCATCGGCTGACGAGTCCGTGTCGCTGTTTGGTGATCCGATGACCGACGTGAAGCTCCCCTCACCCTCCGTCCCACTGGTGTATTCAGTGTCTGTGGTGTGGCCCTCCATTGCCATGTGGGATGCAGCTCCCTCGTGCTTCGGTGCCACTGTACCTCCGCCTGATGATGCACAAAAGAACAGGGAGAGCACAAAAAGGGGGGGGGGGGAGACGACAGAAGAAAGACAGGTTGAGTGCATGGCTTACCGCTACTGTTGGCGGACAATACAGACACAGCAGCCCCCTGCACTACGCCGTGCTCTTGGCCTCTACAGATGCAATTCCTGGGATCTGGCCTACATGGCTATGGTGGACATCTGCACACATAGATGCCACAGGGGCATGAATACCTGTACTTGGCACTCTACTGAGGTGGGGTGGAGTGCCACATGGCCTGCATTACGGAGGGGCCTAGCCTACGTAACTCACCCTGGCCTAGGGAAACCCACAGCCCTCCTCCCCCACCCAGACCCCTCCACTGCGCACAAAGTCCCCAGAATGAGAGTGTACTCACCCCCTTGTGTCTGCTGTGATGCCCTCAAGCGCCTACCCAACTCAGGGTAGGCCACCGCCAGGATCCGGTACATCAGGGGGGTCATGGTGCTACGCGCACCCCTCCCACATTGGGAGGCCATCCCCAGCTGAGCCTCCGCCGTCTTCTTGCTCCAGCGGCGAATGTCCTCCCATCTTTTCCGGCAGTGGGTGCCCCGTCTCTGCTGGACCCCCAGGGTCCGGACGTCCTTGGCGCTGGCACGCCAAATGTCCTTCTTCGGGTGGGTGCTGACCTACATGACATGTACAGGGGAAGAAGAGAAGTCATTACCAACTGCACCGTCGATGTGAGTGGCCCCCATCCCTACTCTTGCCATGTGGCACATGCATTCACACTCCTTCATGTTCCCACAACTCTGCCCCCTTCCAACTCATATCCAGCCCTCTCCACCCAGGCATAGCCCATACAACGTGCTCCCTGTGTACTTACCTGTTGGTCTTGAGGACTGTAGAGTAGCGTGTACTGGGCGAGGACCCCGTCGACTAGCTTCTCCAAATCCTGAGCAGTGAAGGCAGGGGCCCTTTCCCCAGACGCAGCAGCCATTGTCTCTTCCAGACCGAGGTCACAGCAGCACTTGCAGTGTAGGTCCTCTCCTGTCGAAGATCAGGTATCGAGTGATTCAACAGATAGAAAATGGCGGTCACGTCCACGGCGGTGACGTCCGCGGCGGTGCATGTCATCACCGCCGGCGCACTTCATCATTGGCTCCTGGGACCCATAGGGTCCAATGTTAACCAGTGCAGCATTGCGCCGCGGTCTACGACCATCTACCGCGACGGTGTACAACGCCAGCACAGATACCGCACATCCCATTGTCCCAGTTTAGAGGTCAGGCAGCCACCATTTCAGGGGCCCACATGGCTTCATTTACTACTGCGTCACACATACCTAGGCCTACACTCAACACACATACAGGAACAGTTTTGTGTTTTGTGTCGTGTTCTGTGTAGCTGTGGGTACATACCTGGGAATTTGTTGATTCTGTGGTCACTGTTGTCCTTCCTAGGCACCGTCAGCTGGGATATTTGAGAAGATGGCGGAATCCTCCGGTGTACCGACCGCTGGTGGACCTGTTGACAATGGAGGAGCGACATTTGATCATCACCTACAGGTTTGACCGTGCCACTATCCAGGAACTATGTACCCAGTTGGAGCCAGACCTGATGTCACCAATCCGCCATCCCACAGGAATCCCCCCTGACGTGCAGGTGCTGTCAGTGCTCTATTTCCTTGCAAGTGGGTCTTTTCAGACAACAGTGGCCATGGCATCAGGGATGTCCCAGCCTATGTTTTCCAACGTGTTGTCCAGAGTGTTGTCTGCCCTGCTGAAACACGTAAGGAGCTACATCGTTTTCCCTCAGGTGGAGGATTTGGCTACAGTTAAAGGTGACTTCTATGCCCTTGGACATATCCCCAACGTCATAGGTGCTATTAATGGGACCCATGTAGCTCTGGTCCCCCCCCACAGGAGTGAACAGGTGTACAGGAACCGGAAGAGTTATCATTCTATGAATGCACAGATGGTATGTTTGGCAGACCAGTACATCTCCCAGGTAAATGCTATGTTCCCTGGCTCAGTGCATGACGCCTACATCCTGCGGAATAGCAGTATCCCGTATGTGATGGGTCATCTCCAGAGGCACCGTGTGTGGCTATTAGGGGACTCTGGTTACCCTAACCTGTCCTGGCTATTGACCCCAGTGAGGAAACCCAGGACCAGGGCAGAGGAACGCTACAATGAGGCTCATGGGCGGACTAGGAGGGTGATCGAATGCACCTTCGGCCTCCTGAAGGCCAGGTTCAGGTGCCTCCATATGACAGGTGGTTCCCTATTCTACTCACCGAGGAAGGTGTGCCAGATCATCATCGCCTGCTCAATGCTTCACAATCTTGCTTTGCGACACCAGGTGCCTTTTCTGCAGGAGGATGGTCCAGATGGCGGTGTTGTGGCAGCTGTGGAGCCTGTGGACAGTGATGAGGAGGAAGCTGAGGAAGAAGACATAGACAACAGGGAGTCAGTCATACAGCAATATTTCCAGTGACACACAGGTGAGAACATTTAATTTTACTATTACATTCACTTTCACACTTCTACCTCTATCCTGTCTGTCATTTAGTAGCAGTATTTGGTAACTGAGTTGTACCTTTCCATTACGGTTTCACAGGTGTGGTTACCAACGTGTGTCATCTGCTTGCATACTTCATGGACTTGTGATTTGTGACATAGGTATGTTGGCTTTACAATTGAAAACGCATTTTGACACTGTCATTGATAATACAAATTTACCAAATCACAGACTGACTCCAGATTGTTTTGTGCTTCAAGGGTGTTTATTTAAGTGCTCAAAAATGGAGGGGGGTTGTAAAATGGTGATGGGGGACGGTGGAGGAATGTCCATGGCAGAGTCCAGTCTATTGGTCACACAGGTGCACTGCCCATATGGGCATAGGAAGTGGAGCTGGGGCAGTTTAAGTATGGACAGGGTAACAAAGTGGGACAGTTGGAGGACAATCAGGGTGGGCTAATTTCCTGGCGGGGGTCTTGCCATCTTGCTCTGTCCTGTTCCTGGATCTCAGGGACCGCTTGCGGGGTGGTTGTCCGTCTGCAGGGGGTGGGGTGCTGGTGTGGTTGTCCTGTGGCGGGGCGTCCTGTCCACTAGCGCCGGCAGTTCATCGTCCATGCTAGTGTCAGGGGCCCCTTGGAGTGCCACGGTGTCCCTCATGGTCTTTTGTATGTCCTTCAGCACCCCTACGATGGTGCCCAGGGCGGAGCTGCTGGTTCTGAGCTCCTCCCTGAACCCCAAATACTGTTCGTCCTGCAGGTGCTGGGTCTCCTGAAACTTGGCCAGGACCGTCGCCATCGTCTCCTGGGAGTGGTGGTATGCTCCCATGATGGAGGAGAGGGCCTCGTGGAGGGTGGGTTCCCTTGGCCTCTCCGCCCCCTGTCGCACAGCAGCACTCCCAGTTCCCCTGTGTTCCAGTGCCTCCGTCCCCTAGACCGTGTGCCCACTACCACTGCCCCCAGGTCCCTGTTGTTGTTGGGGTGGTGGGTTATCCTCGGTTCCCTGTAGTGGTGGGCACACAGCTGATTGACGTGTCCTGGGTACGGAGGTATGGGCCCGCTGGGTGGGTGCTGTGCTGGTGTTACCAGAGGGTGGAAGGTCAGTGTTGAGCTGTGCCTGTGCAAGGGGAACCGACTGTCCAGAGGGCCACGATGGTCCGGGCTGGTCATCAGGATCTAGTAGGGCAGAGCTGCTGTTGTCACTGTGGGCCTCTTTTGTAGGTGGAGTGGAGATGTCTGGACCCTCCTGTGTGGTGACGTTCCGTAGTGGTCCTGCAGGGACATAAGAGAATGATTATTGCATGTGTGTGTGTAATGGTGTGCAAAGGTTGGGTGTGCGTGTACCCAGTGCAAGCATTCCTGTGTGTGGGTTTGTGTGATGATGGTTAGGGGGTTGTTATGGGTATGTACAGTGAGCATGCTTTGGTGAGGGGTGAGCATGCTTAGTTGTGTCATGCAGGGCTTGGTGTTGGGATGAGTGGTTTGTGTTATTAGTACATTAGTGAGGAGTTGTAGTGATAGGGGAGGGGGTGAGGGTGGGGTGTGTGATAGCATGCAGGTAGGGTGGGGGATATGATAGTTAAGATTTGACTTACCAGTGTCCATTCCTCCACTGACTCCTCCGAGGCCCTCTGGATGCATGATGGCCAAGACTAGCTCCTCCCATGTTGTTAGTTGTGGGGGAGGAGGTGAGGGTCTGCCGCCAGTCCGCTGTACCGCGATGTTGTGCCTGGAGACCACAGAACGCACCTTCCCCCGTAGGTCGTTCCACCTCTTCCTGATGTCCTCCCGATTTCTTGGATGCTGTCCCACAGCGTTGACCCTGTCCACGATTCTGCGCCATAGCTCCATCTTCCTGGCTATGGAGGTGTGCTGCACCTGTGAGCCAAATAGCTGTGGCTCTACCCGTAGGATTTCCTCCACCATGACCCTGAGCTCCTCCTCGGAAAACCTGGAGTGTCTTTGGTATGACATGGGGTGGTGTGGGTGATGTGTGGGGTGGTGTAAGTGTTGATGTGTGTGGTGATGTGTAGTGGTTTGTGGTGTTTTGTGCGTGGAATGTTGTATGGGTGATGGTGTTGTGTGGCTCTGTGTGGTGGAGTTCTCAATTGCTGTGCTCTCTGTCTCTCGGCTTCCTCAAAATTTCTGGTCGCAGGGGTTTGTTGGTGATGTAGGTATGAGTTTTAAATTGAATTGGGTGTGTGGGAGTGGTGTTTGTATGTGTATCAGGTGTGTGTATTTTGAATTGTCCAATGTGGCGGTGTTTTGGAGATGTGTGTGTATTTTGAGCGCGGTGGGTGTACCGCCAATGGAATACCGTGGTTGAAAGACTGCCGCGTGGATTCGTGGGTCGTAATAGCATGGGTGTGTTTCTGTTGGCGTGACGGTGGAGGAATTGTTTTCACCAGTTTATCACTGACCTTTGGTGTGGCGAACTTGTGTGGGTGTCTGAATTTCGGCGGATTCCGAGATGTGGGTCATAATAGCTGTGGCGGAATTCCACGGCCGCGGCGGTGTATTGGCGGTCTTCTGCACGGCGGTAAGCGGCTTTTACCGCCAATGTTGTAATGACCCCCCCATGTGTCAAATGTGGTGTTGCAGGGCTTTCAGCATGCATAATGGTAGCCTCCGGTCTTGAAATGAAATGGCGATTCTCAGATTGAAGTGAAAAGAGAATCAAGATTTCATTAAAGACAAAGAGGCTAAAGTTATCCCTCCCACCTCTTCCGTTTCTTTTTAAAAAAAAGATAAAGAGAATGTTGTTGGAGTGCATAAATGTCTATGGAATGGAGTTTTAATATTTGTGGTAAATCTACGTTTTAAAGTAATTTTTGATATTCGTAGTCTGATAGGTAGTAAAGTACATGTTATTGACAAATATGTATTTTTTGACAGAGACACAGTAGAAGAGAGATGGAGAGAATGGAAATTATAGAATGACAAGAAGAAGATGATACACAGGAGATTAGATGTTTCGCTGCATTTTAAAAAGGAAGATTGTTTTAAGAGGGAGCTGCTCATAAACATTTGCGTGTTAGCTCTGAATTGTTGTTGTGTTAATGTTCTTTGAAGGTGCTGAGAGAGTGGCATTAAAAGACATAATGCATAATGTTTGCCTTTGTGTCTTTAATAAAATCTTGATTCTCTTTTCAGGTCGGTCTGAGAAATGCCATTCTCTTTGCATTAGGACCACTGATGTTTTTGCTTTCCTTAAACATAAGCTTTAGAAGGTTGTTGGAGGAAAGTGAAAAGTGATGCCTAGCAAAAACAGTTGTGACACTGACTCAGCATTCATTTGAGGCCTACATTGCATCCATCACACCACAACATCAGTAGGTACCCAAGTGAATTTTGCAGTTTCCATCAAGATCTAAAATAAGGGTGCACATTGCATTGTTTTCAGATCACTTAGCATGCTTGTTTCATAATGAATGAATACTTCTCTTGGATGCTGTGCATTATCACGATAAGAATGCAAAAGGCTGCTACCAGAGGAAAATGTACAGGTGCACACCATAGCTATCACAAGGACCTGAAATGCGGTGCCATGTCTCCTCTGGAAAGGATCACAAACAACTGCAGACATTTTTCGTCCATCTGGGCATATTTGTCGCCATTAGGGTAACTTATTGAGAAAAACATAAAATGATGGATGAAATACTGAAATCCTTAAATTTATCTCATGCTCTGGCAACTACCTTTTGCAATATTTCATTTAATCAGTTTTTGATCACTAGCCCACTAAAGTCAGTGATTACCCCTATGCAACTCAGTCAAGCCTCACCTCAACAGGAGAACCCAACTCTTACTGGTAGGTTTCATCCTGTTTGTACAGGAACACAAACAAATTCAGATCGGTCTTGGGCTTGCTGTGCCTCACCCGTGAAGGGCAAATTAATCTCTAGGGTACAGCAAGCGACAAAACCCATGTATGGGTAAATCTGTTGCATTTAGGACACCTCACCAAGAAAATCAAAAAGAGATGCATGGAAAGCTTGGAGTAACTCCAGTCACTGCTAACTACTCTTGGCCGACCATTGAAATAAAGATAGAGACCGACAATGTGCCAATTAGTCTTGGTTCTGCTCAAAACATGAAAGGTCTAATCTGAACTGCTAAGTGATATATCTAGTGTAATATGTAAGTGGATCATGTATACCTCAAAATGCAAAACAGAGCTGAGATGTATGCTTGTTAAAATCTGTTTGGTACTGTATGTAAACATTTCTAATGTGTTTCTACATAATTCCTTCAATGGAAGCAAATTTAGGATTGTAACCAATGTCCTGTGTCTCCACTATGTAGAGTTCCACCAATCAGTTTTGTACTATAATAAGGCAGGTAGGAAGTATCAGAAGTATGTGTGCAATAGTTAAACAGCTCTTTTTTATACATATATAGCTTAAGCAATTCATACATAGGTTTCGAGATTTTCTGCACAAAAAGAAAATTGAGAATTACATTTTGGCATCCTGTAACATGGATAGAGAGGGACAAAGAAAAAATAATGTCAAAAGAGGAAACAATTCAGTAATTGTTTCAGCAGCTTTGTCATTTGAAATGTCTTCTTCCGTAACAAATCCCTTTTGAGATGCACAAAAACGTAATTGTGGTTTCCTGGCCCTGCCTGACAGGGAGATGGAGAAGCATGAGAAGGAGCTCCAAGGGACTTGGCAAAGGATGCATGATGCATGTACCAACAATGTCTGTGGGAGAGTATTATAGGAAAGAAATGAAAACAGCAACAGTCTAATCTGAAATGCTAGGTGATATGTTTAGTGTGCTATGTAAGTGGATCATGCAAATGTCAAAGTGCAAAAGGGCCATGTCTAGCTCAAAACAGAGCTGGGATATATGTTTGTGAAAATCAATACAAAAGATTTTCCCCTGGACGTATTGTTAAAATCCAAACTTTCCTTTTTGGATGCTTAATTTTCAACTTAAGAACAACAGATATAACTTCAATATCAAACCATACCCAAATATACTCCAACCACAATATTTAGAATCTAATAAATATTTAGTAAAACACACATAAAATTGTTTTAACATTTGCTAATATAGCGTATCATCCATTTGACCAGATACATCATCAAAAACATTTGGTTAAAAAATAACATAGAAAATAACTGTGGACAATCAAAATGCTAAAAAAGTTATTTTGTTTTTTAAATGTGTTAGTATTTATTTAATATTTTGATTGTAGTTGGATATGTGGCATTGTATATAAGCATTACTAAGGTGTTTCTATACAATTCCTTTATTGGAAGTGAGTTTAGGATAGTAACCTATGTCCTTTATCATTTAACTATGTTGAGTGAGCAATGGGATATGAAATGAAAAAGAAGTGTATTATAACAGGACTCTTAGTAACAAGAAATATAGACTACTTTTTTTTTTTATTGAGTTACAGTTGCTCTAGAAGATAATTGGAAGCTCAACAAATTAATACAAAGAAACCGGTAAAGGAAGAATAACAAGAACATGCAATGATATAATATAACAGTGCTGGTTTAAATAAAAAAAGAGGAAGAAAGAGAAAAAACAGGCAGTAAGCAGAATTTATGTCATAAGTTATATAAAAAAAAAATGGCCCAGATATTCCTGAAACTCCTGCGCCCCTTAAGCCCTATAGCCCTGAATATGGCTGCTTACAATTCATAAATCTGACAGAACGTAGCCCGCAATTCTTAGACGGAAGTGGCATAGGGATCACTGCAGGCACTTGCAATACAGAGTCAGGTGGTGACAACCTCGATTGCAACCACTGCTGAGTCTCTAACTTGATGTCCATTTTGTATGTCAGCAGTGGCGGCTTCCAATGAAAAGGGGCAGTTGGCAGGACTGGGGGCAGAGGGGAGGAGTGGGTGAGGGTTAACAAATAAATTTTAAAAAAACACTTACCTTTGAGGGGGCATTCATCTCCCCTCCGTCCTCTTCCCGGCTGCACAGGCTCCCAGGCTGAAAGCAGCATCGTTATTAGCCTGAGCAGCCTGCTTCGCCGCTCAGACTGGCAATAGGGGCAATGGAGGCCTGTGCATGTTTTCTAGTAGAGAACATGAAAAGTGCGTATGTCTTTTTGGCCGGCCGTACACGGCTAAAAAGACATGTGCACTTTGTGTGTACATAGTCCTCCTCTGGCCCCCTCCCTTCAGCCCAACCCCACCCCTCCCTACAAGCAAAAATAAAATGATAATAACGTAATGTATGTTATTATAATTTTATTTTTCCTTTTTGGGAAAACCAGTGGGGGGACGCTCCTCCGCCTTAGCGGAGTAGCCGCCCCTTTATGCCAGCATAACATCTTACTTAAAGAAATATACATCATATCCACCGTGATATGAAAGACGAAACACAATCCCGGTCCAGAAGATATTTGACATGGGAAATACAGCAAAATGTGGACAATATTGGCAGAGTGAGTGCCGTACTTTGGGCAACATGTTGTATTATTGGGAACATTCACGGCCATTTACTAATCTTTTCAGGAGTGTAATATAATAACATGCAAACCGTTTTGAATTGCTGCATTTTCAAATCAACAGACAGAACCGAGCAATTGACAATATCGAATGCATCCATGATGTCATCATCCAAAATAGCCATAACAAGCCGACTACTCCACTTAGCCACCAGCAGGGGCCAGTTATCAACCCTAAAAGCACACATAATTTCATAAATTGATCTTCTAGATAATGTGCCTGGAGTTGTGAAAAAATACTTCGAAATGCCTGAAACCTTCATAACAGCTGAATTTAACTGTTAATGTAAAAGATAGTTAAGAATCTGTGAGTATTTAAAGATGGACTAATGCAGAAGGCTGTAGTGTACCTGAAGAAAAGAAAAGGAACACATCACAGACATATGAAAAAGCTGGCACAGTGTTTTTAGGTCTGATATAAACCACTGCCTGGCCACAGTGAATGGAAAATCGGGATTGCCCCACAATGGTGTACATAAATGTATGGATAGCACAGCATATTTGAAGCATATTTCCACCCTATGTATGTCCTTATTAACTATAAACTTCACCCATTTGAAATAATTTGGCTCTGACTGCCTGCACAGATAGAGCCTAAATATCGATCCCAGCGCAGTTGATAGCCCAGTGTGAGGGAATCAAGGTCATGGTACATAAGTAGGTTCTGAATACGTGATCCAAAAGCTGCCCAAAATTTATAGCTTGAAATCAGGAAGTTGATCTCCCATAGGATAGCATTGGATTTAACTTATTACATTGTATAACTGTAATTTCCAAATGGGAAGAGGTGACCAGTTCATGTTTGGTGTCTCTAGAATTGGAATTTAAAATCCTAACTTATGGTGAAGTCGAATTTTAAATTTACTTTATAAAGTTTGGAGCCTTGGAAGTGGTCTTAAGGTTCTCTGCCAGCCTCTGTGGATCCAGCGGAACCCACTCATCTCCTCTGCTGTGCAGGACAAACCAGAGCAGAACAGATACATTGATGCTGCTGTGTGGATTGAACCCATCTCAAAGACCCACATTGCCTTTGGAAGCCCACTGCATGATGCATCCTCAGCACATGCCCCTGCATCTCTCATCGGTGACAGCCTCCATGACTACAACGGCCTCCGCATTGCAGCCTTGCAGCTCCTTAGCACCGATGCACCACCCGGACTATGTGCTGCATCCTCAGTGCTGAACTTTGCATCGCAAGCCCTGTCAAAGTGATACTGTAAGGCGATGCAGGCTCTTGCATCACAGCCTCATCGCATCTTGGAGCCAATGCATCGCTTTGGTTGCGCAACGCATCTTCTACACAGATCCGCACAACACTCCTAACACCAGGATCTAAGGTTCTTTGTTCAGCGGGCCTAAGTGGGTCCTAGTAGGCGGCCCGGGTTCCATCGCATTTGGCCTGAACTTGTGACTTTGTCCCGGTCCAGTGTGACCAGATATCCACAGTTGACGCTTTGTGCTTTTTGGCTTTATTTTTACTAACATTTTTAATGTTGAATATACCTGGTTTTACTAATTGGATTTTTGTTGATTTTGTCTTGTTTTACTTATTAAAGAAAGTTCTATTATTCTAACTTGGTGTTGAATCCTTTTTGTGAGGTGTTTTCATTTTATAACTGGGTTTAAGGTTCTGCACAAATACTTTACATCTTTTCTCTTAGTTAAGCCTAACTACTCGGTGCCAAGCTACCAGGGGGTTGAGCACAGGTTAATTTAGGGTTGGCTTGTGCCTCACCCTGTTATACAAAAAACTTAGGCCCTCAATACAACCCTGGCGGTAAATCCCGCTTACCGCCGTGCTCACGGGCGTCAAGATACCCTGGCCGAGGCAGAGATCCGCTACAGGTATTATGACCCACATCTCGTAGACTGCCACAATACAGACACCCACACAAGTCCGCCACATCAAAGATCAGTGATAAACTGGTGATAGCAAACCCTACACCGCCACGCCAACAGGAATGCGCCTACACTATCACGACCCACGAATCAACGCAGCGGTCATTCAACTGCGGTAATCCATTGGCGGTACACACCGCCACCCTCAAAATACACACCCATTTACAAAACCCAACCACATTGGACAATTCCAAATACACACACCTGATACACATACACCCACCCCACCCACACACTCACACCACTATAAAACACACACCCACACTACCCACAACCCCTTACAACAAAATTATTGGAAGAAGCAGAGAGAGGGAGAATAGCAAACACAACTCCAGCATCCACAGGCACACAACACCATCACTTATACAACATCCACGCACCTCAAATAACACACACCAACACAACATTTCACACAGCACAACAAACATCACCTCACACATCACCCACACCACATTATGGCAACTCAAAGACACCCCAGGTTTTCTGAGAAGGAGCTCAGGGTCATGGTGGAGGAAATCATCCGGTAGAGCCACAGCTATTCGGATCACAGGTGCAGCAGACTTCCATTGCAAGGAAGATGGAGATATGGCGGAGAATTGTCGACAGGGTCAACGCAGTGGGACAGCATCCAAGAACACGGGATGACATTAGAAAGAAGTGGAATGACCTACGGGGGAAGGTACGTTCCGTGGTATCAAGACACCAGGTAGCCGTACAGAGGACTGGCGGTGGACCCCCACCTCCTCCCCCACAACTAACAACATGGGAGAAGCACGTCTTGGCGATCATGCATCCTGAGGGCCTTGCAGGAGTAGCAGGAGGACTGGACTCTGGTAAGTCAAATATTTTCTATTATATCCCCCCACCCTACCTGCATGTCATCACAAACTCCTACTCCTACCCTCACACCCATCACCCCAACACCTCACAAATACCCCACTATCACAACCCACACATCCCAAAACCAAGCCCTGCATGTAACACCAAATCATGGTCACCCATCACCAAAGCATGTCCAGTAGAGAGACTCGCCCAGGCCCCAAAATCACCAATCACACAAGGGCCAAGGCAATAATGCAAGCACAGGAGTAGAGGGTAACTCACCCATTGCACAAGATGGCACACACAGATACAATAACAATGCATTTACACCCCAACAGGACCCCTACCCAATGACACCGGACAATAGGTGCCAGCCATATCCAGTCCCCCCACAGAAGAGGCCCACAGTGACGACAGCAGCTCAGCACGCCTGCATCAAGATGACCAGCCCGGCCCATCGGGACCTCTGGACAGTCGGTTCCCCTGCCACAATCCCTAACCACCACTGAACCTCCCCCGTCAGGAAACACCACCACAGCACCCACCCAGTGGGGCCATCCTTCTGTCCGCAGGACAAGTCAATCAGCAGTGTGTCCACCACTACAGGGACCCCAGGCAACCCCACTAACCCAAGACAATCAGGGACTTGGGGTCAGTGGCAGTGGGCACATGGTTCAGGGGACTGAGGCACAGGACAACAGGGAAACTGGGAGGACTGCTGTGCGACAGGGGGAGGACAGGCCCAGGGAACCCACTCTCCACGAGGCACTCTGCAACATCATGGGAGCATACCACCATTCCCACGAGACCATGTGCACAGTACTGGCAAAGTTCCAGGAGACCCAGCGGCTGCAGGAGGAACAGTACCTGGGGATCAGGGAGGACTTGAAGTCCATTAACACCACCCTGGTCACCATTGCAGGGGTGCTGGCAGACATGGCCAACACCATGAGGGAGACAGTGACACACCAATGGGCCCCTGCCACTAGCCTGAACGATGAACAGCCCTCCACCTCCACCAGCACTAGTGGACAGGAAGTTCCGCCACAGGACCAACAGTCCACCAGCACCCCACCCCCTGCAGAAGGAGAACCACCCTGCAAACGGTCCCTGAGATCCAGGCACAAGACAGAGAAGATTGCCAAGACCCCCACCAGGAAATGAGACTCTCCTGATTGTCACCCTTCTGTCCCACTATGTCACCCTGACAACCTTGAACTGCCATTACTCCACTTCCTATGTCCCCTCGGACAATGCACCTGTGATAGAAAGAGACTGGACTCCACCATGGACATTCCTCCACCATCACCCCATCCCATTGCACATACCCTCCACTGAATAGCACTTCAATAAACACCCTTGAATCACAAAACGATCTGGAGTCAGTCTGTACTTTCACAAGTGTGTTATTACAACCTCTCTGACAAATATCAATGTCAATGTTCATTTTCACATACCAATGTTTGACAGTTGTTGGGCAGCATTAAACATAGCAGAAGGCAGAAAGTGGTACTCAGATCTGTGAAATGGAGAGGCAAAGTGAACTGTCAGGGTCCATACACAGAGGTAAAAAGGCAGAATCATGCAATGTCCTACAGTAGTATGATATGAAAGGAGCAGTGCCAGTCTCTTACCTGTGTCTCACTGGAAGTATTGCATGATGATGTTGTTTCAGTTTCCTATATCTTCTTCTGCCTCCTCTTCTTCACTGTCCACAGGCTCCACAGCTGCCACAAGACCAACATCAGGCCCATCCTCCTGCAGAAACGGCACCTGTTGTCGCAAAGCCAGGTTGTGCAACATACAGCATGCCACGATGATCTGGCACACCTTCTTTGGTGAGTAGTATAGGGAGCCACCTGTCAGATGGAGGCACCGGAACCTGGCCTTCAGGAGGTCAAAAGTCGGCTCTATTATCCTCCTAGTTCGCCCATGTGCCTCATTGTAGCTTCCTCTGCCCTTGTCCTGGGATTCCTCACTGGGGTCAGTAGCCATGACAGGTTGGGGTAACCAGAGTCACCTGCAAATATTGAGGGGTATCTGTTAGACACACACCAACCCTTAGGGACTCTCCCATACCCAGACACCTATTCAAACTGTGTGGGGACCTTGGGCTCACCTATTAGCCACACACAGTGCCTCTGAAGTTGGCCCATCACATAAGGGATGTTGCTATTCCTCAAAATGTAAGCGTCATGCACTGAGCCAGGATACTTGGCATTCACATGGGAGATGTACTGGTCTGCCAAACACACCATCTGCACATTCATCGAATGGTAGCTCTTCCGGTTTCTGTACACCTGTTCATTCCTGCGGGATGGGACAAATGCCACATGTGTACCATCAATGGCACCAATGATTTTGGAGATATGTCCCAGGGCATAGAAGTCACCTTTCACTGTGGGCAAATCCTCCGCCTGAGAGAAAACGATGTAGCTGTGCATGTGTTTTAGCAGGGCAGATAACACTCTAGACAACACGTTAGAGAATATTGGCTGTGACATCCCTGATGCCATGGCCACTGTTGTTTGAAAGGAACCACTGGCCAGGAAATGGAGTACTGACAGGACCTGCACTAGAGGGGGGATTCCTGTGGGATGGCGGATACCTGACATCAGGTCTGGCTCCAACTTGGCACACAGTTCATGGATTGTGGCACGATCAAGTCTGTAGGTGATAATGATTTGTCTGTCTTCCATTGTCGACAGGTCCACCAGGGGTCTGTATACCGGAGGATGACGCCATCTCATCATCTGCCCCAGCGGACGTACCCTATGGAGGAGAAGGGTGAGCAGAGGGTCATACCCCACATAGCTTGAACAAGGGTGTTTAGAACAATCGTGATGTAATCGTGTTGCGCTGTCTGTCCGTATTCATGCCCAAAAGTGTTGTGACGCAGTTAGTTGCCCTGCCATGTGGCCCCCTGAAATGGCGGCTGCCTGACCTGTAAGGAGGGACAAGGGGAAATGAGATAACTGCGCTGGCTTTGTGCAGCGTCGCGGAAGGCGGACGAAGACCGCGGCACAAATCAGCATTGGTTATTATTGGGCCCTATGGGTTCCAGGACCGCCCTCCCAGCAGCCCCTCAGCGTGTTTCCCGTGCCTGCTCACCCAGGAGGGTGGGCATCTCCTTCGCCACAGGCACCTCAGGTCCTGCCCCAGTCAGCCCGCTGCCCTCAGTGAGGAGGCTATTGACCATCTGAGATCCCTCACTGTTGGGCAGTCAACCATACTGAATGCCATCCAGGGTGTCGAGAGGCATTTGCAACAAACAAATGCATACCTGGAGGGCATTCATTCTGGCATGGCGGCCCAACAGAGACCATTTCAGGCTCTGGCCTCAGCACTGATGGCAGCCATTGTCCCTGTGTCCAGCCTCCCCCCTCCTACTTCCACTACCCAGACCCAATCCTGTCTACCTCACCCTATCCCAAGCACACCATCAGACCAGCATGCACATTCATCAACACACAAAAGTGGCTCAGGCAAACATAAGCACCACACATCCCACAGTCACTCACACAAGCACCATACCCATGCAGACACTCCAACATCCACTGCCTCCACTGTGTCCCCCTCTTTCTCCTCGTCCACCTCCCTCCCAGTCTCATCTCCACTCACACCTGCATGCACTACATCCTCAGCCACTACCTCCATCACCAGCATGCCCATCACCACACACCGCTCACGTGCAATCACCAACCCCACTACCATGCGCACGTCCCCTGTGTCCTCTCCCAGTGTGTCTGTAAGCCCTCCTCCCAAAGTACAGTATCATCAGCATCCCCAGTGGGCAGCCGTCCGAGGCTGCACAAGACGTCCTGGACCCTGCACACACTACATGAGGCACCACAACCAGCACTGGCAGTACCAGCAGTTGGCAGGCTAATTCGCCGCAGGTTGGAGTGTGTCTCTGCCTCCATGGAGTATCATGCTACCTGTTCCCAGAAAATCTTGTGGCTCAGACACCCAGGTGAGGGAATGGGAACTGCCACACCCCATGTGCAGCACTCTGGGCACCAAGCCCCCTCCAGAACCAGTGGAGAATTGCATCCACTAACCCAGTCCTTGGCAGGATGAAGCACTCTGGGCACAAAGCCCCCTCCAGAACCAGTGAAGAACTGCATCCACTCTCACTTTCCTTGGCAGGATGAAGCACTCTGGGCACAAAGCCCCCTCCAGAACCAGTGGAGAACTGCATCCACTAACCCAGTCCTTGGCAGGATGAAGCACTCTGGGTACAAAGCCTCCTCCAGAATCAGTGGAGAACTGCATCCACTAACCCAGTTCTTGGCAGGATGAAGCACTCTGGGCACCAAGCCCCCTCCAGAACCAGTGGAGAACTGCATCCACTCGAGAGATTGTGGCTTTGCACTCCCCAAGACCAAGCAGTGGGCAAAGCAACCACTTTAGAGACTGTGGCTTTGCACTCCCCAGGACCAAGCAGTGGGCAAAGCACCCACTTGAGACTGTGGCTTTGCACTCCCCAGGACCAAGCAGTGGGCAAACCACCCACTTGAGAGACTGTGGCTTTGCACTCCCCAGGACCAGGCAGTGGGCATGGAGCCCCCTCAAGTAGCAGTGGCGTTGTACCATCATCCAGCTGAAGTGCTCCCCCTCCACTTCCCCCTGAGGTGCCTGTGTTTTTTTGACCTGATGCCCCTGCAGTGTTCTCTCTGTTTTGAGGCAGGTGTTATGTGTGGGCTTCACCCATGCTTTTTGGGACCACTGGTCCAGAGACATGTGATGGAACAGTATACGGACATATGTACTTGCTGTAAATATTTGTATATACTGATCTTTTAAAGTTATGTTGGCCTATCTGGATTTTCGATGATTACACTTGTTACAATCATTTCATTTGGTCCTTGCGATCTTCCAGGGGGGTTACGGTGTGTAAATGTAATGTTGATGCATGTGTTTGTGTGTATGGTGTTGTGGGTGAGGGTGGGGGTGGGGGTGTTGCGTGTTGCGTGTGTGTACCACTCTTTTTTTCCTCCCCCTTTCCCCTGTGTGCTAGGTGCCGTACTCACCGTGGTCGTCGCCGCCGTCTTTGATGTTCCTGGTAGAAGAGGAGGTAAACCAACATTGGTAACACCTGTAACTTGGGCTCCATGGCTTCCTGGTTCCTCGCTGGGTGTCAAGAGGTGAGTGGTTTCCCTTCTGTGTTCTGTTTCCGCCGTGCTTTTGATGGTCTTGTAATAGTAAAAAACAAAACACTGCTGTTAAACTAGGTGCGTGCTTTGTCAACGATATAACAAAAAAATTGGAGTCATCTCACATATGCTTCTACACTAGTCATTCAGTTGCAAACCTACTAGCTCCTGCTTCTCCTCGTTGGCAGAGCCCCTATTTGCAGAGAAGGCACTAAAAAATTATGCCTAAAATCAATATTGTGCCTCACCGTGACAAGGATTGTGGTTGTTGCTTGACCAGGGCTCACATACCGGTCAACCAACAACCCAATTTCTCACAGTGGGGACCTAGGGATGGTCGTATAAAACACTGTGTTAATTGGACCAAAATTCTACTGATTATGAATTAAGTTTCGGACAGGGATACAGTGGATGGGTTAAAATATCTATATCCGCATGGCCAAGTCAGTATGCCCCTGTTTGTCATATGTTCCATTCATGTTTTTTCGAGGGTGCATGATACCAGTATAGTGAAACCTTAATAATAGGATACACTTTTGTAGATAAGTGTGGTTTCTTCTTGTAGAACCATAGCTTGCCATTAACAGCTTTTGTGACATCATAGTTTCCATTTTTAGCGCATTTGATACATTCAATAGGTATGAGGAGCAGTGTCACTAACTTTAGACTTTTATCAGCTGACCCACATACACAACAATTTCCAATCTCCTCATCGACTTCATCATCCATGCTGGGCCACCAAAATGTTTCTCGAATGCGATGCTTGGTGAGAGACATCCATAAATGCCCTCGTGCTTTCCTGATGATATCACTCCTAACTGAGTGTAGTGGAATAATCTTGTCAACACATAGTAGCATTCCATCTTCTATAGAGATTTTACTCCCAACCTTACAACAAAGGGGATAACATTTTGTCTCTGGGCCACCCCTTCCTTGCCATTACACAGTAAAATGTGGGCATCTATCATGGTAGCCATCCATTCTTTTTCATTACACATCCTCATTTCTAGTATATCCAAAACTGCTACCATACAGTCTTTACAATTTTCCTCAACACGATCTGAAAATTCAATCTCATTCTCCTCTCCCTTGTTTTGTAGAAAACTGAAGAGGAGGTCAGCCCTCCCATTCTTGCCACTACAGATGTGAACCACATCAAATTGATACTGTAATAGCTTAATAACCATCCTCAAAATCCCTGGAATGCAACATTTGCTTATCCCACTGCCAAGCATACTGATTAACAGCACGTGATTTGTTTGTAGCATGAAATGTTTCCCCATAAATACAGTCTAAACTTCTCAAGGGGCCCCACACACGCCAATAGTTCCCTTTCAGTGACAGAATACTGGAGTTCTGCTTTCCCCAAGACTCTGGACGCAAATGCCACAATGTTTTCACAACCATCAATTTCTTGTGTCAACATGGCTCCAAGCCCCACTTGGCTGGCATCAAATGTAATGCAACATGAATAATTTGGATCGAATGGCTTTACTCTGACTCAACATCCCCTCGATTTGTTCAAACGCTTTAACGCATTCTTCACACCAGAAAAACTTGACTCCATTCTTAAGTAAGTTCCTAATGGGATGTATCTCTGTGGCAAAATCTGGAATGAATCTGGAGTAATATTCATATAAACCCAGCAGGGACTTGACTCTGGTCCTGTCTGTGGGGTGTGAAGCATTCATAATGGCTGCAACCAAGCCAGGTCCGGGTTTGATCCCTTCCTCCTAAATTGTGTGTCCAAGGTATTCAACCTCTGAACACTTGAACTTACAATTTTCAAAACAGCATCATGTTTTTGGAAAATAATTAACACCCTTCATAAGATGTTTTCGTAAGAATCAACATTGTCAGCAAAAACCAGAACATTATCCTAAAATACTAGGACACCCTCCACCACTTTTAGTAGGTTGTACATAACTGTCTGAAATACCAAGGCCGCAGACGCTGAACCAGATGGCATGCAACAATATTGAAAAGTTCCGATGTGAGAAATTAACCCAGTTTGGTGACATGACTCAGGATGAAGTTCCACCTAATGGTAAGCACTGGCCAAATCAAGTTTTGAAAATATTCTAGCATCTCTTATGCAAGCAAAGAGATCATTACTATTATACAAATGGTGCAAATCCACCCACATCTCTTTATTCAATGATCTCAGATCCACACACATGCGTAATTGTCTGTACCTCTTAAATGCCACCGCCAGGGGAGATAACCACAATGATGATCCAGTTGGTTCAATGATCCAGCTGTCACACAGATTCTGAAGTTCTTTTTCAAGGTCCTTCCTTACACTAAAAGGGACACTTCTGAGCTTATGTTTCGTGGGAACAGCACCTTCCTTAACTTTGATTTTATGTTTGAATCCACACATTTTACCCAATTAAACACAGAGGGAAACTTTTCCTTCCATTTTTGTCCCTCCTCATCACAGTCAACTACCAACATTTGTTCCTTAGCCTCAGGTCTCAATATCATTCAAAAAGTCTGTAATGAAACCACCCCAGAATTGTGAGCCCTTTAACAGCCACATATATTTTACCACTGATCTTTCTCCCTCTGAATTCTTTTACCTCTTCTATATATCCTAACAGTTCAATCTGCGACCTTCATATGAGACAGGAGAATAGTCAGGAGACATCATTGGCCCCTCGCCCCATGTCTCTGCAAACAAGCTTTCAGGGGCATAGCTTCAAGGGGGTGTGGGGGTATTACACCCCACTAAGAGAGGTACCTTGTGATAAATAGTGGGATACAGGGATGCCTCAGGCATAGTGAGGTGTCATGTCAATTTTCACCATTATTTTACAAACACAAACAAAAACGCATACTCACTTTCTCCCTCCATCTGCTTGGGAATACTTCAAAAATGTTGGTTATTTCACAAAATAATGTGCTTTCTCTCACTTAGCGCTCCTCCGAATCTGCATCCCTCTCCCTTTGCTACCCCTAAGCCCCATTTGTGTGCTAGCTTGTCAACAAAGAGCAAATGGCACAAAGCAAAGACAGATACAAGAACAAACACACAATACTTACGGAAACCCACTAGACACCATGAATGAAGCACCCGCCTGCGCCTCATCCCTGGTGTCTAGTGGGTTTCCGTAAGTATTGTGTGTTTGTTTTTATATCTGTCTTTGGTTTGTGCCATTTGCTCTTTGTTTTGTGCCATTTTTGTGTTTCTATGCTATTTTTTGTGCCTTTTACTTGCCGCTTTTTCTTTGCGTGATCCCGCCTATTTTCGGCTTTCCAGCCGCTCCTTCCCGCCGTTGCATTCTTGCTGCCCCACCCCCTCGTGCCCCCATTTGCTCCTCGCTCCCGCCTCACAGCTGCTCCTCCCTCCCACCTCCACTTCTGAATGGCGGCCGCTGCGCAGTGCTCAGAGTTACCCCTGACCTGCTATTAAGGTCAAGAGCTCGCTCCACAAGCCACGCAGCTCCACCAGATTGTGCCCGTGCCATTCACCTCGTTCCTTGCTGCTGCCGCGAGTTTGAGGCCCTCCACCACCCGCAGGCACCCGCCTGCTCCTCATCCCTGGTGTCTAGTGGGTTTCCGTAAGTATTGTGTGTTTGTTTTTGTATCTGTCTTTGTTTTGTGCCATTTGCTCTTTGTTTTGTGCCATTTCTGTGTTTCTGTGCTATTTTTTGTGCCTTTTACTCAACGCTTTTTCTTTGCGCGATCCTGCCCGTTTGTGGCTTTCCAGCTGCTCCTTCATGCTGCTGCGTCCCTGCGGCCCCTTCCCCCTCACGCCCCCATTCGCTCCATGCTCCTGCCTCCCAGCTGCTCCTCCCTCCCACCTCCCCTTCTTAATGGCGGCCTCTGCACAGCCGGGCAGCGGATGCGCCACTGGTGCGCCAGAGGCAAGCCCGTCTGCACCCGTCCGCGCCTGGATCGCGCCCATCACCAGACCTCCCTGGCCCACACACTCCCCACGTCACCCGACGCCGCTACAGTGCCAACAAACTCCATGCCCTCAAACCAGGCCGCTCCACCGCCTGCGTCCAAGCCACCCCGAAGCACACCCACAGACCCTTCTGCTGTCGGACCTGCAACTTCACCTGCCCCCAAGCCGCCAAATACCACGCCAAAACCACACACAACCACCTCAGCTGCATCCTCCTCAACACCCGCTCCGTCCACAAGCACACCATCGAACTCTGGGACCTACTCACCTCATTGTCCCCAGACGTCGCCTTCCTCACCGAAACCTGGATGAACCCCTCCTCGGATCCAGACATCGCCATCCCCAAATGTTTTAAGATCACCCGCAGAGACCGCACCAACAGACCGGGAGGCGGGATCGCCATAGTCCACAAGAACACCATCAGAATCTCAACTAACATCAATGACACCCTCGATACCGCCGAACACCTACACTTCCAGATTCACATCAATGCCAACACCACCCTCAGAGGAACCCTCATCTACAGGCCCCCGTCCACAGGTCAGTGACTCCATCGCCGACATAATCAGCACCCAGGCCCTTACCTCCACAGACTACATTCTCCTCGGCGACTTGAATTTTCACCTTGAGAACGCCAATGACAGCAACTCCACCGCCCTGATTGCCAACCTCGCCAACCTCGGTCTCAAACAACTGGTCACAATGCCCACCCACTCCGCTGGCCACACACTCAACCCCGTCGTCTCCGTCAGCAGCCACTTCACCTTCAGCCATACCACTGAACTCCACTGGACCGACCACTGCTGCGTCCATTTCACCTTCCAGAAACCCACTGCTCACCACCACCCACAACAGATCCCCTGCCGCAGCTGGAACAAGATCCCGGAAGACCAACTGATCTCCACCCTCGGCCGGGCTCCGCTATCTAGCACCACCGACCTCAACACAGCCGCCCTCAACCTCAGACATAAGCTAGACGACTGCACCAACACCCTGGCTCTGATCAGGAAATCCCCAAACAACTGCACCAGCGCCAAGGCCATCTGGTTTACCGCCGACCTTCAGGCCTCCAAGAGAGAGTGCCGGAAAATCGAGAAGAAGTGGCGCCACGAACCAACAGAGAGCAACCACGCCGCCCTCAAGACAGCCATCTGCAAGCACCACCAGCTCATCCGGACCACCAAAAGATCCTTCTACAAAGACTGCATCGACAACAACGCCCACAACAGCAAAGAGCTCTTCAGCATCGTCAACGAACTCTCCAACTCCATGTCATGCTCCATCGACCCCCCTCCATCGCAAGACCTCTGCGACTCCCTCGCCATCTTTTTCCATCGCACGATCATGGAAATCCATGACAGCTTCAACTCCTCACCCCCCACTACCACCACGGCCACTACCAACCCCAATGCACCCAGCCACACCAACCTCTTGCTCTCCTGGACCCACATCAATGACGAGGACACCATCAAAACCATGAGCACCATCCACTCCGGATCTCCCTCCGACCCCTGCTCCCACCATGTCTTCAATAAAGCGAGCCCCATCATCGCCCCCCAACTCCGTATGATCATCAATAGCTCCATCAAGACCACCATCTTCCAGGAGAGCTGGAAGCACCCCGAAGTCAATGCCCTACTGAAGAAACCCAAAGCGGACCCCGAAGACCTCAAGAATTACCGACCCATCTCCCTCCTCCCCTTCCCAGTGAAGGTCATCGAGAAGATCGTCAACGGCCAACTGACCCGCTTCTTGGAGGACACCAACATGCTGGACATCTCCCAATCAGGATTCCGTAGGGACCACAGCACGAGACCGCCCTCATTGCCGCAACCGACGACATAAGGACCATGCTCGACAAAAGTGAAACCGCGGCCCTCATCCTCCTTGGCTGCTTTTGACACCGTCTGCCACCACAACCTCTGCACTCGCCTCTCCGACGCCAGGATCTGCCACAAAGCTCTGGATTGGATCACTTCCTTCCTCTCCGGCAGAACTCAGAGAGTCCGCCTCCCTCCCTTCCTGTCGGGAGCCACCAAAACCATGTTCGGCATTCCCCAAGGATCTTCTCTCAGACCAACTCTTTTTAACATCTACATGGCACCGCTTGCCAACATCGTCCGATCCCACAACCTTAACATCACCTCCTACACCGTTGATACCCAGCTGATCCTCTCACTCGCCAAGGACCCTGCCAACGCCAAAACCAACCTCCACGACTGACAGCATGCCATCGCCAACTGGATGGAGAAGAGCCGCCTCAAACTTAACTCGGACCAGACAGAGATCCTCATCCTCGGCTCCAACCGCTCCGCATGGGACGACTCCTGGTGGCCAGCCATCCTAGGTACCGCACCAACACCCACCACCCATGCACGCAACCTTGGCTTCATCCTAGTCTCATCACTCACCATGACCCAGCAAGTCAACGCCATCTCATCTTCCTGCTTCAACACCCTCTGCATGCTTCGCAAGACCTTCAGATGGATCCCCACCGAAACAAGAAGGACGGTCACCCACGCCCTCGTCAACAGCAGACTGGACTATGGCAACGGGCTCTACGCAGGAACCACAGCCAAGCTCCAAAAGAAACTACAACATATACAGAACGCCTCTGCACGTCTATTCTTTAACATCCCTCGCCGCGACCACATCTCAGCCCACCTCATAGACCTTCACTGGCTTCCCGTCACCAAGAGGATCACCTTCAAACTCCTCATCCACGCTCACAAAGCTCTTCACAACACAGACACAGCCTACCTCAACGAGCGACTCACCTTCCACACACCCTCCCGCCAGCTCCGCTCCACCAACCTTGCCCTCGTCACTGTCCCTCACATCCATCGAACTACAGCTGGCGGCAGATCCTTCTCCCACCTCGCCGCCAAGACCTGGAACACCCTCCCCACCCACCTACAACAGACACAGGACCTCCTGACCTTCAGGAAATGCCTCAAGACCTGGTTATTCGAGCAGTAGCAGTACTTCCCTCTCCCCCAGCCTTGAGACCCTAGCCGGTGAGTAGCGCGCTTTACAAATGTTTGATTGATTGACTGTATTTCAACATTATGTGCCAGCGTGATAGTTGGGAAATGTGCAGCTCACCCCCGCCAATCTTACAGACTAAGCTACGCCTTTACAAATGATGTGTTAGCATGGTGATCCTAGCAGTGGAATCCACTAATAGTTACCAGATACAATCTCAGTATCTGATTCATCTTTGGACTCCACAACACATGCTACAGTTTTTAAAAATGTTTTCCTTTTTAGACATACCTTGGGAAAATGTCCAAGTTTCTTGCAATAATTCCATTTAACATTGGCTGTTGGACACTTTCCCCCTTTGGCATGTGGTGTATTACCACAAAGCATACACATATTTCCATTGTTAAACCCCGGTTTCTCAACCTTAGTGGGCTTAACTGTACCATTAGTGGTGTTGCGTTCTGATTTCTGACAGAATTTACCTGCACCAACCACGTTAACAATCTCAGTTGGTTTGTCATCAAGCTTTTTTAAGGAGACATGAGAAACCTCTATACTTTTGGCTACTTTGATAGTCTCTTCTTAACAGCCAATAACCTTCTCCTAATGTGTTTGCCTCTGCATTGGTCTCTGATCAATTAATATGTAAAGTCTTCAAATTGGCAACTGCTGTCAATCTGCGTAGGATTGATACATACTGTATGCGTCCACATCTTCTCCCTCATTCTATTTCCTCTTAAAGAATGTATGTCTTAAAACCATAAGACTAGGTTGCTTGTCAAATCTGTTTTTCAGATTTGGAACCGCAATTTCATACTCGTCAACAACCACATTATCACCCTCTTGTTGAGGTAAATCATGCAAGTGTTTTTAAATAGATCTACCCTCAAGCCCCAGTGAGTGAAGATGGAGACATTTCTTTCTCTCTGTGCAAAATCTCAGAGCTCCAATAGCTCCTAGATTTGTCCCACATGCATCAAACCAAATTTCTCATTTAACAGGTGGTTCATCTGGCGAATCTAAGAAAGAAGGAGGGGAAGAAACAGCCTGCATTGTACACATGTTTTTAGGACACCACAACAAAATATTATATGTAGAGTAACATGAAGAAACAATATAGCAAATTTACTGGCAAACTATATGAGCTACGACATACAATCCACTAACATCTACCAGCCAAATCAGTTCTTTGAATATTGTGTACATACAATTAGTATAAAAAATGTTATTATTAATAGAGTGTGTAAAACAAAGTGAACTTGTTATCTGAGAATACAATGATAATTATTAAATGGTGTCCGCATCACCGTATGCACCCACTGGCAAGTTCCATGATAAATTGTTTGCGCATTTGTCATGGTGTGCACATCACGGTTTGTACCCATTGTTAAATTGTCAAAGAGAGGGTGTGCGCATCACCTCAGGTACACAACAAAAACGCAGGTAAAGTTGATAATTAATACTTCACCCAACCAGCTGGATCATGCTGCGGTCTAAACCACACAAACAGAATAGTGTAGGTGAGTAAAAACTGATAGTGGCTTCTCAGGCCATTTACTGTGGAGCGTAAATGGTGTGTGAATCACTGAGATCCGCTATACAATGTTCCTCTTTTGGTGTGCAGATCACTGTGATCCGTTATGCAATATTTCACTAGTGGTGTGCAAATCACTGCAATTCGGTATACAATATTTTACTGGTGGTGATGGGAAACCACAAGCAGCAGGCGTCAAAATAAAAGACACAATGATAATGCAGTCAGGCATTTAACATAAGCATGTCAATATGCTGAATACTTCATGATCCTGACAGCGGTCAGGCAAAGGGTAAAAATGTCTGCCTCATGTAGGGCGTAGAACGTGATGACGTCTTCACTTACTAGGATATCTTGAGGGCCACAGAGTGTCCATATGACTGTGACGGAGAATATCCAGCGCAGTATGGAGAGATTAAAAGTCACCAACGAGGCATGGAAAGCAAGACCACTCCAGTAGATGAATGCTGTGCAGGAAAGACAAATGGAACAAACGCCACAGCAGGGAGTGTAGACGGGCAGCAGCAGCAGATTCAAGTCTGTGCTGAAAGTAGACTGAGGACTACTTTGCACACAAAAGGAAGCATCACAACCAATATATGAGATGCTTTTAAGATGGCCATAGGAGGGAAAGTGATAGCCATAATATCTAACTTAAGGAGGCTGGGGTAGTTAGCTACAGATAGACTATGTTCTGGCATGGGAGCCTTGGAACAGATTTCAGGAATTGTCAAGGCAGAGGAGTTTATTGACTTGTGGTATAGGAGTTGGAGAACAGAGCTCTCCCACTCTACTACAACCACCACCAGTATGGTTTGTGAGTGCAGAACAGGGGAAGGTGACACATTTGAGGTGAAGCCTTGAAACCATCTTCACAGTTTTTGTGGCTCATAGAAGTTGGGTGAACGATGTTGAGCTAGTCAGGAAATATTATTACTCGAGGATTACTACCTGGAAAATGTTAAACCTCCCAATATTTCATGGACAAAAGCTACACCTAGAGAATATAGAGTTAGAGTTGTCAAAGATCATTATGATTAAGAAGTAAAGAAAACTATGGAATGAAATGATTATAATGGAGTTTTTTTGTATCTGCAAGTAAAACTAACTCCCATTTAATTAAACTAGTTAACTCATTTTATCAGACTACGGTGAACACAGACATTATGGGCCATAGTTCAGAAGCTCAATCGCCACATTTTTTTTATGCTAATGTGGCGTTAGGCTTCAAAAGGTGCCGCATCAGATTTACAAAGTGGCGCAATGTATGCATTACGCCACATTATGCCTGCACCAGGAATAATGTAAGCAAGAGGGGCGTTCCCCTATTGGGGGTGGGACAAAAAATGGTGCAAAGAAATCTTAAAGATTTCTTTGCGCCATTTTTTCTGGCATTTTAATGCCTGCACAGAGCAGGTGCTAAAAGGAGGCACACCATTATTTATAATGGGCCTCAATGTGCTTTTCAGGATTAGCTTCAATGTTTTTGATGCTAATCCTGCAAAGCGCCAAACTAGTGTGAAAAATGTTGATGCAAGTTCCCTAACTACCGCCATGGTATGCCATATCTTAACTATGGCGTACACATGGTGGCGGTAGGGGGGTGCTTAGGGGCGCAGAAAAGTAGTGCTGCTTTAGGTGCAGCACCACCTTTCTTAAATCTGTCCCTATGAGTGAAGCAGACATATCTGCCTAACTAAAAGGGCACAGAACCGTACCATTGCCCATATCAACATATGTGCCAAAAAATCTTCATTAAACAATCAAATAGGCTCTCTTCTTCCCTATTTGATACTTCTCACTCAAACTGAATTCACTGAAGAAAGACAGATATAAGAAAGTGAGTAATAAGCTGCGAAGGATGTGAGCCAAGTACCCCTGAGTAGAATTCAACCCTCTCAGGATAGCAAGCAGAGCAGTCCAAGGCCTACTCAGAGGCGGTGGTGTGGGCTTGTAACCCCAGCTCATAAGGTACGCAACAACACCACTCAATAAATTAATTTTAAGCCAGTGCCTTTTCTTATGAAAAGGAAAGGTGCATTATTATGCAGACACTACTAAATACTATACATTAAATCACAAATATACATAATCAGATAGATGGAACTACTTTTGGCAACACCCTAAGAACACTTCACACCCCCAGCAACTACTGAACCCATATTTACTATTCCCCCTAACTACACTAGATGTCATATCACAATATAAGGGAGTGTCACTATTAATAAGGCAGGCCTACAGAATTTGTTAGGGTGTTGCAACATTTGTAAAATCAGAAGCACATTAGAATCCACCATTGCAATCAATGGGGAGGGTACCAAGATTCAATACAATTGAATATGATGTAAAACCTTAAAGTATCAATCATCAACATTTTCAACAAAGTATTGTATTATATAACATGTCCAGAGCATTCCTACTTTTATTATGCTGCCACTGCAGCTTTAGAATCCCCCAAAAGGGTCTCTGCATCAAAGTACGAGCTCCAGGAGTGTTTGAAAGCAAGAGAGCCACTCCTGGCCATCAGCTTTATGCCACAACTTTTCAGCTCCTAGAGGCTGAGTGTCCCTTCCCCTTTCATGGGGCACCCAGCATTGCACGGGGCTGCAACAGGACAACACACCCCTGCAGCCCAGACGAGGGAAGATGGCAATGTGCTCCCCGCAACCCCTAAATACAGGCGCAAGGACCAGGAGAGGCACATCACCTCACCATAGAAGTATGGTTGCTCTCATCAGCTGCTGTCCACATGCACCCCTCTCCATTAAAAATAAATAATAAAGGTTGCACTTGACCCCCCTGGGGAATTTTTGAAAATACAGCAGAGTGCTATGCGCTTATTTTTCTGCCTGGGAATCAGGATTTATGAGCTATTTACTCCAGCCCCCTACAGCCTATTCTCTTAATTTTTTAGTTGTTTTCTTTGTGTGGCGAACTCTAACCACCAGAAACATTTTCTTTCTGCCCCCTGTCCTCTAAATCATACGTTTTGTTGGGGAGCTTGATGTTGCTGCTCCCTTTCCAGACCTATCCTCTGTTTGGCTCCGAATGCTCTCTCCTGCTTGGGGATCGTCTTACACAACCTTTCCACAGCCAACAAGTAGAACACCCTCCTTCCCATACTCCCCAGGTCCCACAGTCTCCTGGCTACTTGCAGGGTACCTGTGTGTCAGCGAGTCAAATACCAGTCCACAAAGTCCCATGGGGAACCATCCAAGGGAACGCGGCAAGGCTAATCCCCAAACTGTTCCTCAGGAGGCATAAGGAAGACAGCACCAATGGCCCTGAAGATGCTTCCTAGTACTGGGTGCTAGCTGTAGTCACATTTCTTCAGTCCATTTTCTCAGTAGGGCCAGGTGGTGTCTCCTTTCTCTGGACATTCATACACTCTTGTCACATTACCTTTTCTAGAGTCTTTCCGTTGTTGAGGGGCTTTTTAAGTGCAGATGTGAATTTCTGGAAGGTGGTCATCTCTGTCCAATACGAGGGTGTCACGTCATTACTCCACCCCTACCCCATCCCTCCTGCACTGTATTCTGGTACATCTAAACATGGTGATTTCAAGCAGACTATGAAAAGTCCTTCCCTACTAGCCTTAGCTCTGCCTTCAATTGACACAGCTGATACCCCTTCCACCAGACCTTTATACAGGAGCCTTGCCTGTGTTTAGCTCCAGAGGTATGGCCTTCTTGCTTTGTTTCTGTAGACTTGGGTTTGCTCAGGCCAGGTGCACTATACTCCATTAATTAACATATACAAATTTCCTCCCCACCCATTGCTTTCACAGGAACTGGGCCAAGATCTCTTAAGGCTGTATTGTGCGGGAAGGAATCTGATTCCCCTTCTGGCCTGCAGAGTAATTAACTTGGTGCAGTAGGGGGACAAAAGCCTGCAATCTGATGGTGACTGAACCAGGGTAAGAAGAAAATCCTTAAAGTGCCACAAGGTATACAGTTATCACAAAAGTGAAAGTGGATCTGCACTCAGTGCACATGTTTACCCTAACACACCTGACCAGTATCTCTAGGCCTAAGTATGGTGAAACTGCTGAGGCCCAGATTTCATCTGTAAATTATGTTGCAGTGAGCATTCAGTCTTTTCGGTAAGCACAAGAGACCTATACTATGAAAGCTCACTCACATCATAAGACCTACCCTAGGGCAGCACCAATCTTTGAAGGGTCCCTTCTATGGCAGGCTACTTGTGTGCAGATACCTTGTTAAGATTGATGGTAATCTCACAAGGTCAGCACACATGTGTGCACAAGTGTGTGTTTATGTGTTCATACCAGCTCAGAGCCTCTTAACCCTCATCAGCCAAGCTAAGTGGCATAGCGATCACAGGACCCATGTCTGGGCATACCCTTCCCACTTAGGGCAACAATGCAAAAAGAACAGATGATGGACGGAATACTAAACATTGTCAAACATTCACCCACAGTCACATATCTAGGCCTAAATGCATCGTGTTTTTTGTTCTCCATGCCTTTCCAGTTTGGACCCAGCCATATGCAAATCACTATTCACCGTACTCCCCATGGGAGCAGTCCAACATGAAATGCCAGGCAAGGTCCACCCTGGACAGTGTACAAAGAGTCATTTACCTGATAGAAAAGATAGAGAAAAAATGGATACTCACAATGCTGCTTTCTCAAAATGCCAAGATGGCTGCTGTCAGGGTGGGCTGGTCTTTCTTAATCTAGGTAAAGGACATGGAGTGCATGGATAGGCAGATAGCCAGCTATACCAAGCATTCAACTATGACTGACCTCAACAGGTCTTTCTCTACAAGTATTAGTTTGGGCAGGGTAACCACACATGGATGACCACTATCCCTTTTACTGTTTGCAATGAGTAGAGAACTGCGTTCCCAATATATCAGAGATAATTTCTGAACAGAGGTTTTTGTGGGTGATGCTCAAAAAATTTGACTTTAAGAGACAACACAGGCATCTTGTTTCCCAAATGGAATCTACCTCAACTTTGCTTGAATAACTCAGAAAGTTTGAAACAATGCCCTACTTCAAAATACATATGGGTATATGAGAAATATTTAACCATTATCTTGATTCAATCACCTACTTTCCTAAATTACTTTTGAAATTACCTTCATAAATAGAGCCCAATATACTTACCTGAATTGATCATACTAAGACACTGATATCAGGAGTACACAAAGGATGCTATATGTGTTCCAGTTCCTATGAGTCCCACTAGGCACACAATTTGTAGGTCAACTGCATTTGGGAATTTAGATGGAGGAGTACAAAGGTTCACTTCATGGCCACTATAATACAACACCAATATCACAATGGGTCTTACATTACCCAATGTGCTGGTATATTATAAGGTGGCCAAATTATGAATCATGGCAGACTGTGCCCAAAATCAAGAACAAAAATACTTTGATTTTGGGTCTAAAGGAATCAGGTAACATACTGGCCCAAATATGCTGGACATTAATCAGTAGGACCCTGTGGTACAATATTTGGACCCCAGAACCACAAGGCAAATGAAAGCTTACATTAGCACTCCCACTTTTCTGTCACCCCTCCAAGCTATTTATTTACAGTGCCCTTCGTTACAAGTGGAGGAGGAACTGATGTAACTCCATCTCAGACAAATGTGGGGACAGGGTCTTGGGGAGTTGGAGATATCATCAATATTGCAAATGACATTTAACTTGTATGGAAATTAAAGGCTGCATTAGGCACAAGTAACACACCTGTCTTGTATTAACCCATAATAGCAACAGCAACCGGGGCTTAAACTAATTCCGAAATTCGCAGTCTCAGGTCCAGCATTCATGGAACTGATTTTCTGTATTAAAATATTGTTATTCTTGAAACTTGGTGAGAGGGTAGAGTTTTATGAATATATGAATCCAACCTACAGAGACACGAAAAACGGATATATTCCTGGTAGTAAACTCCACGTAAACCACACCTAGTGCACTCCAATCACAATTGTTAGAAGTGGTGCAAAGAACTACAGGGCACAGGAAAATAGGTGGATACCGCTGGATCCCAGTTCAGGCAGCGATTTCTGAGCCAGATCTGGGATCCGGCCGACCCAGTGATATGTGAGAAGTTATCCTGATGTAATTTTCTGATATGGGGATCAAATTCAGCAGTTCCAGCCTGTTGTCTGCTTTTTGTTTGGAGCAGCAAAGAGCAGGTGGCCCGCTGGGTTCAAAACAAAGGGCTGATTTAATGGGCCATCAGCCCTTCTTTTGTTTGAGTTTCATCCTAGCTGGGAGGCACCTGGAATTTAACACCGAAATGCCAGTGCAGTGGAAGGAAAAAAAAAAGCACACAGCATTTCACTTCACAAGTACTTAAGAGAAAAATTGATTTGGAGCCAGGTTTTGGATTCTGTTCAACCTCCCTATGTAAGAGGTGTGAACGATCTGTAAGAAGGCCAGTAGAATCTGTGTGTACAGGTATTTGCACAAATAACGATTTAAATAGCACTTGCTAATTTATTTTTTATGTAATTCTTTGATAGCTCTATAGTCATCCCAGTGTAGGGTGTCAGAGTGCTTCACATCACACACAAAGAGACTATAGATCAGTGGTGTGGCCGAGCAAGATGGCTACATAGTCGCAGCTTGGGGAACTCCTGCTGGCTATTCGATTCATCCACTGTTTTCTTAGGGCTAAAGCAGCTGCAAATACCTGATTGTCACCTGGGTAGTGCCTCATCCCCTTCCCAGAGGGTGCAAAGACTTAGAAGCAGCCAGGATGTTGTAATCCTGAGATCTGGTTGAGTGCAGCCAGGGAACAGGCTGGCCGGAAGCGCACCTTGTTGCTGGGAGCAGCCCTAGAGAGACCTGATGCCCGCAAGGGCTCTTCCAGAACGGGACAGAGCAAGTGCCTTAATTCAGTGGAAGTTTGGGCCTGTGGCTTCTTTTGCGGTCAATTCGGGGGGCTGGACTGCTCCTCTTCAATGAGCGGCCCCGTGCTGAGACCGTGCTGGGCCACAGGCTATGCAAGTAAGGCTGCGCCATGGACCCTGTTGCCTCTGGGGCCTCTCCACAAGCAGTGCAAGGAGAAGACAAACCACTGGGGCTTTCATATTGAGGAGCGGTGGTCCGGGAGGCCGGTCCCAGCCGCAACGTATGTACCGAAGTCCCAGAACCTATCTTGGTGGGTCCTGAGGCAGGTAAAACCCCTGATCAGCCAGAGAGGCGGAGATAACACAAAGATATTGGCAAGGCCCATGCGCTGCGGAGGTTGGAGCCTGGGCTGCAGCTGTTGCCCTGAGCACTCCCAGGTGCAGTAAACCATCTGGTCACTACCCATGTGACCAGTGGCACGGACCCCAGGGCCAGACGTGGCCTGAGGGTTTAAATAAAGGGGGATTTGCCGCTCGAGGCAATCCCATAGTTACCCTGCCACATAGCATCCCACTACAGTCATTTGGATCGCCCAGGCTGCAGTGAGGCCTATTGTGCAGCGGCGCCATACGGGCTCTCCAAATACCGGTTGGGTAACCTTGGGTCTTACACTGCCGACGAGGGAGCGCATGACTCGGCGTGCTTTCCTCCCTTTCCGTGCTGCAGCCCCAACAGTGTGTCGGCAACCAGGGCAGGAGGCCTTGGCTCACGGTGCTGGCGTCGCACGGAAGAGCATGACCATCAGGGCGTCCCTGGACAGCTTCGACGCAATTGAACCGAAGGCTACGGCCCGAAGGAGTCGACGCAAACGACTGCACAGCAGCGTGCAGCACCAGCGTGAGATTGGCACGTGAGAAGGGGAGCAAGACAACATCTATCACACGCCAGCCACGAGGTGAGAAGGCCTGGGGAGAGTACAAGCGACGGTGCAACACAATGACGCTGAGGCTGAGTACCCTGCCCGAGGAAATACAGTGAAGGGAAGGAAGACTAAAAGCACTGGCAAAAGCAAGGAAAAGAGAGAGAGCAGAGGGGAGGAAAGACGAGTGAGCAGAGTGCAAGAGAAGTCGGAAGAGGGCACATTGTGAAGCAGGATGTCGGAAGGACAGCGCACTGCACTAGTGGGCCTGACACTAGGCTGTTGCACACACACAGCAATAACAACATTCAACTAGAAGACCCGGCTCAGTGGTGCAAGTGACTCAGGAGGCTAAACCATTATTTGTGCGCAATCCACAAGACAGACAGTGCCCTGAAAAGATCCCTCATGCTACACATGGGTCGAGAGGAACTATTTGTCCTGTTTGAAGGCCTACCCCAGACGATTTTGAGGCAAGAGTGGCAACCTTTATCAGATATTTGGACCCCCTGTTAAACCCTGACTTCGAGAGGTTCAAGCTGGGACAAGCCAGCCAGACGTTGGAGCCTGTGCCCAGACCTTGGGCACCGCTACAAGCCATCATAGCCTGGCTGTTTGACTTTAGGCACCGTGATACCCTCTTACAACATGTCAGAGTCCAAAGGGCATCATAATTTGAAGGTAGGAACATTATGATCTTTCCAGAATCTACTCAGAAAGTGCAGGAACTCATGCCCACAAAAAAGGGTCAGAGGGAACACAATCTCAGCTATTGTCTCTTGCGTGAAACTGAGAGTGTAAATTGAGGGCTAGGCATTTTTCTTTCCCTCCCCAGTGGAGGCCAACAAGTGGCTGGATACATTGGGTGGGGTGAAGTGGAAGCCCCCTTGGAATTGCAAGTTGGATAGGAGGGGTGCCAGAGGATGATCAACACGATCACGCAGACACTCTGCTGACTCTTGGTCCCACCCTGAGGTCTGCTAGACTAGAAGGATACTTGTTTGCCCCAATGGGACTTTGGAGGAATCTAATTGTGTGCCAGACATTCGTGAAATGTCCATGGGGGGTATGAATACTCGAGCAATAGTACTTACCTGTGCTAGTTTTTATGATGTGGTATTCTTGGTGTGCTGCTCCTTGTTTTCGCTGCATTGCTATGTCTTGACATATGTCTATTTTTTGTCCTTTCAGTTCCTAGATGCGTAATATAATGGACACCCTAGGATTCGATCTCTAACATTCTGTTTTGCTGTTAATGTGGTGGGTGGGGGTGGGGAGGAACAGTTTAATGAATCATAGCCATGGAGAGTTGCGGTCCCATTGGGATGGATGATTGCCTTTGGCCTCACCACCCCGGTGTGATCCTAGGCCCTCAGCTTCTTGCAGTTACAGACATTGAGGTTTTTGCCTCTCAGGGGGCGTTAGGGTGGTGGGTAATTTATGTTTGCCTGGATATTCAGGCCAGAGTTGTTTGAACTCACTGCCTATGGGTGAGGGGGCTACATGGGAGTTATTGTTTTGGGAAGTTTAAACTGTTGTGTGATTGAGCTTGCTTTATGTTGTTCAGTCAGGGAGATTGGTACGGTGCTTGAGTGGGGGCACAAAGCTGCTTTGTGTGAATTGTACATGGTGGGATGAGAGCGCACAACTTCCCTCATTGTTACGGTCACTGCCTGAAAACTGATAACCTGGAATGTGCATAAACTGGGACACCCCATAAACATCACAGAGTGTACTCCTATCTGAGGCTTTATGGTGGCTCAGTGGTGTTCTTGAAGGAAACACACACATGGGGTATTGTATTCCTCAACTAAGACGGAGGTGGAGAGATCAGATATATGCTATGTCCCTTTCCAGCTATGCCAGGCATTGACTTGGGTGGCTCCAGGGGTCACCTTTGTAGCCAAGGAAGTGAAATTGAATTCTGAGTAATGGTATGTGTTTGTTTTCAGGGCACTTGATGCTAGGGACGTCTGCCTGGTGAATGTTTATGCCCCAAATTTGGATGATACTGGCTTCTTCAGAACTGTTTTGAACACAGCTGCTGAGCATATTGGCCCCATGATAGTGCTTGTATGTGATCTGAACTGTGTGCTAGATGGTCGTTTGGACTGCCTCTCCTTGAGAGTGGACACAAAACCTGTGATGACGAGCATTGAAGGAGGCCAAGGAGGATTTGGGATTACGAATGTATGGAGGACATGATTCTCCCAAAGTAAAGTTTTTCTTGCTATGTTCCCGCAAAAGGCATTCATAGCCATTTGGATTATTGCCTGTTCTCTGGTGCCTTGGCTTATGCGGCAACGGATGTCTCCTATTTGGTATGCTACTTGTCCAATCACTCCCCTTTATTAATCTTGCTCCAAATGTGTAAAGCAAAACCTAGGGCCTCTATAGATTATGAGGGTCAAGGCACTGGCAGACCCAGCTTTTCTGCATTTGGTGGCTGAGGTATTAGATCACTACAAATGCCAGGGCCACGGAATGGGATGCTATGAAGATGGTGCTGTGGGGAGAGTGTATGAACAAGTCCTACAGTGTGAAACAGCAACTCTCTAGGTCACTAGGGTCCAGATTTATGGGTTTCTGATGCAGTGCAGCAGGTCACCTTGCTGTGCTGCCCTTCGCCAAAAGGAAAGGGCAGGAATGTGCCGTATCTATGGCATACAACACATTCCTGTCCTTTCCCACTGCACTGGTATCGTTTTGCCAGCATAGCACCAATGCAGGCACCTTTGCACCATGGTGCAAGGGTGTCTCTGTTGTAGGCAGGATTGTTTTTGTGCAGGAAGAAGCACCTTCCTACCCAAAAACAATCCTAGGAGGCCTTTTTCTCTTTCTATGTGCACTGCAGAATCCAGCATAGAAAGAGGAAAAAACAAGAAATAAAGATATTTCTTCTCATTGTGCCTCTTCTGGGAAGGCATAAGGTTTTGGTGCATCCCCAGGTTTACAAGGTTTTGTAAATTTTGGAATGTGCCAAAATCCATGGGTGTAGCGTGGGTACACCCACTGCAATGCCCATGGAACCCCTCCCTTGTGCAGAGTAAGGCAAAGCACTGCCTTGCCTTACTCATATATCTATGAGGCCATACAAAGCCATGCAAAGTGGCTTTGCTTGGCTTCATAGATATGATTCCAAGCATCAAAAAAGTAACTCAACAGCGGTGCAAGGGGCCCGTAAATATACCCTCAGAAGTTCTGGAGAAGAGGCGTGGTGTCTTGGAGGAGAAGGCTGTTACGCAACCATAGTAGCTTGCAGAGTGGAAGGAGTGTAGGCAAGAGTAAATGGAAACATGGGACCGCTCGGACAAATTTGTTTGAATTAGATATGGGCAGTATCTCCTTGTGGAAGGGGATAAGGCTAGCAGGATGCTCAACACTCTCCTCCGCAGAGAGGAATGTAGTCCATTTGTTGTTGGAGTTCGAAATGGGCAGGAGGTATTCACTCAACAGGGTATAGCATGTTTTTGCAGCGCACCTTCAAAAGGTTTATTCTGCGATGGCTACCCCTCAGTCAGAGTCGGGAGAGGCCTACCTTGCCACATTGTCTTTCGGATGCAGACCGCGATAGGCTGGACACACCCATAACCAAGGAGGCCATAGTCATGCCTTGAAAAATCATAAAAAGTTTACTAGACCTGCAGGTCGAATAGCTTGAATAATCTACTCGACCTAACTGTAATGTACTTGACCCGGAAACAGGTCTCAAATTGTGTGATCCTAGGCAAATATTGTATTTTACAGTCACCTTTTTCTTCATTCTCACATACGAGTGCACCATCAAATATGTGAGTTCAGCATTTCTGCTGTAAAAAAATGCTCTTTTATTTGATTAAATACACTAAACATTTGCTTCATGTATAATAAATCTAGCCCACATATAGGGTACACATGATCCATGCATGACTTGCATCTTAGTTTACAAATAGCTTTGTCATAAGAGCATGAGTGTTTCTCAGTTTATGTTTAAACACTCACTTTTAATAAATATATTAAGCATGGTGTGGTAGCGTACTGTCATTTAATTCAGACAGTAAATTTCCAAGAAATGTCCCCAAACTTTCCCACTAATGCAGCTTTACTGATAAAACTAAATAGTGTATTAAAAATAATCTGTGAAAATTAGGTTTCAGAAAACATTTATCATTTGTACATCACCAAGTAAAGTGTTCTGACTTTTTTTATCCTATTAAAATATTTTTTTCATCACACAGAAGTACAAAAAATGTTCTTTCACAGCTACTCAAATATATTTTGAAATGTTTGTAAAGTTGACTTAGGCCCTCATTACAACCCTGGTGGTTGGTGTTAAAGTAGCCAACAAGCCGACAGTAATTACTGCCAAATTATGACCATGGCGGAAAGATCTCCGATAGACAGCCAATGTACTACACTGACCACCAGGGCGGAAACAACAGTCACCACGGCGGTAGCCGCTTAAAGCCAGGCGGCAGTCAATGTTCCGCCCACCATATTAAGACACAGAAAACTGCCACCTTTTGCGGGGTGGTACCAACGACATCAAAAGCCTGGCGGAAACAGAGCTCAGAAGGGAAAGGATTCACCATTGGAGATACAGGGAACAACCACGTCACCATGGAGCCCAAGCTGCATGTCTTCCCCATGATCTTCTACATGCTGCTCCACCACGAACATCAATGCCGGCGAAGACGACGGCGGTGAGTACAGCCGCCTAGCACACAAGGGAGGGAGGAAAAAAAGAGTGACGCACACACGCAACAACCCCCCCAACACAATCAGCTGCATCACAAAAACAATTTTACACCGTAACACAGATCAATAATGCAAGGACAAATCGATTTTGAAAAAGGGAATGTAATGAGAGCAACACATCAAGATAAATAACTCAGGCAAGATAATAGATATATATATACATATGTACACAAAAAGGGACACAGCCCAGTCCACAATGTTCGTAGGCCAAATGGCCACAGGCCAAAGTCCAAGGCCACACATGTCACCTGCATCAACATGGAGAGTACATTGCAGGGGTATCAGTTGGTAAATAGGCAGGCACCTCAGGTGGACAGAGTACAGGGTGCGCCTCAGCCGGGAGATGGAACAACACCACTGGTTCTGGAGGGGGACTCCATGCCCTGTGCCTGGTCCTGGGGAGTGCAAGGCCACAGTCTCTTGAGTGGGTGACTTGCCCACTTGCCCTGCAGGGGGCAACATGCCCTGTCCATGATCCTGGAGAGTGCAAGGCCACAGTCTCTGAAGCGGGTGTCTTACCACTGGTTCTGGAGGGGGCCTCGTGCCCTGTGTTCTTGATCCTGGGTAGTCTTGGCGATGTGGGTGTCATCAGTGCTTAATTTGTAAATAAAAAGTTGCTGGTGCTCAAAGCCCTCTTAAACATGCGGCTGTTGCAATTAAATGTGTGAACATGGAATATTGAGGCGGCGTAATCCTGGAGCCATCTCGGGCCTCTTTAATCCATACAAAGACACTTCCTGCCCCTTCAGCTCACTCTTTGGGCAGTTTTCTACTTTCTCCCTCTGTGACGCTTTTTCATTTTTCCCTTCAACTGCCTTTCCATATGTTATTTTGCTTGCAGCAAATGCTTGAGGCAGAAGAATAAGCCCTAGCCCTCAAAAATAAGTGCAGGTGCTCAGCACCGGAAACAAGCACAAATTAAGCACTGGATGTCATATCCACTGGTTCTTGAGGAGGCCTTGTGCCCTGTGTTCTTGATCCTGGGTAGTCTTGGTGATGTGGGTGTCATACCCACTGATTCTGGAGGGGGTCTCGTGCCCCGTGTTCTTGATCCTGGGTAGTCTTGGCGATGTGAGTGTCCTACCCACTGGTTCTGGAGGGGGCCTCATCCCCTGTGTTCTTGATGCTGGGTAGTCTTGGTGACGTGGGTGTCATACCCACTGGTTCTGAAGGGGGCCCGTGCCCTGTGTTCTTGATCCTGGGTAGTCTTGGCGATGGGGGTGTCTTACCCACTGGTTCTGGTGGGGGCCTCGTGCCCTGTGTTCTTGAACCTGGGGAGTGCAAAGTCAGAGTCTCTCAGGTGGGTGTAATACCCACCGGATTTTCAGGGGGCAGGCTGCACAGCAGGCCATGGAGGCAGCATTACATACCGTCCGCCGGCGGTGATGGCTGCTCAGTGGTGATGCTGCTGCTGGTGGGGGAAGGCTCCTGCCTATCTCCTGCAACCTCAGACGGCTGCCCACTGGAGGTGGTGGTGCTTCTGGGGGGGTGGGGGCTCCTGTCCATCTCCTGCAACCTTGGAAGGCTGCCCACTGGAGGTGGTGGTGCTGCTGGGGGGAAGCTCCTGCCCATCCCCCGCAACCTTGGACGGCTGAACAAACATGGTTGGTGGTGGGGGCTCCGTCGCAGTTCCTGCACCTGGCCCCTTGCTCTTCCTGCCTCCTGCCCCAGGCCCCTTGCTCTTCCTGCTTGCTGGTGCAGGCTCCTTGCTATTCCTGGCAGCTGGGGCAGGCTTCTTTACTTTCTTAGCAGCTGCTGGGACAGGCTCCTTGGTCTTTCTGGCAGCTGGGGCAGTCTCCTTTGTCTTGAGGCTGCCTGTTGCAGGCTCCTTCACCATCAGGACTTGTGTCCTGGATCCTTTTCCACCAGGAGTGTATGTGGTGACGTCTTGGCCCGTGGATTGGGTGGCTGAGGTGCTTGGCTGGGTTCTCCCTACCCTGGCCATACGTGCAGGACGGGTGGGGGAAGGGGTGGGGAAGAGGTCAGTGGTGGATAGGAACAGTTTTTAGGGACATTGGGGCGGAAAGAGGGAGAAGGAATGGGAGTGGAGGAAGAGGGAGTGGTTGTTGGAGGTGTCTGTCTTCTAATTTTGGGTGCAGGTGCATAGGCTGGATGCTGTTGTGAGGTGGCTGACTGTTGGTGTCTGAGTGCTTGCGTTTGTGTTTCTTGGGTGGTGGACAGACACAGTGGGAGAGGATACAGGGGATGTGTGCATGGCTGTTGTGGAGGTGTCTCCCAGGGAGGTCTGTGTTCTGCTTGGTGTGGTGATGAGACTGGTAGCGGATGATGATGTAGTGCATGCAGGTGTGAGTGTAGACGGAACTGGGAGAGAGGTGGAGGAGGAGATGGAGGGGGAGACAGTGGAAATAGTGGATGGATGTTGGTGTGTCTGCATCTGGATGGTGTTTGTGTAAGTGCCTGTGGGATGAAGTGTGGTGCTTGTGGTTGCCTAAACCACTTTTGTGCGTTGTCGTGTGTGCATGCTCGTCTGGCTGTGTGCTTGGGATGGGTTGGGGTTGAGGAGAATGGGACTGGTAGGAGGAAGTTGGAGGGGGGAGGGTAGAAACAGGGACAATAGCTGCCATCAGAGAGGAGGCCAGAGCCTGGATCGATATCTGTTGGGCCTCCAAGCCAGTGTGAATGCCCTCCGGGAATGCATTAGTCTGTTGAATCTGGGCTGCCAGCTCCTGGATGGCAATCACAATGGTTGACTGCCCTACAGAGATGGAACTCAGGATGTCAATAGCCTCCTCACTCAGGGCAGCAGGGCTCACTGGGGCAGGGCCTGAGGTGCCTGGGCCAAAGGAGATGCCCACCCTCCTGGGTGAGCGGGCATGGGTAACTCGATGAGGGGCTGCTGGGAGGGCAGTGCTGGTATGGGGGTGGTGGTGGTACCTGTAGCTGGGGTGGTCACAGAGGTGTCTGCCACCACCAGGGAACTTCCATCAGAGGAGGTATCTGTGTCAGAACTGTCCCCTCCAGTCTCCGCCATGGTGCTCCCCTCACCCTCCATCCCACTGGTGCCCTCAGCGTCGTTGGACTCTGCCTCCTGGGTCCTGTGGGATGCAGCTCCCTCCATCACCGATGCCTCTGCTCCTCCACCAGATGATGCTAATGCACATAAGGACAGGATGGCACAACAAGAAAGTGGGGGAGAGAGACAAAGGATACACTGGGTCAATGGCTGCACCAACACCACCGTTGGCGTACACAGCACCTTCACACACAGAGAACAGCCCTACGCAATATTCCATAGCACTACCAGAGAAATAGTTAGCAGCCAAGCCATGGGGAGGGGTACACACCGCCAAATGCAGCACACCTGGAACCCACCCAGCCCTGACCAGTTGTGGATGCCTATGAGCTAGGTAGCAAGATTCTCCCTTCTGAACCCTAGCCACCAGGGGACCTATGCTGTAATGTCAGGCCTGGCCTAATGGTACCCACTGACACACATCCCCCACCCGAATACCACCTTGTGGTTGCTGTGATGCCCTCAAGCTCCCATCCAGCTAGGGAAATGCCTCCGCCTGTATGCGGGCCATCAGTGGGGTCAGGGTTCGACGGGCTCTCCTTCCTCGTTGGGAGGCCTTCCTCAGCTGGGCCTCCGCCATCTTCCATGCACATCATCTCAGGTCCTCCCACCATTTCCGACAGTGGGTGCTCCACCTGCCATAGACCCCCAGGGTCCACACATCCTTGGCGATGGCATGCCAGATACCCTTCTTTTGATGGGCGCTAACCTGCAGAGGCAATTCACACAGGAAAATGGGATTAGTCAAACAGTCCTGCATGTTACACTTATGACCCACCATACCCCTTCACATCACCATTTACACACACATGGCCCAGCACACAACCAATACGCTACCCAGAGGACATCCACCCACCCCCCTTACATGAGGCCTTCACACATACCACTCCATGCATTCATGCCATATGCATCATGCCCACAGTATACTCACATGTTGGTCTGCAGGCCCATACAGCAGTCCGTACTGGAGTAAGACCCCATCCACCAGTCTCTCCAACTCAGCCGAAGTGAAGGCTGGGGCCCTTTTCCCAGTCTCACGGGCCATGGTAGGTTCCAGACACAGGTCACAGCAGCACATGCTCTGTAGGTCCTCTCCTGTTGAAGATCAGGTAGAAAGTCAGGGATCAGATAGAAAATGGCGGTCACGTCCACGGCGGTGCACACCATCACCGCCGGCGTAGATCACCATTGGCCACTGTACCCTATGGTGCCCAATGTTAACCAATGAGGAGTTGCACAGCGGTTCCTGACCGCCTCCCACAACGGTGCACAAAGTCAGCAGAATTACCTCACTTCCACCTCTCCCTCCACGCAGGACAGGTGGACACTATTTCAGGGTGGGGGGGCAGGCCCTGGATAATTGTCACGTCACTGGTGAAATTAAGACATACTTGACAAATCACACTGACCCATTACAAGTTAACAGCATGCAAAGTTCTGTTGTAGCCCCATTGTTCAGTTTTTGACCAGCTCCTCGCTCTTTTGCCCCATAGATTGCTACCACTGTTGATGAATAGGAGATGGAGACATATCCCTGTGTACAGACCCCTGGTGGACTTGGCAACAATGGAGGACAGGCCCATTATCCTCACCTATAGACTGGACAGGGCCACAATCACAGAGCTGTGTGCCCAATTGGAGCCTGACCTGATATCTGCTATACGTCACCCCACTGGGATCCCCCCTCTTGTGCAAGTTCTATCAGTGCTCCATTTCCTGGCAACTGATTCTTTCCAAGTGACAATGGGCTTGGCAGCAGGAATGTCACATCCAATGTTCTTAATAGTGCTAAGAAGAATGGTGTCTGTCCTGATTAAACACATGTGCAGCTACATTGTATTTCCCCAGGTTGAAGATTTGGCCACAGTGAAGGTCGAGTTCTGTGCAATTGGACATATCCCCAACATAATTGGGGCGATTGATGGAACACATATTGCATTTGCGCCCCCGTCAGACTGAACAGGTGTTCAGAAATCGGAAGTGTTTCCACTCTATGAATGTACAGATGGTGTGCTTCGCTGACCAGTACATCTCCCACGTCAGTGCTAGGTATCCTGGGTCAGTGCATGATTCCTTTGTCCTGAGAAATAGCAGCATCCCAAATGTGATGGGCCAACTACAGAGGCACTGGGTGTGGCTAATAGGTGAGCCCTGTTTCCCACCCAGTAGATGTTGGGGTATGGGTACGGTGTGGGCCATATGGGATAGTGTGTGGCTAAATGTTGTCCCTCAAAATTTGAAGGTGACTCTGGTTACCCCAACCTATCATGGCTGTTGACCCCTGTAAGGAATGCCAGGGCAAGGGCAGAAGAACGTTATAATGAGGCACATGGGCGAACCAGAAGGTTAATTGAAAAAACCTTCGGCCTCCTGAAGGCCAGGTTCAGATGCCTGCATCTGACAGGCGGATCCCTGTGCTACTCACCCAAGAAGGTCTGCCAGATAGTAGTGCCACGCTGCATGTTGCACAACCGTGCCCTGAGACACCATGTGCCTTTTCTGCAGGAGGAGGAGGCTGGAGATACCCGTGTGGCAGCAGTGGACCCTGTGGACAGTGAGGATGAGAAAGCAGAGGATGAGAATGAGGATAATAGAACATTAGTGATCAAACAATACTTCCAATGAAACACAGGTAAGACAGTGTTACGTCACTTTTCTGTGACATTTGTTTGAATATCTGTGGCACTGTAACACTCTTTTTTCACACTTCTATGCCCACTTACTGTATCCTTTGCAAATTCATTTTGCAGATGTTAGTGACCTCACATATGGTCCTGGTGTGATCACTGCAGCTAGCTACAGGTCATACATCTATGCTTATTTGCTGTACAGTTGAATAGCAATTTTTGTACCTGTAAATACATACTTGAAAAATTTGACATACTCCATACTTCTTTTTTTTCAAGGGTGTTTATTGAAGTGTTAAAATATAGAGGGGCAAGTGCAATGGAATGGGGTGATGATGGTGGAAAGTCCAGGGTATTGTTCCAGTCTGTTTGTAGAACAGGTGCATTGTCCATGGGGACATAGGAAATGGAGCAATGGCAGTTCAAGGTGGACAGGGTGACTGAGTGGGATACAAGGGTGACAATGAGGAGAGTCTCATTTTCTGGTGGGGTCTTGGTAAGTGTCTCTGGCTTCTGTCTGGATCGCAGGGATCATTTGCGGGGTGGTTCTCCTGCAGGGGGAGGGGTGCTGATGACCTTTGAGTCCTGTGGCGGGGCCTCCTGGCCACTAGTGGCAGTGGAGGTGGAAGGGTGTTCAGATGTCTGGTTAGTGGCCGGAGCCCGCTGTTGTGTGACTGCCTCCCTCATAATATTGGCCATGCCTGCCAGCACCTCTGCTATGGAGATCATGGTGTTGTTGATGGCCTGCAAGTCCTCCCTGATCCCCTGGTACTGTCCCTCTTGCATCCACCTGTTCTCCTGCACATTTTCCAGGAACTGGCCCATCGTGTCCTGTGAATGTTGATATGCTCCCAGGATCTCTGCAAGTGCCTCCTGGAGACTCGTTCCCTGGGCCTGTTCTCCCCCTGGCGCACAGCACTCCTCCCAGTTTCCCAGTTGGCCTGTGCCTTTGTCTCCAGAACTGTGTGCCCACTGCCACTGACCCCAGGTCCCTGATTGTCTTGGGTATGACGTGTGCCCTGGGGTCCCTGTAGAGGTGGACACCCTGCTGATTGACGTGTCCTGGGGACAGAGGTATGGGTACGCTGGGTGGGTGCTGTGGTGGTGTTTCCTGATGGGGAGGCTCTGTGGTTGTGTGTGACTGGGCCTGGGTAACCGGCTGTCCAGAGGTCCCTGAAGGGCCAGGTTGGTCATCCAGATCCAGAAGACCAGAGTTGCTGTCATCACTGTGGGCCTCTTCTGTTGGGGGACTGGATAGTGCTGGCACCTCCTCTCCACTGACATTGGCTGGGGTGCCTGTGGGGATGTAAATGATGTATTATGGTTTCTGTGTCTGACATATTGTGCATCCATGACTTGCCCTCTTTGGTTGTATTTGTCCTGGCATCTTTCACTTGTGTACGTTGGTGTATGGTGGGATGATTAGTTCTCCATAGTGTGCATGCTTTAGTGCTGATTGTCCATGCAGGGCTGTGAGTGGTGTCCATGCATTGGAAGAGAATGCAGGGCTTGGCATTGGGATAAGTGAGATGTGATGGTGGGGCATGTGGGAAGTAGTGGAGTGATGAGAGCGAGGGTGAGGGTGGGGGTATGTGATGGCATGCAGGTAGGGGGGTGATCATAGTGGAGAGTTGACTTATCAGAGTCCAGTCCTCTTCCCACTCTAGCAAGGCCCTCAGGATGCAGGATTGCCAAGACTTGATTCACTTCACATAGGTCAGACAGTTCTCCTTACAAAATCCTGGAACTCTGCAGTCACAAGGAAAAGTATTTGCATTGCAAGAAGACAAACTTATTTTTGACCTCTGTCTCTGAACACAGAACAAGTGTGACAAGAATAAGATTTAAAGGCATCCTAATTGATAATTCAGTTTCTGACTGAACAGAACACCTGTTCTTTGTCCACTCACCAGAAGAGGCAAGTAGGATATATAAATAGCTCGACCTCATAAAATAAAACCCGCCATAGCAAGTGGTTGAGTAGTAGTAGAGAAATATTTTATTAGTTAATCAAAACCATAAAAACACCCGATCACAGTGCATCATTCAGAGGAAAGGAAGCCCTGTTTAACAAAACCATGAGTATTCTTGCCCAATAGCCCGCCTATAGCCATCTTTAAATCCTCACAGTTGACATAAAAAACTATTGTGCTAGATAAAGTGCAATGCAAAAGTGTCAAGCAAATGCCCATATACTAAAACAATAAAACACAATCATAATAACAACACAATCATGTAAAAAATGCCTGATGCCCGGAGGCAATACTTATATAAAATATGTCCTAGCCACCACTTTATTACTACACGGTGCCTGATGGGCTGGGGACAAATATTAAATAGGATACTTTCTCAACTTTATCTAATTTTATTCAAGAAGAGGCAGACCTGTTTAACAATACCATGAGTATTCTTCCCCATTAGCCCTCCCATACCCACCTTTAAATCCTCACAGTTGACATACAAGACTATTATACTAACATTAATAAAGTGCAGTACAAAGATGTCAAGCCAATATACTAAGACAATAAAACACAATCATAATAAAAAATCCCCGATGCTCAGGGACAACACTTATGTAAAATACGTCCTTACCACCACTTTATTACTTCATGATGCCAGATGGGCTGGGGACAGATATTAAATAGGATATTTTCCAGACTTTATCTAATTTTATCTTAAAAGCATCATATGGCACTCACTTCCCTTAACGTAGAGATGGTTAGTCGGACAGGAAAACATCTCCTATTCCATTGAACTTTAACCCCTAGGGTGCCTTGGACACGGTGATCTCGTCCAAGGCACCGGTTCCCGGGTGCCTTGGACGAGATCACCTCGTCCTACACCGGGAACTGGGGGGAGCACTAGCGCTCCCCCCATGTGCACCCCACCCACCCCCCCAAGGCAGGGATGGAAGGGCAAGCCCCCCCAGCAATCTGATGAAGTCAGCGTGCGCACAGCGCGCCGACGTCATAAAGTATTGCCAGGACGCACTGGAAGCCATTTGCTTCCAGTGCGTCGAGGGAAGAGGGCTTCCTTTTGGTAAGTCCTTCCCTTTATGGGGGGGGGGAAACAGACACGGGGGCAAAGGTCAGGGTTTTTCCTTTCCCCCTGTGCCTGTTTCCACTGGATTCCTGAGCAGGAATCTCCACTAGACACCAGGGATTTTTTATTTTGTGACTTTTTGGGAGCGACCCCTTGGGCAAGGGTCGCTCCCCTGGGCGGCTATTTTATTTTGTATTTTGCCCCCACCCCCTGGGGGCAGATCGCCGATTTTCGGCCGATCTGCCCCCAGGGGGGGGGGACGAAATCCACTAGACACCAGGGATTTTGTTTTATAAGTTTATTTTGGGGGCAACCCCCTGGGCAAGGGTCGCTCCCCTGGGGGGCTATTTTATTTAGTATTTTGCCCCCCCCCCCCGGGGCAGATCGGCTGATTTTCCGGCTGATCTGTCCCCGGGGGGGGGGGGTGTCAAAACCCACTAGACACCAGGGATTTACTTTTATAAGTTTATTTTGGGGGCGACCCCTTGGCCAAGGGTCACTCCCCTGGGGGGCTATTTTTTTTCCTGATTCGGCCCCCGAGGGCAGATCAGCCATGTTTTTGGACGATCTGGCCCCCGGGGGGTCAAAACACACTAGGCGCCAGGGATTGTGTGGTGTATGTGTGTGTGGTGTGTGTTTGGGGGCACCCCTTGGGCAAGGGTCGCCCCCCCAAAGTGGGGAAATTTCGTATTGGCCATCTCACAGATGGGCCTATTTTTGTAGGCCCATCTGCCCCCAAGGAGGGCAGAAACCACTTAGGCACCAGGAGCAATTTCTAAGTTCTTGGTGGTGGGGTGTTTGTCAACTGGCGAAGTATTTGTATTTGTGATTATAACAGTTTATTTCTTCTTTTTGTTCTAGTTCAAAGCTTTTGCTTCCTTTGCTGTGGATCCTTGCGCTTTTGGCAGTAGTTGTCCTGCGGTTTGCATAGTTGCATGTTTTAGGTAAGTGAAAGCAATTTACTCCAAAGGAGTATTGTTGACATGCATGAATGACATGTTTGTAGGTGGTGTACTAAATGCAGTATTGTGTGTGAAATTGTCCTTAGATTTGAGCACAATGATATTTGTGTTGTCATATGTCTAATTTTCTTTTTTCTTATTTCTTTTTAGTGGGATATCATTGGTGATTGCTGTGTCTGTGCAGAGTAGTTGCTGGTGAGTAGCTTTTTCAGGCAAGTGATTGGCATAGTTTTTTAGTACATAACTCTTTGTGATAAAACTACACTTTGTTTATTACTTATTTTAGTGCTAGTTGTTGTTGGCAATCCATTTGTTGTTAGTGAGGATCATGGCTAGCCGCAGAGTGACCGCTCAGCAGGTTGTTGGCATGCTCTTTGAGTCGTCTTCAGACCATGATCATTTTCTGTCCAAGAGTATTCTTCTGATGAGGAAGCTACTCTCAGTGCAGATGAAGGGCCTGTTGTAGAGGAGGAGGACATTGGTGTGCCAAGAGTGCAGCAGCCTGGGGCTGAAGGGTTTCCCATTAGAAGACCTGACACCTGGATTGTCCCAAACATGGAGCAGCCACAGTTACCTGCATTTACTGGTCTCCCAGGGTGTAGAGTCAATACGGAAAACTTTTTGCCTGTCCATTTCTTTCACTTGTTTATGGACGATGTATTTTTGGAAGAGATTGTGGAGCAGACTAATTTGTATGCGGAGCAATATTTGAGGGACAACACTGCCAGACTTAAGCCTCAGTCTAGAGTCTAAAGTTTTTAGGTTTGACTTTTTTGATGGGGTTGATCAGGAAGCCATCACTGGCTTCTTATTGGTCTACTAGTCCCTTGATGGCAACAGCTATATTTCCTGCAACTATGACAAGTAATCACTATTTGCTTCTTCTTCGTATGCTGCATTTTGTAGACAATGCTTTAGCCTTGCCACGAGATCACCCTGATTGTGACCGTCTTTTTAAGATTAGGCCTGTCCTTGATCATTTTGTAGATCGGTTTTCAGAGGTCTATGTTCCAGGCAAAGAGATAAGTGTGGACGAGTCTTTGGTCCTTTTCAAGGGGCGTTTAGTTCTTAAGCAGTACATTCCTAGTAAGAGGGCACGGTATGGGATTAAATTGTATATGCTGTCAGAAAGCAGTACAGGATATGTGTATAATTTCCGGGTCTACACTGGTAGGGATTCCAGTATTGATCCTCCTGGTTGTCCGGCCACTTTTGGAGTTAGCGAAAAAATTGTGTGGGAACTTGGTAGACGACTGTTTAACAAAGGTCACCATTTGCACGTAGATAATTTCTACACTGGAGTGCAGTTGTTCAAGGAGTTGTTTAGAGTGGACACTGTTGCTTGTGGCACAATACATTCTAACCGGAAAGGCTATCCAAGGGAGCTTGTCTGTAAAAAACTTGAGAGGGGACAGTGCAGTGCCTTAAGGAATAATGAGCTGCTAGCTCTGAAATTTTCAGACAGGATTTGATGTGTACATGCTGTCTACCATCCATGATGAGAGAACTTCCCCTGTGACTGTTTGGGGCAGGTTGCGGAAGTGCGCAAACCTGCGTGCATTTTGGACTACAATAGGCACATGGGTGGTGTTGATAGAGTAGATCAGAGGTTGGAACCTTACACTGCTCTACGTAAGTCTTACGTGTGGTATAAAAAGTTGGCTGTACATTTATTTCATTTGGCAACTTTTAATGCTTTTATTGTATTCAAGGATTGTTCACCTGAATCACGGATGACATTTGTTAAATTTCAGGAGTCAGTGATAGAAAGCCTTATTGTGGTGGAACAGGCAAGAGTTCCTAGAGTAGAAGTGGTGGAGGATGTGGCTAGATTGAAAGATCGGCACTTTCCAGATCACATTCCTCCCACTCCCAAAAAAGACTTGCCCACAAAGAAATGTAGAGTATGTGCCTGGAGATTAATCCGGAGGGAGAGCCGGATGTACTGCCCCGAATGCCCTTCAAAGCCTGGGCTGTGTGTGCCCAGCTGTTTTAGAAGTTACCACACAAGGAAAAACGTTTGGGAAATACCGTGAGCGTAAACTGCCTGTTTTATATTTTCATATGTTGAGTTTCACGGTTGGCATCACTGTCATGTATTTAGTTAGAGCTTTTATGTTTGTAGTTTTTTACTTATTTTATAATTAGTTAGTGGTTTCTTTGTTGTTTATAAACAAAAAAAAAGTGATGGGGGTGTGCGTGGGGTGGCGCTTGGCTGGCGGTGTGCTTGGGGTGGCGCTTGGCTGGCGGTATGGGTGGGGTGGCGCTTGGCTGGCGGTGTGCATGGGGTGGCACTTGGCTGGCGGTATGAGTGGGGTGGCGCTTGGCTGGCGGTGTGCTTGGGGTGGCGCTTGGCTGGCGGTGTGCTTGGGGTGGCGCTTGGCTGGCGGTGTGCGTGGGGTGGCACTTGGCTGGCGGTGTGCTTGGGGTGGCGCTTGGCTGGCGGTGTGGGTGGGGTGGCGCTTGGCTGGCAGTGTGTGTGGGGTGGCGCTTGGCTGGCGGTGTGCTTGGGGTGGCGCTTGGCTGGCGGTGTGCTTGGGGTGGCGCTTGGCTGGCGGTGTGCGTGGGGTGGCACTTGGCTGGCGGTGTGCTTGGGGTGGCGCTTGGCTGGCGGTGTGGGTGGGGTGGCGCTTGGCTGGCAGTGTGTGTGGGGTGGCGCTTGGCTGGCGGTATGAGTGGGGTGGCGCTTGGCTGGCGGTGTGCTTGGGGTGGCGCTTGACTGGCGGTATGAGTGGGGTGGCGCTTGGCTGGCGGTGTGCTTGGGGTGGCGCTTGGCTGGGGGTGTGCTTGGGGTGGCGCTTGGCTGGCGATGTGCGTGGGGTGGCACTTGGCTGGCGGTGTGCTTGGGGTGGCGCTTGGCTGGCGGTGTGGGTGGGGTGGCGCTTGGCTGGCAGTGTGTGTGGGGTGGCGCTTGGCTGTCGGTATGAGTGGGGTGGTGCTTGGCTGGCGGTGTGCTTGGGGTGGTGCTTGACTGGTGGTGTGCTTGGGGTGGAGCTTGGCTGGCGGTGTGCTTGGGGTAGCGCATGGCTGGCAGTGTGCTTGGGGTGGCGCTTGGCTAGTGGTGCCAGCCAAACACCAGTCCACACACTCATCAGCTGGTGTGATTGCTGTATCAGGCATGTGGGCGTATGAAAGTGATGGGCCCTTGACTGGCGCTGTCTGTCGATGCGAGTGTTGTAATGTGCTGGGCCCGTGGCTGGCGGCGTGAATGGTCTTGTGCATGTCATGTATGAAAGGTGTGTGATTTGACTGTAAAGCGGTTGGTGCCTTGCCGTGGCTTTACAGTTCACGAGCTGTGAGTCATTGGTTCAGTTTTTTGGCCTTTCAGTTATTACCAGTGCATTTCACTTTTGTGAAATCTCTTGTTAATAAATCTACTGAACCCTCACCCTCGTGCCAAATCCAACCAGTATGTGTGGTACAAATGACAAAACCTGCTCCGCTGTAATCACGCGTCGCAGAACACTTGAGACACGCTAGGTGTCTCAGGTGGGACCCCGATGATGAAGCATGCCACCAACTTGGTTGGTGGGTGAGGGGTCTTTTTCACATAACCTAAGTGCGTTTCTTTTCACAATTGTAGTGTTTGGCACATCACAGACGTATGTGGACACATCAAAATGATATATTACAAAACTACCTGTGTTGGGGGGGAGGGGCCACCTATGTTTTTGGTCCTGGGTGCGGCCTTCATCTAGGGAAACCTACCAAACCCAGACATTTTTTTAAACTAGACACCCCAAGGAGTCCAGGGAGATGTGGCTTGCGTGGATCACCCAACATTTTCTTACCCAGACTCCTCTGCAAACCCTAAAATTTGCTTAAAAAAGCATATTTTCCTGACTTTCATTTGTACGATCACCACTCCAGCACAAAATTCCTACTCCCCAGCGTTCCCCTCAGTCTCCCAAGTAAAATGACACATCACTTGTGTGGGTCCCCAAAGCAGAGTCAGCCTAAAGATGTATAAAAGAAGAATATGTCCTTATCAACTCGCTGTGCTATCCCCTCTATCTCTACAAGTTTTTGGCCTTATTCTGTTGCAGGCACCTGGCCCACCCACACAAGTGACGTATCATTTTTATCGGGAGACTTGGGTGAACGCTGGGTGGAAGTAAATTTGTGGCTCCTCTCAGATTCCACAACTTTCTGTCACTGAAATGTGAGGAAAATGTGTTTTTTTAGCCACATTTTGAGGTTTGCAAAGGATTCTGGGTAACAGAACCTGGTCAGACCCCCAAAAGTCACCCCATCTTGGATTCCCCTAGGTCTCTAGTTTTTAAAAATGCACAGGATTGGTAGGTTTCCCTAGGTGCCGGCTGAGCTAGAGGACAAAATCTACAGGTAGGCACTTTGCAAAAAACACCTCAGTTTTCTGTCAAAAATTGTGATGTGTCCACGTTGCGTTTTGGGGCATTTCCTATCGGGGGCGCTAGGCCTACCGACACAAGTGAGGTATCATTTTTATCGGGAGACTTGGGGGAATGCTGGGTGTAAGGAAATTTGTGGCTCCTCTCAGATTCCAGAACTTTCTGTCACCGAAATGTGAGGAAAACGTGTTTTTTCAGCCAAATTTTGAGGTTTGCAAAGGATTCTGGGTAACAGAACCTGGTCAGAGCACAACAAGGCACCCCATCTTGGATTCCCCTAGGTCTCTAGTTTTCAAAAATGCACAGGTTTGGTAGGTTTCCCTAGGTGCCGGCTGAGCTAAAGGGCAAAATCTACAGGTAGGCACTTTGCAAAAAACACCTCTGTTTTCTTTAAAAAAATGTGATGTGTCCACGTTGCGTTTTGGGGCATTTCCTGTCATGGGCGCTAGGCCTACCCACACAAGTGAGGTATCATGTTTATCGGGAGACTTGGGGGAATGCTGGGTGGAAGGAAATTTGAAGCTCCTCTCAGATTCCAGAACTTTCTGTCACCGAAATATGAGGAAAATGTGTTTTTTTAGCCACATTTTGAGGTTGGCAAAGGATTCTTGGTAACAGAACCTGGTCAGAGCCCCACAAGTCACCCCATTTTGGATTCACCTAGGTCTCTAGTTTTAAAAAATGCACAGGTTTGGTAGGTTTCCCTAGCTGAGCTAGAGGGCAAAATCTACAGGTAGGCACTTTGCAAAAAACACCTCTGTTTTCTTTAAAAAAATGTGATGTGTCCACGTTGCGTTTTGGGGCATTTCCTGTCGCAGGCGCTAGGCCTACCCACACAAGTGAGGCATCATTTTTATTGGGAGACTTGGGGGAACAAAGAATAGCAAAACAAGTGTTATTGCCCCTTGTCTTTCTCTACATTTTTTCCTTCCAAATATAAGAGAGTGTGTTAAAAAGACGTCTATTTGAGAAATGCCCTGTAATTCACATGCTAGTATGGTCACCCCGGAATTCAGAGATGTGCAAATAACCACTGCTCCTCAACACCTTATCTTGTGCCCATTTTGGAAATACAAAGGTTTTCTTGATAGCTATTTTTCACTCTTTATATTTCAGCAAATTGATTGCTGTATACCCGGTATAGAATGAAAACGCACTGCAGGGTGCAGCTCATTTATTGGCTCTTGGTACCTAGGGTTCTTAATGAACCTACAAGCCCTATATATCCCTGCAACCAGAAGAGTCCAGCAGACTTAACGGTATATTGCTTTAAAAAATCTGACATTGCAGGAAAAAGTTACAGAGTAAAATGCAGAGAAAAATTGCTGTTTTTTTCACCTCAATTTCAATATGTTTCTTTTTCAGTTGTTATTTTCTGTAGGAAACCCTTGTAGGATCTACACAAATTACCCCTTGCTGAATTCAGAATTTTGTCTACTTTACAGAAAAGTTTAGGTTCCTGGGATCCAGCATTTGTTTCACACCCATTCCAGTCACTGACTGGAAGGAGGCTGAAAGCACAAAGAATCATAAAAATGGGGTATGTCCCAGTAAAATGCCAAATTTGTGTTGAAAAATTGGGTTTTCTGATTCAAGTCTGCCTGTTCCTGAAAGTTGGGAAGCTGGTGATTTTAGCACCACAAACCCTTTGTTGATGACATTTTCAGGGAAAAAACCACAAGCCTTCTTCTGCAGCCACTTTTTCCCATTTAAAAAATAAAATAAAAAATTTCACTGTATTTTGGCTAATTTCTTGGCCTCCTTCAGGGGAACCCACAAAGTCTGGGTACCTCTAGAATCCCTAGGATGTTGGAAAAAAAGGACGCAAATGTGGCTTGGCTAGCTTATGTGGACAAAATGTTATGAGGGCCTAAGTGCAAACTGCCCCACATAGCCAAAAAAAGGCCTGGCACAGGAGGGGGAAAAGGCCTGGCAGTGAAGGGGTTAAAGTTGAGGTAAACTTATCTATCTGAACAATCCCTTCTGGATGGGGCAACCAAGGAGGCAAACATTCTCAGAAACTGGACTAGCCTGATGTTTAACATTTCATTTCATTGCTTGGGTCAAGTGCTGCAATGACGGCTGATATATAGGATCGGACCCCTAGGGCATTGAATTCCCTTCTGAGGAATTCCCCTCTCAGGCTGGCCAGGACTGGATAGATACAAACCACATAGGTCAGTGTCTCCATAGTAGGATGGCATAGCCTGCATTCCTGGGTCTCTGTCACAGCCTCCTATTTCCATTTGGGTAGGAAATCATGTAGGTGACAGGGAATTACTGAGGCAGTAAATATTTCACATCACTCCTGGGGTGGCGTTGCCAGCTAGCAATAAGGAAGTGGACTGTGCTATGAACACATGTTGATGTAACAATAATGCAAAGTGCACACTGCTGCACATACTGACAGAGCCAATTCTCCAGCTATATAAGAGATGTACAGGGAGATGGCCCTTCCTGTACACATACATCCACCTCCACAACCCAGTTAGCCAGCTCACCTGGAGCAAGTTCAGTAGTGTAGGTGCACAGTTGCACATGAGCCACTGGCAGAGGGAACAACAAAGGTTTGCCTAGAACCTAGTCACACATGGGACAATTGTACATTGTCAATACTGAACACCTCAGTGCTGCCAACTTATGGAGATGTGTTGTGCATTGTCTCCCAGCCAAATCCAAGGGCCTCACTGTTGCATGTCATCTGCAATGACATATGTCTAATTAGTTGGGATGTCCAGGCCATGTAGTGCAACCATGTTACCACCACAGTGGAATCTATTGTGTGTGTGGAAGTATCATATCCCCTCCAGTGAATGCACACACTAAAACATCTTGCTCACTACATAACGCCTGGGAGATACACACTGAACTGCAATTTGGAAACTAAATCATAGATATCAGGTCAATGAGCCAAACACAAGTTTTCAAACAAACAACCCAATGCAGAAAGAACCTCACAGAAGCCCAGGATCCCACACAATACCACAAACACATATGAGTCACAGACAACACACGATATCAACTGCCATGCTACATGACATTCCTGGTGCAAGCAACAACAAAATACTTGCTCCTATTTTCTCTTTCAGCTGATCAGAGTTACGGACTCCAGCCATGGATCATGACCCCATTTGCTAATCCAAGCACAGCCGCAGAGCGTGCCTATAATGAGGCACATCAGAGGACATGCACCATTGTTGAATGGACCTTTGGCGCCCTGAAGTTCAGATTCAGGTGCCTGGACATCACTGGAGGCAGCCTCCTATGTTCCCCAGAAATGGTATGCAAGATCATTTTGACTTGTGCCATCCAGCACAACATTTGTGTTAGGAGGAACATCCCCTTAGATGAACCTGAACAAGAACTGCCTGAAGACGAGGAGGAGGTGGATGGTGCCTGGGAAAACACAGCTGCAGGAATGTGTCGCAGTCAATAGATAGTTCAAAACTTTTTCCAACAATAGTCACTATAAACACATTGTTACGATATGGAATTAAATACCTCACTTTATTACTGAATCCTGCTCTGGGTAATTATTTATGCACCACATGTTCTTTAGGAATCAGAGTATTACCTCAGGGAGCATGTCACAAAGACAAATCTGACTACTTCTGATGCCTCATCACATTTGATGGGTATGATTGTACATCAAACATCACACACAATTTGTATGAAAACCATCTTTTCTATTTCACATTTGAAGGGCAAATTCATAGGACCACAGCTATGACAGACATCCATGTTGCCAACATGGTCTATTGTAGCTTAGGACATCATCAATCATGAGGTATATAAGCACATCATACATGAGGCAGTGGATGTGAAATAGCATTGGTAACAGGAATGTATGACCAGACCCTTGACATCAGTAAGTGTGACATTAGCTATCTCTGCAAGGAGCTTGTGTAACAAGAGGTGCATCAATCCTAAAAATGGATAGCACGAGTGTCCCAGGTATGACAAGCAATGCTCACAAGACATACCCTGCGCAGTCCATCCCAGGTAATAAGTCCTGCGACAGCCATGTTTTAAGTCTCTGACTTCCCTTCTCTACGGGGTGCTGTAAATGGACTATCTGTACCTTGGGAATCATCATCATTACTCACCCAGACTCCCATTCTGACTCCTGTTTGCTTCCCTTTTCAGTATGGCATGCCATAGTACAACTACATTAGCCTGCATGGACTTCAGGTCCCATAATGCACTGCCTGGTAGTCGGTAAGACCTGTAATCTTCTGTCCATTGCTTCCCATGGGAAAAGTCTGGTTGTTCCTTTATACCGGATTCTCTCCTCCAGGACTTGTGAGAGACTGAAGCTGCACACACCTGTGAGCTCTCTCATGCAGCCCAGCCATTTTACTCTGCCCTGGCCTTGCTGCTGTCTGGAACTGCTTAGAAGCTGCCATTCCCTGAAGCTCCTTGTTGTGCATCGGAGTACAATTAATTTGTGTACCAGAGCCCTTGTTGGATTGTGTTACAGTTCTGAGTACCCCTGAAGCTGCTCTCTGTTTCCACAGTGTTGTACCTGCTTGTTCCAGTCAGACTATGCTCCCTGTTTTTCTGCCTTGTTCATGTTTGTTCCTGACAGAGCCTGCTTCCTGTTCAGTCTTTGCATCAACCAGAGCCTGTTCCCTGTGCCTGCATTTGCCTCATAGTTGGTTTCCAAGCCCACCCTTTCCTCCTGGGGTATTGTGTCTGGTAAGTGTATGATCAGTCCTCAACTGTATAGAATAGTTTAATTTTGTATTTGTACTTGCACATGTTTTCCAGGGGGCTAATCCATCCCCCATCCTTTGTCTGGTTTTGCATGTATTCATTAGTGCCAAACAGTGACAGTGTGCTATGGCTGTATTCCTGGATTTGGTACTGTGCCTCCAGCCCAACAAACAAGGGCTGGTCATGTGTACGTAAGGACAATCCATGTTTGTTCCCGGACGGTCCAGACTCAGATTAACTTCTGCCTCCAACTTTCGATGGGGCTTGCGTGGTGACCAGCTGTGACATTTATCTGCACAAAGGCACTGATGTTCCCTGTTGCTGTGGGACATTCAGAGCCCTACCCTGTGTACAAACGTAGTGATGAGACCTGCATGTTTGTCCATTACTGATCCGTAACATATTTGTCCACACCAAGGTTGCTCTGTCTTCACTCTTCTGTATTTTCTGCTGTACCATAGCTGTCCTATCCTCTTGTATGCCTTAAGCAGATCTTCGGCTTTAGGTCAAATCTGCTGTGAAAGATACTCTGCGAACTCAAGGGTTGCCTCCACAGACTCCTGACTAGACCTGCTCGAAACCGTTACACCAAGGAGGCCAATACTGACAGAGGTTACACATGCCCACACACTTGAACTGGACACTTTTGTGCCATGCACCTCTGAAAATGTGTGAACATATGCAGCCTGGGCTGCTGGTCCACCACAGCCACAGGAGGTAATTTACATTAGTCAAACTGATGTGTACATAACAATTTTATGATTGGAATTGAGGCTTTGTGTCGCAAACACTGTATATTCCAAACATGTTCAAATGCCTGACTTATGGGTAGTATACACACAAGTGACCATGAAGTGGTAGGCAACAATTAATGACGTGTGAGGGGTAACATATCCGACATAGCTCTCATCAGCCATCCTCGATCTTCCCTGTGCATTGTTTGTCGTGGGAAAGGTATTGTCCCCAAAGTCAAACAACTCCACACAGCAAAAGAGTCAACACATATTACTAACACATATCATGACTGTTGTACCTTATTGATTGGCATCTGATGTTGATACCCATTTGTACCACATTCATACATGAACATCACACATAATGTATTGCATGCCGTTCCAGCAGAAGCACACAAATAGTTGTAACAGTCAATGCACACACGAAACACACAGGCCATGAGTTATATTTTTGTAGCGTAGCCTTGCTGTCCTCTATTGACGCAACATCTGTGCAAACTTACAAATTCCATTTTAATTACCAAAGTTTGCGCTGCTGTTGCATCAGTTAAAAAAGCAAATCCTGCACAAAGATATTAGTAATGTGGGCCGCAATTGCATGGTCTACCACATGTGGCCAAACACTAGAACACACACTGCAGTCCATACCATCCTATCTTTGTCTAGATATAGGCTGCATGCATTTTAAAATATGAAAAATGACGCAAACACAGTTTGAGTCAGAAATGTTGACGCAGACGCATCGAAAAATGACGCAAATGCACAATACACAACAATGGATCCCTAGCGTTAATTCCACCAGCGTACCCCAGGCATGCAGATATCCATAGAAAATGTATTTTTCCATGAATGAGTGGGGTTATGACGCTAATGTAGCTTATGCTTAAAAAATATTGACGCAAACTACGTACTTGTCAAAAATGTACGCGCAAGATGGAAAACGGGGCGCAAATGGGACAGGAAGTGATGCAATAGGATAGCCTGTTTACAGAAATGGTGCAGTGGGTGTACTTTCACTTTCACTTTGCAGTCTGTGATTCTTCTAGACTGTGTAGCTGTGTGTTGGTCTTGCTCTCTTGTGGATTGTGGATTTTGTCTCTTGTGTGGTCTATCTTTTGTCTTTTGGTGTTACCCAACTGTATTTTGTACCTGTGAAAGTGTTTTTTTGTCTCTTATTGCTGTCAGATTTGTATTGTTACTGTTTGTGGGTAAGATTAGTTGGGGTAGTTTGGGTCTTTCATTGGGGTTTGTAAGTTTCCTTTTTTCTACTTCCTTTTCCTTTTTTTTCTCATTTTACTGTCATACATTGTGTATTATACCATGTCGGGAAGGGCAAGGCTGGGGCGCATGGGTGAGGAGGAGCTTGGGGCATTTGTGTGGCTGGTGTGCCACTTCCTTCCCATGATGTTGGAGGCAGGGAGGCGTGTGATACAGGGGTATCACGCGGAGGCAAGACGGCTGCGTTGGTCAAAGGTGCTGTTCCTCCTAAGAAGAATATTTAACACCTCCTGGAACGAGCACCAGCTCAAGCATCGTTGGGCTGACCTGGTGGCCCGAGAGCTGGACCTGCTGGACCACCTAGGTGTGGTGATTGGTGGCCCTGTTGGTGAGTATCGCATTGACAAATGTGTACAGTTAAATGCTCCTGAGTGACAGTAGCAGATGTTGTGACATGCTGCATGCAATGTTTGTGGCTACGTGGAATGCAAGTTGAACAAACTGTTAGTGTACCAGTAATGTGATTTATTACACATGGTAATACATGGTAACAATGCAGTCCACAGTTTTGTTGAGCCATGTCCGACTATTATTCAGGGCCATATGTACCAAGCTCTTGATAACTTTCACTAATATCTAAGTTTAATGAATTTTTGTGTTTACGTCAGGGCAAATATTCATTCACATGGACAAACCCAAATGGCCCATTCTTCTATCAGATTGCACAATCACAAAACAGGGTTTTCTAGTGGCATTTAAGATTAGGCATTCAAATCCTATTGTTGAGTCGCAGGCACCTATTACATTTTTTTTCTTGGGCACAATTGCCGGGACTGAGCTATTGCAGTTACCATCTGTTTCAAATTGGTGCCAACCCATTTTCAAAAGGGAAAGAGTCAGCATGGGATCCCTCCTCTTCTCTTTGTGAATGCATGGCCACAAAGTATTTCTGAGCATGAAGTTGTGCAAGGGACCACTGACTGCTTCCAAAAATCTATTTTAGTAATGAAATAGGTTGGTAAAATACTTTCTGTACACCCCTGCTGAAATATTGCTTCATTTCAACAAATGTTAACATTTCAATATGAAAGCAGTCACAGACATGGTGGTCTGCTGAGCTCAGCAGGCCAGCATTCCTGTGAGTGCCGCCATTCCCAAGGGGTTTGCAAAATGAGATCTACCTCATCATTCTGCAAGAGGTAGGTCATTTGCTACCCCATTTTGTATTTGCAAACTGTGTCATTTTGAGTGTTCTACCCCTGATCATCCAAGTTGCTAATTGATATTTGCTAAGTCTCGCCATGTGTGAATTGTAATACCTGATATAGGTACATATGGCCCTGAGTGACACATTTGAGGTGCAAATTATACACCTGTGCCCATTCATTTTGTCAACCATGATCAGCTAAGACACTGTCAGCATATATTCTTTCACAGTTTTGGAACATGAAAGTGGGAAATCCATGTTTAGTGCTACATTGTCATCAGTACACATACAGGATCCCTGCCATCATGTTGTCATAGGGGGCATATACGGCTTAGGGGGCACTGCCAATGGGGCATATGTATCCTACATACAATGCTTGCACACCTATTATGGACCACTGAAAGCATGATAATTCCTAAATACAAATCGACTAACATGTCCATCACACAGTTACTCATTGTCCCTTGATGAACAAGCCACAATACCTAAGTCACTTGTATTGCAGTGCACCAGGAAAGTGCCATTGCAATTGTCACCCAATAACAAATGATGAAATGGAGTACCATCTGAAATGGATTAGCCACAAAAGTGTGCAGTCAGGTTTAGCACCACATGATTATTAGGGTCAGTGCATGTGTGCATATGTGTGTCTATCACTCACTGGAGTGACAGTGTCAATGCAAGTTTGCAGTGGTATGTCTGTTGGAGTGTCTACATGCCTGATGTGCAGCTCTATCACATAAATGTCACACACTGTGATATGTTGTTCCCAGGTTTGTACAGTGATCAGACATAGAGTATATTTCTCCCTATCATGTTTTACAGGTGGACCGGCCTCCTAACCCATTGGGGAAGTGGCTTGATTCGAGGACCCAGACGTATCCAGTAAGTGTGAAAATGTCTGTCCTGTGTTGTGATTGCAACTGTTGTGTGATTGACTCTTGTGTGTTGGACTCATTGCAAGATATGATGAGCAGGCACGTTATTTGATATGCGACTTGACTGGAGGTTGACATAGTGTTCCAGGCAAAGGTTGGACATTCACTGGCAGAGAGTCATATCTTGGGAGTCGAATGCTGCGCAATAGGCAGGGGCAGGTGAACAAGGTGATTTGTAGCCACATGTAGGCCCGCATTTGATTTGGAGGTGGTCCAGTGTCAGAATTTAGTCAGCAAGTCATACCCTAATTTACACAATACAGTGATGCATCAGTTTTACACACAAACTTGTGCATCCTTGTAATGTAATGAACATGTAGGACTGCATGGGTGACTGTCCCCCAGCATCTAGCCCCACATGTAGTACTCCATTTACGTGGCACTTAAGTGGAATGTTTATAGGCGTACATGCAGGTGAAGGCCAGATGTGTGCTTGCATCAATGTGGGTGATTTAGGAAATGTGTCAGTGAGATCCGATATTGATGGTTGTCCACAAATGGGAACATGAATGTAGATGTGATTGACCAATGGTTGACTCACTCCTAGTTGGCAGGCCTCCTTACATGTGCTCCACTCACTAAATCCATGTACAGCTGGACAAAGCTTCGTGGTTGTCCTTGACGGTTGAAAATATGTATTACATGCCCATCCCCTCTGAGGCACAGGGTTAGGGAGAGAAAATATATGTAGCTACGTGTGATGGTCACAGTGTAGATGACAGACATCTAATTCAAGCATGCATGTGTGCCAAACTACACTGACCCCTTATGATTAGCAACTGCATACCATCCTGCCATTTCCATATACAAATCACACGTCTTGTGTGCGTTGAAGTTGATCTAGATGATTAGGATTAGTTGGCCTGGCACATGTTGAGTACTTGCTGCATTTGCATTGTGACACATTGCACTACATAAATGCACAGATCAGTTAATTTGGTGCACACCTTGTTGTGCTTTGCTGTGCTGCTAGATAGTTGATAGGTAGGCTGGCTTGGCATGGCATTCCTCTGGGACAATCTATAAACTTTACTGCGATTTGGACTGCAAGTGTAATTTGTGAGGAAGTGTTAGATTATCATCTGTACATGCATCACACAATGATGACACTAATGTTTGCCTGACTCTTTTTTACAGCGGCCAACATGAATGCCACACAAATCTGAGAGTTTCAGAGGCAGGCATTGCGATACAGGCACATCCTCGATGTGGAGGCTGGGTATAGAATGATGGCAAGACGCTATCGTTGTGAAAGAGCTACTGGAGCATGGCGGGCTTTTAGCCAAGGGGGCCCGGCATTGGCCACAACAGGTGCCCCCACCACCACGACTGCAGGCAGTGGCACAGTGGGCACTGGTATCTCTGCCACACCTACTGTACCCTCAACATCTGGAGCACAAGGCACAACACCTGCTGCACCATCTATGCCACCACCCCCAACCACAGCACCTGCAGTTGCTACTACCTCAGTGACACAAACCACCACAGCAGCTGGGATAGACATGGCCGCATTCATGCAGCTTCAGCAGGACATGCGTAAGGTCCTAAGGAGAATGGACAGTCTCCAGCGTGAGATAGCTCGCAACAGCTGAAGACTGAAATCGATTAAAAAAACTCTGAGGAGGGCAAACCTCTAGAGCAGTTTTGCCTCACCTCTAATTCCGTTCCCTCCCTCCTCTTTCCTTATACTGTTTTTTAGTGGGTTTAGGGGGTTTAGAGATAGGTTAGAGAAGGCTATTAGTTTAGATAGGTTAAGTAGGTTGGGGGGAGTTATATTATTACATGTTAGTTTGTGTGTGGGGGTTGATGTTGAGGTTTATGTGTATTGTTAAAAAAAAGAATTTCAAAAATACAAAACAAATATATTTGTTTAGTATTAGTATCAGTTTAGGTTAGTATATGCTGTCCTACATGTGTACTGTCATATAATGGGGGTTGATGTTTAGAGTGTTTAGTTACATGTGGTAAGTAAGTTTAGCATAGGGTAGTTAGGGCCAGTTGTGGGCAATGTATAGTTAGGATAGGTTGGGTTAGGATAGGTGTGTGACATAGTTTAAGTTTTCTTTAATACATATTTAATAAAGTTTTAGGTACTCCTTTACGGTATGTATCATATGCTTGGGGACCTGGGCCTTTGCATGAGTGTACAGTGGCAAATTTGTGTTTGCCTGTGTATTCCGTCCTGCATCCACATCCCATTCTTGACATATTTCTTCCCGCTTCCAAATGAGCTGTCACATTGGCAGCTACAACAAAGCTACTTCTCTATGCATCTGCCATCCATTGTACCCACCACTCAAGGTGACCATGGTTCCCATGTATTGGACAGGTAGGTGTGCTTTTTAAGCTGTCATTGTTTGGGTCCTGTGTTGGAATCCTGGGCACTGTTGGAGGTCTGCCTGGAGCCTGATGTTCATGTGAACCCTGATAAACTGAGTGGTGTCAAACTCTTATGAGGTTAAGTAAACAAAATTCATGCCTATGAGTTTAGATTGTACTCCCAGGTGACGTTATTGTCCAAACACTCTTACACAGCCATTCCTGCTGTATGTTGTGGTTGTAGGATTTATGGTTAGAGTCAAATGTCACATAAACAATGATTGTCTTGTAGGGGATGTAGCAGCATTGAGTTTAATCTTGTAGATACCTTGGGCCTACATATACAATTTTTACACAGCATTTGACTGTTTGTGGTGCTTTAACTTCAGAAATGAGCCACAAACAGCACAGATTATTTTAAAATCCAGACCACTGTGCATATATATCAGCCCACATTATTTCCACGCTCTTGTATTGACATTCTGTGTCCATTGACATGTTACATGCATCACAAATCTCTAGCACAGTAGATGTGTCACATTACAAAGAGACAAAGTGGTTGTGTTCATGCTGTTTATTTTAAAGTGCTGTAGTGCAATGTTTACATAGTCCAGGTTTGTCAGTCCATTAGAGTGACGTATTCTATTGTGACGCAACACAAGTACAATGTTGAGGGACATGCCAATGGACATGCTGAGATAAAGTGTCATTCAGTGCAGAGGAACATGAATTGCCAATTGGGTAGTGAGAGACAATTGCAGTCCATAGTGGTAAGATTAACAGTGTGTCGGAGAAGAGTGCATGTCACCAACTGTAGCAAGACTGGCATGTTGTCAAGCACAGGACAAAGGAAAAACAGTGCCCATGTGGCATGGGCTGGTGCTACTGGGTACTCCTACGGGTGAAGGTGATCTGTTCCATGTCTTCATCCTCTGATGTGTGTGTCGTCTCCTCTGCCTTTGATGGTGGTGGGTTTGAGGGGACAACACACACTTCAGTGTTTGGAGAAGTGGACTCTGAATTCCTGATAGCTACCAACTGTGGAACTATTGAGGGCATAACTGCAGCAAGGAGGAGCTGCTGGTTATTGAGTATGGCAGCAAGATCCCTGTGGTAGGCAGCCATGGCTGCCCTGAGGGAGTCCTGATTGTTGTCATTCATGCAGTGAACAGTTTGGGAGGCCAAGTGTTGTGACAACTCTCTCATCGCAGTGGTGAGATCCCTCACACACCGTTGTAGTCATTGCAGTAGTGATTGGTGGACTTGCATGGCTGCTGACTGTTCTGCAGATGTCATCATGCACATGCGCATCCCCTCAAGGCTGGCTGCCATATTTTGCATCCCCACCCACACCTCCTTGGCCATCTCCCACTGTACTCCCACAGCTGTCCTCCCAAAGGTGGTCCCAGTATCATCAGAGTCCTCAGCTGTGTTTGAGCTGGCAGGTCGTACTATTGGGGTGGTGGGTGGGTCCTCTGGGAGGGCTGCAACATCTGTGCTCCTCCTTGCGACTGGAGGTGGGGCCTGGAGGGTTCCCAGGACATCTTGGAGGGTTTCCTGGCTTATGGTTGTCAGGGTAGTCCAGGACAGGCAGATCCACAGGAGAGCCATCGTCCTCTGCAATGAGATATTGTACAATTAGTGTGTCTTTGTTGTGGCAGTATTAATGTGACGTCACTGACTTTCTATTAGTGGAACATTGTAATCTGGGTTCACGTTCATTGTTCGTGTCATTAATATTTACATTCTCACAGGCCTATGCCCCACCTGCATGTCACATGTAGTGTGGACAGTTTTGGAAATTGTCTGTGTCACATCCTCTAGGTGTAGGTTGTATCCAAATTGTATCTTGCCACCTTGTTGTCCTACTCAACCATTAGCATGGTGAGGCCTTGCAATGCTTGTTGGTGTTCTGATGCCACATGCACCACACGTAACAATATGGCCCTGACCCAGTCTATGATATTTCACATACACCTATACATTGCTGAGACCTAGCACATACCATGTATTGCGCTGGCGTGACACGATACAGGTGTCAGCATTGATAGTTTGTCATGTTGATGTTTGCGTATGTGTGCTACTTTGCATTGCACTGATGGGCCTGGCAGAGTTCCATTTCCTCTTATGACTGTGCGGGTGTGTTTCACTAGCTACACACATATGTCCTCCCCCTCAATGCTGTTGTCTTAGCAGTATGACAATTGAGATGTTGAAAGGTGGCATTGCAGCTATTGTAACACAGGCATGGGATAGACCCTGGAATGGGCAGCATTGGTATGAGATTGCTGCTGTGTACTTCATAATGTAAGCGACAGTGCCTGATGTTTATTGAGCCTATGGACATGAGCATTTGACAGGAGTTGCACTTGGATAGGAATTGAAGGAGATTGATCACGTAGTCATCCAGAACCCTCATTTTGAGTGTGTTTGTGCCATGGGCACCTAACTGCCATTACCTAATTGACCAGCACACACAGCACAGGTAGTAGTGTCAAATGTTGTCAATTGTAAATGCTGCTTGAGGCAATGGCCTGAGACTGGGCATTGTCCCCTAGTTCACAGTCTGACAATACCAGCTATCCTGTGACAGTAGCCCAGTTTTACATTCTACCCTACCCTCCTGGACTGGCTTTGCCTTTCCAGCAGCCTTGGTATGGCGGTGTACCCCCATGCAAAGGTTGTTGAGGTTGTGTTGTGCTGTGCCCCTGGATGCCCCTGCACAGCCCATGCACCCATGCTGTGCCCATTTTCCCTTTCCACTGCCTGATTTGCAGGGATAACATGCATTGTGTAGTAGGCATGTACATCCCCCTTCTTGCTCTTGACATTTAGGCATTTATTTCCCCCATGCAACTTAACATACATACGTGTTGTTTCCTGAAAGTCTGCACTGTCCTGTCCTGCAATTCCTGTCACGATCTCCTCCGGGATGACGGCTGCAACCATCTCCTCTATCTCGTCCAGGGCCTCCTGCGGTGCTGGACTCCCACCTCCAGTTTGCAGTGCTGCCTTCCTGTTCCTTGCCATTTTCTCCTATGTCCTGTGCTTGCAGTCATGCCAGTGTTTCTTACACTCTGTGACAGTTCTCCTAACCTCTGTCACACTGTTTATCATGTCCACAATTTGTTGCCAAATTGCCTCTCTCCTCCCAATTGGCAATTTAGAGGTGATGAAAAGTTGATGCTGGTGCTCCGTCACCTCTCTGACCAGTATTTCATGCTCCTCTGCGCTGAAATGACACTTCCTTTTCTTCTTGTCTCTCCCGTGGATCTTGTCTGTGTCCTCCTGGCTGGTTCCTGGAAGATTGAGGTCCCCCTGGGGTCTCTCCTGGCTTCTGGGATCCATTTTGGGGCTCCTTAGCATTATTTGCTGCGTTTGTGTCACTTTTTGACGCTATTGCGGGGAAAAATGGCACATATCCGGTTTGCGATGTTTTCCGTGTCGCAAACCGGATTAGAGTTATTTTCCCGCTTTACTACGCAGCGCAATGGTTAGTGTAAAAAAAATCACTCTAACCAATTCTTAGCGCCACCGTGCATCAAAGTATAAATTTGACGCATGGTTGGTGCTAAGAAATGGCATTAGCCTGCGTTAAATCTTTATATGTGTATCTGGACCCTGCATCCATTCTCGCTCATTACTCGGTCGATGTGGGTAGATTGGTGCCTAGCAAGAGGGTGCAACACCTTACACGACCTATATCCAAATGATAGCTGTATCACATTAATAGATGCCGTAGACTTGTTTAACTTGGGGACTGGTTTATTTTTACAATTTGCTAAGATAGAAGCAACGGCTCGTGGGAATGGCCTTCTTTCCCTGACGTCCCCCAGAAATCTCAGACTCTGGAGACCTTGCTGAACATGGCAGGGGGTCAGAAACTTATCTCACATGTCTAAAGGACATGGAGAAGGTTTCCCCATGAGCGCCTTGCTGGTGCAAGAAAGGTGGGATGGGATTTGAGAGGCCCCTCTTTCTACCAAAGAATGGGAGGGTGTTCATGGGGAGGTGAAGGGAACATCCACGAACTCAAGATTTAAATTATTCCAATATAATGTTGCTTACTAGCTGTACCTCACCATTATTATGCTGCACTCCATTTACCTGGCACGTTTCCCCTCCTGTCCCCGGTGTGCTGAAAAGGGTGCTGACTTTATACACATGATCTGGGATTGTCCTGGTTTAGACAACTTCTGGAAGACTATTTTGGAGACTCTCGCTGCAGCTACAGGGTCAACCATCCCTAGGGATGTCAGTCAATGCCTGAAGGGTATGGTACCGGTTCACAAAAAAAAAAAGTTAAGTAGGAAGTTTATCCTACTAAGATTGGTACTTGCTAGAGGAGAATAGCTATCAAGTGGTTGTCTCCCATAGCCCCAAAGGTGTCTAAATGGTTGAGTGGTATGGCGGAATGGGTGGTGGCAGAGAAAAGCCATTTGCGAGGCATGCGTAGAGACATCAAACTGGAAGACAACCTGCAGGCATGCGTAGCAATGCTGGCCGAACTACTGGAGCTCCCGAAAGCCCTACCCCAATGAGTTAGAGGTATGGGACTGAGAGGTGTGGTGTAGGTGCTGGTTTTGGAATGGGTGCCACTCATATTTCACTTCTACATGGACCTATGTATACGCGTGTCTTTTATCAACTGTACGGTATTTCAATACCATTACTACTTGTCCAGGTGGAGCAGGCTGGGGTGGACAGGGTTGGGGGGTTGATCTAAAGTTCTCTGTGTTTGGCACATATAAATGTATAACCTTGTTTTTCTTAAATGCCAATTAAAATGTATATTAAAACATTGAGATAATAATTCATACAAGTGTGTAAATCAATGTATAGGAAATATTACAAAAGACAACATTATATGTTAAGAGTGCATGGTCAAGAGAAACATTGTCAGGATTTAAAATGTAACTTGATGACTGGATTACTCTGTACTAACAAGACCTTACTACTACCCAAAGGAACCCTTCTTTGCAAGTTTAGTATAACAACAGATTGAACAAAAAGCAATATGGGTCTAAACACATGATTTGCAGTTTGCATGCAGCTCCTCAATGCTGGTGGCTCACTGTGCCATATTAGGATTGCAACGTGTGAACTGGAAGTCACAAAATGATCTCAGTGTCAAGAGCAGTAACCCACTTATCTGTCTAGATAAAACACAAATTGGTGATCTATGTGTTACACAATGCACTTTGCAGCAGGCAAAGTACCTTCACTTCTTTAATATGGAAGGGATTGTTCTGGTCTTTCTTAGCTCTGCTCCAATACGTTTGATGGGAGAGTATCAGCACTTCTCAGCAGCAAGCAGGTACTCTGGTACAAAGAGTACCTGCACTTCTAAATTTCTATTTCACCTACTGTGTGGAAGGTGTGTTAATCCTCTAAAATATTATAAATGCAGACGCTTTATGACTAATTAAGTCAATAAGAACAGCTTTACTGTTGCATTTGTCCTAATTGCCAATTTCTTTGTAGCACATTAAAAACATGTACAGGTTTACTGTCAGACTTTGCTTTTCATAACTCCATGCCTCATAACTCTATCCCTTTTCTTCTTCCACACCTTGACTCCCAATTTATATTGTATTAGATACATTCTTTTCAATTCAGTGGTGGTTGCACTACCCCAAACTGAGAACATTCTGGAAAGAAGTTCTCTAACGTTAAACTATAAACTAATAAATTGTTTTTATGGAAAACGCCTACAACTGTCCTGGTGGCCTCAGCAACCCAACACTGGAAAGTATGACAAAAAGATCCCATAATCCTTTGGCAATGTCCAGTGGTCGAAAAGCTGGTTATTGCAGCAGCCTTAAATAATGGAACCATTTGCCCTCCTCGAGCAGCATAGGTGAATGTGGAAAGCTCTAACAATGGAAGTGAAACCCTACGACTTACTGTGACTGCTAGTTGTAGTATGTGGCTTGAAAGAATAAGTCTAGTTTAGTTGCTTTGTAAATACTAAAAGGATTTTGTGTTAAGTCTGCATTAAAAGTGAATGCTTACTGCGTTATTTCTTTGTGATGTAGAGGCACAAGACCTCCCATTTAGGGCATGTGATTGTTTTTGCTTATGTGACTTTCAATAAAAGTATCTTTTAAAAAATGTAAGTGCAATTCTACATTAATAAAGCAATGCATACCAGATGCAAAACCTTTGTAAATCTGGGTCTCTGTGATTAATTCTATATCTGAAGGATTTCCATCCATTGCATTCCCAGCCCAATGGAGAGCTCTGGACATCATTGCTCGGGAAGGCGATATGAAAAGCTGTACCCCACACAGAAATAGGACTTATTCTATGCTTCTCTAGAGAAATGACAAAAAATGACCATACAGGGTAGGGGCCGCTCTTGTGTCTTTTGAGGCTTTGGTACAGGTTCAATGCACACGAGGATCTTTAATGAAAATTTACAAGCCCTTAGTGCCAACGGAGCGTCACTTTCAGTGACGCTTCAGTAGCACTGTGCCCATTTCCACCTTTACAAGGCGGTGGTAAGCCACTTTGCATGGCTTAATGCTGCCTTGTAAATATGGGCCCCTCCCCAACACAGTTTTCTGCGGTAGAGGGGCATGCAATGGGTGTTGCTCTGGGTGTTTCCATGTAACACCCATTGCTTTTGACACTGTCCCAGATTTACTAGATCTGTGGCAGTAACACCAGGGGTGGCCTTAGAGTGGCGCAATGAGGAGAAATACTTTTATTTTTCGTCGTTTTTGCTTTTTCTATTTGTGCTGCTTTCTGCAGCACACATAGAAAAAGCAAAACGCCATTAATGATTGTTTGTGTTTAAGAAGGTGTCCCTTCCTGCACATAAACAATCATGAAATAATGACAATTTGCTACTTCTATGTGTGCTGCATTCTGCAACTCACATAGAAATAACAAATCACAATTATTGATTGTTTATGTTGAGGAAGGAACACCTTCCTACACATAAACAATCATTCCCTGCAACGCAGGCACCATTGCACCGTGGTATAAGGGTGCCTGCATTGGCACTAGGCAGCTAATTTTAATGCCAGCTCAGGAAGAGAAGACAGAAATGTCCCCTATCTTGTAAATACAGCACATTTCTGCCCTTTCCCAGTGGTGCAGGGTGGCGCAGCAAGACACTTGCTGCGCCACCCTGCACCACGGGGCTTGTTATTAAGCCCTTTAGGGGCACATTTACAAGAAAGTGGTGCATCAGCTCTGAAGCGCAACTTTTCTTGCATCGATCTGCGCCCCCTAACATCACTATGGTAGTGATTTATCTACTATACAGTGCATCATGGCGTATGTTAGCAAAATAGCGTCACAATTTATGGTGTTATTGTGGTGCTTTGCTGAATTAGCTTCACAAATTATGGTGCTAGTCCAGCAAAGCACAGAAAGGTCCATAAGTCACTATGGGTGCGTCCCCTTAATGCCTGCCCTGAGTCGGCGTTAAAAATGATGTAAGAAATGGCGCAGTGAAAACTTGTAAATTTCACTGCGCTATTTTGTTGTTCCTCCATGAGGGGGAACGTCCTACTTGCATACCCCTGGTGCAGGTATAATGTGGTGCAAGGGGTTACAAAGTGGTGAAATGCATGCATTGCGCCACTTTGTAAATATGGCGCATGGTGAGGGCTTCCTTAACACCTCCTTAGTGCAAAAAATGATGCTAGGGTGGCGCAAGGAGGCGCAAGGGGCTTGCAAATATGCCTCTAAGAGTCTTTCCTAAATAATGACGAATGGGAGGGTTGGTAGCGTTGAAGCAGATATGCTAATTAGAAATTATTAATAAATGCTTAATCGTAATGGTTAACAAAAGTTCATAGAGAAATTAATCTTACAGAAAAATGTATGTGCATGTTTGAAAATGTGCCCACGGGGAATGGCACCCACTTATACGAACTTGTACAAATATGATTAAAAATGCGTGGAATGATGAAAATGTGTAATAATAAAGTAGTAATGTGTCATATTAAGATGTGTAACCTATGTTTTGCATTATATTGTAGAGTTAACTTAGCCGAGGTTGTGGCCTAGTCTTTGCAGGCCTCATGCAGGATCCAAATTAATAAACGCACAAAGTAGAAGTTGCTGGTGCGTGAACTGTCCCTGAACTGCATACATTAATAAAATCTGCTTAGCTAGAATTTTCTGCAATGTACTGAGGAACAGGATATGAGGGACTAGGATATGTAACAAATTTGGTGTAAGGCAGATTTGATGTACTTTCCCAGGACTCGAACAATAAAAGCACTGACTGGAGAAGAAGATGCAACATTTTCGATACCTGATGAGCCGGATGATGAGGACATCATACAGTGAACCAATCATCGAATAGGGAACTGAGAAATACTAGAATTCATAGATTTGTGAAATTAATATTATAGGTTAGAGTCATAACCGCTGATTAATTGACCAATTAGGAATTAGGGGGATAGACTGAAAAACTCTAATAAAAAATCATGACAAGGGGCAAAAATTTCAGATGCGAGGGGAGAATTGATAATGCCAGAAGATGCGATTCGAGATTATGTCATTGGACTCATGCTCTTGAGAGCCTTATGCATTGCTGATCGATTGATGACCTGAGGACGAAGACTGACTTTCTTGCTGATCCATTCCGTGGATAGGTGGATATGACAATGTGGCTGATTAACATTTGTTTTTTTCTTTCTAGGTACCAACTGTGATGTTTAATAGTTTTTCTCTTAGTTAGATGTTTTTCCAAATTCATGTTTCTAAATTGTTTTCACATGAAGTCCCACATGCTAAATGCTAATCTGGGTTAGGTAAGGGTTTCTTTGGGTGACGCTGACAGTGACAAACGATTGACAAACTGATTGCTGAACTCTGCTAGTAATGTCAACATGTTCATCTTTGTTGGCTTATGCTGAAGCATTAAAGTACAGGGAGTGCAGAATTATTAGGCAAGTTGTATTTTTGAGGATTAATTTTATTATTGAACAACAACCATGTTCTCAATGAACCCAAAAAACTCATTAATATCAAAACTGAATATTTTTGGAAGTAGTTTTTAGTTTGTTTTTAGTTTTAGCTATGTTAGGGGGATATCTGTGTGTGCAGGTGACTATCACTGTGCATAATTATTAGGCAACTTAACAAACAAAAAATATATACCCATTTCAATTATTTATCATTACCAGTGAAACCAATATAACATCTCAACATTCACAAATATACATTTCTGACATTCAAAAACAAAACAAAAACAAATCAGTGACCAATATAGCCACCTTTCTTTTCAAGGACACTCAAAAGCCTGCCATCCATGGATTCTGTCAGTGTTTTGATCTGTTCACCATCAACATTGCGTGCAGGAGCAACCACAGCCTCCCAGACACTGTTCAGAGAGGTGTACTGTTTTCCCTCCTTGTAAATCTCACATTTGATGATGGACCACAGGTTCTCAATGGGGTTCAGATCAGGTGAACAAGGAGGCCATGTCATTAGATTTCCTTCTTTTATACCCTTTCTTGCCAGCCATGCTGTGGAGTACTTGGACGCGTGTGATGGAGCATTGTCCTGCATGAAAATCATGTTTTTCTTGAAGGATGCAGACTTCTTCCTGTACCACTGCTTGAAGAAGGTGTCTTCCAGGAACTGGCAGTAGGACTGGGAGTTGAGCTTGACTCCATCCTCAACCCGAAAAGGCCCCACAAGCTCATCTTTGATGATACCAGCCCAAACCAGTACTCCACCTCCACCTTGCTGGCGTCTGAGTCGGACTGGAGCTCTCTGCTCTTTACCAATCCAGCCACGGGCCCATCCATCTGGCCCATCAAGACTCACTCTCATTTCATCAGTCCATAAAACCTTAGAAAAATCAGTCTTGAGATATTTCTTGGCCCAGTCTTGACGTTTCAGCTTGTGTGTCTTGTTCAGTGGTGGTCGTCTTTCAGCCTTTCTTACCTTGGCCATGTCTCTGAGTATTGCACACCTTGTGCTTTTGGGCACTCCAGTGATGTTGCAGCTCTGAAATATGGCCAAACTGGTGGCAAGTGGCATCGTGGCAGCTGCACGCTTGACTTTTCTCAGTTCATGGGCAGTTATTTTGCGCCTTGGTTTTTCCACACGCTTCTTGCGACCCTGTTGACTATTTTGAATGAAACGCTTGATTGTTCGATGATCACGCTTCAGAAGCTTTGCAATTTTAAGAGTGCTGCATCCCTCTGCAAGATATCTCACTATTTTTGACTTTTCTGAGCCTGTCAAGTCCTTCTTTTGACCCATTTTGCCAAAGGAAAGGAAGTTGCCTAATAATTATGCACACCTGATATAGGGTGTTGATGTCATTAGACCACACCCCTTCTCATTACAGAGATGCACATCACCTAATATGCTTAATTGGTAGTAGGCTTTCGAGCCTATACAGCTTGGAGTAAGACAACATGCATAAAGAGGATGATGTGGTCAAAATACTCATTTGCCTAATAATTCTGCACTTCCTGTATTGTTTTCTCAAGTTCTGATTAGATTATGTTACTGGTGGTCATTAATGAGCTAATTCTGAGCTGATTGAATAAAGTTTGAATCAATCTTATGACTTAGTATTGTAAATAAAAATTTATAAAACGTATAATTGAGTTGTGATTTTCATGTAATGTTGATACATTGTCTCATGCTTAATGATTCTCTTAGTGGTTATTGATTGACTACACTTATAATTGATGTTCATCGAATAGTACATAGATAGGATTCTCCATATGATCAAAAAGATTAATTGGCCCATATGCTTCCCCTTGTAAATTTACTTACTAAGGACCAGGCACACTAGCAGTAGTAACTGTGAAGACAGAGAAGGATCTATTAAACCTGTGTTTTTGTATTGGCTTCTTAGGAAGTATTCTGTATAAGTGTGCCCAAAGTTTCAATATATATATAGATTTTTGTTTTTAAATGTATTTACAGTGTGTTAAAAAAACATATCAAGTCACTGTAAAAGTAGAGGAAGCATTAACAATTTTGTATTACATAATATCGATTTTTATAAAAGACCTTTTGTGAGACATCATGTAATTCTGGATACTTACAATGTAAACACAAATACTCACAAGGTGACTGTAGCAAATGGTCTAGGTCCACAGGGCTCTAACAATGTAGCTGTCCATAATTTAAGGTGCATGCAAACTAAAAAGTAAAAGGCTACTGGTGCTGCATACTCATGTTTTTGCTGCATTCGGGTCACAGCCATATATGGGACTTGTTTTAGGGAGAATTTAATGGGATCCCTGATCGATGGCTTCAGAGAGCTAAGATTGAGTTCTCTAAAAATCCACCACCCCCTCCGCCGTTTGAGAGATATTTTGTTGAAAAACTGTCAGGAGTGTATTGATTGAATATTTCTCAACTCCAGCCTTCACACTTCCTTTGAACTTGGCTTGCTCAAATTTCATTTCTTCAATACAGTTAACAAGCTTCAAAGTTATACAGCCACTGATACATAGTTACCAAACCGACCCTCAGAGGTAAGATTTCATTAGCAACGTCAATAGAATACACATGTTGGCATTTGTGAAATCTTATAGAGGCTTATAAGGGCAGTTCCTTCCCTGCAGGGAGACTCAGCCATGATCAAATCCAAACTAGTGTGCATCCCTTTCAAAACCACCCTGTCCTCCCAAACAAATTACCTATGCTCCACCATAACATTCTCAAGAATCTGCTAAGAAGTAAAGAAATTCTAAGACTGGAATCTAAAGGTTCAAAAACCAATCAGCTCTGTTACAGCCTCTGAAGCAACTGTCTACCTGCTGAAACATGCAGCGAAGAGGACCTATTCAACTTCTGGAAGAAATAAAAAAAACACTGCCTCGTTTAGAAGGCCTTGGCAACACCGTTGAATCTTTTTTTTTACACAGCGGTGGCGCTAGCAGTGCTCTACACTGCTCCAGATTTACATCTGATGCATCGAGTCCAATTCATCAGTTTATAAACCCTTGCATCACATTATACCTGTGCCTGGTATAATGTTTGAAAGCTAGGCATGCCCATGGGAAACATCATGCAGAACTGACGCAGTGAAAAGTACAACATTTCACTGTGTCATTCTGCGACTTTACTGCATTAGAATTTAATTGCCTGCTCCATGCAGATGTAAAATTGACACAAGGCTTTTCTCTATGGTGGCTTCCTCACATTGCAGGAGTAGCATAATTTTTTTTATGCTAGTCCAGCAATGCATGAGTTTAGCACCAACAAATGCATTAGAATTTGTGACGCAACTGGGAAAACGTGCACCATGGAGCTCTGTATTGTAAGTACAGCGCATCCAAGGAGTTGCTAGGGAATCATAGGGCAGCACAAGAAATCTGACACATAGGGCTGATGCGGCAAATTCTTGTAAATGAGGCCCCTAGTGCTTAATTTGTAAAACAATGAGTTCTGGTGCCCCAAGCTCTGCTCAGACGCCTGCGACCTGTGCTATTAAATAGAGAAGCGCCGAATACAAAGGCTTCTCATCTTGCGCCTCTTTAGTCTACTAACAGACACTCCATGCTCATTTAACCCACTCTTGCAGGTTCCTCTTTTCCCTCTTCCTGACAGCTTTCCTATCTTTCCCTTTCTCTTTCTTGTGTTTTTCCCTCTCTTGCTCTCTGTAACTGTCTAATGAGGAAAAATAAATGCTGATCTGCAGAAATTAGTGCCGGTGGGATGCATGTGTATTTTGCTAACTCTCCTGGGTGGAGTGGCTCTGTAGGAAAATGTAAACTAAGTAAATAAATAACAACATACATCATAATGAGTATGATCACAGTTTGGCCATCATAATGAGAATTAAAGCAGTTGCAGTCTTTGATGATACAAATCACACATGCTTTCTCTTTTCTAATCAGAGAGATCCACTTTATATTAAGACTGCCATAGTGGTAATCAGTAATAACCATCAAATCCTCAAAATTCGAACTGCAGGTCCACAGGTATTCCAAGTGGAATTCCAAATGGCCAAACAATCTTAGTTCTGCTACAGCTGATTTGTAGACTGCTAGTACAGCAAAAAGAGAACTGTCCCAATCCCAGGTTGTAACCTGTGGGTATGGTCTAGGAGCGGACTGTAAGTTGGGAACAAGTGCAAAGAAAACATCCTCAACCTCTCAGGACAGGTCAGGAGAACTTTAGTCTTGCACCGAGTCCAAACAAGGCAGTTCAACTTCAGTCATTTGTCCCTTTTGTGTTGATGAAGTTTCCTTAAGTGGGAAAGGTATGCCCAGACATGGGTCCCTTGCTCACTGTGCCACTGGATTCAGGCTACACTGGCTGATGAAGGGTGATACTTTGAAACCGGTCCCAGGATGCTTCTTTCTAGTCCAGGGAGGACCTGGCCTGGCAGTTCGGGTGGACTGTTCCCAGGGGGAACAGGGTCAAGACTGATTTGCATATGGATGGATCTAAACTGGGGTGGCATGGTGAGCAAAGGAACAATGGATTTAACCCAGATCTGTGACTGGGGTGAGTGTTTGAAAAGTTTCAACACTCCATCTATCATCCTTTTGTGTTATTATCAACAAAGATCAAACCGTTTTTCAAGAAGCTGGGAACTTTGTCCTGCTGAAAATGATGGGCAGACCCTTATTAGGGAGCCATAGGAAAAGGAAGCATTACTGGTCCTCACCTGTGGGGGTTGCATTGGCTTGCCTCTGATGTCCGGGGCACATCTTACTATGGCTCTGCAAACTGGGCCAAGTAAATTCCTTGTCTCTCATTGGTAGTGATAGTGAGCAGTCTCAGGCTTCCTAGGTAGGTAAGTGATTCATGCTCTAAATTCAACAATCACCCAGCAGCGCAGTAACAGAATGTTCAACCTAGAAAACTAGAATGTTGCTTTATTAATATTAATGTAATGCACACAGAAATCACAAGACTACCCAAGACAGGCAACCGATACAGAAGACTCACTGGTGTGGGATAACTGTTCTTTGAGGCTGTTCCCCTCACTCTCACTCTCTCTCTCTCTCTTCTCTCCCCTTGAGTTCAAGTTCTGTCTGGGCAGGTATCAAACACAGGTGCAAACTATTCCTTTTAACTAGTTTGTCTGCTCTGTTCAGTTACTAGTCCCCATGTGTTAATTTAAATTTAAAATCAATATAAATAATGTTAGGCTCTATTGGTTGTGAACAACTAGAATTTAATATTAATTCTAATGATTTTTAGGGGAACTCCCTCCACTAATGAGCAGAATGAAAAGAGAAGTGATAGGTTGGAGATATGTCCACTTCACTATCACCTTATTTCAAATTGAGAATATAACGTCCTCCTGGTAAAGCAAAAAAACATGGGGAAGGTTGTATATGTATGATAAAATTGACAATAGTTTACATTACTCTCAAGAGTGTGATTACGGGGAAGAGTCAATTCCCTATGAGCTGATGAGGCCTGCTTAGAAACCTAAACTAGGTGAATTAGACTAAAATCCACACACATATGAAGTCATATAGCAGCAGACATGGTTACTATGCTGCTATATATATGAGTAGTGATTAGCCCTTGTGGCTTGCAGTTTCTTATTACTGGGGAGTGGGATCTCACTTATATATACACAGTGTGTGCATGCTTTGCTATGAACACGGAATGGATGGGTTTCCTGAGTTGAATGCCTATGCTCATGCAAGGTGATGCCTTTATCTAAGTAATGAGTAACACTTTTTGGTATCCTACAGGTTTTGTGAAATTTCACAGGTAGGAGAGCCTAATGCCTCCTTATGCACACTGTTCCCTTAGAAATAGGTAAGGCTAAGAAGAGAGATCTAGGTGCCCTGAAGAAGGCTGAGTGACCAAACAGACATTTGAGACTAGGCCAAAACATGTTGGCATAATAAATATGCCAGAAACATTGGATTCCTATTGGACATCCACAGCATAGGTTTTTAATCATAGTATGGGTTCCCATAGACTAAAGATATTTAGGGTAGACCCATAACCATTTTATCACTTGGCTGGACCCCGCAGAATTGTCTAGAAAATTTAACATTTAAGAGCTCCAGACAGGGTTGAGCCCACCCCGGTGGCATCGTCCTACTAGCTTCAGAGAAAACATTGATGATGAAGCGTGCTGCCATTTGCTGGGTGAGGTGTTTTTCATAATATTATTAATGTCTTTGTAGGATGTGGTACAAAAGGTACCCAGGAATCAATTCCTGGTCTTTCGTATTTTGTTTTGTGAAGTGTGTTACATTGGACGGTTTGTGAAAGCCTTATGTAACCTTTCACACTCTCTCTATTGTGAAAAGCCCATGTGTTATTTTTCAATACAGTTCAGTGGTGGCTTGTGAACTTTGAAAATGGTGGAGCGTAAGCATACACAGACCAGTTTTTGCCTTACCAGTGACATATAGCTTGGATCCTGTGGGACAGTGCCAAAAGGCCTCAAGCCTTTGCATACTTGTGGTCACAGAAAAGATGATGGCGGGAATGTTTGCACATAGCCTAACCAATTGCACAAACTCTGAAATCAAGAATTGCAAAAAAGTGTGCAGCCACAAATTTGAAATTGCCTTTGGTGTTAATGTCAATGAGAAATACACCTGACAGAAAAACAGAATTGTCACCCCATTAGATCCTCATGGGCAGAGCAATGAGGTTGTCAGCAGTTCCAGCCAATGCACTTGTCAACATAACAGATGATATGGTGTTGGATTACTGCAAAGGTCTGGCTGATGTGGTTAGCTCTTTCTCTCAGCAGGTGGAGGCCACCACACTGCCACCAGTCCACAATCCAGGGCACAACCTGAGGGCCGGTGCCTGGGTTGTTGTCCGCAAGCACACGTGGGCAAGACGTGTTTGGAGCCTTGTTGGCGGGGACCATACCACGTGATCTTAACGACTACGACAGCTGTGAAGTGTGCTGGGATTTCGAACTGAATTCACGCAAGTCACACGAAGAAAGTGTCCTGTCCACTGGATCATGAAGAAGCGTTGTTGTTAAGAGTACCAACAACTGTGAGACAAATTACAGCACCAGAACCGGAAAAGGAGCAAAGGGGAACTGAAGCTGAACCTGAACTCATTGAGGACTGTTCCATCACTCCTGTGAGAGACGAGGGTGAATACCTCCAGGAGAGTGCTGGGGAACCTATCTCGACTGATGCAGCAGGAGAGCCTAGTACAGAGAGGGATCTCCTAGAAGCTGATGATTCTGAGAGGCAGACAGAGCAAGTGCCAGACCAAGAAGGGCAGGGAGTTGAACTGGATCAAAGTCAAAGTGATCCATCAAGAGAAAACACCATAGAGAAGGAAAAAGATTCAAGTTTGATCATGAAGAGTATACTGACAGAACGAAGAAGAAGAAGTTGATACCACGAGAAAAGAAGAACTAAGCGAAAGAGAGTTAAATGGTGATCGAAAGTTGAAGAGAAAGAGAATAGCAAGTCGAATATACGCAGGTCCTAGATGGGTGTATGCAACTACCAACGAATGGCAGCAGGAGTTTGTCTTTTTGTATTGATAGGGAAGTTCCAAGTCAATATTTTGAGCTGACCTGAAAAAAGATTTGAAGAGCTGAACTGTTGAAACAATAATTTTGAGAAAGAGACTGTTGAAAGTAACCGGAAAAAACATTGATAACCTGATTTGACTTTTTGAAAACCTGATGTGACAAGCTGCTAACCGATTTTGACAAGGACAAGGGTTCCTGGAAGTGAAACTGAACTGCTGAAAAAAGAGTTGTCTTTTTTTTATTTTTGCTGCACGTTTTCTAATATACTTCTGCTTTCTGATTCTTTACAGATCATGGCTAATTTTGATAAACAGTTTAGAGATGCTAAGTGCTGTAAATACATGAGCATTGGGTTGGAATTATGTGTGGGATTCTGTTTATAGTGTTGATTCTGGGTATGTCTGTTCATGATGCGAGAGGAGCCAACCATACTTCTGAGACTACTACAATAAGGGCCATATTTATACTTTTTGTGTCAAAAATATTACCGCCGGCTAACGCCATTTTGGTGCACAGTGCGGGCGTCATATTTATACTTTGACGCACGGCGGCGCAAACCACAGGTGGGAGTCATTATTTTTGACGCACACCGCAGCGTCAAGTCACAAAGCAAAACAACTTTAACACGGCAGAAATGACTGTGGGTCGATTTACAACTCCGCAAACCGGATATGCACCGTTTTTTGATGCAACAGTGTCCAAAAAACCCGCAAACACTGCCATTTCACCAGAGGAGAGCCAAAATGGATCCCAGATACCACTACAGACCCCAGGAAGATGACAGCAAACCAGGAACCAGCCAGAATGACCCACACAAGAACCAGGACACTTTTAAGAAGAAAAGAAAGTGTTACTTTAGTGCAGAGGAGCAGGAAACTCTGGTTAAAGAGGTGACAGAACACCAGCACCAACTGTTTATCACCTCAAAGTTGCCAATCAGTAGGAGAGAGGCTATATGGCAACAAATTGTCGACAAGATTAACAGTGTGGCATAAGTACGCAGAACAGTCATCGAGTGCAAGAAACGCTGGCATGACTGCAAGCGCAGGACCAAAGAAAAGATGGCGTGGAACAGGAAGGCAGCACTGCAGACTGGAGGTGGGAGTCCAGCACACCAGGCGGCCCTGGACCACATGGAGGAGATGGTCGCAGCCATCATCCCTGAGGAGATCGTCACAGGGATTCAAGGACAGGACAGCGCAGACTACCAGGAGACAACGCACATGCAGGGTAAGTCGCATGGGGAATTATAATGCACTAATGTCATCTACAACTGGGGGGGATACCGACCACAAAATGCATGGAAGTCATTTTATACATGGAGTGGCATGGGTAAAGGGGCACGGCAGGGGGGCATGGCCCGTTCTGAGAAGACCTGGGGCACACAATTACACAACACCAACAACAGTCCCATGGGGGCATGCTGTCATGCCAACGATGGAGCAAAGGGAAAGCCACGCCAGGAGGGAAGGCCACAATGTCAAACTGACATCCCGGCACACGTCAGCCACCATACCCCCTACATTAACTAGGGCCCAATTAACAACCTCTTGCCATACCGACAACTGGAATGTAACTGTGACAACAGTTGCCACTACCACCTCCGCTCTGTTTGCAGCTCAAGTAGCCAATGGCAGTAACCTCCCCATGGATCATACACACCTAAATTAGGGGGTGAGGATGACAACTTCAACAATCCCCAGAAACAAGACAAAGGCCCCAGTACTCTCAAATGTCAATGCCCATAGTTGTCGCAAACATCAGCCAATGTAAACAACAATAGGAGCTACACAGCACTAAGGACACACCCATGCTGCATATATCAGGGTCCATCCTGTGCCTGGGTAACAATGCAACATCCCAAATGTCATACTGCTCAGACAACAGCATTGAGGTGGGGACACATGTAACTGGTCACTGAAATACACCTGCACAGTCAGAGGAGGAAATAGGACACTGATAAGATTATCAGGGCAATCCAATGTAACACACATTCCCCAACATCAGCAGTACACATTACCAATGTCAACATCCATATCAGATCATAACATTGCCATGCATAGGATATGACACATGTCAAATACATTTAAGTGGATGTGAAAGATCAGAGATTGGGGCATGTCCAGATTGTTAAGTGTGCTGCCAGGGCCACCAGAACACCCACAGCTAGTGAAAGGTCTCACCATGAGAATGGATGTAGACGGAGGCTTGAGTAGGAAAATAAGGTGGCAATTCTCTATTTGGCCTAAACCAACACCTAGAGGCGATGATGCTGACAAGTCTAATAACTCAATAACATACATGTGACATGCAGGTGGGCCATAGGCCTGGAAGAATGCCCATCTGAAGGACTGGAGCAATTAACACAAAACAAGATCACAAAGTGAATTCATCAAAAGGCAGGCACGTCACTCCAAAATTGCTACAACACAGACACATTAATTGTACCCTGTTTCATTGCAGAGGAAGATGGATCTCCTGCGGATATACCTGTCCCAGATTACGCTAATGACATGGATGACGAGCCGATAAACATTCCCCTGGAGACTATCCAAAAGGTCCTTGAAACCCTACAGACCCCACCTTCAGTCACAAGGAGGAGCACAGAACAAGCAGCCATCGCAGAGGATCGATCCACCACCCCAATTGTAAGACCTGCCAGCTCCAATACAGCTGAGGACTCAGACAACACTGGCACCAGCTTTGAGAGAACTGTATTTGGAGTACAGCGGGAGCTGGACAAGGAGGTGCGGGTGGGGATGCAAAATATGGCAGCCAGCCTAGAGGGGATGCGTTCGTGCATGATGTCATCTGCAGATCAGGCAGCAGCTATGCAAGCCCTAACATCTAACTTGCAGGAACTGCAGAAAACCTTAAAGGAAATCAGCACAGCTGTAATACAGTTGACCCAACACCTACAACAGCAATCCTGTCAACGCGTGCACGAATGCAACATTGAACCCCGCAGGGCCGACCTGGCTGCCTACCATCGTGATGTGGCTGCTATTCTCAAGAACCAGCAGATACTCCTTGCTGCAGTACTGCCCTTAAGACCTTCACAGGGAGCAGCGACCGGAATGTCTGACTCCACGTCTTCGAACACTGAGGTGTGTGTTGCCCCTTCACAACCAAAAACAACAAAGACAGAGGAGGCAACACACACATCAGAAGAAGAAGACATGGAACAGATCACATTCACAAGGAAAATGACCCAGAAGCACTAGTCTCTGCCACATGGCCAACATTTACCAAGGTCCTGAGCTTTGTAACTTGCAAGTCTTGCAACAACTGTACTCAAGCACTGTTCTGCAAACCACTGTATATCTTGTCACCCAGCCCAGTGATTGTCTCTCTCCTACTCATTGGCAAATAAAGATCCCTCTGCACTGTCTGAAACAGCAACCCCAGCATGTCAAAAGCATTTTGGTAAACCCTTGTGTTGAATCACAATGTAAGATGTCACTATAATGGACTCACAATCATGGAGAATGTACAGATAGCACTACAGCACTTTTCAATAAATAGCACTTACACAACAAATCTGTCTCTGGGTAATGTGACATATCAACTGTGCAGTAGATAACTGAAATGTGCCTACTGTCAAATCACGTAGCTTGTCAATACAACTGTCCTGATAATATGTAGTCAGAGAAATCTGCACAGTGCCCATGATTGCATCATACTCTGCCCATCCAGAGGGACAAATCCGATGAAGTGAGAAACCATACACCATCATGCTGTGTTGGACAGAATAATGCTTCCTCAGGGGATAACTAAGTCATCAAATAGTGGCCGCAAAATGCTGTCAACATGCACAACTAACACAAATAACATGGCACACTAATCTAAGCAAACACTACAAAAACTGCATAAATGAAGGTGTCTGAGTTTACATACAAATAGGTAATCATGCTGAACTGTGTCACAAATGATGTATGAGAGTCATGAAGACAAGAATACAAGAGTGCCAATGAGAACTCATCTTACAAGGGTGTCCATGATCATCACACTGCAGTCAGACCTAAAACTGTTTCCCCAATACCAAGTCTAGAAGCACTGTTTGTGACTTTCAAAACACACTTATCAACAGAAACACATTGTCATCCATATTAATTGTGATTGTTGGTTGCAACAAAGGGTCGACACTTTGCAAGGTAGCTCTGGGCTAGCTGCCAATCGTACAGCTCAGTTGGGATTTGTTTGTAGCATAGGACACAAATGTAATAGTACAAAATTTATGTACACTGAATCCAAACCCACGATCAGTACCATTCAACACATACTATTAAGGGTTAACCAAATATTTATTAAATGCTAATCACAGAAGAGGAAACTGAGGGAAAAATCTTACCTACCCTAATCTACCCTGACTACTCATTACCCACAACTGTCCCTAACTAACCTAAGCTACACTTACTTATCACATGCAACGAAACGTTCTAAACATCTACCCCCCACCCCCCTTATGAGACGGGACACATGGAGGATAACACATACTAACCTAAACACATACTATACTATCCTAACCAAATAGATTTATATATTTTTCTTCCTTTTTTTTTTTATTTAAACACACAAGAACCTAAACATAGCCCCCCACCCACCCACACACACACTTAATAAGTAAAAATATGAAGAATCTGGACCCCCACCCACTAACACTAACTAAACTAACAGCCTATACTAACCTAACACTAAGCCCCCTAAGCCCAATAACTATAAGAACAAGGAAAGAGGAGGGAGGGGAGGGAATCATGTCCATCAAAAAATGTCTAGAGGTTGGCGCTCTGGAGGGTCCTCTTAATAGACTAAACACGCCGGTTAATGTGGCGCACATCCCGGCTCAGGTTGCTCAACTTGCGCAGCACACAGTCCATCTTACGTTCCATGTTGTGGAAGGCTGCAGGGTCAACAGATGGAGCTGTGGCAGTCTGGGTACTGGTGGAGGAGGTCTGGGTGTGTGTGGTGGCAGGCCTAGTGGGCTGTCCTGCACCGGTAGCAATGCTGGGGCCTGGAAGTCCAGCAGATATAGGACCAACAGTCCCAGCTGTGGGTGGGGCCACCTGGCTTGGATTGGTGGTTGTGCTGGTGGTGGCTGTGGTGGGCAAAGGAGGGCCACCCTGTGGGAAGGCTCTCCATGCCCCGGAGGCCCGTTCATGGCGATATCTCTGGGCCATCCTCCTGAACCCGACTCCACAAGCAGGATGTGCTGGTATCTCATGGCCCGGTGCTGGAATTCACTGACCTGGTCTGGAGTCATGTTTGCAGCTGTGAAGGTAAATGCAGATATTCTACTTTAGTAACTGCATTGTGTGAAATGGCACAAGAAGTTAATCAGACAATACATCTACTGTACTTGTAATAGCTCATATCACAATACAGATCATTGAATGTCCCTGAGGAATTACATGGCAGGCCAGCCTACAAAGGTCTCATCACACATAGCACATCCATAACCTACAAGATGGGAAACAACTGGCTTTGACTTGCAATCTGAGTTCTGGCAGTTATCAGCTAAGAATCATGCTGCATATCCTCTGCCAAGACCTGGGCTACAAATGTCAGTGTATGGAAAGCTAAACTAAAGCCACATGGTCTGCAAGTTGTAACTGGACTTACCAGTATAGTACCAAGTGCCAAACCTGAGTGTGTATACTAGGTTCCAACCAACAGTCACTTATTCACATGTATGTGTAACATACTGGTAGCATCAGTACTAGGTACCCCATTCACAAACCCATGCCCGTGTTTTTTAAACAACTATCAATTTCCAACAACATGTACAATGAGGAGTGTATAGAAAACTCCACAAGTGTTTGGCTCTACACACACACCACAGGTAAGGTCTATAAACAATTAGGAGTCAGCAAACCCTAGACCAATCATAGGGCCACACATGTCAGGAAATGCAGAACTTGGTACACAACATATACTTCCACTAAGGCCTGACTTACATCAGACACATAGTTGCAAGAACACCCATGATCATGAATTGCATGCACACCTAGGCCACTGCACTCAAGTTCCACATACTTGTAGCACTACATGTGGAAGTACATGCTGCTAGGAGGTTCTACCTACTGTTTCATAATTACGTTGGTAAATAGGGAAGCAGATGTCTATTGGAAAGCTATTTGCTGTAGCAAGCTTGGAGAATGTGGGTCTGACAGGCTGACTAAATCGGAGCTGACTTCCAGTGCGCTCTTGTTGATACAAGTGTCATCAACATGACTAACCCCTGTACTCACAGTGGGGCCTACAGGAATGGCCTACAAGCCCTACATAATACCATTGGATACGCATTGGCTTACTCAAAACATGTGAGAAACTGAATTCCCGCTCATGGAACAAGAGAAATGATTGCCCAACGCATCACACCTTGTTCAACACACACAAGTCCATAACCAGCAAACCCAACACATAACAGACATATCAACACTTACTGGAGTGGTCGGGGTCCTCAAATGTTGCCACCTCTCCCACAGTGTAGGGTGCCGGTCCACCTGTAAGGTATGGAAGGAAGAAATGTGCTCAAAATCTGTGCACAGCGCAACATTTTCATAAACATCTACAATGTGTAGGCTGAACAAGGAAATGCCAGCCATTCAGACATGATGGTACTGCATCTGATATATCACGGTCAACTTGTACGTAGCATGAGTCTCCTGTGACAGTTACACACATATCTGCACACATACATTGGCCCTAACTATCATGTGGTTACAAATATGCCCCGTAATTGGTGACCAGAAAAAAATATGGAGTGTAGTCGTCTTATCATGTGCATCCAAGAGAGACATCCAAAGCCTGGTTACTTGAGGACTGCATTACCAGTCAAACATGCCTTGTGGCCATGACACATTAATGACACATAGGCACTATGCACAGAGGGAGGGGCAGGGACTTTTGTAAGCCCCCCTGTTGTTACATTTGATTCAATTGATGTGGCCCAGCTATGGTGATTTGCACCAACCATGGAGATGTGAAGCCATGTGCATACACTTGGACTGCCATCCATATTTGGAATGTGCCACAACTAACTCCAACAAACATTCTCAACAACTCCTCTTCACCTATCCTGCCAAGACGTGGCCTACCAGACATACTGGGAAAGGGAATAGGGGTAAAAGAAATAGAAAGGGGAAAAGGGGGAAAGTAGGGGTACAAATACAGATGAAAAGTAAACTTAACCTCTAAAAGAGCCCAACTATCCCCAAACTAACACTACCCACAACAGACTCCCACAAACAACAAAAACACAAGATAAATGGACAAATGTAGATAACACACAGTAGTACAGTATACAGCAACAATATTTATTTCACAAATGGACTTTACAGATAGCACACAGGACAAAAAAGCACAAAATCTCAGGACACCACTCTCTACACAGTCTAGAAGGATCATAGACTGCAAAGTGAAAGTGAAAGTACACCCACTGTATATGATCTGTAAACAGGATATCCTATTACATCACTTCCTGTATGAAAAGTCCCGCCTTTTTCGCGTAATGCATAATTTTTTGTCTACCAAAACTGTATTTGCGTCAGTTGTTTTGGTGCACAGGAGTGAAAATTAGCCCGCATCCACATAATAGTACATGGTCTGTACAAATATCTGGATGTGGGCTAATTTTCACTCCTGTGCGTAAAAAAAAATGACACAAATACAGTTTTAGTAGACAAAAAATGACGCATAACTCTAGGAACGTCTGCATTTCAGTGCATTAACTGGTTTTGGGCAATTTTTCTTGTTTTTTTGTTATGTTACATTTGGGACACATCAGAGATAGGCTGATTGAAGACACTATGGTGTTGATGGTGTATGTTCACATGTGTGACATCATACTGCAGCGGACCATGATCCGGTACTCCCTTCACAGTATTTTTACGGTTGGCTGACGCAATAGTTGGTCATAAGTGTGGCCTACATATGTGTGTTGCCCAAATTGTGCATGTTTGGCATAAGGAGAGGATAGCAATGTGACGCACATATGTACAATACCTAAATGCCTTTGGCTCAATGTGTGTGCTTTGGCAACTAATGTATTTGTTGACCAAGTGTGTGTGTATCACATGAAGCATATTTGTACATATGCTTGTATGAATGTGACGTCCATGTGTCCAATCCTTAGAGTCAAGTCATTGTGGAAATGAGAGAGGGCATGTGTTAGTCATACATGTAGCAACATCCATAATGTGGACTTCCAAGATTTAGGGTCACGTAGACACCACATGTGACATAGCATGCACAAGATAGATGACAGACGCTTGTTCATGTCAATGGTCCACATTTTCTACATCCTATGTCCTAGAGTATTGGTAACAGCTTCCTAGGCACTAGTTGGTATATACATACACATGCATTGAGGAAGTGGGTACCATGTTGTTTGCACAGACAGACAAGGGTGAATCTCAAATTTATGATGACACCACAGTTGAGGCCATAGAAGTGAGCCCCAACTATCAAGTGGCTGTGGTGGACCAGCATATAAGACAGCACGTGTCCACATATTTCCAGTGATCAATTGCACATAGGTGTCTTGTTCATGTGTGTGGTCCAAAGATGATCCTGTATATTGTTTGGGGTGTAATTTGTCACAGTTCGGTCCAGGACTCATCATGAGTCAGTGGCAGCTATTCCTGTATCTACTGAGTATCCTTGGTTGATCAATGTGAGTAAAGTGGATGTGGACATGTGAACCTACATGGGGATGGTCCCACCCTGTCACTAAAGACGTGTAATTAGACAGTCAACAGGGCATCCTTGGTGTGCTGAGTGAGATAATGTCTCAGGTGTCATGTTCCGGCAGGTGTCATTACAACATTTGTACACAGGTTAGCCTCTGCAATTCCCACTGCATCTGGGAATATCATAGCCTCTGTGCTGATTATTCTCGCAGCTATTCACCACACAAGGCCCATCACTATGTTGTGAGCACTGTGATTCTGTGTGTGGACTGTCATGGTCCTAACGTGTATTTTTCATGGACATTATCAGAGGTTGCTGGTTGTGCTGAAAGCCCCGTACCCAATCACTGCCTACGGCCCTGGGACACTGTCACACTTTGTCATTCATGCATAAATGCGAGCCAGACAAGGGATGGGCCATGAATGTTGCTTTTCCCAGAGGATTTAACTCAAATGGTACAGTTAAAAGGCAGATGATGCTATACAATGTATTTGTGTATGCATTGAAGAAGCCCATGCCCAATACCCCCTGATGAATGAGAGGTTTGTTAACGCAAGTGTGGTACATATGTAGACACAGGGATACTTTAGTGTGATGCACAGACAGATGCCAGTCAGGCTGACAGAATGCAGGGTGATTCAGGATCCAGCAAGTTGACAAGTTACATAATCAGTGGTCTGACTCAGACTGTTTGGCGGACAAACTAGAGAGTTGACATGTCAAACTGGGTATGTCCTGTGTTTTTGAAGGTGACAAATTAACCCAAGGTTACACAGCTTAACGGTGTAATTGACTAAATGGCAACTCCTATCCTGTCCCAGGCATCAGCAGGGGCAGTGTTTTTTTAAATGGGTGGTGTGCATGGTGTTTCTCACCAGTCCTGTAGGTGAGATTTGCATTCTAAGGGCCAACAGACATTTTCACACAGGAAGCAATCTACAGGTGCTAACAGGGCTTTGAAACTAGAAGACAGTATATAAATTAACCTGACGTCCATGCAGTCAGATGTTCTATGACAATGGCATACCATAGGAAAGGGTGTAGCACACTGGATTGCTAATGTTGGTCTGTGTGTGTAGAGGAGGGAATATCAGGGTACACATCTTAGTATTCCAGGGATCTCTTCCGACAGGTGGGTTGTGACCAGGTGCATGGGTGTGTCGAGTTAGGAAATGGGCTGACATGTACATGGAATGTCATGTGTGCAATGGTGCTCATATGTGTGGCACTTGCGCTGTCTATGTTCTGCTTCTGTGGAGCTCTGGTCACAGATAGTCCTTGCAAATATTGGATGCAGTTGGACTTACTGCTGTCAAGGGTCTGGTCAGACATTCCTGTTACTGATGCAAAAGCACATTGACTGCCTCATGTATGAGGCTTGTTTTCCCCTTATTGAGTGATGGTGTCTTAGTTGTGTGCCATATGCTGCGTTGGACCTTGATTTCAATATGTATGTGTGAAATAGTTGTGGTCCTCTGCTATTGGCCTTCAAAGGAGAAATGTACATGATATATGTCATTAACAGTGTGTGTGTATGTGACAATTGTATGTTAGGCATCACATTAGCTCTGGGATGTTCAGTGTCCTAATCAGTATCTCAGCAATGCTCCATGAGGCAACACTCTTATTCTGATAAGTAGAGATGAAGGTGTGCAAAAATGAATAGCCAGACCATGATATGGTGATTGATATAGGTGTTTATTTAAATTAGTTAACTAAAGTGGTGAAGGTGATTATATTCAAAAGAAATTGTTGACAATCTGTTGCCGCCTGTGTATACCAGAGGCCGTGATCTGTAGTTCCCCCTCATGTTGCAGGCCAGCATCCTCCTCTTCCTCCTCTTCAGGCATGTGTGGCTCTGGTTCCAGGAGGGGAATGTTGTGCAATATTGCACATGTTAGGATGATCCTACAGACCAACTCCGGCTAATATAGGAGGCCACCACCAGTGATGTCGAGGCACCAGAACCTTGACTTGAGGATGCCAAAGGTCCTCTCGATAGTGCTACGTGTCCTCTTATGTGCGTCATTGTAGGCACGCTCTGCAGCAGTACTCGGGTTGCCAAATGGTGTCATAATCCATGGCTGGATGCCATACCCCTGATCAGCTGCAAGAGAAAATGACTGGGATCATGTTGATGTAGCTGGCCCTATTGAAATTACCTTTCATGGCAGAAGTTGTCTTGTGTTGTCTGTGACTCTTTTGTGTTATAATGTAGCATCCTAGGCTGTAGGATGTACCATCTGCATTGTGTTGTTTCCTTGGCTGAACGAGTGTTTGTCTGCTAACCGGTTGTCAACAGTATGTTTTGGGATTTGCAGTACAGTGTGCCCTCCCTAGCATTGTGGCTTGTGATACAGGTGTCCATGTGTCTTCACTGGGGGTGAGATGATAGTTCCATACACAGGTTAAAATTGAGAGTGGTGGTAACTCGTTCATATCAATGTACCCTGGACATCCCATACCTTTAGACTTATGCAATGGATTAATGTAAAGGTCATTGGGACACTTACATTTTGTAAGGTGACATTTGGGCTACCCACTCCACACGTTGTGATCTTTGACGTCTTAAGATTAGGCTGTACAGTAATTTCCGATGTGTGACAGGTTAAATGGTGACCTAAGAAACATGGCTAGCAATGTCACATCCTCAGTGTGTTCCTGTTCACATGTTGCTGTTGTGGTGTATGTGTTGTGTGTCCTAGAGGGTTGCTGTGCAGTGTGTATATAAGTAGGTTTTTGTACTTACCAACAAGTAGTCCATTGCCATACCGTCCATCCTGGAAGTGTTCATTGATGGTGCAGTGACGGAAGATGAATGAGTCATGTACGCTCCCAGGATATTTAGCCACGATGTTGGTGATCAATCCCTGGTGATCGACTATGGCCTGCACGTTGATGGAATGTGTGTGCTTCCTGTTGCGGTAGAGGCGTTCAGTTGCAGCAGGTGGCACAAGGCGTACATGTGTGCAGTCGATTGCACCAAGGACGTGTGGGAAGCCACTGATGAGGTAGAACCGCTGTTCTGTTTCCTGCTGCTTCTGCAGTCTGTTAGGGAAGCAGATGTGGCGGGGTTGTCTGTCCAATGATGGCATCCAGTACTTTGGACAAAAAGGCGGAGAATGATGCTTGTGATATTCCGGCAACCAGGGCACCAGTTGTTTGAAAAGAGCCACTTGCCAGCATATGAAGTACGGCAAGCAGCTTGGTTTCTGTTGGGTTGGTGCGAGTGTCAGCAAAGTGGGGCCCAACTGCGGTTCAATGTTGCGCGGCAGTTGCTGAATGGCCTGCCAGTTCAACCGGTACCTCTGGATGATGTCGTGTTCCCTGAGGCCCTGAAGGGTTGTTCTGGGGCGGAATATCCTCTCCTGCCTTCTGCGCTGCCTTTGGGGTCCCTGCTGGTGTTGTTGTAGCTGCTGTTGTTGCTGCTGGGCTCTGCGTCTGCGTGCACGCTGGATTAGAATCACCTCCATGTCTCCCTGTTGCTGCTCTGCTGCTCTCCTGTTTGTTCTGTGTGTTCTGATTAAATACAGGTGTGTTTGCCCCATTTTAACACCTGCCCTGACCCAGGCGTTAAATTTTGACGCAAATCAGCTGTACGTCATTTTCCGGCTCCGCCTCCCGGCCGTGCGTCATTATTGCCCAAAAGCATAAATACGACGCATGGCCGTTTAAGTCATTTTTTGGACGGGAACGCCTACCTTGCATATGATTAACGCAAGTCAGGTTGCCGCATCCAAAAATGACGCACACAGCGGAATTTTGTCTTCCGCGGGCTCGGGCTTCAAAGTTTAAATACGGGGCAATGTTTGCGCTGAATGTGCATCAAAATTTTTGACGCACATTCGGTGCAGACGGCGTATAAATATGCCCCTAACATCTTTAGAGAGGTTTAAGCTAGATGAGAAGTATTTGCATGATCATACTAATGCGCAAGGAGAACTTTCTTCTAATGTTTTCTATCGCTTATTGATTGAGTATGTTGAAACAATGAGTGCAAGGGATTGTCTTGTATGTACGCAGATTCCTTCATCAGTCGAGGAAGGAGTCACGTACCATAGTCTTCCACTAACGTACAGCATAAGTTGTAGTCTACTACTAACAAGGTTTTAGAACCAGGAGTACATTCAGTATTTTCACTCTAATTATGACGTAGTGTTTTTGTTTGTCCCTATCATTAAGTATCTGAGTAGAATAACTATGGATAATGACATAGTATTAGTTAGAGGATTCTCTGAACCTACAATAACGTTTGGCACAGCTTATGTGCATAAAAACAATCTCACATGCTTGCTTACACCCTTAGAGAAGAGTTTCTTAGATCATACTGATGACAGGAGAAAGGTGCTTAAGGAGAAGTTGGAAAAAGGTTTAGAGAAAAGGACTTACAAGAATGATTATGCTTACACTGCAATTAAAATGCAAGGGAAATTAGCTTTATATGTATTACTTGTAGGGAAGCTTTGTATATATAGCGGCCAAAGTCACGCACCAACACTTTATTTGTGGGCACGAGTGAATGTAGGCATGTATTCTTGTTTCAGAGTAAATGGACTTTTATGTTGAATGGTCAGGAACCTGCGATTCTGGAGATTTGTTACATTTGTGGACTAAATGCTTATTACAGTCTTCCAAGAGGATGGTATGGGACATGTTCTTTGGGGATAGTATTCCCAAAGAATTACCAGATAGAGGATTTGAAAACGTTTCCGAAATTTACTGAATTATATCATGAGAGACAGAGGAGGGAGTCCTCTTCTGCAGTAGTGGGAGATATATTTGGTGCGGTGATTCCTTCAGTGGGAGTCAACCGAAACTCAATCAAGATTCGAAAGTTTTCTACTATTGTGGATAATATGCTGACAAATTTTACTGGGGCAACACTCCTGATAGATACTGTATTGGCTACGGATAGAGCTATGACTCTTCAAAATCATCTTGCTTTAGACATTCTTTTAGCGAAGGATGGCGGAGTCTGTAAAATGATTAACTCAAGGCATTGTTGCTTGTACATCCCTAACAGTAGTAAAGAGATAAGAGACTTAGGGCCAGATGTAGGAAGGCTTTTGCGCCTCGCAAACGGCAAAAAAGGAATCAATTGAATGATGGATGAAACATTAAATGGATGGCAGAATGTAAAGGTGAATCAGTCGATCTCAACAGGTGGAGGGAAGGGTGAAAAGATGAATATATAGATGCTTGGATTGAAGAGAAAAGGGAGTTATTTTAGGGAGGCGTGGGCTCGCGTACTTCTCTTGATGGGTTCCATCAGAGCTTTAGTTCTAATTGGGGGGTATTTTATTTTTATGACTACTCCCCGGCCTGTCTGTATTTGTTAGTTTTGATTGGAGTATTTTGGTATCTAAAACTATTCAGTAAGTAAGTAATAGACTGGTGGTGGGGCGAATAAAATTAAACATTATTCAATTGCCCCTTTTATGCTCAAAAGTTTTGTTTTTCCTGTAGCATTCAAATTGTCCGTTCCTCCTTAAAGCAACTGCTGTCTCTCTTATGTCAGAGTAAATCATACTTGAATTTATTTTACCTGAATGGTTTAGGCACATTTTCCACTATGACCCCTTACACTACACCGTGGTTGCACATTTCATTGCCGTTTTTGGCTCTAGTATTACCTAAAGTGCGCTGGCAAAATTACAATCCTGTATTTGAAGCGTATTATCCACAATATTGTTCTGTTATACTCCTGCATTAAATATTAGTGGGCAATACCACGAAGTATAACTTTCGTAAATAAGTAAGTCAATATATGTAATGTGGTATTAAGCTTTCCACACTTTGCATCTGTTCGCCTGTGGTACCTCAAATTAGTTGTACGATTCTTGAACTGAAATAAAACAGAAAATGTGCAAAATGTGGCAGCTACAAAGAAAATATTTGTTCTGTTTTAAAAGACAAATTTTTTAAACCATTTGGCATGTCAAACTTTTTTGCACTGATTCAAGAATAGCGAAATTAGGAAGTAGTCTGATTGTTACCAATTGAGAATTAAGCGTACCATGAAGGACGAAGGTTTCATGTCGGATTACACGATGATGAACAACAAGGTCAATACCAATTTGCATTAAGTGGCCCTCTATGTAGAAAGGCACAATAGATGAAACATATTGGTTTGAAATGCTACCATTCATCTGCGCCACTAGTCCTGAGGCTTCAGGGCGATAACTACAATGCAACCTTTGCTCGATGTTCAATGCAGCACACAACAGTTTAATCACCTCATTATTGAAGTGTGTTCCCCTATCTGATTCTAAAGAGATTGGAAATCCGAAATGTGGTATCAATTCCCAAAGCAACAGTTTCGCTACAGTGAGGCTATCATTTCTCCTGGTGGGGTACGCTTCAATCCAATGACTAAAGATGCACACAATCACCAACACATATTTAAAACCTCTACACACAGGCATCTCAATGAAATCCAATTGCATTCTGCTGAATGGACCTCCTGCTCTTCCAATGTGGCTCAAATTCACCACGATCCCTGTCCCTGCATTTAGTTGCTGACAAATGATACAGCGGTGACAAACTGCTTCAGCTGCTTGTCTAAATTTAGGGTTAAACCAATCCATTTTGAACAAACAAACCATGGCATCCCTCCCAATGTGTGCCTGACCATGATAGTACCTCACCATCTGGGACAGCAAGCTATTTGGCAAAATCATCTGACCCTCCTCAGATACCCACAACTCATCTTGTCTTTGAACACATTTTATTTTGCTCCATGATTATTTCTCCTCTTTATCCACATTGCTTTGCAAAGCTTTTAATTCTTCTAATGTGTCAATCACTTTTAATGCAAACCTTTTACGTGTAGTATCTTCTTCAGATAACAATTCACACTTGTCTTTGAACAATATACAGTTCAATGCACGAAACCTTGAAACTTGATCCGCATATCCATTCCCCAGTGACACGTAGTCTTGTGATTTCAGATGTGCACTGCAGTTCACCACGGCAATTTCTTCAGGCAATTGTATTGGATACAACAATTCTTTTATTCTTTCACCATTTTTCACTTGTGAACCAGTAGAGGTTAGAAAACCTCTCTGCGATCATAATTGACCAAAGTCATGAACTATTCCAAATCCGTACTGGCTATCTGTATAGATAATTACTCTCAATTTAGCAGAAACATGGCATGCCCGAGTAAGAGCGACCAATTCTCCTGCTTGAGCAGAATACACTCCTCGAAGCCAGGAAGCTTCTATGGTATCTCTAACCGTGCACACTGCATATCCTACTCTCAGTGTCCCTGTGCTGTCTCTCAGGCAAGAACCATCAACGAAAACAATTTGGTCATTTTCTTCCAATCGGGTATCTCTAATGTCAGGTCTTGGTTTCGTGCATAACTCAGTTACTTCAAGACAATCATGTTCAACATCCTCCTCTTGTTCAATTTCACTAGTATCACTCAGAAGTAAAGTTGCCGGGTTCAGCACTGTACATCTTTTCAGTGTCACATTAGGAGTACCTAGACCACTCGTCTCATATCTTGTCAATCTGGCACCAGTCAAGTATTGTGTTTTCATCCTTGTCAGTAAAATCTCAATCGAGTGTGAAGCCATTACAGTCAGGGGATATCCCATCACTACCCCTTCACACTGTGAAAGGCTCTGACCAACTGCTGCAACTGCTCGCAAACAACCTGGTAAGGATGCTGCAACTGGGTCCAAGGTAGCTGAAAAATATGCTACTGGGCGATGAGCACCTCCATGAACCTGAGTCAAGATAGACAATGAACATGCATCACGCTCATGACAAAACAATGTGAATGGTTTTGTGTAATCAGGCATCCCCAACTCTGGAGCCCTGCACAAACTCTCTCTCAATTCAGTGAACACTTCCATTTTTTCTTGGTCTAGTGCTATGGGATCAGTGACATCCTTATGAGTCAGCTTCTGCAAAGGTTTGAGATTTCTGCTAAATTCGGGATCCATTGACGACAATAGCCCACCATGCCCAGAAACATCCTGCCATCTCTCTGTGAAGTTGGGGGACTAATCTGCAATATCATTGTGATCCTTACTCTAGATATTTTCCTCGACCCTTTCTCAATTTGGTGTCCCAAATACTTCACTGCTTTCTGAAAGTACTGCAACTTCAGTGGTGACACTTTATGACCAAACGTTCCCAAATGCTTCAACAAGGCAATTGAGTCATGCTTACACTCGTCCCTTGGCCTGGATGCAATCAACAAATCATCAATGTACTGCACCAGAGGTGATTGAAAAGGTAACTCTAATGACTCCAAATTCTTTTTCAAGATTTGATTAAACAAGGATGGCGACTCCGTGTACCCTTGAGGAAGTCTACACCGACAGTAGATCCGATCTAAGAATTTGAAACTAAAGAGAAACTGACGATCCTCATGTAGAGGTACAGAAAAGAATGCTTGTGACAGGTCAACCACTGTGAAACATTCTGCATCACACGGAATCTGGAACATTATTACAGCTGGGTTTGGCACAATGGCACAACACTTAACCACAATGTCATTTATTTTCCTCAAATCCTGGACAATTCAGACCTTTCCACATGGCTTCTTCAAACCCATTATCGGTGAATTACATGGGCTGCTCAACACTTCTTTCAACATTCCCTGCTTCACAAAATCTGCAATTATCTGAGCCACTTTCATCAGGACATCTTGTGTCATGTTGTACTGTGGAAGCTGTGGAAACTGCATTTGGCTTCAATGTAACGTTAATCAGCTCCACTCCTTCGATCAATCCTACTTCTTTTCCTGTCAAATCCCAAATATTTTCTTGAACTGTTCCCTACAAGTCAGAAAGAAGCTCTCTCACTGTGAACATGGTGACAACTCAATTAAGGGATACTCCTCATTTGTAGTTTCACACTCAAGGCCATATTTATACTTTTTGACGCAAAGCTGCGCCTGCGCAGCTTTGCGGAATTTTTTTTAACGCCGGCTAACGCCATTTCGATGCGCCTTGCGGGCGTCAAATTTATACTTTGACGCACGGCGACGCAACCAACAGGTGGGAGTCATTATTTCGTGACGCACACAGTGGCGTCAAGTCGTAAAGGAAACCAACGTTAACGTGACGCAAATCGCTGTGGGTCGATTTACGACAGCGCAACCCGGAAAGCGCCATTTTTTTGGACGCAATAGCGTCAAAATCACCCGCGAACACTGCCCTTTCAGCAGAGGAGAGCCAAAATGGATCCCAGATGCCACAACAGACCCCAGGAAGATGAGAGCAGACCAGGAACCAGCCAGCATGATCCATACAGGAACCAGGACATTTATAGAAAAAAAAGAAAGTGTCGCTTCAGTGCAGAGGAGCAGGAAATCCTGGTTAAAGAGGTGACGGAACACCAGCACCAATTGTTCATCACCTCTAAATTGCCAATCAGTAGGAGAGAGGCCATATGGCAAAAAATTGTGGACAAGATCAACAGTGTGGCTGAAGAACGCAGAACAGTCACCGAGTGTAAGAAACGCTGGCATGACTGCAAATGTAGGACAAAAGAAAAAATGGCCCAGAACAGGAAGGCAGCACTGCAGACTGGAGGGGGGAGTCCAGCACACCAGGAGGCCCTGGACCACATGGAGGAGATGGTCGCAGCCGTCATCCCAGAGGAGATCGTCACAGGGATTCAAGGACAGGACAGCGCAGACTACCACGACACAACGCACATGCAGGGTAAGTCGCATGGGGAATTATAATACAATAATGATAACTGCAACTGGTGGGAGGAATACCTACTACACAATGCATGTAACTCAGCATATATATGAAGTGGCATGGGTAAAGGGGCACGGCAGGGGGGCATGGCTAGCACAGACTGAAGCTGGGGCACGACAAAATACAGCACCAACAACAGTCCCATGGGGCCATCCTGTAATTACAACAATGGAGCCAAGGGAAAGCAGCGACAGGTGGGAAGGCCACTACGTCAAACTTACATCCAGGCACTCGTCAGTCAAAATGTATCCTACATCAACTAGGTCCCTATCAGTAATCCAGTAGCCAAAACAACAACTGCAATGTAACTGCGACAACAGTTGACAATAACACCTCTGATCTCTGTGCAGCTATAGTAGCAAATGGCAGGAACCTCCCCATGGAACATACATACCTAAATTAGGGGGTGAGGATGACATCTGCAACTATTGATAGAAATAAGACAAAGGCACCAGTACACTCAAATGCCAATGCCCATACTTGACACATACATCAGCCAAAGTAAACAGCAATAGGAGCCACACAGCACTAAGGACACACACATGCTGCATACGTCAGGGTCCCTCACATGCCTGGCTAACAAGGCAACATCACTAATGTCATACTGCTCAGACAACAACATTGAGGAGGGGACACATGCAACTGGTCACTGAAACACACCTGCACAGTCTGAGACCCAAATAGGACTTTGAGACGATAAACAGGGCAATCCAATTAAACACACATTACCCAACATCAGCTGGAAACATCAACAATGTTTACATCCATACCACATCCTAACATTGCCATGCATAGGATATGCCACATAACATGTACATTTAGGTCAATGTGAATAAAAAGTGATTGGGGCAGGTCCTGAGAGGCAAGTGTGCTGCCAGGGCATTCACAACACCCACAGCCAGTCAAAGTGTAGTGTGATAAGTTTTACGTATCCTTTGCGCATTAGCTTCAGGCTTTAGGCCTTTGTGCACTTTGCCCTGAATGTACTTTTATTAATTTGCTAACAGCTTAGAGCCTCTGTGCACTTTGCACTAAATGCTTTTTATTAGGCTTCGTATCAGTTATTTTGCAAATAGCCAGTTCTACTATGTTGTTTATTATTCATATCACACTGTTTTGCCTACTTCAGCACTGGAGTTCTCCATAACATATTCACTCTGTGCTCCAGTCAAGGATACAGTCTGGTACATTGCCGATAGACGTGGTAGGAGCTCAGATTTGGCATTCCTGCGTAGGGACATTTTGTCATCACGATGACATGTTAGTTTAAAAATCACTTCCTTGTCCCAATACACGCAAGAGGGAGTTTCCGAACAGAGAACCACAACTAGACGCTGCCTGCCTTGCTGCAGATGCTGAACCAGATCACAGGCCATTGCTCAGATATGAGGGCTGATGTCTCCCCAGTGATTCAGACAGGCAAGCTCGAAGCTTAACATGCTGTGCTCTAAATAGAACAAGCAGAGGGAGAGTAGAAACAGTTAGGCATCATGATAGCTTTGTTCAAATGTATTACACTCCTGGTGACTATTTCAATTCTACCATGTTGTATTGTTTGGGTTATTGTGGCTCACACCTAATTATCTAAAAGTCAGTTGTTTCATGAAATCATCATATAAAACAAATACTGTCTTTGTCATTTGTATATGAGATCATACTGGAAAAGAGAGAATTGGTTTGGATCTGAGTGACCACGACTTCCCTGTGAAGTTCCAAAGATGTCATGCGCTCGGCTGTCTAATCATTTCTTTGCCTTGGGAGACATGAGGCACTGCTAGTTAGCCAGAGCAAAAAGAAAGAATTAGGGTGACAGAGTCATTTACAAGTGGGTCAGACTCAGTCCCCCACACCATTAGCTATCCTGCTGCCTAGAAAGCCAGTAATCTCATGTAGGATAATGAGAGCCCACACAACAAAATGTCTCTCCATAAGAATAGATATACACGGAGGGACGAGTAGGACAAAAAGATGGCTATTCCCAAATTGATACAAAGCAACACCTAGAGGCAATTAGGCAGACAAGCCTGATAACTCTATATCATACATGTGACACACAGATGGGCCATAGGCCTATAACAATGCCCATATGAAGGACAGCAGATACCAATACCAAACCAGAGCACAAAGTTAAGTCATCCAAAGGCTTGCATGTTATGAAACAATTGTCACAACACAGACACACTAATTGTACCCTGTTTCATTGCATAGGAACATGGATCTCCTGCCGATATGCCTGTCCCTGATTTCCCTGATGACATGGATGACGAGCCCATAAATATTTCCCAGGAGACCATCCAAAAGGTCCTTGAAACCCTCCAGACCCCACCTTCAGTCACAATGAGGAGCCATCACAGAAGAACCACCCACCACCCCAATTGTAAGACCTGCCAGCTCCAACACAGCTGAGGACTCTGACGACACTGGCACCAGCTTTGAAAGAACTGTAGTTGGGGTACAGCGGGAGCTGGCCAAGGAGGTGCAGGTGGGGATGCAAAACATGGCAGCCAGCCTTGAGGGGGTGCGTTCGTGCATGACGTCATTTGCAGATCAGGCAGCTGCTATGGAAGCCCGAACATCTCTCTTGCAGGAACTTGCCAAAACACTGAAGGAAATCAGCACAGCTGTCATCCAGTTGACACAACACCTACAACTGCAATCCAGTCAATGTGTGCACGAATGCAACATTGAACCCCTCAGGGCTGACCTGGCTGCCTACCATCGTGATGTGGCTGCTATTCTCAAAAACCAGCAGGCCCTCCTTGTGCAGTACTGCCCTTAATAACTCCACAGGGACCAGCCCCCGGGATGTCTGCCTCCATGTCTTCTAACACTGAGGTGTGTGTTGCCCCTTCACAACCAACAACAACAAGGACAAACCAGGCAACACACACATCAGAAGAAGAAGACATGGAACAGATCACATTCTCACGGAAGAGTACCCGGAAGCACTAGTCCCTGCACCATGGCCTACTTTGACCAAGGTCCTACGTTTTGTCAAATGCCAGTCTCACAACAACTACACTCAATGACTGTTCTGCTATCCACTGTATGACTTGTCACCATTGCCAGTGAATGTCTCTCTCCTACTATTTGCCAATTCCTGTCCCTCTGCACTGTCTGTGACATCACCCCAGCATGTCAGGAGCCTCATCCACACCCCTTCTGTAGGATCACCATGTAAGAATGCACCAGAACGGACCCAGCACACATGGACAATGGACATTTTGCACTACAGCACCTATCAATAAATAGCACTTGCACACCTAATATGGCTCTGTGTTATTTCACACTTCAACTGTGCAGTACATAACTCCAAAGTGCCTGTGTGGCAACCATGTAGCTTGTCAATACAACTGTCCTGACATCATGTAGTCTGATACATCTGTGCAGTGGCCAGGATTGCATCATAGCCTTACCATACTGAGGAGAATAACTGATGAAGGGACAAACCACACACAATCATGCTGTGTTGGACAGAATAATGCACCATCTATAGCAATTCTAGTCAACTAATGGTGGCTGAGATATGTAGGCACCATGCAATACTAAAACATGAAATTATGCTGCAAAATGTTAGCAAACATAAAAAAATAACACTGCATCAATCACCCTTTCTGATTATATTTCCATGAAGGAAAGTCAGGCTGAATTAGTACACACATGATGTAGGTCAGCAATGAAGGCAACAAGACAAGAGTGTTAACAACACCTCCTCTACAAAGATCTCCCTGAACATCACACTGCAGTCCGACCTATAAAATTACCCACAATAACAAGTCTGGAAGCACACTATGTGAAGTAGAATACATACTCACCAACACAAAACCTTGGTGATCGATGCAAACTACCAATGGTGGGTCTCCCAAATGGGGGATACTTACCAAGTTATCACACGGGTAGCTGGCATGTTAAACCTCAATTTTCTGGGGATGGCTAGCATAGGACACTAATGTCATACAAAAACATTCACCTACACTGATGTCAAGGCCATGATAAAGTAGCACCTGACGCATCATGTAAAGGGTTAACTATATATTTATTACTATTTATTCACACAAGAGGCAACTAAGGGAAAAGTAATACCTACACTAATCTAACCTGACTACTACTAACCCACAACTGTCCCTAACTAACCTAAGCTAAACTTACTCTACACATATAACAAAAAGATCTAAACATCAACCCCCCACCCACCATTATGAGACAGGACACATGCAGGACAACACTTACTAACCTACACACATACTATACTATCCTAAACAATCATATATTTTTTTGTATTTTTTTTTAAAATATATATATATTTTTTTTAAACAAACAGGAATCCCAACATTGAACACCACCCTCCCACCCACACAAAAAATAAAGATAGAAAGAATAAGGACCCCCCACCCTCTTCCCTAATACTAACTAAGCTAACTACCTATACTAACCTAATACTAATCCCCAAAACCCAACTATCAGTACAAAATAGGAAAGAGGAGAGAGGGGAGGGGTAAAAGTTAAACATGGCAAACGTCCTACAGGTTGGCCCTCCTGATGGAGCGAACCCTTTTTTTTTATATACGCCACATCCTGGCTTAGCTTGTCCACCTTAGTAAACACCTTGTCCAATTTACGGCTCAATGCCAGGAATGCGGCTGGGTCCACAGGAGGGGCTGATGCTGTCTGTGTGCCGGCCGAGGTGGACCTTGTGCCAGCAGTTGAATGCCCACTGGACTGTCCTGGTTGTTGAACATGGCTGGGTCCAGGTCTTGATGAGGAGCCAGGGTCAACTGTGCCCGACGTTGCTGGGGCCACTTGGGGAGACCTGGTGGATGTGGTGGTGGTGGCTGTTGTGGGCAATATAGGCCCACCCTGTGGTGAGGCCCACCATGCCCCGGAGGCCCAATCTGATTGATATTTTCGGGCCATCCTCCTGTACCCCGACTGCACCTGCAGGATGTGCCGGTATCGCATGGCACGCCTCTCAAATTGGTGTCTATCTGCGGCACTCATGTTTGCAGCTGTGAAGAGAAATGGCAAATATTTACCATGGGAATTGCATTGGGTGGAATAGCACAATGGGTTATTTGTACATTACTTGTACTGTATTTGTTACAGCAATTGTCACAACATAGTTCACTTAAAGTCTCAGAGGAAGTACATGTGAAGCCTGCATACATAAGGGCATCTCACACCTAGCATATCCATGTCTCTACATGATGGATGACATCAGCCTAAACTAGTCATCCAAATAATGCCTAATGCAGCTGACATTATGGCTGAACCTCTTCCGCATACTGACTTCACTACATATGTCACTCTATGTGATAACTATCACAACCCTCACTCAATGCCATTTGTAATTTGTTGTTTGCAAATATTGAACCCATGGGCCATAACCGAATGTGTACACTAGGTTCTAAACAAAGTTGCAAAAGGTCACAAGTACGTGTAACATACTGGTTGCTACAGTCCTAGGTACCCTATTCCCAATCACCTGGCAGTCTTTGAGGGTGGGGTGGGAAGAACAACCAACAATCCCAGGTTCAATGCACACCCAGGAGTGTCTAGAAAGGTCAACAAGTATTTGCCTCCACACACAACACCAATGAAGGGCTAGCAACACGTTGGAGTCAGCCAAACATTGTCATGTCCAAGGTCCACACATGTCAAAATGCTCTGACTCAGGCCAACATCACATACTATCAGTGAGGCATGTTTTACCACACACACAGAGGAGCAAGAACACCCATGATCATGAGTCGACTGAACACCTAGGCCATTGCACTCTAGTCACACACACTTCTAGTTCAACTTGTGGAAGTACATGCCCCCGGAAGATCCAACCTACAGTGTACACAGTGCATCCTCAACTAGGAAGCTGCATATTTCATACAAGCCATTTGCCAAAGCTATCTGGGATAATGTCAGTCTGAAATGCAGACTCAGTTCAAGCCAAGTCCCAGAGCAACTCTTACATTAACCAGTGTATTCCACATGACTCATCCCATTCCCCATAGCGGGCCGATTGGAATGACCTACAGCCCCTAAATCTGAGAGATGGCTAAGTTTTGGTCAACAGAAACAGAAGTGATATTTGAAATCCCACTAATGCAACAATGCCAATGAACGGGCAGCGCATCAAATCATGAATTCCGTTGAACACACAGTAGTCCATCATGCATCACTAGCAAACAATAAAAATAGCACTCAGGCCACACTCACTGTAGGTATCGGGGTCCTCAAAATGTGCCACCTCTCCCACGGTGTACGGTGCTGGTCCACCTGTAAAGCATGAAAGGAAGAATATACTCAGACTCCGTGCACTGACAAATAATTGCAGTTACTATGACACTGTGTGAATATGACATGGTAATGATACACTTTCACACATGCTCATACTGCATGGATGAATTTTTAATCAACATTAACATTCGATGAGTCTCCTGCTACAGTTACACACCCTACTACACACATGCAGTGGCCAGGACAGTCATGTGTTGTCAAAGATACACCTCCATTAGTATGCCCCAACAATAATGGCTTGCATTCATCTCATCATGTGCATCCCAGAGAGACATCCAAAAGCTGGTTACTTGAGGACTGCATGACCCCTCAAACTCAAACAGGCTATGTGGAAATTTTCAACACACAGCAACCAGACACACATGTGACATATGTGTGGACAACATAGCTAACTTCATGTGACGTGAAGGCACCACACTTTTATAGCATCATCATGGGTTTACAATTTTCTGTCTAGCTATGGCGTCTACATATGTAGGTATGTTGTTTCAACATAACTTTCTCACTGGCAAATATGATCTGTAGAGTTCAAATAGAGGCATTAACGTGTCGCTTGTCTGACACAAAGGCAACACTACATTACATACAGCTACAGGCATCCGGTATGTGTTGAAAACAGGAGCCATCTGACTGCTAGCATTGGTCTTCCTACACATTGTGCAACAAATACACATTAGGTTTCCCTAGCATTACACACAGTCAGCTACTTATCTAGCAGATTGGGTAACATTCATCACATGTCCCCACACAGCTTTCAATTATTCACATGTAATTGATTTGTACTCACCAACATGGCCACCAATCCTGATTCCCAGGTGGTCCAGCAGGTCCTGCTCCCTGGAAATGAGATCAGCCCAGCGGTGCTTTAGTTGATGCTCATTCCCAATGCTACCGTACACCCGGACCAGGTGATGGCGCACCTTCCCCCACCGGACTTTACGTGCCTCCGTGTGATACCCCTGTATCACACGGCCCCCAGCCTCCAGCATGAGTGGGAGGAAATGGCAAACAAGCCAAATGAATCCCCCCAATTCCTCCTCACCCATCCTGGCAAGCCGAGGCCTACCTGACATATTAACAAATTGAAAGGTGAAAAATGAGACAAACAAGTAAAAGTGGGAAATGGGGAAAGGTAGAGTAGTGAAGGAAAAAGAAAACTTAAGAAAAATAGCCCAACTAACCCCAAAGTTAAACTACCCAGAACAGACTCCCACAGACAATACAATCAAAAACAGGATTAGACAAAAGTATATTAAACAGACTAAGACAATATTAGACAACAAGACTGTGATGGGTCGCTCCATTCCGACCCACACAGTTCTCTTACTTGTGCTGACTCTGCCACACACGACCTGGTGCATACTGTAGACCCCGGCGATTTGATTGGTCACTTATGGCAACCGCGGGACCAACTGCGGGTTAAAAGCGGAGCGTCAGAGAGATCGCAAAAAGAGGCGAGAGGGAGTGGAGACATACGAGCGACAAAGGAGAAACAAGAGGACGAGGAAACCACCATCGAGGAGGAGGACGGCCGGAAGACGGAGCCGACGGGAGCTGGAGTATCACAGAGGAGATTTGGAGACAGCTGGCCCGGGGAGCCCGCTTATACGCCGCCACGCTTCCGGAGAAGTGTGGCATCTCCAGGTACGGAGACGGAGACGGGGAAGGGAGGCGGGAAGTGAGGAGCGGGGAAGAGGAGGGGACAGAAGGGAGAGGGAAAAAAAGGAGAGGGTGAACGGGCACTTGGGATGGGGAGCACTGGGGGGAAAAGGGGACGGGGCAAGAAAACAATAGCAGTCATTCAGATACAGAAAAGAAAGGGAAGAGAAATATAGGAAATACGATACCAAGAAGATAGAGCATACACAGGAAGAGATTTACGATTAAGTACACTAAACGAATAAACGAGAGGAAGAGAGAGAGAGAGAGAAAAAGAAGGAGAAAGACGGAAAACAGTACATAAGCAAGAAACGCAGGACGCAAGGAAACAGGCAGGAAGGAAGTCTGGCAGGAGAGTCGGAAGAGGGACAACACAGGCGAAAAGAAGTAAGACAATAAGAAGACAGCGGAGGCAGGGACAAAGAGAGTGAGAGAGAAAAGGGAAAGACGAGAACAGTTAAGCCTTAACAAACCTCCCCACTTACCGTATCTATTTATTTTCTTGTTTCCATGCTCCCCGCGAGGCCTGGGAAGGAAGAAGAAGGACGAGCCAAGAGGACCTACTACTATTCCATAAACTTTGTACATATTACTCATCGTCTAAACTGTTTCAAGAACCAATAAAAGACAGTTCTTTGAAACCACGATATTGCTATTCAGCGTCATAAATTTGCCATCCTCGCACAAGTGGTGTCAGAAGTGGGATTCGAACCCCACACACACACGGAGAAGACGATGGAAGAAAAACCCACCATGGCGGATGTAATTGCTCAGCTCGCAGAAGGACAACGACATCTACAGTTGATGTGGGAGCAGCAAATGAAAGACGCCAAAGAGGAGAGAGAAGCGTTACAGACGGCCCTTAAAAGTCAGGCCACAATTATGGCCAACAATCAACTAGTCCATGAAACTGCCATGAGTAAATTAACAGAGACCATTGCACATACCAAAGTACATCCGAATGTGCCGAGCAGTGTTCTACAAAAATACCAGGATCAGGAAGATCCGGATTCATTTTTTCTTAATTTTGAAAGGGTGGCCAGTACAGCCAACTGGCCCGAAGACAAATGGGGCCAATATATAGCCCCATTATTGACTGGACAATTGCAGGCCACATATCAAGCCATCAATCCCATGGGCACCCTCCCCTACAAGGAGATCAAAAAGACTGTCCTAGAAAGGATAGGACTAGACCACGAAAGTTATCGGAGCAAGTTCCGGCATATGAAATGGGGATTACAAGAAAATCCTCGTGCCTTATACTACCGGGTCCAGAACGCGGCGGGACGTTGGTTAAGGCCCACCGAAAAGACTCGGGAAGAAATGTTTGATGTGATTGTATTAGAACAATTCCTGGATGCACTGCCCTCAACCACAAGAAATTGGGTTCGGCAACACCCCGGATTAACCAACGAAACAGCAATTGACTTAGCCTGTGCCTTCCACAGGAGCCCAGATTTCAAAACCACCCCTTATCGGAACCCTGGACCATCTCCTGCACGGCCAAATATAGGGAAAATAGCACCTTCACGACCACTAAGTTCCCATGAGCCAGAGAGAATTCGTAGTCCCCCTCCACCTCCAGCCTCTTATACGTCTAGCGGTCCTCAATGTTATAATTGTTCTGAATGGGGTCATATCGCCCGCTTTTGTCCACAGAAAAAAGACATAGAAGAACCCATGGAAGTTGGCGTCACTAAAGGCAGGGTTTTCTGGGCTGGGGAGGCTAGGCCTACCTATACGCTTCCCATATGTCTAAATGGACAAGAGAAAGTAGCTTTAATTGACTCTGGCTGCAGTCAGAGCGTCATTAGACAAAACCTAGTAGAAGCAAGGCACACCATACCCCATACCCAGGTATTGATAGCTTGTGTCCATGGTGATCAGTCATATTACCCAGTAGCTAGCATTCGCTTTCAGTGGAGGGGTGAAGAAGAAATCCTCAGGGTTGGAGTATTGCCACATCTTCAAGAAGATATTATTATTGGGACCGACTATGTAGCTTTTCCACAATTATTGCACAAAGCCGGAGAAGAACATCTGATGAAAAAATGGTGGGAGGAAGTACCCTATGATATTGAAATAGCTGAGACTCGCCCTCTAAAACCCCACGTAAGCAAAAGACAGAAAAGAGTCCAGAGACAGCAATATTGGGAGGAGAATCTAGAAAACAAGAACTCACAAAAAAGCACCGGAAAGGTATACACCGTTGCCGGGGATTTTAGACAAACACAGAGAGAGGATCCATCCTTAAAGAATGCCTGGGAAAAGGCCCTTAATCGGGAGGAAGGAGGGGTAGGACCCACATTTCACATACATAATGAACTGTTATATAGACTACCCCAGTCAGGTAATATGGACCGGAGACAATTATTAGTCCCTGGGAGGTACCGAGAGCAGGTCTTACAACTAGCCCATGGGGAGACAGGGGAAGGGCACCTCGGAAGAGATAAGACTGAGGCAGCGGTCCTCCAGCGATTCTATTGGCCTGGGGTCTATGGGGATATACGGCGGTATTGTCAAACCTGTCAGAAATGTCAGTTCTATAACCCAGGAATGCAACCCCCTGCCCCTTTACAACCCCTCCCGATTATAGAAACCCCTTTTTCTCGTGTAGGAATGGATCTTATTGGTCCCCTCACCCCATCTACTAAAGGAAGACAGTATATATTAGTCCTGGTGGACTACGCCACAAGGTATCCCGAGGCAATCCCACTTCCTAGTATGCATACAAAGGTAGTGGCCCAAGCTATGATCGAGTTCTTTTCAAGGGTCGGGTTCCCTAAAGAAATTCTGACTGATCAGGGTACTCCTTTCATGTCTAGATTAATGAGGGAGGTCAGTGACACGTTGGGGATAAAACAAATCCGAACCTCGGTTTACCATCCCCAAACTGATGGACTTGTGGAACGATATAATCGGACCATTAAGTCGTTACTTAGGAAGAGCGTGGCAGAGGACGGAAGAGACTGGGAGAAAAAACTACCACTCGTATTATATGCCATACGTACACATATCCAGGCTTCCCTTGGACATAGTCCTTTTGAGATGTTATTTGGTAGACCTCCTCGAACCCTCCTTGATATGTTGGTAGAACAATGGGAGGAAAGAGATGAGGACATAAAGGATCTACTGACCTATACTAAAGACTTAAAAGAGAATCTACAGGCTGTATGGGATAGAGCCCATGAGAATTTAAGAGAAGCCCAAGACAGGCAAAAGAAGAATTATGATGCTAAAAGTGTGTTTCGTACTCTTAAGGTGGGAGATAAGGCTCTAATCCTTCTCCCCAGTAGTGAGAATAAATTGTTAGCCCGATGGCAAGGACCATATGAAGTGTTAGAACAAATCAACCCAACAACATACCGGTTGGCTCTTCCCCATCGACCCCAAAAAGAACAAATCTATCATATAAACTTGTTAAAAAAATGGCAAGGAACTGAGCATAGCCATAAAATCCAACATATCGTGACAGAGCAGATAGAAGACATTCCTTATCCCGCTCTTTCCTTTTTCCCCAATGAAGGAGATGATAAACCCCGGATCAATACCTCTCTTGCTGACAGTTATCAAACCTCTCTCTATCGAATACTTACCACCTATGCAGATGTATTCTCCCGACACCCTGGCCACACTAATTTAACCGAACATAGTATCAGAACCAAGAGCGAGGCAGTTGTAAGACAAAGACCCTATAGGATTCCGGAAGCCAAGAAAGCTGTAATCGAACAGGAAGTTACTAAAATGTTACAATCCGGGATTATTGAACCATCCAGTAGTCCCTGGTGTTCCCCTATAGTGTTAGTACCCAAGCCAGATGGAACCACGCGCTTCTGTGTAGATTATCGGAAGGTGAATGAGCTCACCTATTTTGACGCTTACCCTATGCCTCGCATCGACGAACTGTTGGAGAGAATAGGGCATGCCAAGTTCATGTCTACTTTAGATCTCACAAAAGGATATTGGCAGATCCCCTTAAAAGAAACAGACAGGGAAAAGACCGCATTTTCAGCACCCTCTGGGTTATATCAGTTTACAGTTCTCCCTTTTGGACTACACGGAGCCCCTGCTACTTTTCAACGGCTAATGGATATGATTTTAAGACCCCATCGCTCCTATGCCTCAGCCTACTTAGATGACATTGTAATATTTAGCGACTCATGGACTGACCACCTCCAACATTTATCAACAGTACTACAGACACTGAGGGAAGCTCACTTAACTGCCAATCCTGAAAAATGTATGTTAGGCTGTACATCAATCAAATACCTGGGGTATGTCTTAGGACAAGGAAAAGTCTACCCTCAAATTGAAAAAATTACAGCCATAAAACAGATTCCAGCACCTAAGTCAAAAAAAGAAATACGCTCGTTCCTTGGGCTCGTCGGCTACTACAGGCGGTTTATTCCTGGGTTTTCGACCATAGCTGAGCCTCTTACAAATCTGCTGAAGAATGGGTCTCCTAAAACATTCTCCTCCTTACCAGAAGCAGGTATGCACAGTTTTTTGAGGCTTAAGGAGGCCTTGGCTACCAACCCTGTGTTGTGCTGCCCGGATTTTGGTCGTCCTTTTATCTTACAAACCGACGCTTCTGATGTTGGTCTAGGGGCAGTGTTATCACAAACCCAGACTGATGGGTCGGTTCACCCGGTTCTGTTTATCAGTAGGAAGCTTCTTCCCCGTGAGCGTCCATATCCCACTATTGAGAAAGAATGTCTCGCCATTAAGTGGGCCATTGAGTCTCTCCGGTATTATCTCAGTGGCCGTCCTTTCACCCTCCTGACTGATCATGCCCCACTCACTTGGCTGTCTCGTCATAAGGATACGAATCCTAGAGTCCTGAGATGGTTTCTTTCCTTACAACCCTTTTCGTTTCAGGTGTTTCATTCTCCGGGACGTCTCATGGCCAATGTTGACTTTCTCTCCAGATGTCCTTCGGATGAGCGTCGTCTACAGACGCTCTCTAGGGGGAGTGTCTGTGATGGGTCGCTCCATTCCGACCCACACAGTTCTCTTACTTGTGCTGACTCTGCCACACACGACCTGGTGCATACTGTAGACCCCGGCGATTTGATTGGTCACTTATGGCAACCGCGGGACCAACTGCGGGTTAAAAGCGGAGCATCAGAGAGATCGCAAAAAGAGGCGAGAGGGAGTGGAGACATACGAGCGACAAAGGAGGAACAAGAGGACGAGGAAACCACCATCGAGGAGGAGGACGGCCGGAAGACGGAGCCGACGGGAGCTGGAGTATCACAGAGGAGATTTGGAGACAGCTGGCCCGGGGAGCCCGCTTATACGCCGCCACGCTTCCGGAGAAGTGTGGCATCTCCAGGTACGGAGACGGAGACGGGGAAGGGAGGCGGGAAGTGAGGAGCGGGGAAGAGGAGGGGACAGAAGGGAGAGGGAAAAAAAGGAGAGGGTGAACGGGCACTTGGGATGGGGAGCACTGGGGGGAAAAGGGGACGGGGCAAGAAAACAATAGCAGTCATTCAGATACAGAAAAGAAAGGGAAGAGAAATATAGGAAATACGATACCAAGAAGATAGAGCATACACAGGAAGAGATTTACGATTAAGTACACTAAACGAATAAACGAGAGGAAGAGAGAGAGAGAGAGAAAAAGAAGGAGAAAGACGGAAAACAGTACATAAGCAAGAAACGCAGGACGCAAGGAAACAGGCAGGAAGGAAGTCTGGCAGGAGAGTCGGAAGAGGGACAACACAGGCGAAAAGAAGTAAGACAATAAGAAGACAGCGGAGGCAGGGACAAAGAGAGTGAGAGAGAAAAGGGAAAGACGAGAACAGTTAAGCCTTAACAAACCTCCCCACTTACCGTATCTATTTATTTTCTTGTTTCCATGCTCCCCGCGAGGCCTGGGAAGGAAGAAGAAGGACGAGCCAAGAGGACCTACTACTATTCCATAAACTTTGTACATATTACTCATCGTATAAACTGTTTCAAGAACCAATAAAAGACAGTTCTTTGAAACCACGATATTGCTATTCAGCGTCATAAATTTGCCATCCTCGCACAAAGACTATGATCACAAAAACACAAAATACAAGGTACACAGGACACAAAAGCAGTTAAACACAGGACTACACTTTTCACACAACCACACAGTCTAGATAAATCTGAGACTGCAAAGTGAAAGTGAAAGTAAACTCACAGTACAGATTTTGTAAACAGGATATCCTATTACATCACTTCCTGCATAAAATGGCCGCCGTTTTTATTTTTCCGTTATGCGTCATATTTTCACTCATACAGATTGTGCATCATATTTTTTGACGCATAACATTGCACACAATGCAGACTCAAAAGTAATTTCTTCATTGTTCCCTTACATTAATGTGAGGCTGAGTTTACAGTTATAGTGTAGAATTTATTATTTTTCATATCAAATTTTTGGACTCTGCATTCTGTGCACTCCTGTACGTGAAAAAATTATGACGCCCATGCTGTATGCGTGGAAATTTGACGCTACATGGACAATATGGTGGACCTGTCATGTACCTTATTAATTTATTATTTTTCATATCATATTTTTAAATTATGTCTTCATTTTTTAAAGTTGAGAAAGGAACTTTGTCATGACCAAACGGTGCTATGTGATACACATTTGTGGTTAGCTATGACACATGTCCCTTATTGGATGTATAGAAGGCATTCACACTGTAATATTTAGGATACCTCAAAAAATGTATTAACCATATTTGTACACATATTTTGGGTAATTGCTGATGGCTATTTTGAAATGATGAATGTGATACCATGATGTATTCCTTCTCAAAAATGTGTCCACATTTATCATGTTAATGCATTTATATATAGTCCAAACAGGGAGTGCAATAGTCACTTACACTTTTTATGGGGCTAACCATGTCCTATTATGATTTTGTGTATCTGATTTGTGTTTGACTTTTGACATGTAGGCCACACATGCGCCTTATGCATGTGTTTACTTCACAAGTACATGATTCATGTATATTTGGGGGGCGGTAGAGGTGGACTTAGGCCCACAGCACCCTAGGGTTTGCCCTTCCAGATTTGCTAATTTATCCATGGCTTTCATTTATTCTGTTATGCAAAACCTGCAGCAGCAGGCTAATGGAAGGCCATAGGGTATGAATCACTGTTAGCCATTCATTCATCTCATTAGCCCATTTGACGTTTGCCCTATTGATTATTTGCAGCAATTTGACATACCATTTTGCACTGACTATGTTTGCTAAATCTCAGCGTTCCTCATGTGCTGATGACAAATAGGTTGTTGATGTATGTGACCCTTTATGCATTACCTGGTTTAGTGGCATGTTACATTCTTCCTGGTAGGTTTGAACTGGGACACTACTGTGATGGGCTGCTTGCAAATATTTGGTTGATTGGATGACATATGTTTATATGTGTGTGCGAATGTGAATCCACTATCAACTCTCTGGGTGTATGTTGTCACTGTAACTTCAAGGTCTCCTCATGAGTTAGTGGCAGCTAATGTTGTTCCAATTGGGTATTGTTTATATCAAAGATTGATATAAGCCATTGAGGACATGGTCACGTACACATGGATGGTCCCACCCTGTCACTGAACACGTGTAATGAGACTTTCAAATGATCTACATTTTTGTGCTGAGTGAGAGACTGTCTCAGGTGTCTGGATCAGGCATGTGTCATTGGCACATTTGTACTCCTGTTGGCCTCTGTGGATGGTAATGTATCATGTAATATCCTAGCCTCTGTGCAGACATTTGTGGTGTATATTTTTTGTGTGATGAGTGTTATGTCATTATTGCTCAATGAGACGACATTCTTCTTCAGCAATTTCAAACTAAAGGTGGGCAGAAATGAATAGACCAAAGCATGATGTGGTGTTTGTTATCTGTGTTTATTTACAATTGTGCAATAAGTGTTGATATAAGAAATTATGAAAAAAAATTATTTACAAGCTGTTGGCGCCTACGCACTCCAGCTGCCGTGTTTGGTTGTTCCCCCTCCTGTTGCAGCCCAGCATCCTCCTCTTCGTCATTTTCAGGCATGTCTGGGTCTGGATCAAGGAGGGGAATGTTCCTTTTTACACAAATGTTGTGCAATATGGCACAAGTGAGTATGATCCTACAGACCATCTCTGGGGAATAGAGTAGGCTGCCGCCTGTGATGTCAAGGCAGCGGAACCTTGACTTTAGGATCCCAAAGGTCCGCTCAACAATGCTGCGTGTCCTCTTATGGGCGTCGTTGTATGCCCGCTCTGCAGCAGTAGTGGGGTTCCCAAATGGTGTCATTAGCCAAGGCTGGATGCCATACCCCTGATCAGCTGAAATAGAAACACAGAATGGGATCAATTAGATGTAGAAAGCACTCTTGTACAGACCTTTGATGGCAGTAGTTGTCTTGTGTTGTCTGTGACTATTTTGTGTACTAATGTGACAACCTATACTTGTAGGGGAAAAGTTTTGCATTGAGTTTTTTCCTTGGCTGAGCAAGTGTTTGTTAGCTAACCGTTTGTCAGCAGTCTGTCTTTGGATTTTCATAACAGTGTGCCCTCCCTTGCATTGTGACTTGTGATACACATGTCCGTGTGTCTTCACTGGGGGTGAGATGATAGTTCCATGCAGAGTTAAAACATGAAAGTGTAGTTAAGACGTTCATATGAAAGTACCCTGGACATCCCATACCTTAAGACTTATGCAATGTGTTAATATACAGGTTATTGTGACACTTCCAATTTGCAAGGTGACATTTAGGCAACCACACTCATTAATGTCTTCACATTAAGCTGTGGAGTACATTCCAATGTGCAACAGGTTCAATGGTGACTTATGACACAAGGCTAGTGATGTGAGGACCTCAGTGTGTTCCTGGCTAGGTGTTGCTAATGTGGTGTATGTGTCGTTTGTCCTAGAGGGTTGCTGTGCAGTGTGTATATGAGTTTGATTTTTGTCCTTACCAACAAGTAATCCATTGCCATACCGTCCATCCTGGAAGTGTTGGTTGATGGTGCAGTGACGGAAGATGAATGCGTCATGTACACTCCCAGGATATTTAGCCACGATGTTGCTGATCAGTCCTTGGTGATCGACTATGGCCTGCACGTTGATTGAATGTGTGTGCTTCCTGTTGCGGTAGAGGTGTTCTGTTGCAGCAGGTGGCACAAGGCGTACATGTATGCAGTCGATTGCACCAAGGACGTGTGGGAAGCCACTGATGGCGTAGAACCCCTGTTTAGTTTCCTGCTGCTTCTGCAGTGTGTTAGGGAAGCAGATGTGGCGGGGTGTCAGGCGAATGATGGCATCCAGTACTTTTGGCAGGAATGCAGAGAATGATGGTTGTGATATTCCACCAACCAGGGCACCAGTTGTTTGAAAGGAGCCACTTGCCAGCAGGTGAAGTACGGCAAGCAGCTTTGTTTCTGTTGGGATAGTGCGGGGTGTCACCAAAGTGGGGGCCAACTGCTGTTCAATATTTCTCAGCAGCTGCTGAATGGCCTGCCAGTTCAACCGGTACCTCTGGATGATGTCGTGTTCCCTGAGGCCATGCAGGGTTGTTCTTGGGCGGAATATCCTCTCCTGCCTTCTGCGCTGTCTTTGGGGTCCCTGCTGTTGTTGTTGTAGCTGCTTTTGTTGCTGCAGGGCTCTGCGTCTACGTGCACGCTGAATCAAAATCACCTCCATGTCTCCCTGTTGCTGCTCTGCTGCTCTGCTGCTCTGCTGCTCTGCTGTTTGTTCTGTGTGTTCTGATTAAATACAGGTGTGTTTGCCCCATTTTAACGCCTGCCCTGACCCAGGCATTAAATTTTGACGCACATCGGGCTTTGCGTAATTTTTTTGCTCCGCCTACCGGCCAGGAGTCCTTTTTGCCCGGAAGCATAAATACGACGCGCGGCTGTGTGCGTCGTTTTTTGGACGGGAATGCCTCACCTGCATATCATTAACGCAGGGCAGGTTGCCGCTTCCAGCAAACGACGCACACTGCAAATTTTTCTCGTGCGCGGCCTCGGGCGTCAGGGTTTAAATATGGGGCAATGTTTGCGTTGATTGTGCGTCAAAATTTTTGACGCACATTCGGCACAAACGGAGTATAAATATGCCCCTCAGTCTCTGGAGCTGGATCTTCCTCATCATCGCTATTTGTCTGGATCTCAATTCCATCAGTCGGACAAATAATCAGGCACCTGGTTTTACACAACAAGTCCCTTCCCAAGAGGGATACTTGACCCGAGTCACAGACCACAAACTTATGCAGCCCCTGAAAATTACCAATCTCAACTTGTATTGGATCTGTAATCGGGTTTGTCAAATACTGATTCGCTACCCCTACGACTTGAACTATCTTTCCTGAAAGGGGCAAATTCGGGACCTCTGCTCTTCTTACTGTGGAGCATGTAGCTCCTGTGTCACCAAGAATGAGACTTTGTGACCCATTATCTTTCCTCTCACATAGGGTCTTCTCTGATCCTTCTTCTAGGGAAGCTGCAAGCACACATGGCTTCTCATTCGAACTATCATTTATCCAGTCATTAATGATTTCATTCTCACTGTGTAAAGGAAATTGGTGCACTGTCATACTACTTCTGTCTTGTCTCTGACTTGTGACCTGTTGAGTAAGCATCATCTGTTACTGCTCCATCGGGGCTTGAGGTATCTGCATTTGCTGTCTAGGTACCAAAGGAATCTGCTGCTGCCTTGGTTGTACCTGTGTCATTTGTGCGCGGGGCATTTGCACCTGCTGTGCGGGTTGGAAATTATGCATCTGATTCATATTATTCTGAAAATTTGGATTAGGACCCCTAAACCTTGGTCCTCTCATAGTTTGGAATGTATTGACATTGTTATTTTTTCTTGAACAACACCTTCCTGCACCATCATTGGACACTCCCGCTTCCAGTGTTCCACGGCTCCACAAATGTGACATGTTAACATCTTTTTCATTCCCTGCACATCATTCTGCACTACAACAGTATTCAAATCCGGACGACAATTCATATTGACTCCCTGACCTCTACCTCTCATTTGAGGCTGGAACATGACAGTTCCCTGCTGCTGCTGTATCTATTGCACAAAAGTTCCCTACACTCCTGATTGAGCTGCCTTAATCTACATCACCATCTCCTTCAACTTTTTATGCTTCCGTTCAATCTCATCAATGCAGTATTTTGCATACTGTAACACCTCATCAATCGGCTTTGCTTGCCAGCAAATCAAATGACTCTTAATCATCTGCCCTATTTCAGGTCTCAGCCCTTCCACAAACCTGAACACAAAATGCAACATATCTTTCGGATTGATCGCTTCCTTGCCACTGTACTCCTTGAACGCTTTCAACAACCTCTCATAGTACGCATGTATCGACTCCTTTACCTCCTGCACTGTCCTGTCAATCCTTTGCCAATCAATATTCGTAGGTGAAATCCTCGTCTTCAGGAGCTCAATCACCTTATAGTAATGTTTTGTTCCTTCAGAAGATGGTGCACCTGTACTCTTATCTCTCTCTGGCTCACTTGTCGGCCAATCTACTGGTCTTTTGCATTCGACCCATAAATCAGCTGCAACCACTATTTACAGTAAGATATTCAGGTCTTCCCACAGACATTTTGAGAGTTTCACAAACCTATCTGTCTGCTGATACCACTCAATCGGCTTCTCTCTTAGTTTTGGATAATCATTTGTGAAGGACAAAACATCACTCCTATGCCACGGGACATGAACAAAATGTCCCCCTGGGATTTCTCTCATTGGTAAAAATTTTACGGGATCCTTGCCCTGTTGTACATTTTCAGACACCTTCAAAGAATCTTGTTTCCTTTTATCTCTTTTCTTTACCCATCTGCCGTCCCATTTCTCCAAGGCTCCCCAAACCTAAGCACTCTGCAATAGCTCTTTAAGGTGCGCCTTCATTCCGGCTGACCTCCTGTGTTCAAAATCATTTGCCTCAAAATCTAACCTGTAACTTCTCTTCAAATGCTTTGTTTTCTCAATTTCTTTGCCATGCTTCTCTGACAGCTCTTCTAATCTCTGGTGTACTTTGCCCACCTCTCTTGTGATTCTCAGACACAAATATCTCAGTTCTGCTTCTGTGTGGGACGCTAGCCTGTTCACCCCCATTGTTCCTTCAACAAATCACCCGCTTCCATGCTCAATCTGACACAATTGATCTGCTCCTCACCCTTGGAGGCCTTCTGTAGGGTATTCAACTTGTCCAACCATTCAGTCAACTGCTGAGCTGTCAACCCTTGTAATGAAATGTTACTCGCGTTCATTGGTGACACCTGTTGTACTAATGCATTTGAAGTCTGCGGTGTCAGTAATTTCAAGCTCTGACCTGCACTAGGTCCATTGACAGTATCGGGAAGTGCAACAAATGGATTGAGATCCAGTAATGACCACGATCCATCAAAGGTCTGACCCATGGTAGAGACTACTTGCACTGGTTCATTTGGTCTCCTCCCCACTAAACTCTGGGACATCTGTCCCTGCTCACTTATGCTTGGCTTCTTCTGCGTAAATAATGGCAGTGCTGGACCAACAGTAATTGGCAGCGATATTGCATCTGGGAACCCTCTAGCACCTGCACTCTGTGGAAGAGTAACTCCCATGCTCTGATTCATTATCGGAGTCAAATCTGATTGCGTCCCCATCATTGGCGTAAACCTCGGCATCTCCTGTGGCGACACTTGGGGCAACAAAATTGGAGTCTGCTCTGTCTGAACCAGCAGTGGTCTTGAAACCACTTGCTCCGTAGGTACCACTAAATTCAAGGTTGTCTCTAGAATTGGCACATCTGGATAAATTCTCTGTACCGGCGGTGGATGCATCTGTGCCTGAGCCACTGAAGTAGTCAACACATTAAGACATCTCTGCACTACACCTTGTACCTGGCCATCATTAACCTGTACCGGACCCACTATCCCCATTGCCTGTGCCGGGGATGTTGGATCAGCACTAGTACTTGGACCTCCCTCATGCACTGCATAGGGTGGGGGTGGATCTCTCAATATCTGTGTGATAAGGTTCTCATCATCTGATTCTTCATCCACTATGGAAGCCCTTTTTGCTTCTTTATTCCTAGATAAACTCTTATCACTTTTCTTAGTCGCTTTCTTTCCTTCTGTCTCATCCTCCTGGGTAATGGCAGGAAACAATTTAACATCCTGCAATGTCACTGCTCTCCATTTCTTCTGCTCCCAATCCCATCTCGCCTCTGCTAATGACTTCTCTACTTTTCTTACTCTCTTCTTGAATTTTATCTGCTGTTGCTGTCTAACCACCATCTCCCAAATTGCTAATGCCTCAAATTGTGCTGGTCTTGGAAGGGGCCTTGATTCATATAGCGCCATCCACAACTGCTCTAGAATTCTCAAATTAAACGTTCCATTCTCAGGAAACGATAAGCTCCCCTTTTTCTCTGTCAACGTCCACCATTGCTTTATCCAAAGACAGGGCTCAACACCTCGCTCCTCCATTACAATGGAAGTCGGGGTATTCTCCAGAGGCGTAGGCTTCCCTACACTTGCTTTAATGTATGAATCACCCTTTAGGGCACTGTTTAAAGCCTTGAAAAAATTAATCTTTTCTACCTTTTTGTGTATTCAAATAAAATCAGGAAATTACTTTTACTCCCAAGATTCCTTTCACCCACGTTCTCAACCAATTGCCTCTCGCAGACAGCTGCTGATCCGTGCACGACCCTTCTCACTAACCAACCTATCCCAGTGCCGCTCCAATGACGTCACACTAACACGTACTGTGGCTGACAAAGTCTTGTGGCTCATCCTCCTAAACTTCCAATTCACTCAAAATGAATGCAAATTATTCCGAGCACTAACCAAAAACCGAAAAACCAAAAACAAATCTGCTGGGTTACTACAGGAAGGGCAACACAATCGCTTCAGAAACCTTACAGATTTTCACTGATGGCCCTTTCTCTCATGCAGCTATTCCTCTTTCTCGGTCTCCCATATTTACAAGCAAAATTCGACTCTCAAATTTTACTCTCAACTGATCAATGGGTCTGTCCTGGTGCACATAGGACTCGCCAAATCTCAGTCAAAAAATTTCTCTCACTCACTTTAACTCACAAACTGACTCGTTGACCACTCCAAATCAACCTACTAAACCAGACAGATTTCAACATATAACCAAGTGTCTCATACACTTTTTCAGTATACTCCGGAGTCTTAGACCATGTAGGGTCCGCACATCAACAACCAAGTGGACAATGTTTTAGCACAAAGCGCCACACACATGTGAAGTTTTATGACTTACCTACTCTTATACTGCGGAGTACACACACTCCTACTAAAACTTCATCTGGAGTACGCAGACTCCCTAACTTCCCTCACATACGTCGTAATTCACCTGTGATTTGCATCAGCTGTGCAAGCACAACCTGTCTCTCTCACACTATCACTAGAATGCTGAGAACATACCCGACACTACTAGCAGGATCCCGGATCTGGGAAAGTCATTTCTGGACTTAAGGAGACATCATTGTCACTACAATTGCCATTTTGAAAAACAAAATCCAAATATCAATAATAATGAATAACTGACCAATCTGAAACCACCACCATAACTATCAGTCACCCTATAAAAAGTCCTCCAAGGAAACTAACCATCAAGCTGCTACCAAAAACTGTTAGCGCGTCGGTCCTTAATAAGTAAACTTACAAGGTGACGCGTATAGGTCAATGAACCTTTTGATTTGCTTGGAATGTCCCTGTTATAATGTGACCATCATTCATAGTAATCAATTCACAAAATCAATAATCATTAGACAAATCATTAATCAATAATCAATTCAAGCCAATAAGCATCACACCATGACTTTTCAGCCATGAATAACCACACCTTAGTATAAGTTTAGTAATTTTATTTCCCTTTAGTTTACACTACTAAGTCAAAAGATTAAATCAAACTCAATTCAATGCATGTGAGAACAGTATTAATTAGTTAACAGGTGCCAAAAACATAATCTAATCAAAGCGTGTTTCATAGTACACTCTAGAGCATTAGCACCATTAGCACAGATCAATAAAAGAATCAACTTCAATAATTCAACTCTGTCCATGAAGTTCAGCAAAACAGCCTGTCAACCATTGTCTCTGTAATCTGTCAAGGATCAGAGAGAAAAACCCTCATCTAACCCAGATTAGCATCAGCATGTGGGGCTTCATGCAAAACAATTTAGAAACAAGAATTTAGAAAACATCTAGCTAAGAAATACTACTAACACAGCGCAGTTGGTACCTAGAAGAAAAGGCACAAAAATGCATTTCAGTCATATTGTCATATCTACCTATCCTCTGTATGGGTCAGCAAAACAGAATCAGTCTTCGTCTCCAGGTCATCAGTTGATCAGCAGCACATCAGGCTCTCAGTTAGAGAGTATAAGCCCAATGACAGAATCTCGAATCTCTTCTAAGTCTCCCAAATTCACTCTTGACCTCTGGTCTAGTAATCTATCTCCCAACATCATCATCTGAAGTCTTTTCCCTCTGTCACATTGTTATATCAAAGTCACCCAAACTATTAAGCAATTTCTAATTGGTCAATTAATTGTATGTTATTGCTCTACCCAATAGTGTCCGTGTACCAAATCTATGAATTCTAATATTTCACGCTTCACACGTTGTTGATTGGTCCACTTTACGATGTTCTCATCATCCAGCTCGTCAGGTATCAAAATTGTTGCATCTTCTTTTCCAGTCAGTGTCTTCATTGTTCGCGTTCTCGGAAAGTACATCTCATACACATTACACACTTTTCGAAACAATTCTAGAGACATCATCTCCTGTCCATCGGTTCTCATAGAAAGCTTTGGATAAGTAATGTATCAAAACAATGAGCAGCTCACAGTTAGTTCATTCTGTCAGCATTTTCCATTAAATGTTAAGAAATACAGCTTTTTCATGAGGCCTGGCAAAACTAGGCCAAGATACTCGCTAAGTTAAGGCCTACAATTAATAAGTTAAAGCATAATTCATATCCTTTAGAATGACATATTACTACATTAATACATTTTCGATATTTCTTACATGTTAATCATTCATTTAGTACGATTCGTGAACACTGGTGGCCATTCTCCGAGGTCACAACTCAAACGTGCATATACATTTTTATACGTTACATTATTTTCTACGGATTTCATAATTCAAAATACATAGACATTCATTAGTAAATTTCTAATTAAGACATTTGCGTTAGCATAGTTAAGGGGGGATTACCCACCTCAAATAATAACCAAAATCTTTGTTAGGGTGAACTCTTAAAGTCATCAAACTAACCTGATCTCAGCTCCCTTGCAGGTATGGCACATAGCAGGCAGGCTTAATTTCAAGGCAGTGTGTAAAGTATTTATACAAGTACTCAAACAGCAATAAACTTAAAACACAACACAAGACCATACCAATTTACAAACATAAAGTACATTATAATAAATAGAATGACAACAAAACAGGAAAAATCCAATTTGTAGAACTGAAGCTATGAATTTTTTAAAAGTAAAGGTTCAAAATATCTTTAAAAAGCATTAAGCACCAACCACGATCATCTAAGTGCACTTGACTGGGACAAGGATAAGATTTAATGCTGAGCGAGATGGAGCTCGGGTCGGATACATGGACCAGGTCCCAGGTTCGTCTAGGTGAAAAGTTTTACCTTCAGATCCAGGGACTAATTTAGAGTTAGACATGTTAATCCTTCACAAACATGACGGATATCCCATCAGCAATATTACAAGTGTTATTGGATATGATGCACTTGTAATATGCCTGATCGGATATGCAGCACATTTGTGATGTAAAAACCTGTCTTCTGAGCTCTAAATCAGACCCATAGTTTATGGAATAGAAGTCAGATATTCTGAGCAGGCCAAGGCAGTAGGCTGTGACTGAAGAAGGCTCCATGGAGTTGGATAGTTGCTGGAAAAGGTCGAGGTGAAGTCATTGACTTTTGGCAGGAAGATTCTGAGTGGGAGATATTTGAATTTCCTGCCAAGAGAAGGCTCCTGCTGACCTGATACTTTTTGTGCCTTAACCCGGTGAAGATTTCTGTTTTAGGACTTAGTAACATTTTTGGAGCTTGGATTCTTCCATTGAGGGAAGGCTGCAGGTTGTTGCCAAAGAGGGCTCCATGAGGCCAGATACCTGCTCTGTGAGATCCTGTTGAATCTGATTTGCTTCTAAAGAGAAGAACATAGTGGGAGCAACCTGAATTTTTGGCCCAACAAAAATGCACCTTCATTGGATCAGCTTGGAAGGTTGGTCCAAAAGGTTGTTCTCCATAATGCTAAACCTCGGACTATAGCACAAAAGTGAGCATCCGGTGTTTGCATCGGATTTGTGCTCGAGCTATACCCTCCTGTGCAAATTCCTACATGTAGACAACAGCACAGGGATCAAACATGCTAGATTTAAACTTTAGAGTTATGCACACATATTACATGTGGGTATATCAGGCAATATACTGCTGAACCCGTTGCTTGTGTTCAGTTAAGATTTCGTGCAACCTCAGATCATGCTATTTTAGTACATCTGCTTTGGGCCAAAACCTGTGGTTTTTGTGCTGTTCCATCCCAGACATGCCCCTTTTTACAATGTAACATGGGATTGCAACAAAGTGATTTTGGCATTGTGCAGGGATCAGTTTTCAGTGCAGAATAGCTTTTACTCACAAAAGTTTATCTATGTTGGTGTTTGTGCTGCCTTGAGTTGATTTGCATCAAATGCATGTCTATGCAAACCTTTAGTAAATCTGGGCCTACACATACTTTCGTGCTTTGAACAAAAGCCATTTTGTGAGTCAGAAAGGAAGTGGACATAAAAGAGTCATTCCCCTTTTATGTATATAAATAACAAAAGTTTGAATCAATGGTTTGCAATTTAAGTTACCATCACGAACTGTTGATCAGTTACTGATGTACTGCATGGGATGGTAACTAATGTGCTGCCAAGTAGAAGCATCGTCATTTCGTATTTATTGTGCTTTGAGACATAACAGGCAGTGGTTGAGGGAATCACTGCATTTTTCCCCTGACGTCTTCCCTCCATGGAAATATTCTTTTTTTTTAAAGAAGAACCTGTCCACTTAAGGGACATGGGCTGGTTTAAAAAAATCTTTGCAGACAGAAAATGTGAACGCAGAGGTGAAGGTCTGTTGTCCCTTGCACGACTCCATAACTGTGATTGCAGCCAGTTTTATTTGGTGACAAAATGCCTCCTGCATCATTAATATTCATGATGTAGGAATATCATGAGTACATCCATTTTGTGAAGAACCAATTAATACATCAGGCACATCTCAAAATGTAGGGTAGTTTGCAAGCCTGTTTGTGTGCTTTTTGCATATATTGGTTTACAAACTGCCTATTGTACCTCTGGCCCTTTAGTTTTTTTGCTGCTGTTAACAAGGAATGGAGTGCTCTGAGAAACCTCTGTTGTTTACCTGTGGTTTGGTGTTCAATCATCTCCGCATTTCGATAAGTCATCCTTCTTGTCTTTGTTCCCAAAGCTTCTTTGAATGTGTTTTTCTGCTGGTACGAGACAGGACCATCCTTGTCAGTTTTTTGATTATTCTCTGCTGTATAGTAATCTTGCACTTATG